>NC_137851.1:37634452-38310077 GCF_948465745.1 Chenopodium album | reverse complement strand
GCAAAAACAACAAACTCGTTAAAAGTTTCATCTTTACTAGCAAGAAAAATAACCCAAGTGAATGTGGAATAATCATCAACAACAACCAAAACATATTTCTTGCCACTCCTGCTTTGAATCCTCATGGGACCACACAAATCCATATGGATTAATTCCAGAGGTTTTGTAGTGCTCACCATTTTCTTCAATTTAAAAGATGAACGAACGTGCTTGCCTTTCACACATGCATCACAAACTTTGTTCTGTAGGAACTTGATTATAGGAAGTCCCACAACCAGGTTCCTTGACCTTAGCTTATCCAGTAATGAAAAGCTAGCATGTCCAAAACGTTTATGCCATAGCAGGGGATAATCTTCAACAACACTCAGGCATGTAAGGTTGTTCCTTGGGATTAAGTTGAGGTCAACTGTATAAGTATTCCCTCTTCTTGTTCCTTCTAGAACAACCTTTCCTGACTTATTGTTGATGATGTTACAAGAGTCAGAAGTAAAACTTACAGAGTTTCCTTTGTCACAGAACTGTGATATGCTGAGCAGATTGTGCATTAAGCCCTCGACCAGGAACACATTATCAATGGAATAAGATTTTGATCTTCCAATTTTGCCTTTTCCAATGATTTCACCCTTCTTATTGTCCCCAAAGGTTACTGTTCCTCCAGGGTAGTCTTCTACTGAGAGGAATTTTGATTTATCCCCTGTCATATGCTTTGAACACCCGCTGTCGAGATACCACGAGTTGTTCCCCCTCACTAGGACCTGCAAGAAAACTAAGCATTAGGATCAGGAACCCAGGTTTCCTTGGGTTCCTTAGACGTGGATGCAATATCAGTTTTCTTGACCCACACTTGTTTTACATTTCTTTTATCAGCTTCTTCTCTTATTCTACATTGACCATAGAGATGTCCAATCTTACCACAAAAAGTGCATACCTTCATGCTAGGAAGCTCAACATATTTCTTTTGCTTACCTTTTCTCTTGGTCATGTAACCAAGGCCTTCAGTTCGTTTTCCTTGAGCTTCAGCTATCCACTTAGGTATGACCTTTGGGTCAATATTTCTATCCTTTCTAGCATTCAGTTCCGATTCAAGTTGATCCTTTTGAGTTTTTAAAGTAGAGAGTTCATTTTTCAAATTTTCAAAATCAACATTGAATTTAAGCAACTGATCGCTTGAGGAACTGCTAGAACTGATATCAGAATTCATGAGCTTATACTGAGTTAGTTCAACATTCAGAAGAATACTTTCATTCTTGATTCTATCAGCTATCTCTGTTATGTGTTTATATTTAAAATCAAGCTCTCGTAATTTGCTTTGAGACTTTGCATAGGCTGTTTCCAACCAAGCACTATGTTCTTTGCAAACCTTAAGAGCTTTTTCACATTTGTTCAGTTTCACACAAGTATCTCTAAAGAATTCTTCTTCTTCTAGACATATATCTATTAGGACATCTTTAGAGAGAGTTTTAAGCTGTTTAGGATCAAGAAATACCTCTTTCTGGAGTTCCTCAAGGTAGGCCTTTTCATCATCTGATTTAGCCATCAGACAAAGATTAGCCGTCTCCTCTTCTGGTTGGTCATCCTCTTCTTCTTCACCGTCTGAGTCTCCCTAGGCTGCTATCATGGCTTTACTCATGTCTGACTTTTTCTCTTCCTTGTTCCTTAGCCTTTTCTTTTCCTTTATCATTTTCCCAGAGGGGACATTCTCTGATAAAGTGATCTGGGGATCCACACTTGTGCCAGCTCTAGTCAGGTTTTGGATTTGAGGTCTTTTTCCAGAAGTTCCTTGAGGTGCGGCCTTTCTTGAACATCTTCTTGAATCTTCTCATAATTAGGGCAGCCTCATCCTCGTCTACTTCTGAGTCTTCCTCCTCATCAGCCTTTAGAGCCAATCCCTTGTTCCTCATGGATTCGTTGTTAACTCCAAGGTGTAGCTCATGAGTCATGAGAGAACCTGCTAGTTGTTCAATGTTGAACTTGGTAAAGTCCTTAGTTTCCTGAAGGGCTATCACCTTAGCTCTCCATTTCTCATGTTGTGGAAGACTTCTAAGAACCTTCCTAACCTGGTCATCTGTAGGAATCTGTCTACCAAGGGAAACCAACTCATTTATGATGTTAGTAAAACGAGTTAGCATCTCTTGGATGGTTTCCTTAGGTTGCATCTCAAATCTTTCATACTTTGACATAAGCAGATCGATTTTTGAGTGTTTAACCTCATTGGTACCTTCATGAGTAATCTGCAGAAAATCCCAGATTTCCTTAGCGTTCTTGCACCCCATAACACGATTGTGTTCGTGAGGTCCAAGTCCACAATGGAGCAATTTCACAGCCATAGCATTAATTTCCATTTTATCAAAATCCTCTTTCTCAAATTCAGACACAGGCTTAGGGATTACCTCATTTTGATCATTTGTTTTGGTGACATCAAAATCACCAACCTCAATGACCCTCCAGACTTGGTAGTTCTCCGCCTTGATAAAGATTTCCATACGGTTTTTCTAGTAGGTATAGAACTTGCCGTTGAACATAGGAGGCCTCTGAGTTGAGTATCCTTCCTCGAACTTTTCATGAGTATTCATTTTCTCCAAGACCTTTCTTCTTCAGGGTTTCCTTATTTTCCTAGAATTTAGGCTATGATACCAATTGTTGTTTCAATGAATACTACAAGAAGGGGGGGTTAAATTGTAGTATGAGAGTTTAGCCAAACTTTTTGCGGAATTAAAACTAAGTAAGCTAAAGGAACAGAAAGGTAAACTGAAGGAACTAAAAGATGCAAGAGAGATTTTTACGTGGAAAACTCCTTGGCCCTAACAAGGAGAAAAACCACGACCACTTGGGATTTTGGGAAAAGAATCTTGACTAGAATAGGGCAAATGGTCCTATTACAAACTAAAGACTCAAAGTTCAAGTTCCTCAACGAACTTGAAACCCCATGGAACAAGTCACCCAACTTGTCACTCTTCTCTTCTCTATCTCTCTTCTCACTTCTCTGTTCTCTCTTCTTTTTTTCTCTTCTCTTTCTCTTCTCTTTCTAACTTCTCTTTCTCATACACAGAAGTTCACTCAAACTTCCCCATTCCCCAAATTACAACTCAAAAGAAAACAAACTCTAGTATAAGAACATTAAGAACACTCTAATTAACTTGTGTGGAATTGACACTTGACTCGAATTAAAATTTAGAAAACTTATGTGAGCAAGGTGAGTTTTTCCAACTGATTTCAAAGACTATTTATAGATCAAATCCGTTTAGGAAAAACTTCTTTGTGCAGCAAATCCATTACGCCACTACTCCAACCCACTAAGAAGATCATGTTCCTAAAATTGAGGAAACATGAACTCCTCAATGTGCAAGACCATAACTTGAAGAAGATCATGGAGGAGTAGGCCGCAAGTTATTAGAAACCGTGGAAGATTTTATTTGCAAAAGATATTTTCAAAAATCAGAATAAATAAAATCTTTTTAGTTAAGAAAAAGATAATCGTTAGAAGATAACAGTTTTCCTAAAAACTAGCATGCACAATTTTATCAACTTAGACCAATTCCACACAGCTTTTTCGAGTGTAAATAATTTCTTATACTTACATAAATCCTAAAATATAAAAATATATTTAGTCTTCATGTCTTTGGATGAAGCTTCTACTCCGATGCTTCCTGTTCCTTGGGAGGAACTTCTCTTCTCTGATGACGCTTCTTCTCTGAAGCTTCTGTTCCCTGAGGGGAACCTTCTCTTCTCAAGTCTTCATTTCTGAAGCACCAGTTCCTGCAAAGGAACTCTCCTTTATGGATATCTTTGCTTCTGGCCTTCTTGTTCCTTTTGGTATCTTTACAAGACACTTAATTCTCCCGGTCTTTGCAACTGAGTACACACTTAAACAATCAAGCACTTATTAGTTTGTAAGTAAGTGAGGTTGTGTCATCATCAAAATCATTAAGTCCAACACCGGTCGATGGATCAAGGTTGCAAACCTCTGGCACTTGTCACATTTTTTCACCATTTTCATGGCGTCCGAATTCATGCTCGGCCAATAATACTTCATGTGGTTTCGGCTAAGGCACGTCCGCCTATATAGGATCCATAATGCCCTTGGTGGAGGTCGTCCAATACATTATGCCCTCTTTCTGGAGTGATACACTTCAAGTATGGTTTCACAAAAGCTTTCTTGAATAATTCCCCTCTCCTCATTTCGAACTAGGCCGCTCTCTTCCTCATCAGCCATCTCTCTTTTGGATCGTCCGGGAGTACCCCACCCCTTAAGTATGAGATAACTCCGTCCATCCATGAGGAGCTTCTGTCAATAATTTGCACAGACTCGACATCGATACTTCACTTTTCCTTTACTTCCTAAAATACCGATCAGGGAGTATCACATCGCTAATTTGTAGAGCGCGTCAGCTTGATGATTTTCGGAACAGGGGACTTGCTGCAGAGTAAAATGTTCTAGGCTCTCGGCCTCCTTTTTGACCATCTGTAGGTATTTCATCATGGCCGGCTCCTTAGATCCTATAGGGAATATTTCAAACATCAACTTTGAGCCCCACTGTTATCATGCATTTAAGCATGGTGGCGTCCAAAGGGAAAGAAGCTAGAGATAAAAGTGTCGCCAACAAATTTTGTTCATGGGTGTGAAGGTTACACTACATTCACGATTACGGAGATCGCTAACTCCAAAGTGGTCCGGAACCATGACTGGATATTCAGCGACGATGGTTGGAATCCAACCTAAAAGAGATTGAACCTGCCCTAAATCTCCTTTTACTTAATTCTTATGATATTCATGTGCGTTTCTGATCAACATACATACAATAACTTAATCCTAAACATATTTAATCTACGTTGGTTGATTATTAATGCACTAATAAACCTATTATTTGCGATCAATTGAATTAAAATCATATTAGCCTAAATAAAATTATTAATTATCTTATTAAGTGTGATTTCAAGTACAAATTCTCTTTAATCTTGCAAGAAAGGGCATGATCAAGCAATAACAATAAATATGAATAATCAAGCAATGTATTATTAACACAAAAATCATCATCATAATAATATAATATAATTAA
Source organism: Chenopodium album (assembly GCF_948465745.1). NCBI lineage: Eukaryota > Viridiplantae > Streptophyta > Magnoliopsida > Caryophyllales > Amaranthaceae > Chenopodium > Chenopodium album. Next base: position 38,305,020 of record NC_137851.1, on the reverse strand, counting down.
TTAGCAAGATCCTAGGCACGATACTAAGAAGATTAATAACAAATCCTAACATTTCAATAATAATAAAGATTAAAGTTTTATCCTAAACATGATACTAGGAATGAACAGAACATTCTAAACATGATTTTGATGTCAAAAGAATAATTAAATAATCGAATTACCCACTTTGATGCTTCGTACCTCTTTCTATCAAAACAATACACGCGTTAGTAAACTTCGAGAGAGATCAAATTAAATAAATAAATCAAACAATAATTGAAATATAGATTTGGGACCAAACCCTCGGAACTATTAACCTTTCACGTCGAGGTCTAAGGAAACTTCGAGAAGGGATTGGAGTATTTAAAGCTTGTGAATAAGGTATTGTGTTTGTTTAGGGAAAGTATCAAAGGATGTGTGTTGGGATGTGTTTAGGCTATGGCTAAATTATGGCTAGGCTAAGAAATTAAGAAAGAGAGAGAGAATAAGTTTTAGCTTGGAGAGGGAATTAGATGATGATTGTTGGGTGATCAAGCTTGTTGATGATTGAAAACGGGGTGAAACAACTTGTATTTATAGGGAAAAAAAGGGTCGAAGGATCGGAAAAAAGAGTCAGAATCCGACTCGGAGTAAAAAAGCTTCTATCGCGATGCAATATTTCTATCGCAATGCGATATTTCTATCGCTCAGCAATATTTAGAAGATAGAATACGTACGGAATCCGACTTCCAATCAAATTAGGTTAATCTTTTTTTCGTACATATTCCAATTTTATTAGCATTAAAATCTTTGAAACAAGTGTTTTATCCGATATAATATTCAAGTCTTTATCTTTCCAAAAGCAGGGTAAATTAGAACCTTCTAAAAGATTCTAGAAGTTAATAATAAATCCTAATGAATTTAAGACTCAAAACAACCTTTTAGAGGATTTTAGAAGCTTGTGATAAATCCTAATTGGTTTAGGAATGAGGTTAAGGTTAATGGACCCTCCACATGGTCATCGGGCCGTCGACAAGGCTCGGTTTGGGCTCAGTTTAGTATTTTGGCCATAACATTTTTGTTATAACTCAGATATGGGCTAATAATATATTGTTGAAAAGCTCTTTTCAAGCCCCGTCCAACTAAACAATAGTTGTACCAGGATTAAGGACCAAAATAAACTAGTTTGAATGTTTTTATGAATTACATATGAAATGAATGATTTTGAGGACACGAAATGAATGATTTTGGTTTAAAACATTTAGGGAAGGGTTAGGAATGGTTAGGGCTTAAGGGAAAATTCATAAGACTCTTAAACTTTTCACCTAACTCAATAATCAAAGACGTAAAAGGTACATCACTGGGTTTGGTTTTTGGGGAGACATAATCAGGTGTTTATAACTCCCCTCTACAATGTTTGCTGACTACCCTTTACTCATAATAATTGGTATGTTTACTATCTTAGTCTTGCACAAAATCATTATGTTGTTTACTTTCTAGTTCCACTGTTATTATTCCACTCTACCACAACTCATTTTATTACTTGCCGAACTGCTTAATGTTACATTCTTCTTTTATGTGTAATCTTTTTACTTATGCAACTTAACTATTTGAACTACTCGTATTTTTGGCCTTACCCTTCTGATCTTATGCTAGTTCCCTAGAACTTATGTCTTCTCTATTCAGTTCTCTTTACATATAGTTTTTATTTTTTTTTATGTTTTTTTATGGTATCCATTACCTTGCCCACACACGACTGTAAGTGCTTGTGTTTGTATCTGTTAACTTGTATCATACTTACTCCCTCTACTCCTGAACATTTGTTTTTTTTTTTCTGTATACTACTACAATGTGGTTTACCCTCCCTAATTATTTTTACTTTTATCTCAACTTCAAGACATTGCAATATGCTCACTTTGGCTTACTACTCCTTAACACACTCTTTGCTGAGCTTTATGGTTGCTACTTGCTTAGTTCCTCTTGCTTTTATCTTTGCTACTGTAGGCGTCATTCGAAGTGCGCCTACGTTAAAGCATGTGGTGAATATGCTTGGCACTCATAGGAAGTGGGAATTGACATAATACGATTAGGGACAAATAAAGTAGGGAGCCGCCAACAAGTTTTTAAGGAACTTATAAACCGTTCACGGATCATAAAAGGCAACCACGATTAAGGGACAACGAAAGGCAACAACGATTGACCCGTGAAGGTTACACCCCATTCATAATCCATGAGATTACTAACTCCATATGGTTTGGAACCACGAAAGGAGGATCGGGGATGATGGTACGAAGTGAGTCATGGAGTCACATTCGCCCGTATTGGCCTCTACTTGATTCTTATAGTGAAAAGTAACTCCTGCGATCTCAAAGGCATGCAAACAAAGATTCAATTTTCTCCAAACTATTATTAGGCTAAATTGGTTGAATATTAATACAACATATAATTCTAAAATATTAGTGATCACTTGATTAAATAACAAGATTAAAAAGGAACCTAAACCGGTTGTCCAAATTATCTTATTAGGCGTGATTTTCAATTACATATTCCCTTTAACATGCAATATGGTGATCAATAAATAAATAATAAGCATTAATATTGGAAGCAATTTAATTAACAATAAATCCAACAATATAAAATCGTTAGAAAAAATAATAGAAATAAAAGGAACATAATTCTTACTTTGATTCTGTTTGCTGATGAGTGTCATTTATGGCACTCATAGGGTAGTCTTTTAGGTTATTTCTTTCCCCTTCTCATGCTTTCTTCTCTTAATTTTGGTCCTTTTTCCTGTAGTTTCTCCTTTTTCCTCTTTTCTTTATGTTTCTCGTGTTTTTATCGTGTTTTTCTTTATTTTGCTCTTTTTCCCTTTTATTTCCTTCCTTTGTTTACTTGTGTAGGTATGGTGAGGATCACCTTGGCAAAGGATGCAATTCGGGACCTCAATGATCAAGCAAGGAAGAAGCATTTGACTAGAGAGGGCTTAGAGAGGCCTTGGAGAGGCCTCGGAGAGGTCTCCAAGGTATTTCCAGCAGGCCGCGGGCGCGGGCCATCTTGCCGCGGGCCCGGGCCCAAGATGTGAAAAAGTGTCAAAATGAGGCAGGAACTTGCTGCGGTTGCCCCGAGGGCTTCCCGCGGGCGCGGGTAAAATGGAGAGGTCTCTCCACTCAGAGAGACCGCGGCCCCCTGATCAGCCTTTGGGAGCAGGGGATCATGCCGTGGGCGCGGGTGATATTGCCGCGGGCACGGGTCCCTGATGCCGCGGGCGCGGGTTCTGCCCAGATGCCCGCGGAGGGTTCCGTACCCATTTCTCCGCGGGCGCGGGACTATCGGGAGAGGGAGCGGGAGCTGCCGTTTTCTTCTTAGCTTATAAATAGAATTGTATTTCCTTTTTGGCATCCAACTTTTAGATAATATTTCATTAGCTTAATTTTAGAGAGATAATCTAGAGAGAGAAACTTCATTAGTAGAAAGAGAAAGCGTGGATTTCCATTGATGAACTTGGATATTGAAGAAGGAGCTTGATTGAATCTTTGTAAATCTTCATCTTCAATTAATGAGCAATCTCTTACTCTCTTTCTTTACTTTTGTATTTAGTTTTGTTTGCTTATTTTGATTTTCCTTCTTTGCTTATTGATCGTGTTGATGCTTATTGATTTGATGATTGATATTGTCTTCAATATGATTTGTGAGTAGTCACCTAGCCAAGGGTGTGGGGATGGTGTAGTTGTTAATTGATTCATGCTTATGATGTTGGGGTTTTGTTAATGGTGATTAAAGTCTTTGTATGTTTGATATTCTTTAATCTTCTTGCAAGTGCACATTGTTAGTTGATTAAAGGTGAATCTTTACTAACAAGAAACGGAAGTTGACTTAGTTAAGGTTCATTATTATCGATAGTTCATTGATTGTACCTTCTAATATATGGTTCTAGTGTGGAAACATAGAGGCTATGTTAGGAGAAATCGATTAACCCCGGAAGGCGGTTAGATTGAGCTTTATCTCGATATTCTTGCATGCTTAGTTTACCATTGCTTTGCTTCCGTGTTATTGCATGATCAAGTGGGAACTACATCTACCTACTTCCCTTGGTGTTTAGTTATATTGATTTTAATCATCCTTAATCTCTAGTTTAATCTCTTAGTTACTCACACTTCTTGTTCCGAGGTAGCTTAAGTATTAAGTAGTGAATGTGGTGTTTATGCATGTCTCCTTGTGGTTCGACCCCTATGCTTGCCTTATACTTGTATTAGGTTTGTTTAGGTTGTATAAATTATATTTGATCTAGGGATAGACAATTGACGACGCGTTTATTCCCTTGTCAAATTGGCGCCGTTGCCGGGGAGACGACTTCCATTGCTATTTCATTACTTTATTTGAGACTATCTCATTTCTTGTTTGTTAGTATTTTCTACTACTTGTTACTTGTCAGTGCTTACGTTCTCCTTATCTTTGTTGTATGAACAGAGGACGAACCCGCTCAAGGTCTTTGATTCCCATCAATCCGGAGCTAGAGAGATCTATTTCCTTACTTCGAAGAGAAGCGAGAGCGAGGAGTAGAAATTCTCACACCCCAACGAAAGAAGGAGTAAGGGAATTGGAAGATACTGCACCATCTTCACCCTCAAGTGAAGACTTAGATAGTCCTAATTCACCATCAAGTCCCGGAATCAACCCCTTTTCAATCTTTAAGTCCGAAAGTGAAGAAGGTTCTAAAATGGGAGAGAATACACCTTTGAGTCGTCTTGGGGCTCCCGAAGCCTTTAGAGCCCAAAGTGGGATCCTAACCCCTACCACTCAAGCCAACAATTGCTTTAATAGAGAGGAAACAATTCTCGGGTGGAAAATTTGAGAGCCCTCATGAGGATTTGAAAGAATTTGAGAAGTATTGTGACACGATCAAAGCCAACGGAGTGACTCAAGAGTATATCCGCCTCAAGATGTTTCCATTTTCTTTAATTGGGAGAGGTCTAGAATGGCTAGAGAAGGAGGCGCCCCCTAATTCTCTCACAACTTGGGACCAAGTAACTACGGCTTTCTTGAGGAGATTTTATAACCATAGGAAGACCGCCGATGCTCGATCTTTAATTCAAGGTTTTCGCCAAAAGAGTGGTGAGACTCTAAGTGCGACATGGGACCGGTACAAAGAGCTTCAACGTCAATGCCCACATCATGGGATACCCAAGTATCAACTCATCCACACTTTCTATGGAGGTCTCTCACCTCAAGGGAGAACAAGCCTAGATGCTGCCGCCGGCGGTCCAATCATGAACAAAGGAGAGGATGAAGTGGAATGCATCATAGAGGAGGCTGCAAAGCATTATGATGATTGGTATGAAGGAGAAAGGGAGGCTACTTCTAGCAAGGGTGTCTATGCATTGGAGCAAGCCAACGCAATCAACAACCTTTCTTCCCAAATCTCCAAGATGGCCAAGCAAATGGATGAAATGATGAAAGAAAGGTCCAACCCTCATGGTAATAACTCCCCTTCAACCAAGGGAGGCAATGGTATGACCACTTCTTCCCCCTCTTCTTATAATAAAATGCCTCAAGGATGCATGTTTTGCTCAAATTGTGAAACCTATGATCATGATACCTCCCATTGTGTGTATGCTTGTGAAGTTCAACCCCCTCCCTATGAACATGATGATAATGTAGAAGATGTCAATGCTATGAATTTTGCTCCTAGAATGGAAAATGTAGGGAACTTGAGGCCAAACTCCAATCAAATGGGGAATTGGAATCAAGGAGGAAACCGTGGTTGGAACCAAAGTGGTGGTGGTTATGGTAACCAATACCATGGTGGGGGAGGCCCTTCCAATTTCAATGGAAGAGGCTACTCTAACCAAAGGGGGTATGGCTATCAAAACCAACAACCCAACTCCCGATACCATGACCATCAAAATCAAAATTTTGGTGATCAAGGTAACATGGGAAACAATCGACAAAGCAATGTTCCCAACCAAGGCACCGGAGGCAATAGGGGCCAAAATGTTTCTAACTATGCCCAAACCAATAGGCCTCCGGGTTTCCATCAAGCCCAACTTCCTCCACCTCAACAACCTCTTCAAATTGAGGCCCCTCCTAATGATCCCGTGATGGCTAAGCTAGATGCCATCATGAAAATGCATGAGGAGGAAAAGAAGAGAAATGAGGAGGATAAAAAGCGAGCCAATGCTCATATGAAAATGCTTGAAACCCAAATTGCTCAACTTGCTTCTAATTCCTCTTCTTCTTCTTCTTCTTCCTCTATCCCTAGTCAAGGAGTCAACCCAAAACCTTTGTATGCCGTGACAACAAGGAGTGGAAAGGTAGTAGGGAGTGACCCCTTAGTTGAGGAGGAACCTAGAAATGAAGTAGAGTAAGAGAGAGGGGATGAGAGAACCAAGGAGCCTTCTAATGTTGAGAGGGAGAAGGATGTTGAGGTGCAAAAGGAGAAAGAGACCACCCCCTTGCCCCTAAATCTCCAACCTAGAGAGGAGAGATTACCTTTTCCCCAAAGATTTGTGAGAGCTAAGCTTGATGCTCAATTTGGGAAGTTTTTGGATGTGATTAAGAATTTGCATGTTTCCCTTCCTTTTGTAGATTCCATGAAACAAATGCCCCATTACTCTAAGTTTTTGAAAAATCTATTGAGTGGGAGAAGGGAGTGTGAAACAGTGAGCTTGACCGCCAATTGTAGTGCAATCCTTTCCAACAAACTTCCCGCCAAGTTGAAGGATCCGGGTAGTTTTTCCATCCCTTGTTCTATTAATGGCATTGAGTTTGACAAAGCTTTGTGTGATTTAGGAGCAAGTGTGAGCCTCATGCCCTACTTCGTCTACCAAAAGCTTAGTGTAGGAACCCTTTCCCCCACTAACATTACTCTCCAACTAGCGGATGGGTCCATTAAATTTCCCATGGGTAAGGTTGAGGACATTCCCCTTAGGGTAGGAAAGTTCACATTCCCCGTGGATTTTTATGTGCTAGAGATGGATGAGGATGAGAGGATTCCTATTATCTTGGGTAGGCTGTTTTTAGCCACCTCTAGGGCCATCATTAATGTGAAGGAGGGTAAAACATCTTTGAAAATTGACAATGATTCAATTGAGTTTGATTTGAATAATGTCATGCAACAACCTTCCTCAAGTGGTGAATACTTTAGAGTAGATGTTTTAGATACCATGCTTAGTGAATTTTCTCGTTATCATTTGCATGCTTCTAACGATCCCCTAGAAAGTGTACTGTTGAATGATTCTAAGCTAGGTGCTCACAAGGACGACATTCAATTCTATGAGGATTTACTAGAGGAAAGCAAGAGCGAGTGCATGGATGAGAGCATGGAGGAAGAGGCTTTTCACACCCATGATCTTTTTCAAGTTGAGGAAAGAGAGGAGAACACCAATGGTAAGGGAGCACCAAAGGTAGACTTGAAACCTCTACCTTTGGGCTTGAGGTATGTATTTCTTGGTTCTAATGAGTCTTTCCCCGTAATTGTTAATTCCAACCTAACGGAGGAGCAAACCTCCCTCTTGATCAATGTTTTGAAAAAACACAAGAAAGCTTTAGGCTATACCATTGATGACATCAAAGGTATAATTCCTTCTTTATGCATGCACAAAATTGATTTAGAGGGAGATGCCAAACCCGTTAGGCAAAGGTAAAGGAAGCTTAACCCTTCCATGCAAGAGGTTGTGCGGAAGGAAGTGGCTAAGCTTCTTGATGCGGGAATTATATACCCAATTGCTCATAGTTCTTGGGTATCTCCCGTGCAAGTTGTGCCTAAGAAAGGGGGAATGACGGTAGTGAAAAATGATCATGATCAACTATTCCCCACTAGGCTTGTAACCGGTTGGCGCATGTGCATTGACTATCGCCAACTCAACACAAGTACATGCAAAGATCATTTTCCATTACCGTTCATTGATCAAATGTTGGAGAGGCTTACAAAGAATTCCTTCTATTGTTTTCTTGATGGTTATTCGGGATTTTTCCAAATCCCGATTGACCCCAAGGATAAAGAGAAGACGACTTTCACATGTCCCTACGGTACTTATGCGTATCGTAGGATGCCTTTTGGGCTTTGTAATGCTCCCGCAACATTCCAACGTTGTATGATGTCTATTTTCAGTGATATGATTGAGGATGAGATAGAGGTCTTTAAGGATGACTTCTCCGTTGGAGGAGCCACCTATGAAGATTGTCTATATAATTTATCTCGTTGCTTAGAAAGATGTGAGAGGGCTAACCTCGTGTTAAATTGGGAAAAGTGCCATTTTATGGTAGAAAGTGGGATTGTTCTTGGGCACAAAATTTCCCATGCCGGCATTGAGGTTGATAGAGCCAAGGTAGAGGTCATTGAGAAACTTCCTCTCCCCACCAACGTGAGGGAAGTGAGGTCTTTTCTTGGCCATGGCGGGTTCTATCGGCGTTTTATAAAAGACTTTTCTTTGATTGCAAAGCCTCTCACATCCCTATTGCAACAAGATAAAGAGTTTGTATTTGATGATTCTTGTCAAGAATCTTTTTGTAGGTTGAAAGAGGCCCTTTTGCACCGCCCCTATTGTCCAAGGTCCGGATTGGTCTCTTCCATTTGTGCTCATGTGCGATGCAAGCGACGAGGCTATTGGTTCGATTCTTGGGCAACGAAAGGATGGGAAGCTTCATGTCATACATTATTTGTCCAAAACTCTCAATGATGCTCAACGAAACTACACAACCACCGAGAAGGAATTCTTAGCGGTTATTCACTCATTTGAGAAGTTTAGAACCTACCTCATTGGTTCTAGGACAATTGTGTACACCGACCATTCGGCTCTCAAATATTTGATAGGGAAGAAGGAAGCTAAACCAAGGTTGTTAAGATGGGTTTTAGTTCTCCAAGACTTTGATTATGAAATGAGAGACAAGAAGGGAGCCGAGAATGTGGTGGCGGATCACCTTTCAAGGTTAGGCGGTGCAAGGTTCAAGGATGATGGTTTGCCAATAGAGGATGCTCTAAGGGATGATGTGCTATATGTTCTTGAGGTGAAGTCGGCTCCATGGTATGCGGATATTGTGAATTACTTGGCTTGTGGTGCCATACCTCCGGATTTCACTTCACAACAACGTCGAAAGCTCAAGCACGAGGCAAAGAGATATATTTGGGATGAACCGATTTTGTTGAAGAGAGGGGTTGATGGGTTGTTGAGGAGATGCGTCCCCGACGATGAGTTTCAAAGTGTTCTCCATATGTGCCACTCTTCTCCTTGTGGTGGGCATATGAGTGCTTAGAAAACTGCCTCAAAAGTTCTTCAATCAATGCTCTTTTGGCCTTCCTTATTCAAGGACTCTTGGATATTTGTCAAGACCTGCGATAGATGTCAAAGGGTGGGGAATATTTCGAGAAGGGATGAAATGCCACAAAACCCCATCCTTGAGCTTGAATTTTTCGATGTGTAGGCGATATATTTCATGGGCCCTTTTATCTCCTCAAATGGGAACAAATATATTTTGGTTGCCGTTGACTACGTGTCCAAATGGGCGGAGGCCGTAGCTTCTCCAACAAATGACTCAAAAATGTTGGTTAACCTCTTCAAGAAAGTGATCTTCCCAAGATTCGGTGTTCCGAGAGCGATTATTAGTGATGGGGGGTCACATTTCAAACACCACACCTTCGTGCGACTACTTGAGAAATATGGGGTAACTCACAAGAGGGGGCTTTCTTATCACCCCCAAATAAGTGGTCAAGCGGAGGTCACAAATAGAGAGCTCAAAGTGATCTTGGAGAAAACAGTTGCCAGAACGAGGAAGGATTGGTCCTCTAAGCTCATCGATTCTCTATGGGCTTATAGGACCGCTTTCAAGACGCCAATTGGGACCACCCCTTACAAGCTTGTATATGGGAAGAATTGTCATTTTCCCGTGGAGATGGAGCATCGTGCTCATTGGGCGATCAAGCAAATCAACTTGGATCTCCATAGTGCGGGGGAGCAAAGGCTTTTAGAGTTGCATGAGCTAGAAGAGTTGAGGTTGAGTGCCTATGAGAATGCAAGTATGTATAAGGCAAGATCAAAAGCGTGGCACGGCGCTCAAATCATCAAGAAAGATTTTGTCAAAGGGCAAAAGGTGCTTCTCTTCAACTCAAGGTTGAAGCTCTTCCCAGGCAAGCTCCGATCAAGATGGAGTGGGCCATACGTTGTTACGGAGGTATTCCCGTATGGAGCTTATGAAATTTTCCAAGATGGCCACTCCCCTTTCAAAGTCAATGGCCACCGCCTCAAGCCTTATTTTGAAGGATCCCCAAGTGATGAACCAATTTCAGTCACTCTAATTGATGTGCATCGTCAATTCCACCATCCTTAATCATCTCGAAGGACGTCGAGCTAACGACGTTAACCAAAAGCGCTTACGGGAGGCAACCCGGATTCTCGTCTCATTTTTTTTTCTTTTAATCTTCCTTGTTTAATTTTTGATCTTATGTTGTGTTGGTTTCATGTTTGTTTGTAGGTTGCCTATTGTCATCTCATGTTGGAAAGAAGGGGTTTTATGAAGAGTTTTGAGTGCAGGGGAGAGGGCTCCCCGAGGGCTTGGAGAGACCTTGGGGGCCTCTTATGTTTTATAATGCATTTGCAATCAGGAACTCCCCGCGGTTTCCCCGCGGTCTCTCCGCGGGCGTGGGGGAGTATAGAGAGCCCTCGCCAATATTGGAGAGGGCGCGGCCCGCAGCCAAGAGCAAAAATGAAATTTGGATCAGGAACTTCCCGCGGTTGCCCCGCAGTCTCTCCGCGGGCGCGGGAAGTTCAGGAGAGGGCGCGGCAAATCAGGAGAGGGCGCGGCCTCAATTCAGGTAAAAATGTTAATATTTTTGCAGGAACTCCCCGCGGTTGCCCCGCGGTCTCTCCGCGGGCGCGGGAGAGTTCCCGAGGGCGCGGCAAGATCGGGAGAGGGCGCGGGTTGCTGGGTTTCTTTAACCCGGACGCCTCTCCTCTCTCTCTCTCCTCTCTTATTTTCTCACCTCTCCTCTACTTTTCCCCCTTCTCTCTCTAAACACTCTCAAACCCTACCCCAAATCATCAAACTCTTACTCTTTTCTTCAAAATTTTCCATCAAATTTTCACTTAATCTACCTTATTTCTCAAATTTCATCACTTCTACTCAATTTTCTCGTGGTTTTTCGGAAAATTTCGGTAGTGTGTGGTGCTCTAAGCTTAATTTGAGTCTCCAATCTTGGTATACTTCTAACCTTTGTATTATTTTTGTCAATTTCATTTGATTTCTTTACATTGGTTTGTTTACCTTGATTTTGAGCATAATTTTTGTGTTTCATGGTTGTTTTTGTGAAATTTGGTATTCTTGAGTGATGATTGATTTTTCTTGATAAATCTTGCATATTTTTGATGGATGATTGTTGATGTTGGTATTTGTTGTTGGAATTTTGGTTGTTGTGTTGATTGAAACAGGTACCTTGTAGTTTTGGGGGTTTGGTTGGATTTGTAAGGAGGTTTGTGAGTGTTTGAGGTGTTTGTTGTTTGTTTGAGGGAGTTGGAGTATTTCTTGTGATTTTTTGTGAAATTGTGTGGTAAAATGAATTTGTTGAGAAAAGTTAAGAGTAGCAAAAAGCGCCCAAAGCAATCTCCCGGCCAATCTTCTCAAGGCCAATCCTCAAACCCTCAACCCCAAACACATTCCCCAAACCAAGATGACGCCCCTCCTCCTCTACCACCTCTAAAATTGTGGAACCGGTCTAAACAATTGCCCATATATAACAAAATGAAAGACCGAAGGTTTAGACCCACCCGCCACTATTTTCGTGAGGACATGGCCAAGCTAGGCATAGAAAACGATCTTGATGCACTCCTCGAAAACCTAAGCTTGGGTGAGTTTTTGAAATCTACCCCTCAAACCTATTTGGAGCCTTCAATTGAATTCTTCTCCACATTTGAATTCAATAGGGTGGGGGACACCGACTTCATTATCTCCTTCCAACTCTTCAACGTAAAACACACCATGAACTTAGCCGAGTTTAATGTAGCCCTCGGTTTCAACCCAAATGGTGATATCTTCGAGCCCCTTATCTCCCTTACCCAAAGTGAGTACAATGAGGTTGCTTGGTGGAGAACCATAGCCCACAAAAAGCAGTTTGACTCCAAGATATCCCTTGCTAGTGAGATTATCCATCCGGCCCTTAGGATCCTCCATAGAATTCTCGGGTATTCGGTCTATAATAAGCAATTTGGGGAAGTTATCTCGAGAGGAGATCTTGGTTTTGTGGATGGCTACTAAGCCGGAGTTGGGATCTAGGATTAACTTTGGCTATATTTTCATGGAGTGTTGCAAGGAGATTATGCATGGGGTTAAGACGGGGGAGATTCATTGTGGGGGCATGGTGACCCGTCTAGTGACGTATTTTAAGCAAGAGCGGTTCTTAGAGTCTTGCACTCCGGTTGGAGGGAGTGAAGACGTTTGGATTAGTTTGAGACGGGTTAACACCCTCTGTTTCATAACTAGTACTAGGAGAGCCGGTATTTACTCTTGGCTAGTGAGGAATACCCACCATTGCCTTCTCCCTAACCCGGCCGCTACCTCCATCTTTCGCCAAGCTAGGAATGTTTGGATGGTCCCTAGTGACAATGGTAGGATAGAAGATGATGTGATGGAGGAGGATGAGCATTTTGTAGAGAGAGCCGGGTTTGAGGGAGTCAATGAGGAGGAGGAGGAAGGAAGAGGAGAAGAACAAGAGGAACAACAACAACAACCACCGTTTCATCAACAACATGAGCATTTCCAAGAGGATGCTCAAGGAAGAAGAACAGAGAGAAGACAACAACGACAACAACAACATCAACAACAACAACAACAAGACTTCCAAGGAGATGCTTATCTCCGGGAAATGGAGGCCATGGGAGCCAACATGGAACGCATGCAATTGAGCATGCAAGGTATGTTTTCTGACCACCAAACTCTATCTTATCAAACTAGCGCCTTGTATGACGCTAGTGTACGTAGGGGGGAGGTCGCACCTCCGGTAAACTACCCTTATGTACCGCCCCAACAAGGGCCCGTACCTTCCCGGGGTGGTGACGACCTCCCTACGTATCCTTATTGGCAAGGGGTTGAGAATCCCGATGTGCCAAGGCGCAACTTCCCGCCTTATGATTATAGGGTCTCGGGGGGGAGTGATTATAGGGGTGACCCCGCATATTACTATGTTCACCCCCGTCACCCCGAGCCCCTTGTTCAACAAGAGCCTTTTGACCAATTGATCCCATCCCAACAAGACCTATTTAAGGATCATTATGGGTTTCCTCCCGGTTTCACCGGAGGTTGGGATGGGGGTGATGGTTTTGGAGGTGATGATGGTGGTGGCCCCAGTGGCCAATAGTCCCCTTTTCACATGTTTGTTTCCCTTTTTGTTCTCCCCTTTCCCTATTTTTGCACGTTTGTCGGCATCGGGGTCGATGCTTTCATTTTGTGAGGGGGGGAGGGTCAAAAACGATGTGTTAGCATGGGGAAGGCACCTTGGGCTCGGTGGGAAGTTTTTGATAAGGTTTTTGGTGGATTTTGGCTATTGGTCTCGTTGTTGTGTTGCTTGTTGTCGATTATTTCTTTGGATGATGTTTTTGGGAACTTATTGAAAAAAAAAAAAAAAATTTGGTCTCGATGATGATGGTTCTTCTAGGTTTTTGTATATAGTTAGTGTTTAAGTGTTCTATTGTTTGCTTTTGTTTGGAAGTTACTAACAATTTCATTTTGTATATATATAGCTTTTTTTTCTTTAACTCATCTTGTTCGTAGCTCATGCTTTGGATTGAGGAACCCTTTGGAGAAGCTCGTTCCTACTCCTTGGGTATTTTAGTCTAGCACGGACGCTTGGTGATGCCTTTCTTATTTTACTCCTTTTTATTTTCACTTCTTTATTTTCTTGGTTGCTTAGATTAGGATTAGATTAGGGGAAGTTGAACAGTTCGAGGATGTATGAATTTAACACCTAATGTGTTTGGGGTCTTTGGCGATGTGGCCATTAGACCACTTGTATGTCGATTGGGATAAACGTGTTATGACTTGCATCTTTGCCCCTTTCCTCTTTCCCTTTCTTATCTTTATCTTAGTTTTCCATCTTTTCTTTTCTTTCCCTTTTCTTTTGTTCTTGTTGGTGTGCATATCTTTTTGAGGCTTTCTTTTTACTCTTTCTCTTTTTGAATGTTGGACTTGTATGCAATGGACTCTTGCTTTTGAATAATAGTCTTCCTAGGTAATTATGGTATGCACGGTTTGAGATTACGTTTGGTTGATTCTAGGATAAAGCATGCTAAGATAGTTGTCTAGAAATAGGGGGATCATGAAACCGGATTCTACTCGTTTGTGGCATGTTGGTAGTTGCTCCCTATCTTTGATTTGACAACCTTAGTGAGTTTTTTCTACAACAATGTGAGATGTATAATTGTTCAAGCTTTCATCAAATTCTTGCATGAGCGGCATGGATCCTTGATTTTCGCAAACCTAATCTAGAATCTTAGCTTATGATTCCTAAGACCGTGACCGAACTACCTAGGAAGTTTATATTTGCCTACTTGTTACCCCTTTGAACCTTTTCCCCTCTTTTCAAGCCGCATAATTAGATATTTTGAGCCTTTTGTTTCGTTCTCTTTCTTTTTGGTTTTTGTGAAGCAAAGGTCAATGTTTGGTGATTTTGGTGTATGAAGTTGGGGTTTGGTTCGATTTGGTACACATATTTGAGTTGTTTTTGTGAATAATGGCAAATGCTTTTGTAAAAGCCGTCCGAATTGAGAAAGAGGCAAGACTAATGCTTTAAAGGTGTAAGAGAAAATTCAAAAAAAAAAAAAAAAAAAACCTTGAAAAATATTTTCCAAGTGACTTTCACCTCTCTTTGCATTGAGGACAATGCTTTTTCTAGCTTGGGGGGGGGGGGGGAAAGCGTTCACGCTTTTTGTTCCTATTTTAGTAGAATTTTGCCTTGAATAAGCTTGGGGGTGTTAATACATTTTTGTTTGGTGATTACTTAAGTTTGGTGTTGAGATTTGGCCGGTCTTTGCTTCACATTTTAGGATAACCACCAAATTTTAAATTTTTAGCCTACCTTAACCCTTCTTGCCTTACGTTACAACTTTGGGGAAGACCTTTGGACCTAAGAGTTGAGTCTTTCATCGGTGGAGGGAATCATAGGCTGTGGACTAAGGAAAGGGGATGCGAAATCAAGATGTCGAGTAGCCTAAAAAACTTTGATCTTTTTCCGGTTCCTTCGCGGAATCTATGAGATGCTCACTAAGGGGAGATATGAGATTAGTAGGGGGAACGTGGTAAGACCGTTTGGGATGAAAGTGGAGTGTGATAACTAGTTCCTATGCTTAGCATATTTATGTTTCAATCAACCTTAGGTATCTTATAACGTGCATACCATAATTCACTTTAGAAAGGTTGTTATTCATTTGAATTATAGTCTCTTTGTAAAGTCCATTTCGTAAAGATTTTGTTTCCTTTTTCCTCTTTCTTTTCTTTCTTTGGTTTGCCTCTTGGGGGTTCGGTGGAGAGTTATGGGTAAACTCTTAGGATACCCTTACGAGAGCATCACTCGTCCTCTAGGGCGATCTAGGGGTTCAAAATGGCTTGTTGTAGCTAAAAACAACCGTGATTCCTACGACAGTGAGTCCTAGTGTAAATTCTTACCCCTCTTTTTCTTTTTATTTCGAATAGTCCCTTCTTATTCCTTCTTGGCCTTTGTTTTGCTCGAGACGAGGAAAAGTCTAGCTTGGGGGAATTTGATGAGTGTCATTTATGGCACTCATAGGGTAGTCTTTTAGGTTATTTCTTTCCCCTTCTCATGCTTTCTTCTCTTAATTTTGGTCCTTTTTCCTTTAGTTTCTCCTTTTTCCTCTTTTCTTTGTGTTTCTCGTATTTTTATCGTGTTTTCCTTTATTTTGCTCTTTTTCCCTTTTATTTCCTTCCTTTGTTTACTTGTGTAGGTATGGTGAGGATCACCTTGGCAAAGGATGCAATTCGGGACCTCAATGATCAAGCAAGGAAGAAGCATTTGACTAGAGAGGGCTTAGAGAGGCCTTGGAGAGGCCTCGGAGAGGTCTCCAAGGTATTTCCAGCAAGCCGCGGGCGCGGGCCATCTTGCCGCGGGCGCGGGCCCAAGATGTGCAAAAGTGTCAAAATGAGGCAGGAACTTGCCGCGGTAGCCCCGAGGGCTTCCCGCGGGCGCGGGTAAAATGGAGAGATCTCTCCACTCAGAGACCGCGGCCCCCTGATCAGCCTTTGGGAGCAGGGGATCATGCCGCGGGCGCGGGTGTTATTGCCGCGGGCGTGGGTCCCTGATGCCGCGGGCGCGGGTGCTGCCCAGATGCCCGTGGAGGGTTCCTTACCCATTTCTCCGCGGGCGCGGGACTATCGGGAGAGGGCGCGGGAGCTGCTGTTTTCTTCTTAGCTTATAAATAGAATTGTATTTCCTTTTTGGCATCCAACTTTTAGATAATATTTCATTAGCTTAGTTTTAGAGAGATAATCTAGAGAGAGAAACTTCATTAGTAGAGAGAGAAAGTGTGGATTTCCATTGATGAACTTGGATATTGAAGAAGGAGCTTGATTGAATCTTTGTAAATTTTCATCTTCAATTAATGAGCAATCTCTTACTCTCTTTCTTTACTTTGGTATTTAGTTTTGTTTGCTTATTTTGATTTTCCTTCTTTGCTTATTGATCATGTTGATGCTTATTGATTTGATGATTGATATTGTCTTCAATATGATTTGTGAGTAGTCACCTAGCCAAGGGTGTGGGGATGGTGTAGTTGTTAATTTATTCATGCTTATGATGTTAGGGTTTTGTCAATGGTGATTAAAGTCTTTGTATGTTTGATATTCTTTAATCTTCTTGCAAGTGCACATTGTTAGTTGATTAAAGGTGAATCTTTGCTAACAAGAAACGGAAGTTGACTTAGTTAAGGTTCATTGTTATCGATGGTTCATTGATTGTACCTTCTAATATATGGTTCTAGTGTGGAAACATAGAGACTATGTTAGGAGAAATCGATTAACCCCGGAAGGCGGTTAGATTGAGCTTTATCTCGATATTCTTGCATGCTTAGTTTACCATTGCTTTGCTTCCGTGTTATTGCATGATCAAGTGGGAACTACATCTACCTACTTCCCTTGGTGTTTAGTTATATTGATTTTAATCATCCTTAATCTCTAGTTTAATCTCTTAGTTACTCACACTTCTTGTTCCGAGGTAGCTTAAGTATTAAGTAGTGAATGTGGTGTTTATGCATGTCTCCTTGTGGTTCGACCCCTATGCTTGCCTTATACTTGTATTAGGTTTGTTTAGGTTGTATAAATTATATTTGATCTAGGGATAGACAATTGACGATGCGTTTATTCCCTTGTCATTTGCTTGCAACTATAAAATAATAAATGAGTTAGTAACGTTAAGGAAAATTAATCAAACAATAATTAAATTAAATAGAGTTGATTTGGGGCCAAACCCTCAAACAGTTCTACCTTTCACGCCTTGGTTTAAGGACAGAACCTCGAGTAAAGTATGGACTCCTTGGAGTGCTTGAAGAGGGAATTTTGAAATAAGAAGGGTAGGCTAGTGTTTAGGCTAGAGCATAAAAGAGAGAAAAAGAGAATTAATTGATGCCCCGTACATCTGAAATGAGGGGGTATTTATAGAAAAAATGAGTAGAGGGAACACACGGAACCCTAAAAAGATAAAAAACCCTAAAAATAACACCGCGACACGGCAGAGGACACCGTTAGACGGGGAAAAAATACCGTGACACGGGGTAAAACTGAGTGACGCGGGAAATATTTAGGTTACGGGAGATGAAACGCGTGAAGGGTTTATGCGGAAAGGACACAGAATTGCCCCGTGTCACAGCACTGGCACCGTGTCACGGGAATACACACCCTGGCGCGGCATTGAGCCCTGTGACGCAGTGCTTTTTTCCATGACGCGGGAAAATGTGCATCCATTTTTTCGTCTACATTCATTTTTGCCCTAATTTCGTTCAGCCTTTTTAAGTGTCGATTGATAATTTCGGGCCATTTCTGATTAATTGTGCCAAAATAATACAATAAATTAAATAAAATAAAAAGGTTTGGGCCAAAATAATAAAATAAAGGAAAATAAATAAAATAAAAAGGTTTGGGCCAAAATTAAAAACAAATTATGCTTTGACTAAACATCAAGACTAGTCCATGGACTATTAACAACTGAATTTAATTAAATACGATTTTTTTAAGCACTCTCGGGATTAAATACTGAACCCGACCAATAATGGCGGTGAAAGATTGTTCATCATCGGGTTTGATTTCGGGGAGACATTTTTAGGTGTCTACAGAAGCCCCCACTTTGACTGAGTTTGTAGAAACGTCAGTTTCG
Source organism: Chenopodium album (assembly GCF_948465745.1). Taxonomy (NCBI): domain Eukaryota; kingdom Viridiplantae; phylum Streptophyta; class Magnoliopsida; order Caryophyllales; family Amaranthaceae; genus Chenopodium; species Chenopodium album. Next base: position 38,286,701 of record NC_137851.1, on the reverse strand, counting down.
AAAATGATAGTCAAAGTAGTCAATTGGGACGGAGAATGATTTAAGACGTTCTGCAATCCTAAATCACTCTATATACGCCGATACCTGTAAAAAAAAATTAGTTCTACAGATAAAAGAGTAAAGGAATAGAACGGTTATCTGACACCAGTGTATCGGTGACAAATGAGTTTGGTAGCTTCCTATGCTTGAAGGAATCCACCGGATGACGTTTCGCTGAAACACCTTCCATGCCTGAGGAAAGTCGACTGATGAACTTGGTAGCTTTCTAAGCCTGAAGAAACCTACCGGACGATACTTTCCATGCCTGAGGAAAGTCGACATATGATTTTGGCGTTTTTCTATGCTTGAAGAAATCTACCGAATAATACTTTCCATGCTTGAGGAAAGCTGACTTGGTGGTTTTCTATACTTGAAGAAAAATCCACCGATAATGCTTTCCATGGTTGAGGAAAGCCGACTTGGCGCTTTTCTATACTTGAAGAAAAATCCACCGATAATGTTTTCCATGCTTGAGGAAAACCGACTACTGATATAATCGCTGACTTCTTTACTTTGAGAGATGACAAAGACCGACAACTTTCCATGCTTAAGCCAAAAAAAAAAAACTTGTCAAATGAAATTTGCAAGTGTATGATGGTCCGTGGGCCATAGATGATTTACCTTCAAGTCGACTATCCGACTATATTAGGTGTTTAAAATGTCGAAAATGCAACCCTAATGCTTGTTAGGGACAAACCAGTAATTTTGGAACTATTTAAATACCAATTAGAATTTTTCGCATAATTTCGGTGAGAAAATAATTGTCCAGAAGTTGCGGGAAATCATTCTAACTTAGTTAAAAATACCAAAAATATTCGCCAGGAGGTTTAAAAAGCGTGCATGACACAAAGGTGGGCACCACGCCACGTGGACAAATCCCGCGACACGATGCATCAGTCCCGTCAGACGATGGGCAACATCATGACGCGGGATTATTTTTTGTTGAAATTGTCCACGCGCCTCGATATTATCACCGTGCCACGGTCGAAAATGCTGTTACCAGGTAACGGGATTCGTGACACGGGAAATGTGTCGCGTAACCATCATTTTTGGACTTTAAATATTAGCTACTGCTTCCTCATTTTCTTACTTCTCCTTTGCCATTTTCGTTCCCAATCTCCTTCTGTTCTCACTTATCCTTTTTTTTTTAGTTTTTAATTTTTAATTTTTAATTTTTTTTTAATTTCTTCATTCACCGTGCAACGGAAAGCAGCACCGGCGCACGTTAGATCTCACCGTGACGCGGCGCCAGTGACCGTGACACGGCGTGTGTTCTCGATGCACGGCAATTTGTTTCGCCATTTTCTTGCCATTGCTGCTGTCAGACGTTCGCCGTTGCTGTCAGAGTATAACCGCTGCTTCTCGCCGCTTCTGCCTGAGGTCCGCTGCTGTCTAGGGTACACTGTGACACGGACTCCATTCACCGTGTCACGGTTGTGCTTCCCATGCCGCGGTGGTTGTGCTGCTACCTTCAAGGTTTTTCGAGCTTTTAGAGCTCAAATATTCATCAATTTTGCTCCAATTTTTTTTTGCTATTTTCCTTATTTTTTATTTATGTAAGTTTCCCTTGCTTATGTCTCAAATCATGCTATAAATTCCATATTTTCTTGAAACCCAAGAAAAAAAAATCAAATTAGGGGTTTTTGATTTTGAGCTTCCATGTCAAAATTCATGCTATGAATTGATTTGTGTATGAATGTATATTTGTTTGTGAGCAATTTGAGACCAAGTTTGTGTGATTCGGTGAAGAATTGAGAAAATCACTATTTTTTTGTACTACTTGTGTGAAATGGTGTTCTTGTGTGTTTTTTTTTTTTTTTTTTTTTTTTTTTTTTTGCACTTGAAATGGTGATATACTAGTTGTAGATCTTGTAAAATATGCCACGATGTGTCGATCTATTGTTCTTGTACAATTTTGAAATATGCTCTGTTTTATGTATCTACTATATTGTCATGGAGAACATAGTATAATGCAATTAGGAGAACTGTAGTATTAGTTCGTCATGGAGAAACTAAGTACTAAAAATAATTCTATTATTTTGCTAATTTTTTAGCCTTGAGGTAAAAATTTTGCGTATAATAGAAAATGCAACTTGAGGTAGCTATTAAGCCGCTTTTGAATAAATAACTAAATAACTTAGGAAATGATGCTAAGCATTTAGATTTTTATTTTTGTAATAGCATGCCTAGAAAACAGGATCGTGATCTTTCTACTCGTGGCCGGCGTCAGGCTTTTCGGGAGGACACTCCCACAGTTCCTGAGGGCATGGACGACGATTCCCTAGAGACCGAGCCTCGCCCTTCTTCGAGTAGGGGTTGGTGGATTCCACCTCCGTGGAGACCAGATGAGTTGGTTTTCTGTCGTGAGAATCACGTTTCTCACCGTCCACTTGCCGGCATAGTCGATGGCACGCTTCGCCATCATGGATCCGAAGCTGGAGATTTGATTCCCCGGCTATATGGGATTATCATGAGGGATCCTGTTACGAACGCCTTGTGGGAGTCTGCTGGTTTAGGAGATTTCTATTCGGCGGTCATAGGATTTCGCAGCCCCCGGGGTTGTGGCCCAACAGTTGTTCGTGCGTTGTTGGAGTATTTTTGGGATACTACCAACACTTTTCACTTTGCTTGGGGGGAGATGACAGTGACCCCCCTGGATTTTGGCATGATCAGCGACTTACGCTTCACCGAGCGGGCCGTACGACAGATTCCTGACCTCACTTGGGGGGCGGCTGAGGTAGCAGATTTGTTAGGTCCGGTCGTTCAGCATATTAGGACTCAGCCGGTGCCTCAAGGTGGTCCTAATAGCAAGCGATCAGAGTTGGATTCTGTTCTGGCACGTGGCTTTGACATGGATGAGACGTCACCTGAGCAGCGAGTGTGGTTCTTTAATTTGATTCTTATTTCCGTGACTCTTTCTCCTGATAGGAGTTCACGTGCGCTCGTTTGCTACCTTCCTTCTTTGGTTAGGATCGGTGAGATAGGATCCTATAGTTGGGCCAGCCTTGGATATGTCGATCTACTCTCGTCGCTACGTCGTGGCTGTAGGTAGCTGAATGACCAGGCCCCTATCACTGTGTATGGCTAATGGAGAGTTGTAGAGGTGACGATCTTTCTTCTTTCTGTTTTGTTTTAACCTGTTTAACTCACGTGCTTAGAGATTAATTTTCATTGCAGTTGTGGTTCTATGAGTACATTTCGGGATTGGCCCCTCGACAGCGTCGCGGAGCGGTTCATGATTTCCCTATTGGAGTCAGCTGGCGTGACCGAGGCGAGTCACGAGTGGAGTCCGTATCTACGCTGCGCGGGCCGCTGCGTCGAGGCACCTCTTCTGTTGGTGTAAGAATTGATTTTGCAGCATGTTATTCTCTACCTTCACTAGTGGAAAATTTCTCATTCGTAACAGGCTATTTGTAACGGGCAAAGCTTTTCCCGTTACAATTAAGATATTCGTAACGGGCAATATAGTGTCCGTTACGAATACTTACTTATTCGTAACGGGCAAAGTAGTGTCCGTTACGAATAAGTAAGTATTCGTAACGGGCAATATATCGTAACGGACACTATATTGCCCGTTACGAATAAGTAAGTATTCGTAACGGACACTATATTGCCCGTTACGAATACTATATTACACATAATGACCAAACTTAGCCCAACTTATATTATGAGAGGAGAGCCCAATACTTGGCTTTTTAGGGTTTCACTCCCTCACTCCCTCCTCTCCGTCATTCACCTCTATCTCTCCTCTCCTCTTTCTTTCATCTCCTCTCTCTCTCCTCTCCTCTCTCTCTCCGTCCTCTCCGTCCTAACTCCCTCCTCTTTCTTTTTAGGGTTGCTCGTCTCCTCTCCTCTATCTCTCATCTCCTCTTTCTTTCATCTCCTCTCTCTCTCCTCTCCTTTCTTTCTCTCCTCTCTCCTCTCCTTTCCTCTTTCTCCGTCATTATGTTATGGTGGTTTACTTGAGCAGCGATTGCGGAGACGAGCAGCTTGACCGGCTGCTTCATACAAGAGCCTCCAAGCGGCGTCGTTTTTGGGCGGAGGTGTAACCGGCGGTGAAGGACTCTTCCTCTTTAGATCTAAAGTTTCTAGGTAAGATTTTTCTCTTTGTAATCATCGAATATAATGTTGGAAGATTTATCAGTTTGAATGTGGTAAATGATGATTGTCTGAGTTGATTCAACTTTATATTTTGAAATTTATGTTGTTTTTAATTGATTTAAGTTTCTTGGTACTGGATTTTTGATATATTTTGTGCTGAATTTTTGCAAATTCAGGAATGATTATTGTCTTTTTTTAGATCTAAAGTTTCTGATTATATTCCAATTCTATCTTCATTTTGTATTTTAATCTCCTCAATTATTTTTAGCTCTCTAATTTGAGTGATTTTGATGAATTTTTGTTGAATTTGTGGTTTAGTTTCTGAATCTGCTTCGAATTTGATGAGATCTTCGTTTTTTTTTTTTTGAATTTTTTGGTTTTGTTGTTGCGGTTTTGAGTAATGGATTTGTTGATGAATTTGAGTAATGGTTTTGATTATTATTTTTTATGTTTGAATTTCTGGATTCGTTTTGATTTTTTTAATATATGGGTTTGTTTGATCTAATTTGTGAGACTTGATTTGGATGATTGATAGGTTTGTGTTAATTTTGCTGGATATTTTGTTGTGTATATTAGTTAATTTAAACATTTGAAATCACCTGTTTTTTTTTATATATACATATTTGATTATTTTTTTTTATTTCATTGATTTTGATCTATTTGTTGTGCTCTATTTCTATTTTTACTGGATTAATTAATTTAAACAGTTGAAATCAGTTAGGAAATTTTGAATTGATTGATTGATAAACTAAATTTTCAGGGTTTGTGATTTTGTGTTTCGAATCCTTGTTTTTGTTATAAAGTTTGTAAATTTTACTTGATTTGGAATTTTATGGTTTATCATGTTAGGGTAATGATCTGTTTTTATATATGTAATGTTGCAAATTGATAGCTTCTGCTGGTTTGTTCTTCTAATTAGGTTAAAAAAAGTAGTGTGTTTTGTTTAATTATCATAATTCATGCTATATTTGAGATTTTAGGGAGGAATTTAGTATATAGTTGAATTATTAGTGATGATTTTATGAAATGGATGGTGTACAGGTGGGAAGAAATTTAAGAAGCCACGTCATCCTTATGAGAAGGAGTGACTGGATTCTGAGTTCACCATGCTTTGAGCCGTATCTGTAATGCTGCTAGGCATCTTCTTACTCTAGATGAGAAGAACCCTCGCCGTATCTTTGAGGGAGAAGCTCTTTTGAGGAGGATGGACAGGTACGGGCTATTAGATGAAGGACAAAACAAGCCAAATTACACGTTGGGTCTTACCGTTAAGAACTTCTTGGAGATGTGTCTTCAGACCCTCATCATCAAGTATGGTATGGCCAAGTCTGTTCACCATGCTAAGCTGCTTATCAGGCAGAGGCATATTAAGTATCATATTTGAATCAATTGTTACGTTTTAATTACAATTATTGATTGTTTTCTGATGTGCATTGCTTGATGTTCTTACTCTCAACTTATCTGTTATTTAACATGTGAATATGCGATTACCTATATGTTGTATCTTTTGGTGTCAAATTGTCATTAGTGTTATATAATCTTCAAATATGATCTTCTATGCTGATGAATGGCTTGTATACTTGTTTGGACTTGTCAATGTAATTATAAATGCCATCTGTATGCCTGAAATAAGATGAAGAATTATTAGTGCACTTGGTTACTCTCACGATTTATACACAAGATGAGACGGTCTTATGAGAGCTTTTAATTTTTAATAGCTTGTTGGTTTGTTAATGTTGTTGCTGCCGTTGTCGTTCTAAGTTGTATCAAGATTTAGGTATATTGCTTCATTAAATTCATTGTTAGTGCTGATGCAAAACTAGTGCATTTAATGATCGGTTTAAACAAGGATTAGATGTCTTAGTCCTAAGACAAAATAGTCACTTTGCAGCATTACTTTTATTCAAGGAGTAATTATAAAAGTAAAAAGCAGGTTGGTGGGAAACAGATTTGAGTTCATCATATATTCTTGTGAGTTTTGCTCAGTTAGTTTAGGACTTTAGGTTCATGCTTTTTTTGACCTTAAGTATCTGTGAAATCCCATGATAAATGAACACTAGCTGTGGTTTGCAATTGTTTGAATTTTGGTGTACTATTTTTAAGTGGAGAAAAGCTGCTGATTGAATTATTGGGTGCATAGTAAATTATAGTTGGGGGACATATCAGTCAAACATCTGTATGTGATGTGTATTGATCTGTTACTTTTACTTTTTTTATTTTTATTTTGTTTTTTTATGCTTTGTCCTAGATATTAGGCAGCCATTTCCTAATATCTTTCTCTGTATCATATTATGTATTATTGTCCTAATCTCATGTAATATACAGGGGAGGTTTTCTATCCAGATTGGACAGCTTTCAAGTTCAAGCAAGTGACCTGTCTGGTAGTTCTTTGGAAAACAATCCTCATATATAGTTTTAGAGATGATCAAACTCAGGCAAACAGCACAAATGAGGGCATTGACAGTACTCATGTACCAATTGATCCTTATATTGAGGTTCTTGATGGTGCTCAAGTACAGAATGAGCTTGCAAATGAGATCCTAGATGATGCTTAACAAAATGAGTCTGCAAATGAGATCCTTGCTGGGACTTGTGAACAAAGTGATGTTGAAGGAAATGTTGGTGTTGGTCCATGTGCTGATGTAAATCAGTCAAGAGAAGGCAGTGGGCACATTAATTTACAACAGTTGGAAGTTCAAGCTGAAATGACGCTGGAGCTTGCCTCAGATGCGGAGAATATATCAGAGACAGTTACTAGTGGGCTTGCTGTAGGTTTTCGGATTTATTGTCATTAGCATTTTTAATTTTACAAGATTCTACGAAATCAGTATTTGGGTTTTTATTTGTTAATTATTATAAATGATAATTTGAGATGTCAATGGAAAAGGAAAAGGGGTATTTGTAACAGGCTCAAAGGTGTAATTTCTGTTGGTGTAAGAATTGATTTTGCAGCATGTTATTCTCTACCTTAGCTTGATGTTATTTTTCGGCATTCATTGCATCTTTTTATGGTTTTCAGGTTGCTGTTGAGATCCAGTATCGGCCTTGGGCTGGGATGACTGATCTTCCCGAGGCCTTGGAGCTTTCAGCGTATCGTACTATTTTTGTTGGTACTGCACACTTTGTTTGGTATCTTGGGGAGCGCGTTATTCGTCAGCACAATGCTGACCGCTTTGTGGTGCCTTTGCCTACACCGGAGTCGATGCTGGATTCACGTTTACTTGGGGCATTGATGAACAGGGGGGAGCGCTATACATTTCCTTGGTAGGAGCTTGTGCGTATGGGGGGCGATCATTCACAGGATTTGCTTCCTTCTTTGGCTCCTCCGCCCCGTCTTCCCGAGGAATGATTTCTCTTGAGAATTTTATCGCTAGTCTCTGTTTAAACCGTCGAATAACCTGATTATTCGATCGTATTTTGAGACGGCTGCTTGTCATAGGGGAAGATTGAGTTCCCGCCTCAATCTGTCTGTTACCCGAGACCGATTGGTATTACTGAGGATCATATTGCTGATGCGCCAGAGGGTTTTAGACAGGCACAGGAGTCTCTGCCTGATGTGTTTGAGCCGGTAAGCTTTTTGACACGTTATTCACCCTTTTAAATACCACTTATTACTGATTTTTCTTGGTTCTCAGCCTACGCACTCGGACATGATGGGATTTATGAAGTTGGTTGACGCTTTGAAGTACTACATCATCAAGCTTCGACGTGGTGTAAGTTGTCGGGGCGATTCTGGCGATGTTCTTGAGGTATATTCACCTGTTTTCCCATACTTACCATTTGTTCTATCTTGCACTATTGACATCTTTTCATTTTGTGTTTTTCAGGGCGACGGAGGTCTCGCTCGCGCTCGAGGCACAAAGACTCGGACGAGGGGGAGCCTAGTCGCCGCAGACGATCTCCTGAGGTTCATCAGCATTCTCAGTCTCAGCGGTAGCCTCAGGCTTATCAGCCGTTTCAGGAGGCTCGGTGGCAGCAGCCTCAGTCTTCTCAGCCATTCCAGCACTTTCAAGGTCAGTGGCAGCGGCCTTCATCTTCCCAGCCTTCACAGCCTAAGTTCAGGCCAGTCATTACTCTTGTGGACCAGGGTTTATACTTAGTTCCATTGTCTGGGGCGCTTCCTCCACCGGTGCAGGGCTTATTTTCAGTTCCATTCTCTAGGACGATGCCTCCACCGACGCTTCCTACCTCTTGGAGTCAGTCTACGCCGTTCGCTAGTTGGACAGGTCCTGCTTTGAGTTTGTCTGCTACTGGAGCTAGTAGGGATATTACTCTTCGTACCCGGATGATGGAGGGACTCTTTGGTCTGCCGTTCCCGTATTCGCAGGCTGGAGATGACACTGATCCTCACTCTTCTAGTTCTACAGATTTTTGACCGAGGGTTTTTATTATGTTCTTTGGTTGATGACACTTGACACTGTTTATGCATCATGATTCACTTTGTATATTTTATTCACAATTTATGCATTTATTAGTGTGTGCTTGAGACTCATTGTATGTGATTGTGTATTTATTAATGACGCGAAAAAAATCGTAAGCGGAGGGTACCGACCTTCCCCAAAAGAAAAAGAAAATGAAAAATGGGACAAATTTTGCGATTTCCCCAAAAAGAGAAAGAAATGAAAATGGGACAAATTTTGTAATTTCCCCAAAAGAAAAGGAAATAAAAATGAAAATGGGACAAGTTTTACAACTTCCCCAAAATAAAAAGAAAAATAAAATAATAATAAAAATAATAATAAAATAATAATAAAAATAATAATAAAATAATAATAAAGACAAAATAAATAAATAAAATGAAAATAGAAAAACAAGATTAGAAGATAAACGGTGAAGGCAAAACAATAAAAATCCGGATAAAAATAGGTAAAGGATAAAAATATGAAAACGCGTGGGCACCGCGACACGGCAGTAAATATCGTGTCACGGCAAAATATCCCGTGACGCGACACAAATTCCCGTGACACGGTAGGATTTCTCGTGTCACGGTGCGTGTATTCAGCAGCGGTGTAGTCTGCGCGCATAGAAAGATAGATTTTGAGTGTTTCCGAGCGTTTTGGCTATAAAATAGGACCAGTTTATTCGTGATATGCATAATTACGAAACACAAAATAATTAGAATTTCATATTTCAATAATAGTGTCTCAGAATTTTGATAATACATTGCGTGACTGGTCATATTCTTTGACCAATGCGGACAAAAAAGAGCTGGAATTGTTTCATGTCAGAGGCTTATTAGCCTTAAGGCATGTAGCAATTGAACATGATTTTCTAAGGGCAGCTTTAGATTATTGGAGTCCAGAAACTCATTGTTTCAAATTTGATTATGATGAAATTTGTCTCCTGCCGGAGGAATTCGGTGCCATCTTTGGTTTTCCTGCTAGAAATCTCATTGCAATGCCTAACCTACGTGAGTATTATTACCAAGACTTTGAAAGCCATCTGAATCTGACAAATCAAGATTTAAATAAAATTGTGTGTGGTAATGAAGTAGATTTAGAAAAGCTTGCAAACCTGTATTTCAATCGTCTTGTCTCTGAGTCTTATCATGTATACCGTAGAAGGGCTTATATTTTTTGCATGTTTAGCAAGATTTTATTTGCAAACGGTAGGGTAGGACATGCTTGTTTAGCGTCTGTGCTTAAACATGTTGAATCTAGGAGATCTCCTATGCCTACTTGCCTTGGAGAAACTTTGCGTGGCCTTAACGAAGCAAAAGCTGACCGGAAAGCCATCAGGAAGGGCTCTCTAGTACTGTTGCAGGTAAAAACGCGCTCCAATTAGCCCCCGTGACACATAGAAGGCATCGTGTCACGGTGTTTGTTTGCCGTGACACGGTGCATTCTGCCGTGTCACGGTGGTTTTCTGCCATTTTTGAAGTGTTTGATTTGGTTGATGGAGTGTTTAGAACTTTTTGAAGCCCCCGACGATATTGAAAAATATGGTCCCAATGATCTGGTCCGTAGGAAGAAGAATTACTCTGCGAACATGTCATATGATGATTGGAAGGTCTTTTTTGCAAAGAAAGAATTTTCCATTCGGTGGGTGGTGCCTTGGTGGAGGCTTACTAGGATGGTTGGCACGAATGATACTTCGTATTGTCGCGTTCCTAGTATTTCAAAGTTGACTTTTTATTGTCCTTATCGATAGATGCGAAAATTGGACTTGAACAAGTAGTTCTACGCTATAACGATAGTCCTCGTTAGGTATCGTTGCATGAAAGTAATGTTCACAAGTACGAGACTTATTGGATTGGAAGACCTTTGTGGACCGTTTCTACGAGTAACCAAGCCCCTCCTCCCTCGTCTAGTGCATAAAAGGCATGGTTGAATCCTAGAAGTAGAAGGGATCGAGTCGGATCACGCAACTTTGATGTGAAGGGACGTCCTAGAAGTAAGAAGGCGCCTCCTAAAGATCGTCTAAGTCCGAGAACACAAGGAATTGAGTTTAAGACTCCTATAATGCCTAAAAAGAAGAATTATGTGAAAGGAAAGGTAAGGAAAAGATGGTTTATATAAAGAAGCAATCAAAGAATTCTAAGAAAGGTGAAAGGGGTGAGAGTTCAACTAGAGGTGTGACGGTTCGGGCTACAAAAGACACATTAATGGTGAAGGCCGACCTAGTTGAAAAAGAGAAGGAGGTTCCTAAAGTGAAGAAGGATTAGATCAATATTGCTTTGCTTATATGATTTTTAATTTTTAAATAAGGCGCATGATGCCAATAATTGTAGTCACATTTATTTCAATAATAGCACATTTATTTTCGCCTTAAATAAAAATTATTTTATTATTATCCGAGTCAAGAAGTCGGACGCAATGGAAGAATAATAACGATCGTCGAACAAATATTCGTAAAATAATAGAATAACATAATTTGCAAAGTCCGGTGTTTTTCGCGCCACGGAAAAATCTGCCGCGTCACGCTGGGAAATACTGTGATGCGAGGAATGTGTGATGTATTTATTTTTGCTGGAAATTTCATCGTGCCACTGTGAAAATTGCCTTGACACGGTAACAATTCCCGCGGCGCGGTGGATTCTGACGTGGCACGGTACCCTTTTTTTTATTTTTTTGGAAATCCACCGTGACACGGTAAACATTCCCACGGCACGGTGGAAGCTGACGTGGCACGGGATTTTTTCTTTCTTTTCTGTTTTTTTAATTTTTTTAACTTTAATTTTTTTTATGTCGTGCCACGGGGTATTCTACCGTGTGACGGTGGCGGCTGCCGTGGCCCGGTGGATGCTGAGCTGGCGCAATATATGATTTTCTTGATTTTAGCTCCGTTTTGCTGTCTTGTGTTTTTACTTGGTCGACGGAGGAAGGATTTTATTTTTTTTAAAGTGGACGGGCCCCCTTGAGAGGTTGCCTACGTATCCTTAAAAGGAATCAGGCCAAACATAGATCTATCGGGTCATGAACCCATGCAATTAGGCATAAAATTTCTTGTGTTGATCCAAGTTGGTTGAATTGTGGAAACCGTTGCCATCCTTGTCTACCAATTGTGCCGCTCCGCCAGACAAAATGGATTTAACAATGTATGGACCTGACCAGTTTGGTCGAAATTTTCCCCTTGGATTTAACACATTTTTGCGAAGTGCCTTGAGCACCAAGTTACCTTCCTTGATGTTTCTAGTCTTGACTTTTTTTATTGAAATGTCGCGCCATACGCTGTTGGTAGGTTTGGACATGATGCAAAGTTGCCAAGCGTTTTTCGTCAAGTAAGACTAGTTCATCATATCTTGCTCTAATCCAGTCGACTTCATCTAGTTGGCTTTCCAACGCGATTCGGAGAGGGATTTCGAGCTCTATTGGTTGTACAGCCTCAACTCCATAGACCAAAGAGAAAGGAGTGGCCCCCGTTGATGTACGAACAGAGGTTCGATAACCCCAAAGGGCGAAATGTAGCTTACTTGGCCAATTTTTGTAATTTTCCGTCATCTTTTCGATGATAGTTTTCACATTTTTGTTGGCTGATTCAATCGCACCATTTGTTTGTGGCCTGTAGGGTGATGATCTATGATGCTTGATATGATATTTTTTTAATAGTTATGCACACTCGGCTTGGGAATGCGTTCCATTATCACTAATCATTTCATAAGGTACCCCATAGCGGCATATGATATTTTTCTCAATGAATTGAGCTACATGTTTCGCTGTTAGCTTAGCATATGAGGTAGCTTCGACCCATTTGGTGAAGTAGTCGATTGCTACAAGGATGAACTCATGTCCCCCTTGTCTTGGTGGCGTTATCTTTCCAATGATGTCGATACCCCAAGTAGAGAAAGGCCATGGAGAAGTATATGTGTAGAGAAGTGAAGGTGGGACGTGCTTCAAATTTGCGTAGACTTGACACTTCATACATTTCTTGACGTATTCATGACAGTCTCTCTCCATAGTAGTCCAATAATAACCTTGTCGTTGAATCTTTTCGACTAACATCTTAGCATTCATATGCGTTCTACATATTCCGGCATGAAGGTTTTCCACGGTTTTGTGTGCGTCTTTCTTAGCTATGCATAAGAGATTTCTCCCTAGTGCAGTCCTCTTGTGGAGTTCTCCCCTGATGAGCACATACTAAGAGGCCAGGAGCCTGAAAGCATGGTGTGCCCTTTTATCAGTGTTAGGAGGGTATTCTCCCTTGGTCACGTAGTTAAGGATATTCGTATACCATGGCTCTTCATCTTCTTCTTGTGATTCTTGTTCGTCATCAAGTGCATGAACGTAAGCCGGCTCATATCTTCTTTCTATGGTCAATGGAATTCTTATTGTGTCTGTTGGAATTCGCACCATTGATGCTAACTTAGCCAGCGCATCGGCAAACTGATTTTCTTCTCTAGGCAAGTACGTATATTCCACTTCATCTAGTTGCTCCGTGAGAGTTTCCAGATGAGCTTAATACGTAGCGAGACTTTCACTTCTCACCTTCCATCTCTTGGAGATCTGGCTAATGATTAGTGACAAATCACCGTAGATTCTGAGCTTCTTAATTCCCAAGGCCACAGCTGTTTCTAATCCCTAAATGCAGGCCTCGTACTCTGCGGCATTGTTGGTGACATCAAAGTCGAGCTTCATGGAAATTGGGATATGCTCTTCATAGGGTGATACGAGCAAGACTCCTACACCACAACCCTTTTGGTTCGAAGCTCCGTCAAAATAGAGCATCCAGCTATCATCTTCGGTCATGAGTAGATCTTCGTCAGGGAAATCATACTCATCTTCTTCTTTCTCAACTTTTTCTAGTGGAAAATCTGCTAAGAAGTCAGAAACCATAGAACCTTTGATGGCCTTTTGCGGTACAAATTTCAAGTCAAACTGAGCAAGGTTGACTATCCACCTTGATAATCTGCCATTGAGTGTTGCTTTTTCGAACAAGTACTTGAGAGGATCCATCTTGGACACGACATGCGCTGTATGAGTGAGCATGTAATGTCTTAATTTCTGCGCGGCCCACAGGATTGCGAGACACAACTTTTCAAGTGGTGTGTATCGCGTCTCATATCCTTGAAGCTTCTTGCTCAAATAGTAAATTGCATTCTCCTTGATTTCGATCTGTTGTGCTAGCATTGCCCCCATCATTTCTCTTGTGACTGTAAGGTAGAGTCGAAGAGGAAAGTCAGGCATTGCTAGCGCTAGCACAGGTGGGTTTTCCAGGTACTCTTTGATTTTGTTGAAAGCTTTTTGGAAATCATCATCCCATGTGACTAGATCATTTTTCTTAAGCTTCTTGAATATAGGTTCACATGTCGCCGTGAGTTTTGATATGAACCTACTTATATATTGTAGCCTTCCGATGAAGCCTCGAATTTATTTCTCATTCTTAGGTGGTGGCATGGCCATGATTGCTTTGACTTTTGTGGGATCTATTTCAATCCCTCGAGAACTGATCACATATCCAAGTAGTTTGCCTGACGTAACTCCGAATGCACACTTTGCTGGATTTAATCTCATGTTGTACTTGCGGAGTCTTTCAAAGAACTTGCAAAGTGCAATGATGTGGCCTGGGCTATCCTTTGACTTGACGATCATATCATCAAGATAGACCTCCACCTCTTTGTGCATCATATCATGTAACAATGCTGTGGCTGCTCTTTTGTAGGTGGCACCCCCGTTTTTCAACCCGAATGGCATTACCGTATAGCAATATGTACCCCATTGTGTGGTGAATGTGGTTTTCTCCATGTCTTCCTCGGCCATTAATACTTGATTATATCCGGCGTAGCCGTCCATGAATTATAGGAGTGCATGATTTGTTGTGTTATCGACCATAATGTCAATGTGAGGTAGAGGGAACCCATCTTTCGGGCTTGCCTTGTTGAGATCCCTGTAATCAACACACATTCTAACCCTTTTATCCTTCTTCGGAACTAGAACCACATTAGCTATCCATTCTAGATACTTGGATACTTTTATGAAACCTGCAGCAAATTGCTTTCTGATTTCTTCCTTGATTTTGAGAGCACATCTGGTTTCATACGGCGCAACTTTTGTTTGACAGGCTTCATACCTGGAATGAGTGGTATTGTATGCTGAGCTATATCCCTGTCAATTCCTGGCATATCTTGGTATGACCAAGCAAATACATCAACAAATTCACTAAGCAAGTTAATTAGCTCTTTGCGTTCGTCTTGATCTGACTTAGTGTTAATCCAATTTTTACTTCTTTGGTAGTCGTATCATTGGAAATATTAACTGTTTCTGTATCTTCGATGATTGCTGTTTTATTTTTGTGTTCTTCCATTGCTTTTATTATTTCTTTGTCATTTTTATCATTAGCAAAGCAATATTAATCAGGGTTAGGGGAATGACACGCATCGTAAGCAAAGGTACTCGTTTCATTGAATTCATTGGTCATTACATCAAGGAGGGCAAGATCAGCTGCGACCTCGCCGGAATTACTTGGGATAGAAAGAGGAGACTTAATAAGAGACTCAGCATTAAGGGGAACTACATTAGATTCTATGACAGAAAGGGGGTCGGCCTCATATCCTAAAGACTCGTTTACAGACTAAGACTCGGACTCGGACCCAGACGATTCAGATTCATCAAACATAGGACCTTCGCTAGTGGTCACTTTCAACTTCTCTGCACTTGGCGTAGTGATCTTCACCGTCTTGCGCCATCCCTTTGACACATCATAAGCCGGGACGATTAACTCAGAGGGGTCAAAATCTTTTCTTAATATGACGGCTTGAATGAGGTCAAATGCGTCATTGCCAAAAGGCTTGGTTTCATTCTTTTCTAGTCCAAAAAGAAGATTAATGTTCATATCATAAGATCTTGGACTAGCTGGTTGCTCAGTTGTGAAGGAATCATCGCCTTCGTCGACAAAGTCACAATCAAGAAACATCTCGAAACCTGGCTCAAGCTTCCCATTGTGGACGAAAGGCTCAGGGAATTCATAGCATGAGAAGTTTTCCTCTTCTTGACTGGCCGTTGAGAGTGAAGGGGTATGGGTCCATGGCCATTTCCGTCTTCATGGTTCGAGCATTGTTGCGAGCCTTCCTTTTCAGGAGAGCTTGTTTCATATCTTCTTTTGTTGGCTTGAATCCCAAAGTTCACCAGGATGGCCCCAAAGTTCAGCCATTTTCTTTTTGAGTCCGAGGGTCATTATAGGGAAATGCCCTTGCTTCTTCATAATGGCATTGACATTGGTGTTTGAATAAGGATCAAAGTCGAGGTGACACTTCTCCTCTTCTTCGATCATGAGAACATCATCCAATGAAAACCCCCAGAGATCTTCATAATGGCATTGACAAGGGAGTATCAATAACTTGAATGCACATGGGGGAGGCATCAATGGTAAATGGGACCCCTCCAACTATAGCTTTCACCTTTTGGTGCAACGACGATGGGATCGCCTTTAGCTCATGAAGCCAAGGGCGACCTAACAGCAGATTGAAAGAAGCCTTAATGTCTACCACCTGAAACTTGGTGCGACGTTCAATGGCTCCAGTAGTTATATTTAGCATGATAGTACCCACGGATTGACGGCGAGTATTATCGTAAGCACGAATCCCTTGAGTAGAGGGAATCAATTCTTCATCTTTTATGCCCAACTTCTTTACAGTGCGGAGTGGGCATACATTGATTGTAGAGCCATTATCAACCAGGCTCATAGGAACATTCATCTGCCTACACACCACAGTGAGGTGTAAGGCCTTGTTATGTTGGTCCCCTTCCGAAGCAGATCCCTGTCAGAGAAGGAAATCAGATTACTGGTACTCGGCAATTCAGTAGTGAGAAAGTTGACCGGTCCTTGAGGAGTCATATCATTATCAATTCCTATTTTCACCAGAGCATTCATTACAGCCTTTCGATGCTCGTGAGAGGTGGCCAAAAGCTTCCATACGTTCATTTCCACCTTAGTCTTTTGTAATTGTTTGATCGCATCGTTGTTCATAGGGTCTATGGGATCAACTATTGGTTGTGATTACGGTGGAGGTGGAGGTGGACTAGGTTGTTGTAATCGTCCATTTCTGGTGAGAACCTTGACCTCAAGGTCTCCCCAAACATCTTCACTTGTGCTAAGAGACGAACAGGCTATATCTTTGAGATAGACATCTTCATCATCACTATCCCAAATTCCATTCACTTCTTCACAGTTTGAAATGAATACAATTTCCGGTAGAGGTCCATTCACAAGTTGAATGAGTATTGACGGATCAAAGGAAACTTCATCTCCCATGATAGCCAAAGCATCAGAAAGGGGACCTGTTTGAGTATTGGGCTTCTTGCCCCCTGGAGGGACAGGAATTTGATTAGCATCAATCAAGTCTTGGATCACATCCTTCAACCTCTAACACTTCTCAGTAGTATGACCTTTGCCTTAATGAAACTTGCAATGAGCATTGGGGTCATAGCTAGCAGTTTTGTTCTCTGGTCGAGGTTTTGGAAAAGGTCCAATTGGCATAATCAGTCCTTGACTATGCAAGCGATCAAAAGCAGCATCGTAGGTCATCCCCAAAGGCGTGTAAACCTTCCTTTGCCTTTGGAATCTTTGAGGGGGAGCATTAAGAGCTAACACATCATTAACATTGACATTGTTGGTAGCATTATTGGGCTTGGAAGACGAAGAAGAAAGAGTGTCGTTCTTCTTGTTTTTCCAAGTGTTTTTGTTATTCTTGTTGCTACCAGCAGTCTTCATTAGTTCATCTTCGATATTGATCCCAATATCGTACACAGCTTCGAAGGTATTCAAGGTTAGAAACTTTAAGTGCTGCTTGTACTTTTGAGTCAGATTTGCAATAAATAGGCGAACCATCTTTTTCTCCTTGGGAGGATCCACCAAGAGTGCAGCTGTTTCTCTCTACCTACTTAGATAAGTATTAAAGCCTTCATTCTCCTTCTGTTTGAGAATGGAGAGTTCACGTTCAAAAGTCTTGGCTTGGATGTTACATTTGTAACGGTTCATAAAGCTTTCAGTAACATCCTCCCAAGTCGCAACATGTTTGGATTCTAGAGAGTAGAACCACTGTTGACAAGCATGCTCCAGGAAAAGAGGGAATACAGTAGGGAAGAGTGTCACATCTAATCCCTTAAGAGCCATGGTCGCAGAAAAAGCCTTCAAGTGGAAGAGCGGATTATTGGTAGGCTTGAACTTGGGAATGTCAGCAGTAGAAAACTTTTCAGGAAGTTTGTCCCTTATGGACGAAGAGGTGACAGGTTGCTCCACATAGGTGAAATCTTTAGAGATCTTACTCATATGTTCTTTGATCTTTTCCATTGCAGCGATAGTGACATTGTTTTGATTGTCTTGTTCTACCGTGTTGACTCTGGTGGTGAGTGTTTGCATCATGTTAGACAACATCTCAATGGTCCTGTTGATGTTCTCAATATCCTCCTTAGTAGCCATTGGTTGAAAGTAGACTGGAAACGGACTTTGTGGAGATGATTATGGTGGTTTCCTTGTACGCCTCTTTGGTATAAGAGGTTGTTGAGGTATCGTCTCGAACCGTAACAATCTACCCCTGTGACATTGAAACAAACACACCTTTAATGACTAGACTTAACCTTGACCCAATTTGTTGTGTCAACGGTGGTTTTCCGCCCTTTTTTTATCGAAATTTTCTTTATTTTCTAAAAAAATATGTATGGGAGGATACCATCCGACATACTCCGAAAAAAAAACGAAACAAAAAACGACATAGGACCATCCTAAAGTACGGTCATAAAATGGTGTACGATTAAAGGAAAAGTGTGTGAACTGGACACGACATGTGAGTGATTCAGTGAGGTTATGGACACGTGTTATGACCGTACAACTAGACATGACATCAAACCAGACATACGAACCACATAAGCACGCACAAAGACCAAAAAAAGACTGACTGGACAAACCTCCTGGGCACCGTGTCACGGTTTTGACTGTCGTGACACGGTACAGTGCACCGTCAGACGGGACATTGCACCGTGTCATGGCATTATTCACCGTGGCGCGGCAGGTCTGCCGTGACACGGTGCACAATTCCAAGCCTAAATTTGCGTAATTTCCAGGTTTTAATCAATTTTAAGTCCGTATTAATTATTATGTGGAAATAAAAACCCTCAGTCATAGGTTAAACAAAATGAGCAAACACATGTGGGTCAACACTAAATAAACCACGTAGCATTTAGTCACGATGATGTAAAAAGAGTTCGCAACCTAAGGTCAAGATCTATGTTCAACTATTGGTCAAACTTTGGGTGTCAAAAGGATACCATGGTTAAGAGTTTGGACGCGTTAGCAAGGCAACCTCCTTGAGGGTGTATGCCAACGGGCGGCTCCGCGAGTTCGTGATGAAATCGAACTCGACTCCATGGTTTGGGTGGATTTAATAACTCGGATGAACCCTTATTGCTATGAGCGTTTTTGGGTTGATAGAGCTTATATTCCCCGGGGCTAATACGTATGTAGAACACACATGTTTCTTCAGAAAAACCGAAGGAAGTTGACTATGAGAAGAGAAAATAAGCCACCGGACTGATTTAAGAACTGCCGTGACACGATAGAGTGCACCGCGTCACGATGCTGCACACCGCGTGACGGCGTACCACACCGTGACACGGCAGAATCTGCCGTGGCGCGGCATTCAGAAAATCTGACTGGTGCCCTGTTTTCCTTCATTCGCAATCAAGTTATTCGATTTTTCCTACGGAATAGACCTAAATGTGACGTTAAAACGTCATGCTTATGCAAAAATGCCAATTTAATCACAGGAATATTTTTCAAGAATCTTTCAAGTCTCATCCAATCATCTTAATTAAATACCGATCACTCAAATTCATAAATAACCAAGAATCCTCCCCAGTGGAGTCGCCAAATTCTAGGCGTCGTTCGAAGTGCGCCTACGTTAAAGCATGTGGTGAATATGCTTGGCACTCATAAGAAGTGGGAATTGACATAATACGATTAGGGACAAGTAAAGTAGGGAGCCGCCAACAAGTTTTTAAGGAACTTGTAAACCGTTCACGGATCATAAAAGGCAACCACGATTAAGGGACAACGAAAGGCAACAACGATTGACCTGTGAAGGTTACACCCCATTCATAATCCATGATATTACAAACTCCATATGGTTCGGAACCACGAAAGGAGGATCGGGGATGATGGTACGAAGTGAGTCATGGAGTCACATTCGCCCGTATTGGCCTCTACTCGATTCTTATAGTGAAAAGTAACTCCAGCGATCTCAAAGGCATGCAAACAAAGATTCAATTTGCTCCAAACTATTATTAGGCTAAATTGGTTGAATATTAATGCAACATATAATTCTAAAATATTAGTGATCACTTGATTAAATAACAAGATTAAAAAGGAACCTAAACTGGTTGTCCAAATTATCTTATTAGGCGTGATTTTCAATTACATATTCCCTTTAACATGCAATATGGTGATCAATAAATAAATAATAAGCATTAATATTGGAAGCAATTTAATTAACAATAAATCCAACAATATAAAATCGTTAGAAAAAATAATAGAAATAAAAGGAACATAATTCTTACTTTGATTCTGTTTGCTTGCAACTATAAAATAATAAACGAGTTAGTAACTTCAAGGAAAATTAATCAAACAATAATTAAATTAAATAGAGTTGATTTGGGGCCAAACTCTCAAACAATTCTACCTTTCACGCCTTGGTTTAAGGACAGAACCTCGAGTAAAGTATGGACTCCTTGGAGTGCTTGAAGAGGGAATTTTGAAAGAAGAAGGGTAGGCTAGTGTTTAGGCTAGATCATAGAAGAGAGAAAAAGAGAATTAATTGATGCCCCTTACATCAGAAATGAGGGGGTATTTATAGAAAAAATGAGTAGAGGGAACACACGGAACTCTAAAAAGATAAAAACCCTAAAAAATAACACCGCGACACGGCAGAGGACACCTGACACGGTGCCAAACACCGTCAGACGGGGAAAAATCCCGTGACACGGGGTAAAACTGTGTGACGCGGGAAATATTTAGGTTACGGGAGATGAAACGCGTGAAGGGTTTACGCAGAAAGGACACGGAATTGCCCCGTGTCACAGCACTGGCACCGTGTCACGGGAATGCACACCGTGGCACGACATTGAGCCCCGTGACGCGTGAAAATGTGCATCCATTTTTGCCCTAATTTCGTTTAGCCTTTTTAAGTGCCGATTGATAATTTCGGGCCATTTTTGATTAATTGGGCCAAAATAATAAAATAAATAAAATAAAATAAAAGGTTTGGGCCAAAATAATAAAATAAAGGAAAATAAATAAACTAAAAGGGTTTGGGCCAAAATTAAAAACAAATTATGCTTTGACTAAACATCAAGACCGATCCATGAACTATTAAAAACTGAATTTAATTAAATACGAATTTTTTAAGCACTCTCGGGGTTAAATACTGAACCCGACCAATAATGACGGTGAAAGATTGTTCATCATCGGCTTTGGTTTCGGGGAGACATTTTTAGGTGTCTACAGCTACTTGTTTTAGGGAAATTCCCTGTTTCTCATGGTGAGAAACAAAATTTGTTTCTCATGATGGCATTTTCATAAATAAATCAACAACTTTTTCAATATTGTGGGCTCCACAGTTGAATAAAGTTGAAAAAGTTGTTGATTTATTCACAAAAATGCCCCCATGAGAAACGAATTCGTTTCTCACGGTGAGAAACTGGGGCTTCCTCCTTGTTTTATACTCCGCCTTAATCTGATTAGCTGTTGCTTGTCCATGCTCTCTACTTGTTTTACTAATTTCCCTACTTGTTTTACAGATATTGTCCTTCGTTACTTTATTCCTATGACTGTTGGCTTAGTGATGCACAATGCTATTTGGTTGTCTATCTCTCCCTACTTCAGCATCTTTGTTCTAGACTAACTTTTTTATATCTGGTTTCAACGCTCATTTCTATCTCTCTTCCCCTAGTTTTTTCCTTTTACTTAGTCTACTTTGATGATTTGGGCTCTCATTGCTACTTTATTTTCTGATTCCCTAAATCTGTTTATTTACTGGCCTTTCCCATTTCTTGCCTACCTTCCTAGCCACCATCTACTGTATTGTTTTTCTTTACCTACTACTTTGCTCTCGCACATGTCCATTTACTTGTATTATCAGCTGCTAACTTATATTGTAATTACTCCCACTACTGTTGAGCTACTACCTGTTAGGCACACTACTACTGTTTGGTTTTTATATGCTTCTTGTACTTGTTATTATCACATTTCCTTATATTATTTAGTACTTACTATCTACTCTTTTAAATGCTCTTCTTTTTTATTTTTGTCTTTTGAGTGCTCCTTTCCCCACAATATGTGCTTTGCTGCTCGTGACTTTTCAATCCCAACTCTTAATAATTGTTGTGCTACCATGTTTCACTTCTATCTTACTAAGTTTTCCTTGTTTAATTCCTTTACTAAGAATACTGGGTTACTCTTGTACAGTGTAAATTATGTAATTAATGTCTATTTTGACAGCCTTCACTTGTGCTATAGGGCAATCATTTTGCTTTACTAAGTGCTCTCTCTTTAATTCTACTACCATGCATGTTGGCTCTTCTAAGTGCATGTTTTTTCGGGTTGATTGTTTGCTCCTACATTTTAACCCCTTCCCCCTCTGGCAAAGCCCCAAGCATTCCATGCCACCCCCACCTTGCTGAAGGCCTAATAAGTAATAAGGAATGTTTTCATTCCCTCCACTTAGACTGCTACCCTTATCTCAATGGGTTATGAAAGTGTTTCAGTAGAGGAAAAAGAAAGATTCCCCTTCTGAGTTTCCTTTGGTTGGGCAAGCCCAAGGATGAGGTCAAAGTTTACTAAATTCAACCTGAGGGCTTCTTTGTTTTTCTTACGACTCCATTTAATTATAATGACTTCATTACACTCAATTTTTGTTTTCTAATGATCTATGCTCATTTTCTTTTAATGGTAAATACAAGTTGCTATCGGTGAGCAACATGCAAAAATTATCACAGGGGACTCCTTCAAACTTAAGTTGGGGATAATTTAGGAATTTTAGAAGTTGTCTGTTAGTTTAAAATGACGGTTTAATGCAAACGTCTTGCTAATGGGAGAAACGAAAACTAACGAGAGAAAACGAGACCCTAAGAGAGAGAAAAAGACGATAAGAACCTACACAACCACCAACTCTGGTGTACGATATAAGAGAACTAAAAATGTTGAATTTCGTTATTGTTTCAAGTACGGATCCAAGGGTTCTAGCTAGCACGGGCTGGGTCTAGTTGGAGACCTGCGCAGGGCAACACACCTAAACTGCCCTCGGGGGTGGCTCGAGGAACCCCCCACGCTGATGCTTAAGTCAAAATGTGTGTAGAGAGAGAAAGTGTACTTAGAGAGATAAATGATGTAATAGAATGTGTGTCTAACCTCTTTTCAGTTGTATTTTATCCCATATTTATAGGTGTGTAGTCTCCTTTAGGTGGAGTCCCACTAACTTAGCCAGCGGGCTGATTATTGCCGGGCTGGTGAGCCCCTCTGAGTGCTCCTTCAGCGGTGACTGCGCACCTCGAGAGTGAAGCCGGGAGCCCGGTGATAGCTCAACAGGAGCTATCCCGTACAACTAGCCCCTCAAGAGTTGGTATGAGGTTACTCATGCCAACTCTTGTCTAGATGCTGATGTCCTCTCAAGACGGGTTTAGTTGAGAGGAAATAGCTCAATAGGAGGTATCCCATACAAATAGTCCCTCAAGAGGTGGTATAAGGTTACTCATGCCAGCTATTTAAATGTACACTTCTGTTAGTGCTGCTCAATAGGTCGTCTGACTAAGTCTTCCTACATATCTTTAGCCCCTCAAGTCTCAAGATTGGTCACACAATTTTGAGGCTTAAGGTGATGTTTAAAGTGCGGAGTTGGAGTGTGCTTCTGTGTGATGACGATGCTTGAATTTACTTGAAGGAGTTTCCCTTACCCCTACTGAGGTCTAAAAGGTGACAAGCTTAAAAGGAGGAATTTCGATCACTCCCGTTGAAATATGAGAAATGACGAGCTTACAGGGAGGAATTTCAATCACTCTCGCTGAAGTTTGAGAAATGACGAGCTTGCAGGGAGGATTTTCGATCACTCTCGCTCACTACTAAAATTCGGCCAAATTACGACCGCCTCTGACATTAGTTGAAAATAGCAAAAACGGTCGCTGAAAATAATTGCGACCCTCAACGGTCGTAACGCGGTGGTCATTATTCACTTGGTCGCAAAATATCATAATTATGACCGACTGACGGTTGCAGATTTTTTGCGACCGTTTTTAATATTTTCAACGACCGTAAGGAAAACGATCGCAAATAAAAATAATTGCGACCGGTTAAAGCGGCGGTCGCAAATCTGGATATTAGCGACCGTTTAAGCCGTCGCTAAAAATTTTAAAAAAACAAAAAAAAAACGCAGCCACCTCGTTGTACTTCTAAGCCAGCCCCACCACAACTACCTACGCAAACCACCACCAGCCACCCCGAATACACATCACCAGCCACCCCGAATACACCACATTCACCCCCGGCAACTCCACCACCCACCACGAAAACTCCAGCCACCCTATAAATCTCACCCAACCACCACGAATTCCCATCCCTTAACCATGAAAACCCCAATCGGCCACCACAAAAGCCACCCCTTAACAAAATTAACGAAAATTCAAACATGAAAATCAAACACAATTAAACCCACATAAATTAACAAAAGTCAAATCCAAAATTAAACCAAACATTCAACTCAAAAATTAAACCCACAAAATTACACCCAAAATTTGACCAAAAATTCAACCCATAAATTAAACTAACATAAATTAAACCCAAAAAAGTAAAACTAATAATAGTAAAAAACCCTCAAAATTAAACCCAAAAAATCGACCTTAAAATCAAACGAAAATAATACTAAAAATCCGAAGAAAAAAAATTTGAGCAAAAATCAAACTATTATTGGAACATAATTTAACAAAAATCTCAAACATCAAATTTAAATCCAATCAAAAATCGAAATTAAAAAACAAACAAAATTTTCGGAACATCAACATACCTCAGTGAATGCTACAGCTTCTACTTCATTAAAGGCCCTTTTTCCTAGTCAATATGTCTTTCATGAATTTAGCATATGCAGGAACCTGAGTAATAAGTTCTGTGAAAGGAACTGTTACTTGCAAAAATTTTACTACCTCCAAAAACTTACCAAACTGCTTATCCAACTTAGTCTTCAAGTGACGGTTGGGGAAAGGTAGCTTGATAACTGGTGGTGCTTCCCTACTCTTCTCCTGGGTGCATCCTTCCCTGAGGTTGTACCCTACAATGAATCATCAGAAATATTAGTATCAATAATTTTACCCTGGAGCCCTGCAGGGGCACTTGGTACAATGGAATCAAGATTAGCAATATTAATTAAATCAGGTTCATCCTCTTTGGGCATTTGGGGCCCATCGTAGTGTGAACCACTCCTTAGGGTAATTGTATTCGCATGATCCGTAGGTTGAATTCCCTGCGCTGGTAGAGCTCCCTGCTGACGAGATTGAAGGGTAGAGGACAATTGGGCAATTTGGGTGTCCATGACTTTATTATGGGCTATAATAGAGTCAATATGTTGGTCTCTACTCTCCATATGTTTTTGCATACTAGTCACCATTGCCCTAATTTCTGATAAAGCAGGGTCAGAAGATGTAGTAGGGACTTGTGATGGGGGTTTCTAGTTAGCATGAGGGTGGTAATATTTTTGCTGTGGAGGGGGTGCTTGTGTGGTTGTTGTGGAGGTGGAGGATTTTGAACATTAGTGCTACGGTAAGATAGGTAGGGATGGTTCCGGTAGCCAGGATTGTAGGAATTGGAGTATGGGTTATTTTTCTTATAAGTTTGAAAAGCATTAACTTGCTCCATTGAACTCCTGCAATCTTGTTCATAATGACCTACACTTCCACAATTTTCACAGAAAGCATCATTAGCATTATTAGAAACAGCAGAAACATTAGCAACAGAATTAGGACTGTTAGTAGTAAGGCTATCTAATTTCGTACAAATAGAAGTAAGCTGAGCTTGTATAAGGGTTACTGAATCAACATGATGTTTGCCCTTATTAGCATAACCTCTAGTATTCCCATATTGGGAATTATGGATCGCCATATCTTCAATAACCTGACCTGCATCATCAACATTTAAATTCATAAATCTACCGCTAGCTGCGGAGTCTAAAATTGTCCTAGGTGCATTTCCTAATCCATTGTAAAAATCTTGAATTAGCTACCACTTTGCCAAGTTGTGGTGGGGACACTCCCTCTGCAGATCCTTGAATCTTTCCCAAGCTTCATATAATGCTTCATCTGTCTCTTGGGCAAAATTCTGAATGGCACTTCTCAATAAAGCTGTTTTCTCTGCAGGGTAATATTTATTATAAAAATTTAAAGCAAGAGTCTCCAAGTTAGTAATACCAAGTGCAGCTCTATTCAAACCATTAAACCATAATTTAGCTTTTCCACATAAAGAAAAGGGAAAAAGAATCTCCCTGATTTGGTCCTGCGTTACCCCATTCTGCCTAATAGTATTGCAATATTGACAGAAGTCTGCAATGTGAAGATTAGGATCTTCACCCTTAGCTCCACTGAACTGCTTTCTTTCTATCATCGTTATGAATTGGGGCTTGATCTCGAACTGGACTCCCTCGAGATCAGGCGTAGGAGAAAGATGTGGAAAATCCGTCAGGGATGGCTGCGAATAATCGCTAAGCTTGCGAGGTGGAGGTGGTGTGGTGTACCCATTTCTAGTTCTGAGTCAGAAGAGTGTTCCGAATCACTAGAATTAGGTAATGGGTTTCTAGGAATATCGTTACTCCTAGAACCTGCCAGGATCTGCCTATAAAAATTCTTTTATCTATGAAACGAGCGCTCGATCTCAGGATCGAATGGAATGTAACCTGATCTGGAACACCTGGGCATAAGCAAAGAACTAAAAAGACAGATATTAAAACTACCTCAAAGAACTAATGTCCTTTGAGGCAAAAGAAAAATAATCTAGACTACAAAAACAATTAGAAATAAAAATAAAACCGTTTCCCCGGCAACGGCGCCAAATTTTGACAGGGTAAAGTCGTATTCCCCTAATCAAAAGTAATGCCTAAGTCCTCTAACTAAAGTAGACAGGGAAGTAGGGTCGAATCCACAGGGAAACTGGTCTTTCTACTCCTAATTAATTAATATAATCTAAATTATTAAGGTAACCAATTTGTTGTGTTTAATATGAAACTATACTACGGAGATTGAGTTCAGGGAGAAAATCAATAATAAGAAGGCCTAGGGTCACAGGTTCACCAATACATAATATTCCGGGATAAAACATAACAATCAATAATTAACATTGCACAAATAACATGATTAACAGGATCTCGCAATTTATTAACCAACATAGATCTAACAGGCTCTTGCAATTTACTAGATCTAAGTTCCTATTGAAAACAACCTTTAATATCAAATTAACATCTGCTCGATTCATCAATTCAATATTACTAAACATTCACAATCATATTACATCTGCTCGATTCATAATCTAATTGCAAAGAATTAAAACAATTCAATAAGAAATTACCATGCAACATCAATAATCAATAATAACAAATTATCCCTTCATATTAATTATGGATCCCCATAAACCCTAGAATTAAACTACTCAGACATAATTAAAACTAAACAGAACATAATAATTAAACAAGACATGAAGAAATTGAATGAATAAAATACTGAGATTAATTAAGAGAGAAATCGTACCAAGACGGCGGAATTACAATGGAGTTAAGGAACAAGAGAGAATAAGTCTAGAGAGAGAAAGTCTAAGTAGTGAGAGAAAGAATTAAAATATAGAGTAAGAGAAGTGAAAAAAAGTATCTAATCTTGCCTAATAAAATCACATTAATACTAAGCAAGCACTAATCGCTAAACAAAGCTGAACGGAAAGTAACAACTTCCTAAGCCATACTCGCGCCCGGTCGGGCATTGGCTCGCCCGACCAGGACCGTCCTATTCTTCAAGAAGCTCCTTCTCGCGCCCGGCCGGGCGCGTGCTCCGGGCGCGGGAATTCTTCAAAGGCTTCCTCGCCCCGCCCGGCCGGGCGCGCCTTCGGGCGGGGCCTTGTGGATCCGGGCGGATCTCTTGGGCCTCGAATCTTCCTCTCTTGGGCCTCCGAACTTGGCCCAAGGCCTTGAATCTCCATAACTGAGCCCTTATTCACCGATTTGCTACTTCCAATCGGTCTTGGGCTATCGAACTGGGTCGCGGTCTTCCAACACTTGTAGATGCTCCTTGAAAACCCGGGAAAATGCTCCAAGTACGCAAATTCCTACAAAACTCAAGCAAAACTACCAAAGCACTGGAAAACACAAATTAGTAATAAAAGTGGCTCGTAGGAGCCAAAAACACTACTAATTACGACCAAGGGACGGGGGTAAATATATATATAAAATGAACACATCAAACTTCCCCAAGCCAAACCTTTGCTTGTCCCTAAGAAAAGAGTTCCTCAATGAACAATAAAACACGCCTCACCCCAATATAAAAATCAAGAACAAACGATTCAAGGCAAATCAAGTGAACATGCTTCAAAATCAACCAATCTTATTCATCTAATCACCCTTCCTCCCCAACAATTGTCAAGTAGAGCAAACCACAAGAGCATATAGAATTCAAGACTAGTGCTCACACAATCAACTCTCATTTATGTGGCGAGTAAAAGATATACTCGATCGCTCTCCATCCTAACCCCTTTAATGTTAACAATGCCCTCCCAAACTCACACACTCGTGTGTTTAAAAAGACATACACTCAACCTAATAGTCGACTCGGAATATGTCAAGTCATAACTTGCATTGATAAATAACACTTTCACATTTACACAACTCTATGCACAAGGTCAAAAGGTATTTTAAAGCTTGTAATGTAAGGCTAGGGTGAAAGGGTAGGATAAATTTGGGAATATGTGAGAGAAAAGCCTTGCTAAAAGGGAGCCATATCCTAATAAACCCATGACCAAATATAATGATCATACGCATCTCCAACAAAACTAACTCCAACACAAATCCACCAAATATACTCCAATCATAAAAACCAACCCAATACTTACAAAATTTCGCTCATAAAAATATGATAATATAAACTAGAGTGAATAAACAAACTCTAAACTCAAACTCAAATATTTACAATGGAACTCAATTTCTTTTCTTTCTTTTCTTTTGATAAACCTTCACTTAGATAATTTGAACATGAAAAACTTTTTTTCTTTTTGCTCTTTTTTTTTATTTTTTTTTCTTTTTTTTTCTAGAAGTTCACTTTCTTTTTTTTATTTTCTCACTTTTTTTCTTGAACTTCTCTTTTTTTCCATCAGAATTTTATTTTTCAAATATATACACAACAAAACTCATCAAAACAAAAATATGATCAAGAACAAATAACTTCTCAAACCCACCCAAATTGTGCAAATAATATGCACACTACAAACTCCCTCACCTCACTCACTAATAGCTCCCCCAAGCCAAGCTTGGGACTAGTAACCAATAGGGCAAACATGGCTTGTAATGTGGCTAAAAACAATAAAAGGACACAAGCAACAACATGGGTAGCAAGAAGGGAACAAATGTATCTAAATAAATCTGAAGGCTACCTAAAAGAACAAATGCCTTCGTCCTCCACATGTGCATAATAGTGAGTTATGAAACACTACTCATCTTTGCAAGTCAATACTCAAATTCATTGACATACCAGGAACTAATCACACATTCCTAACCAAATCAACTAGTCAAGCACTATATTCACATGTAATTGGGCAAAATTGACGCATGTTTAGGAATCCAAGTAATTAAACTTCAAATCATGATCAACAAATCCACAATGCTCAAAATCAAATACCAAGAATCAAAACAATTTTTTCTCAAGTATGGGGCACAGGGAAGCATGATTTACAGTTCATTGGTTCGTATTTTTTATTTTTTTGATTTTTCAATTTTTTTTGTATTTTTCATATAAGGAAAGCAATAAACTAATCTAAAAAGCAATAAATCTAAACTAACAAAACACACCAAAAATAAACAAAAATAAAGAAAAAGGAAGAAGAAATATATACCAAATCCAAAAATCTCCCCCAAGCCAAGATCAGACAATGTCCTCATTGGCTCGAAGCTAGCCCAGCTGGCTACTCATCCTCATCCTGGTCCATCCGTGTGAACCCACCTGCTCCACCACTGGAACCTGCACCATCTGCACCAAAGGATCTACCACCAAAATAGTTAACATGAAAACTCCCCCCCGCCGGTCCCCCAAAAGGTATGTCCTGGCCGTACCCATGGAACGAAGAATAGTCTGTGTATATACCATGGGCAGTGGGATCCCTATCGTATCCCTAAGGTGCTGGCTGGAACCAGTCTGGGTAAACAACATCGTCAGGAATGTTGCCCCGACGAGCATAATCATCATAAATGGGGTAGAGTCCCCTACCCTGGTTCCTCTCTAGGTAACCTAGCCTATGGTCGACAGAACCAAGCATCTGTCTCATCTCGGTCTGGTTGTGCTCTATGCGACCTATGGCCTGACCTATACTCTGCAAGTCCCAAACTGGGTCAGAGTCACCGTGAGGGACGGAATAGGACTGTCGGGGTGGTGAAGGTGGATGTGGGATAGGCTCAACTACTGGCTGGGGCTGGGCCTGGGCCTGTTGTGGATCCTGACCCATAGCATGAGCAACTAACAGGGCATAAGTGTAAGACTCTTGCCCTGGGGAAAAGGCGGTCAGGTCGGGGTTGGGCAAAGGAAAAATGGGTAAGGGTTGTTCAATCCCTGTCCTAATGCACCAATGGGTGACCTGGCTCCCGTCTACCCTCAACCACCCAAGCTCCTCGAGGTACCTAGAGGTAATGTAAGTGTCGGGTCCCATGTTAGTCATGTGGTGGGGTCCACTCTCTACAAAACCGGCCTTCTTGATGGCTATCCTAGTGAAAATGCCACCAAGACGGATGGGGGTAGTGGCCTGGTCGCTGGCCGTAGCGTGCCTACCTAGGTGGTGGATGATATATCGAACTATGTTCAATTTCCCGAACTCAAACATATAATGGCCAATTACAGCTAATTCATTGGTCTGATAGTTATGGGGTTCGTTCCTACCTAGGAAACAGACACCGGCAAATCTTTGCCACATTTTAGGAACGGGGTGGTGGATGGGCCTAGCACTAGCATGTTGTGCAGAAACATGTGGAATACCAGTCAAAGCAAAATAAACATCATCCATTTTAAACTCAGCATTCCATTGCCTATCCAAATCAGGTTCCAATTCAAACAATTTATATAATTCCACAAAAGAAAGAGTGATCTTTCTATTATTAAGCCTAAAAATTAATTTCGGACCACTTTTATGACTTTGAATAACTAGAGAAGATAAGAATTCACAAGTTAATTCACGGTATGTCAAATAATGCATATCTACAAATTTACGGATACCAATATCATTTAAAAATCTCCTAACAAAGCCATAAATACCTAAAGCTTCTAAAGTAGGGCGGTGTCACCACCGTGAAGGGATTACCTCGCGTCCGTAGAGTACCTCAAGCTTTTCCCGTTGCTCCAGCGTCGCGATCTTAATCGTTGGCCACTGAGCAAGTTGAAGAGCCGGGTCATATTGTTGAGATGACCCGCTTGAACTACCCCCGAACAAGTTTCTGGCCCTCTTTGCCGCCATTGGAAGTGGTGGTCGAAAATTATTTTTTGTGGAAAATGAAAATTTTTGATATAGGAATGTAGAGGATGAAGAGAGGAGTATAAATATATAAAAAGTTTTGGATTTGGGTGAGAAATGAAGGAGAGATCTTAAAGAGAAGTTAGAGGAAATCAGATTTTAGAGAGAGGAAATGGTGGAATGGTGAGAAAAGAAGAAAGAAGAAGCCGTGGGAAAGAATAGAGCAGCGCCCGGTCGAGCGCGTGGTTGCCCGGTCTGGCGATCTGAATACGAAGCTTGACTTCTTTCTCGCGCCCGGTCGGGCGCCTACACCGCCCGATCGGGCGATCTTCAACGTCCAGGATTCTTCTCTCGCGCCCGATCGGGCGCCTCACCGCCCGGTCGGGCGTTTTTCTTCAATTTGGAGATCCTATTCTCGCGCCCGGTCGGGCGTTCCTCCGCCTGGTCGGGCCAATTAAATGTCCGTATACGTCAACTCTCGCGCCCGGTCGGGCGATGCTCCGCCCGGCCGGGCCCGAGAGCATAGTTGGACGACTGCTTTCTTCAAAATTTTGGCTAACTCTTTTCCTCTAATATGTACCAAAAACTCGTAAAACTCATTAAATTCCCTCTTCTCTCCTCTCATAATAATAAAGGAAGAAAAAACAAAAATAAAAACAAGTAAAATACGAGTTGCCTCCCGCAAAGCGCTGGTTTATCTAGGTCCCGCACGACCTTCTTACCATTTTTGAGCTCATTTTGGAAGTGGAGTTAAGAGAGTCTCCTCCACATCTCTAATGGTAGCACCTTCATAATACACTTTCAACCTTTGGCCATTTACCTTGAATCTTCACCCTTGTCATTCACTAACTCCACCGAACCAAACTTGTTCACCTTTGTGACAGTGAAGGGACCGAACCACCTAGATTTCAACTTTCCTGGAAAAATCTTTAATCTAGAGTTAAAGAGAAGAACCTTATCACCTGGTGCAAACTCTTTTGGTAGGATCCTCTTGTCATGCCACTTCTTAGTCTTCTCCTTGTAGATCCTTGCACTATCATATGCTGACAATCTAAACTCATCCAATTCATTGAGTTGGAGAAGTCTCTTCTTACCCGCGGCCTTAGAATCCATATTAAGCTCCTTGATTGCCCAAAAAGCTTTGTACTCCAACTCTACGGGAAGATGACATGCCTTACCATAAACTAGTCTATAAGGTGAAGTACCAATCGGTGTCTTAAATGCTGTTCGGTATGCCCAAAGTGTGTCATCAAGCTTCATACTCCAATCCTTCCTAGACTTGGCTACTACCTTCTCTAAGATCGCCTTGATTTCCTTATTAGAGACCTCAACTTGACCGTTAGTTTGGGGATGGTAACTAAGCCCAGTTCTATGATACACACCATACTTCCTGAGTAAGTTGTCCAATTGTCTCTCATGGAAGTGGGTACCCCCATCACTAATAATAGCTCATGGAACACCAAACCTGGGAAATATGATCTTCTTGAATAACTTGATGACTACCTTAGAGTCATTTGTTGGTGAGGCTATGGCTTCTACCCACTTGGACACATAGTCTACGGCTACAAGTATGTAACAATTTCCATTGGAAGATGGGAACGGCCCCATATAATCGATACCCCAAACATCAAATATTTCAACTTCTAGAATCCCAGTTTGGGGCATCTCATGCCTCCGCGAAATGTTGCCAGTCCTCTGACAAGGGTCACAAGCCTGCGCAAAAATGTTAGCATCTTTAAACATGGTAGGCCAAAAGAAGCCTGACTCGTTAATATTAGCCACCGTTTTAGTGGGGTCATGATGTCCACCATAGGGTGAAATGTGGCAACTTGTAAGGACGCCGTGAACCTCCCATTCGGGAACACACCTGCGAAATAATCCATCTGCACACTCACGAAACAAAAAAGGATCATCCCAAAAATAATGTTTAACATCATAAAGGAATTTCTTTTTCTGTTGGTAGGACAAGTCAGGAGGTAGAGTACCACCCACTAAATAATTAGCAAAGTCCGCATACCAAGGGTGATTCTCTACTACTGCATACAGGTTGTCATCAGGGAACGAATCATCTATAGGAAGAGGATCCTTACCCTCATCATACCTGATACGTGACAAGTGGTCTGCCACTACGTTCTCTGCTTCCTTTTTATCTCTTATCTCGATATTGAAGTCTTGGAGCAAAAGAACCCACCGGAGTAGCCTTGGCTTGGATTCCGCCTTAGCTATTAGATATTTCAAAGCCGCATGGTCAGTAAAAACAATGACTTTAGAACCAACAAGATATGATCTAAATTTTTCTAAAGCATATATAATAGCAAGAAACTCCTTTTCCGTGGTGGCATAGTTAACTTGGGCCTCATCTAAAGTTTTGCTTGCATAATAAATAGCATGCAAAACTTTATCCTTCCTTTGTCCAAGCACGGCTCCTAGAGCAAAGTCACTTGCATCACACATGATCTCGAATGGAAGGTTCCAATCGGGTGCACATATGATGGGTGCCGATATCAAAGCCTGCTTAATCCTGTCAAAAGCCTCAAGACACTCGTCAGTAAAAACAAAAGGGGCATCCTTAAGCAAAATTTGAGTTAGTGGTTTAGCAATTTTAGAAAAATCTTTGATAAAACGGCGATAAAACCCCGCATGACCCAAGAAACTCCTAACTCCCTTAACATTAACTGGGGGAGGTAATTGCTCAATCACTGAAATCTTAGCTTTGTCTACCTGTATGCCCTTATCAGATACAATGTGACCCAGGACTACTCCCTCTGTCACCATAAAGTGACACTTCTCCCAATTTAAAACCAAGTTGCATTCTTCACATCTTTTCAAGATTTTAGCAAGGTTAGATAAGCATGCATCAAATGAAGAACCATAGACACTAAAATCATCCATAAAGACTTCTATAATAGACTCTATGAAATTAGAAAATATGCTCATCATGCAACGTTGAAAAGTAGCAGGTGCATTACATAAACCAAAAGGCATTCTACGATATGCAAAAGTGCCATAAGGGCATGTAAATGTAGTCTTTTCCTGATCTTCAGGGTGGATCGGAATTTGGAAAAATCCCGAATACCCATCCAAATAGCAAAAGAACTTGTGATTAGCTAACCTCTCTAGCATTTGATCAATAAAGGGGAGAGGGAAATGGTCCTTTTTAGTGGCAACATTTAATCTACGATAGTCAATACACATACGCCACCCTGTAACAGTTCTAGTGGGAATTAATTCATTTTTATCATTTTTAATCACAGTCATCCCACCCTTCTTAGGAACCACCTGTACAGGACTTACCCATTTGGAGTCAGAAATAGGATATATAATACCTACATCAAGTAATTTCATAACCTCTTTCTTAACTACCTTTAGCATATTAGGATTCAACCTCCTCTAGGGTTGAATATAGGGTTTGTAGTTGTCCTCTAAGTGTATCCTGTGCATACAAAAATCAGGGCTTATACCCTTGAGATCATCAATACTGTACCCTATTGCCCTTTTGTGGGTTTTTAGAACCTCTAGAAGTTGGGAAGTTTGTGGGTCATCCAGTGCAGTACTAATGATCACAGGGTACAATTCCTGCTCATCAAGGAAAACATATTTTAAATGAGAAGGGAGAGGTTTTAGTTCAGGTTTCTTCACCTCTGCAGGTTTTGATTCCTGAACCAAATTTACTACCTTCATACAATCATTAGCATCAAATTCCTCGGTAGCAAGAGCTCTTTCTATGTCATCCACCTTCTTGCTCCATATGCTCATGTCACCTGTAGACAAATTTCCACAAAGAATTTCCTCCAAGGGGTCCCTTGCAAGAACCTGTGGTAAGCTCTCCTCAAAAATATCATCCATTACATCAAGCACATCAATTAAATAACAGTTTTCTTCAACCATAGGACCTTTTAAAACTTTCCCTAAGTTAAAAGTGATATTATCATCGCCAACAGAAAGGGTTAGTTTACCATTTTTGACATCAATAATGGCTCCTGCAATATGGAGAAAAGGTCTACCTAATATAATGGGAATTTGCGTGTCCTCAGCCATGTCTAAAACAACAAAATCAACAGGGATAAAAAATTTACCAACTCTAACAAGTACATCCTCTAAAATACCTAAGGGGTATTTAACAGAACGATCTGCCATTTGCAAAGTTATATTAGTAACTTTTAAATCACCCATATTTAATTTAGCACATACAGACGATGGAATCACACTAACAGAAGCACCTAGATCACATAATGCTTTATCAATGAAAACATTTCCAATATGACAAGGGATAGAAAAACTACCGGAATCCTTTAATTTAGGAGGGGATTTATTTTGTAATAGTGCACTACATTCCTCAGTGAATGCTACAGTTTCTACTTCATTAAAGGCCCTTTTCCTAGTCAATATGTCTTTCATGAATTTAGCATATGTAGGAACCTGAGTAATAAGTTCTGTGAAAGGAACTGTTACTTGCAAATTTTTTACTACCTCCAGAAACTTACCAAACTACTTATCCAACTTAGTCTTCAAGTGACGGTTGGGGAAAGGTAGCTTGATAACTGGTGGTGCTTCCCTACTCTTCTCCTGGGGTGCATCCTTCCCTGAGGTTGTACCCTGCAATAAATCATCAGAAATATTAGTATCAATAATTTTACCCTGGAGCCCTGCAGGGGCACTTGGTACAACGGAATTAAGATTAGCAATATTAATTAAATTAGGTTCATCCTCTTTGGGCATTTGGGGCCCATCGTAGTGTGAATCACTCCTTAGGGTAATTGCATTCGCATGATCCGTAGGTTGAATTCCCTGCGCTGGTAGAGCTCCCTGCTGACGAGATTGAAGGGTAGAGGGCAATTGGGCAATTTGGGTGTCCATGACTTTATTATGGGCTATAATAGAGTCAATATGTTGGTCTCTACTCTCCATATGTTTTTGCATACTAATCACCATTGCCCTAATTTCTGATAAAGTAGGGTCAGAAGATGTAGTAGGGACTTGTGATGGGGGTTTCTAGTTAGCATGAGGGTGGTAATATTTTTGCTGTGGAAGGGGTGCTTGTGTGGTTGTTGTGGAGGTGGAGGATTTTGAACATTAGTGCTACGGTAAGATAGGTAGGGATGGTTCCGGTAGCCAGGATTGTAGGAATTGGAGTATGGGTTATTTTGCTTATAAGTTTGAAAAGCATTAACTTGCTCCATTGAACTCCTGCAATCTTGTTCATAATGACCTACACTTCCACAATTTTCACATAAAGCATCATTAGCATTATTAGAAACAGCAGAAACATTAGCAACAGAATTAGGATTGTTAGTAGTAAGGCTATCTAATTTCGTACAAATAGAAGTAAGCTGAGCTTGTATAAGGGTTACTGAATCAACATGATGTTTTCCCTTATTAGCATAACCTCTAGTATTCCCATATTGAGAATTATGGATCGACATATCTTCAATAACCTGACCTGCATCATCAACATTTAAATTCATAAATCTACCGCTAGCTGCGGAGTCTAAAATTGTCCTAGATGCATTTCCTAATTCATTGTAAAAAGATTGAATTAGCTGCCACTTTGCCAAGTTGTGGTGGGGACACTCCCTCTGCAGATCCTTGAATCTTTCCCAAGCTTCATATAATGCTTCATCTGTCTCCTGGGCAAAATTCTGAGTGGCACTTCTCAATAAAGCTGTTTTCTCTGCAGGGTAATATTTATTATAAAAATTTAAAGCAAGAGTCTCCAAGTTAGTAATACCAAGTGCAGCTCTATTCAAACCATTAAACCATAATTTAGCTTTTCCACATAAAGAAAAGGGAAAAAGAATCTCCCTGATTTGGTCTTGCGTTACCCCATTCTGCCTAATAGTATTGCAATATTGACAGAAGTCTGCAATGTGAAGATTAGGATCTTCACCCTTAGCTCCACTGAACTGCTTTCTTTCTATCATCGTTATGAACTGGGGCTTGATCTCAAACTGGACTCCCTCGAGATCAGGCGTAGGAGAAAGATGTGGAAAATCCCTCAGGGATGGCTGCGAATAATCGCTAAGCTTGCGAGGTGGAGGTGGTGGTGGTGTACCAATTTCTAGTTCTGAGTCAGAAGAGTGTTCCGATTCACTAGAATTAGGTAATGGGTTTCTAGGAATATTAGAGAGAGAAGCTGAACATTTTGGAAACTTTGTTCTTAGATTTTAAAGAGAGAAACTTGATATTTGATGATTGCTACATTTTGATCTTCATTCACTTTGATT
The DNA here is from genome assembly GCF_948465745.1 of Chenopodium album. NCBI lineage: Eukaryota > Viridiplantae > Streptophyta > Magnoliopsida > Caryophyllales > Amaranthaceae > Chenopodium > Chenopodium album. The sequence continues at coordinate 38,249,190 of NC_137851.1, read as the reverse complement.
TTGATCAAAGTTTTGTAAGAATTCTTTCCTATTTAATGCAATTTTATGTTTGATTCTTGATATATTGTTGAATTTCTATTGTTTGTTTGATTTGATTGTTGATGTTAGGGTTGCAATGTTGATGATGAAATTGATGATTAGTTTTGTTATGCTTTTCAATTTTACAATGTGTAGTGAGTAGTTCCTTTGCTAGAAATGTGGTGAAGCATGTATGAGTGATAAGCTATAGCTAATTTGGGGTTTTTAATTGATTTGATGATGTGATTAAATTGGTTGATAAAATTTGTGCATGTGTTCAATTTGAAGAGGAGTAGCCATACTTAATTATCAAGCTAGATTGCATAATAGTTTCCAATGATGCGAAAAATTGATTTGGAACCTATTATTATCGACTGATCTTGTTTTGTTATTTTCCTTTGAAGTCATTCGTAGAGACATCTAACTTGACCCTAGGAAATAGCTCTTTGAGTGATTTTGATTGCAAATATCGTTTTCCCTCGCATTGCTTGATTGATAAAATTCCCGACAAATTAGCAAGTTTATCGTGAGTGCATGTGGATCCTAAATTTCCTAGTGCTTTGATAATGAATTCTATTTGTTAGCCTGATTGAGTTGATTTGTTAGCTTAGACAAACCCTATTGTTTAAGACTTCGGAATAGCTTAACCAGAGACTTTAGCATATACCGCATTATCTTGGGTTCGACCCGGACTTACTCTTATATTTAGAGTTGGGTTTGGCTATAAATTTGGTTTTGATCGAGGATATTTAGAAATCAACGACCTAGGTTTCACTTGGGTCAAAAATAGCGCCATTGTCGGGGAATGGTATGATTATTTTCTATTGTTGATTGAGAGTCTATTCCATTTTATTTGAAAAAAAAAAACAGAAAAAGATTTTCTTTCTTTAAAGCTACATTTGTAGCCGTGCTGTTGATATTTTCCTAGGGAACGAGATCAAAATTTAGTGCCATTTGATCAGGAAATTGAGAGGACCATAACAAGGATAAGGGTTGCTAATCGTTCCTCAATCTCAAGTCCCACAAGAGAGGAAATTCATCAAGAAGAAGTAGAAGAAGAACGAGAAAGCATGGGTGCTAATCCGAGAGTAGCATTGAAGGAGTTGGGAATTCCGAGAGCTTATAGGTTTGAAAGCGAAATTTCTCCTCCCGCAACACGGGCAAATGACTTTGAGATAAGACCGGTGATGATTACTTTGATAGAGAGGCGTCAATTTAGTGGTGCCAAGCATGAGAGTCCCCTCAACCATCTTAAGGAGTTTGAGATGTATTGCAATACCATCAAGGTGAATGGGGTTACTCAAGAGTTCATTTGACTTAAACTTTTCCCTTTCTCTCTAATTGGACGTGCTCTAAAGTGGTTGGACAAAGAGGTGAAGCTAAATTTTTTGAGAACATGGGATGAAGTGACTAAGGAGTTTCTATTTCAATTCTATCCACAAAAGAAGACGGCCGAAGCAACAGCTCTCATTCAAAGCTTCAAGCAAAAGCCAAATGAAATTATTTATGAGACATGGGAAAGGTATATGGAATACCAAAAAAAGTGCCCACACCATGGGATTCTCACCTATCAAATCATCCAAATCTTCTATGGAGGTTTAAGCACCCAAGGAAAGTCTTGCTTAGATACCGGTGCCGGAGGTCCTATCATGAACAAAACGGAGGATGAAGTGGTGGAATTAATTGAAGATGTGGTAAGGTATCACATGGATTGGCAACAAGGGGAGAGAGAGTCGACAAGCAAAAGCGGTTCTACGGTGTATTCAATCGACCATCTCAATGCCATCAACAATTTGTCCCCACAAATCTCAAACTTGGGAAAGCAGATGACCTCAATTAAAGCAAAGCTTGAGAGTAGAGCTGGGCATGGGCCGGGTCAGCACCCGGGCGGCCCGGGCACAGCCCGAGGATGGCCCGGCACGGCACGGCCCGCTGAGTGGCCCGGCCCGGCACGACGGCACGCCCCTCGTGCCTCGTGCGGGCTGCGTTAAAAAAAACAAAAAATGGCCCGGCCCGGCACGAGCCCGTGAAATGGCCCGCCGGCACGGCCCGAGGCACGGCCCGTGGGTAACGGCTAGTTGGCAGCAGCTCTATTTCCCTCCAACGGCTATAAACGGCTATAAACGGCTCTATTTTCACCTATAAATACCACCCTCAACTTCCAATTCTTTCCACAACTCATCTTCTCATCTCATTCTTTTACTCTCTTATTCTCATATATTATAATTTATAAATTATAATCTCTTAATATTTCTTAATCTCTTATTCTCTTATACTAAATTACTAATTAAGTAATAATTAAGAAAAAAAATTGGGTTTCGGTTTAGTGGAAAGCTTTGAAGCACGGTTGTAAGATCTTTCTTATCTTTATCTTGTTATTATTAATATTATTTTAATTGTTGTTTACTTGTTAATTTGTTATTAATATTGTTATTAATTTGTTAGTATTACTAGTTATACTTATACTTGTTAATTGTTATAATTTGTTATAATTTGTTACTTTGTTAGTGTTATAAACTTATAATTGTTAATTTGTTATAATTGTTAATATTGTTGTTAATTATTATTTATTAGTTAATAATCTTAATTAATCATGACATCAAACCCGAACCAATCCTCCTCTAAAAAAGCCAAATCTAAACGATCATTGGAAGGCTCTTCTATGCCCCTCCCTACAATGCAAATCCCTACTATGCAAATCCCTACAATGGCCAATCCCACCCACCCCGGGTTTTCTACCGGTTTTCCCACCGGATTAGATCAACAAGGGGCATTCCAACCATGGCAAAGGACCCAATCTCCACCTTATTATGCCTCCGCACATGATATGCCTTTTGAATTTAACTATCCAACAACTCCAGCAAGCAACACACAACCTGCCGGCTCTAGTGACCCATCCGTCCAAAATACTATTCCCCCATCTGATAACCCATTCATTGAATGGTACACCGAAGAAGAAATGACCCTTTTGAAAAACCGAAAGAGTAAATGTTGGCAATATTTCTTGTTAAGTAAAGATGGTGAAAAAGCCAAGTGTAAAACTTGTGGTAATGTTTATTCGGCTCCAGCCAAAGGCGGTACGGGGCACCTAAACCGACACAGTGAAAAATGTGGTGCCCCTAGTACTGACCCAACTCAACCAAAAATTTCTCAATTCCATCCTTATGGCTTCACTTACAATTATGAGAGGGATAGGGATGAACTTGGGAGAATGATAGTCCAAGCCGAACAACCTTTTCTTTTTGCTGAAAGTGATCCGTTTAACAACCTTTCCTATGGTTTATATGTTTGCTTCTATTTTAGATCCTAGATCAAAGTATGATGGCACATTTATGCTAATTGATATTTACTATGAATGCATGCAACTCGGTGATGGTGCCGAAGAATATAAAAATCATGTGAAAGATAAATTTTTTGAGTTATATAGAGTTTATGAATCTAAATATGGAACCGTCACTCATTTTGCCCCTTCTCAAACATCCAAAAGCGTAAGTAAAACGGGCAAAAGTTTGGCGGCCCAAGCTGCTAACATGTTATCTAAGTTTTCAGGTAGTGGATCATCATCAAGGCGAACACAAAGCGGTGTTTCGGAGTTGCAAATGTACTTAAACTACGACTTCATGAAAGGCTTGGACGAAGATTCGAGGTTGGGGATGGACATCCTAGATTGGTGGAAATCCCAAAGCACAAAGCATCCAATTTTGGCGGCAATGGCACGTGATATTTTCAGCATCCAAGCCTCCTCCGTTGCCTCCGAACGAGCTTTTAGTGCTTCGGGAAGGGTTCTAGACGATAGAAGAACAATTTTGTTGCCCGAAACACTAGAAATGTGTGTTTGCTTGAAGGATTGGATGGATGCCCAAGAACGCATCCAAGATCGTACTTTTACGGCCAACGACAACATCGATGGTTCCGATCGTTCTGGTTCAACTAACTCCTCCGCATTAGCTAGTGAACATGAAGCCGAAGATGAAGACGAAGAAGATAATGAAGACCTTGATTGAAGATTACCAACAACTCGAGAATTAATATTAATTAGCGAAAATTCTAGTATTTCCTATGTACTCTATTAATTAGTGAAAATGTTAGTATTTCCTATGTTGGCTATGTACTCTATTAACATTAGCCGTATAATAAAATAACAAAATAAGTTATTCATCAATTATTGTTAGTTGTACACTTGTACTTCATATTATCTTTTACTTAATAAATTTTTATGAATGAATTTTTTCAACTTTTAATTTTATGGAATATGTTATATTGTTATTTAATTTTTGTCTAATACTTATATAGTTATATGAATAATATGATATATAGTAAATTATGAATGAACAATAAATATTAATATAATTTAAACAATATTTAATATAACTTAACTCCATAAAAAATTTAATAATTATTAAATTCAAATATTAAATTGTATAATTATTCAATTCATTTTTTCTTTCATAAAAAAAATTCAAGTTTTTTTAAAGTTTTTTTTAATTGTTTTTTTTAAAAAAGAAAAAGAAAAAAGGGTAAGCCGTGGGCCAGCACGGTGGCCAGCACGACGGGCGGCCCGGCACGGTGGCCAGCACGACGGGCGGCCCGGCACGGTGGCCAGCACGACGGGCGGCCCGGCACGGCACGACCGGCACGGTGGGCCGTGCCGTGCCGTGGACAGGGGAAGCTTGAAGGCCGGCACGGCACGGCACGGCCCGCCTCCACCGTGGGCCGGCACGGCCCGGCACGACACTGTTCATGGCCCGCCTAGGCACGACCCACGGTAGGCCCGGCACGGCCCATGCCCACCGCTACTTGAGAGTGCTTCATCACAAGCACCAATTCTTCCCTTCCACAATTATGGGAGAGGTATATCTCCTAACTCTACTCCTCCTTCTATTTCGAATAATATGACAAATGGATGTGTGTTTTGTAATGTATGTGGGTCATATGACCATGGTGCTTCTAATTGTCCACATGCATTTGATAATTGTGATGATGTTGATAATAACGATTGTGAACAATTGAACTTTGTTTCAAATAACAACAATGGACAAAGATTTGATGGACCAAGGAACTTTGGGAATAGAAATGCTCACCAATAAGGGAACTTTGATAATTATAACAGTGGTGGTTGTAGGAACCAAGGAAATAAAAATTTCCAAGGCAACTATAACAATCAAGGCTATAATAATCAAAGTCAAGGTCAAGGGTATGGAAACCAAACCCAAAACCAAGGGTATGGTAACTACTACCAAAACAATGGCCAAAATCCAAATCGAGGTAATAGGGGCAAACAAAATCGGGGAAATTTTCAAAACAACAATTAAAGGGGACCCCCACCCGAATTTGCTCCAAGAATTCAAGGTAATGGTGAGAATTCCTATGCTCAACCTTTATCTTCTAGAACTATCTTGGAAAAATTGATCGAGAACCAAACTAAGATTTTAAAAACTTACATATCGGTAAGTGACAAAAAGTTTAATGAAATGATGACACACAACAAGATGCTTGAAACACAAAGCACCCAATTAGAGAACACCTTGAAGGAGAGTGTGAATGCTAGCCCTTCTTCTTTACCCCCCCCCCCCCCAAGGAGTTGATCTTAAGAAACTCGTGTATTCTATCACCACAAGGAATGGTAAGGTGCTTGAAGAGAGAGTTTTTCAGTAGAGTGAGAAAGGTGAGAAGGTGAGTAATACAAGAGAGGAGAAAAAGCTTGATGTGTCAAAGAAGCCCAAGAGGAAGATAAGAATGATGAAAAAGTGCATGAGGATGTGATCAAATTAAAACTTCCATATCTCCATAAGTTTTTTAGAAACAAAATTGATGAACAATTTGGGAGATTTCTTGATATGTTTAGGGAAGTTCATCTTTTAATCGCTTTCACTGAAGCCATGACACAAATGCCAAGAATTCTAGGTTACTTAAGGAAATCTTGAGTGGCCAAAGAGAGTGTAATGAGATTGACTCGGTAAAGGTTGGGGAGTGTTGTAATGAGATTGACTCGGTAAATTTACCCAAGAAAATGAAAGATTCGGGTAACTTTTCTATCCCTTGCAAAACTAATGGAAAATTGTTTCAAAATGCTCTTTGCGATCTTGGTGCTAGTGTGAGCATCATGCCTTATTTGGTCTTTAGGAAGCTTAACCTAGGTAAGATTCTTCCAAACAACATGACCTTACAATTGGCCGATTGATCTATTAAGTTTTTAAAGGGAAAAGTTGAGGATGTCCCCTCTCAAGACAGGTAAGTTTACAATTCCGGTTGACTTGATTGTTTTTGAGATAGCGGAAGATAACAACATACTTATCATCTTAGGAAGACCTTTCTTAGCTACTTCGGGAGCTTTGATTGATGTGAAAGGTGGCCTTATTACTTTGAGGGTTGGTAATAATAAGGCTAGTTTTGAGCTTAAGTCGATGTATGAATCTTTCTCTTTTGTGAAGAGAATTATGTGCATCAATTCACCTTACTCCAATGATAATGTATGCATGTTTGTTTCTTCAACTAACAATGTTCTTGAAACTTGTAATGATGTGCCTTCGAGTGTTGAAAGAAAAAAGGTTAGTAAAGACAACATGAAACCTTCAAAGCTTGTGGATGAGTAGGTGATTGATATACCTTCATGGTTTGAGCTCTACCCAAGAGAGGATGAGATTGACTCCAAATGTGTTGATGGTGAGAAGCCGTCCACTACAAGGAGCAAGAAAACAAAGAAGAAAAAAAGAGCTTTTATGAAGAAGAAAATGAAGTTGAAGCAAAGTAAACTTGATTTGTAATTTTCAACAAATGAGAATACATCCAACAATGATAAGAAGTTGCCAAGGAATGACAAGAAGTTTGTTTCCTCTACCACTTTGGACAAGGTGGTGTTCTTTAACCCTCCATGATTTGGAGGAAGGGTCGAGCTTAGGACCTTAAGCAAGCGCTTTCCGGGAAGCAACCCGGTTTTCTAACTTTTTCTTTTGATTCTATCTTTCTTAATTTTCTTCAAATTGTTTTTCTTTCTTTCACTTGTTTTGTGTTTGGATTAATAGGTTGAATTCATGGGAATTGGACCCCTCAAATGAGCATGAGCACAATGGGAAGGATGTTTCGTGGTGAATGGTGAGAGTATGATTGATATTATTAAATTTCGAGTTAAAAGGTAAAGTAATCAAGGAGGTAAGATTGAAAAAGTTGTGTTTTAATGAGAAGCAAATTTGTGCTTGGTGGGTTCATTATGGTGCTCTCATTAATTTGGAATGTTGAACCCATTGCCAAGGCGTTTAGAAATTGATGTGTTTAGTGGGTTCAATAATCCCGGGATGATAAAGATCATAGAGCCCATAAATGAATGCACCAAAGCAAGAAGCAAGAAAAGAAGAGGAGCAGCAGGGGCACGGACACGCGGGCATTGTGCGCAGATGCGCAAGCCGCGTGCATGGACGCGCACCCCCTACTGGGAGGCCGCGTAGGTTCACAGGCCGCACCTATTTCTTCTTCTTTCTCCTTTTTTCACCTCATTTCTTTCTTACCCTTACCCTCATCCGCACTCTCCCTTCTCCCAAATCGAAACCCTAACCCCTCAAACTACAAATTTCATCTCTCAAATCCTCAAAACAACTCACAAAATAAACAAATTCTTACTCAAATTTCATCATTTTCATCAAAAATCATACTACTTTCCTCCATTTCACCTTCTCCATTCTCTTTCCTTCACTGAAGAGCAATTTGGGGATTTCATTTTGGTGGATTTTGATGCTTGAAACTTGATCAAATTTGCTTCTTGTATGTTATAATCATCTTCTCTACCTTTATTTTACATTATTACATCAATTTGTAGCAAGAATTTGATTATGCATACTTGTGAATAGTAGTAGTATTGTTTTGCTTTAATATGATGATAATTATTAAGTAATTTGGTTGCTTTTATATGTTGTTTGTTTATTAAAATTGCTTTACATTGTGTTGTTGTTGATTATATAGATTGACTGTGAAATTTGGTGGATATTTGTGGAAGATTGAAATTTGGTATTATTGGTAGTAAGTTGGTGATTGAAGTGTCGGTTGGTTGAACCAAGTGGCGTGGTTGTGTTCTAGTTGTATTGTGATTGTGGTGGATTGTGGAGTTGTGATTGAATTTTGGTTATGAAATTTGTGAAGCAAACATGTCAAAAATCATGAAAGCCCTCACTTCCAAAAAGAGAAAAACTCAAATAACAATTGAAGAGCCTTTACCCTCAAATTCCCCTTCATCTCAAACACAACAAAATGATGAACCTCTACCATTACCAAAAATACGGTTTGCCAACCCAAACCACAAACCACTTTGGACCGATTCAAGAAACGAACCATAAAGCCCTCACGGCGCTATCATCGAGAGAGTATGATTAAGTTGGGAATAGATGAGGACTTGTGGGTTTTGTTCGACAACCTTAGGTTGGGTAGCTTCGTCAACAAATACTACCGAACCTATCTTGAGTATACTAGACAGTTCTTAGCTTCATTGGCTTCCACTCATTTGGTGATAAGGACTACCAAATTTCCTTCCAACTCTTCAATGTGGTGACTACCATGTCTTTAGTCGAATTCAATGCGACCCTTGATTTCATTTGGGGGGCGGATATCCTTTTTCCCGAGCATGAGTATATTGATGGGTTTGCCCAAAATGCATGGTGGCGAGATATCTCGGGGTTGGATGAGTTCACCGCCCGCTACTCTTTTGCTTCCAACCATGCCTTCGAGTGTTTCATCGGTTGTTGGGTTACTCGTTATTCCCAAAGCAAGACTTGGGAAAGATGTCACAAGCCGAGTTGCGTGTTCTTTAGATTGCAATTAGAGAAGAGTTGCATGAAATGGTGAACTTTGGGAACATAGTTTTGAGAAATTACATGGACATGCGTGGCAAGAAGTCGGGGGACATTCCATGTGGTAGCATGTTGACAAGATTAGTTACTAAGCTTGGTTATGGTCGATATCTCCCTTCTTGTACTCTGGTGGGGGACGCCGACACTCTCTTCCTCGACATTGCTCAACTTAGTCAAATACAATTCATAACAAAGAGCAATGACAACGAGGTTTTTGATTAGTTATCGAGGACTGCTCATTGTTGTTACCTTCCCAACCCCTCTTTGACCTCCCTCCACCGGCATGTCCCGAATGTTTGGTTTGTTCCCATTAACAACTGCATCCCCGGTGAAGATGAAGACATGCAAGATGTCCTCAATGAAGAGCAACAAATCCAAAAAAATCAACGTCAACGTCAACAACAACAACAACAACAACAAGAACAAGAGCAAGAAGTGCCTCAACATTAACAACATCAATTCTCCAACCCCAACATGGAGGCTTTGAGTTCCCAAATGACGGGCATGCAAGTTCGAATAGAGGGAATGTATGATCAAGACTTTAAGGTGATCTACAACAAAATGAGAGGCATCTCCGAAATGCAACAAGGTATGTTTCTCCAACGACAACAACTCTATAATGCGAGCGTTAACCGTGGGGAGATTACCCCCGCGGTTAACTACCCGTATTTCCCTCCTCAACTCGGTCCTGTACCTTATTGGGGAGATGATGGGAGGGCTACCTACCCATATAGGCAAGGACATTAAAGGTCCAACACCAAGACTCGCACCTTTCCGGATGAGCACGATAAATATGATTATTGTGTGCCTGGTGGAAGCGATTATAGGGGTGATCCTAACTACCCTTATACCGATCCCACCCATCCGTTGCCACTTGAGTTGCCAGATCAATATACTCCCTTGGCCCCTTGACAACAAGATAAATTTAGGGGTCATTATGGTTGGCCACCCGGTAACACCGGGAAATGGGATCCTTATGATCCCCCATCCGGCTTCTCATATGACAGGGAGGACAATGATGATGGTGTCGGGCCTAGTGGTAACTAGTTCCTCCTCTTTGTACTTTTACCATCATCTTTTTTATTATGTGATCTTTTGTTTTGTATTGATGGGATGTTGAGATGTAATTTTGTTTAGCTTGGGGGGACACTAGTCTTATGGAAAGGTCTCGGTGGCCAATTTTGTTGTTGTTGGATGTCCTTGATTTTTCATGCCTTGATGATTTGTGATTGCTTGTCTTGGTCTAAGATTGATGTTGTTGAGAGTTGTTGTTTTCCATGATTATATCATGTTTTTCTTGTTGAGAATCTTTTGATGATGATTGCTCTTTAATAATGAGTTGATGATTTTGCTCCTTTGAATCGAAATCCCTAAATCCAAAACCCTTGAATCCAAATCCCTTTGATACAAATAATTGTACCTTTAGTGTATAGTTTATTTTCTTAATTTGAATGTATAGTGGATTTTGATATTTTGATTGGTTTGTTTTGATTTTAATTTTGTAAATTAGTTTGATTTTGTTACTTTGTCTTTTTATTTTTGATTTTGCTTTCTTATTATTTTGTTTTGAAGTTACTAACCATTTTCTTTATATATAGTTCCATTTTTCTCTTTTTAACTCTCACTTGGTTTTGACAATTTATGATAATGCTTGATTGGAGTTTCATGGAGGTGGTATTTTCGTTACCCCGCCTTTTCTTAGTTTACCTTGGATTACCCGGTGAGATCTTTCTTATTTCTCTCTTTTTTTTTCTTTTCTTTCATTGTTTTCATAGAATAGGATTAGTTTTAGAAGAGTTGAATGGTTCGAGGATGTTTGCTTTGTAACACCATAGGTGTTTGGGGTCATTGGCAATGTTGTTGAATGACCACTTGTATGACGATTTGGATTTATATGACATGCATGCATCTTTGCAATTTTCTTTATCTTTTCCTTTCTTATCCTTTTCTTCTCTTTTCTATTTTCCTTTTTCTTTTCATTCTTTTCAAAAATGCAAAAATATGATTTTAAGGCTTTCTTTTCGTTTTTTTCATGTTATGCTTATGTTTTTTGGACATAATATCATCCGAACTTTTGCTTTTGAATGAATGGTTTCCTATGTGGTATCGGTGTGCATGGTTTGAGAGTATCTTTGGTTGATTCTAGGATAGAGTATGCTAAGGTAGTGTATTTAGAAATTGTTTGTGAAAAGTTGGAGTTGCTCCCTTTGGTGAATTTGAAACTAATAGTGAATTATTGTTACAATCATGTGAGGTTTCATTATTTTCAAGCATTCTACATATTTTGCATGAGCGGCACATGGATCCTTGACTATTGTATGCTTTATCCAGAACTTGACTCTTGTCTCCCGAGATCGCGACCGAGTCATTTAGGAAGGACAAAGGCATTTTTTCGGGGTGGTAATTTTCCCTTTTCTAGGATAGTTTTCTATTTCTTTATTTTGGGTTTTCAATTTCCTACTTGCTAACCATTTGAGCCATAAACCTTCTTTTCAAGTCATATGTTTAAATTTTGAGCCTTTTGTTTCATTCTTGTTTCCATTCTTGGTTTTTGTGAAGCAATTGATCATTATTGTTGGATATTGTGGTGGATTAGTTGATTGTTGGCTCTTATAATGTTTGCAAGTTTGTGTTGTAAATATTTTGTGAATAAAAGGCAAATGCCAAGTAGGTCGTCCATAGTTAAAAGAGGTGAGGACAATGAAATAAAGTGAAAAAAAAAATTGTAATGAAAAAATGAGAAAAAGCAAAGCAAATTGAAATGCTTTGGCAAAAGTGAAAAAAATATGAAAAATGAAAAAATTCAAAAATATTTTGATGTAAGTATTTTTCTCCCTATTTTAAGCATTGAGGACAATGCTTCATTTTAGAATGGGGGAAAGCGTTCTTACGCTTTTTGTATATATATTTGTGATTTTGGCTTTGAATAAGCTTGGGGGTGTTGGTGTTTTTGTTTGGTGATTGCTTGATTATAGTGTTGAGGATTGATCACCCTTTGCTTCACAATTTATGTATACCACCAAATTTTAAATTTTAGCCTACCTACACTCTTTTCGCCCTTACATTACAACCCTTTTCAAGCCCTTTTAACTTTGTGGTTGAGTCACAAGTAGGTAGAGGGAGATGTAAGTCAAGCCTATGGAGCGGTGTGCAATAGTCAAGATGTCAAGTAGCCCTAAATCTCTTTCTTTTTCCGGTTCCTTCGAGGAATCATTGAGATGCTCACTAGAGGTGGATTTGAAGTTAGTCGGGAGAACTTGGTAAGATTGTTTGAGATGAAGGTGAATTTTGTTTCATTAGTTCTCTATGCTTAACATATCCTATGTTTCAATCAACCTTAGATATCTTGGAACGTGCATACCCTTATTGTATAGAAAGTTGTTTATTCACTTGCAATTAACCATTTGTAAAAGTCCATTTTAAAAGCTATTTGTTTGAATTTTTTATTTTACTTTCTTTTATTGATTTTCCTCATTTTTACCTTCAAGAGTTATGGGTCAAACTCTTTTGATACCCTTATGAGACCTCACTCGTCCTCATCGGCAACTTTGGGGTTTAAAGGTCTTATTGTAGCTAAAAACAACCGTGATTCCTATGAAAGTGAGTCGTAGTGTACATTCTTATCTCTTTATCTCCTTTTTCTTGTTTGAATAAGTTTTTCATCCTATTTCTTCTTGCTTTTGTTTTGCTCGAGGACGAGCAAAAATCTAGATTGGGGGAGTTTGATAAGTGTCATTTATGGCACTCATTTATCCTCTTTTAGGATGAATTTCAATTGCTTTTACATCTTTTTTATCTCTTTTTCTTTAGTTTTACTTGTAATTTCTTTAGTTTGTTTTTTCTGTAGCTGTTTTCTCATTTTCTTGCATTTCTTAGTTTATTTTGCCTTTTCTTCTTTACTTGTTTGCTTCTCTTTGATTTCATGAGATTGGTGATGTTCAAGAAACTCAATGGCGTTTTCTCGGACTATATATAAAGCTTAAGTTGCAAGCTGATTCCTCCCCTTGAAGCTCAAAAGTAAAGGAGTGTAAAAGCCAAGTTTTCAAGGCCGCGCTCTCATGCTATGTGGATATTAAAATCGGTGTTGAACCCACCATGAATACCTCTAGAGACTGCCTCCCCCCAACATGTATCAAGTGGAGCGCACGGGAGCATCAACAACCGCACGAGGAAATCTCCCCTGCTCCCAGGCACGGGCGCGTAGCGCTGTGGCGCAGCCACACAAGGCAGAGAAGCGGTCGCGCACCTCCTCTCCCCCTATTCCGTACCTATTTATTTGCGGACGTGCATTGAGAGGAGAGGGCGCGCCGTTTGGGGTTATTTTTGGACATCTAACTAATTGACTTTTCCTTAGTTAGTTTTATTATATATAGAATTTCTTCATTTCTAGAGAGAGAGAATAAGCTTGAATTAGAGGAGAATTTGATTTTGATTAGAATTTTAGAGAGAGAAGGTGAAGATTTTAAAAACTTTGTTCTTAGATTTAGAGAGAGAAACTTGGTAATTGTTTGATTGCTACATTTTGATCTTCATTCACTTTAATGTAATTTTATGTTTGATTCTTGATATATTGTTGAATTTCTATTGTTTATTTGATTTGATTGTTGATATTTGGATTCCAATGTTGATGATGAAATTGATGATTAGGTTTGTTATGTTTTTCAATTTTACAATGTGTAATGAGTAATTCCTTTGCTCAGGATATGATGAAGCATAAATGAGTGATAAGCTTGAGCTAATTTGGGGTTTTTGATTGATTTGATGATGTGATTAAATTGGTTGATGAAATTTGTGCATGTGTTTGATCTGAGGAGGAGTAGCTAACCTTGATTATCAAGCTAGATTGCATAGTAATTTTCAACGACGCTAAAAATTGATTTGGAAGCTATTATTATCGATTCATCTTGTTTTGCGATTTTCCTTTAAAATCATTCGTAGAGACATGTAGCTTGGCCCTAGGAAATAGTTCTTTGAGTGATTTTGATTGCAAATATCGTTTTCCCTCACATTGCTTGATTGATCAAGTTCCCGACAAATTAGCAAGTTTAGCGTGAGTGCATGTGGATCCTAAACTCCCTAGTGCTTTGATAATTGAATTTTATTTGTTAGCTTGATTGAGTTGATTTGCTAGCTTAAACCAACCCTATTGTTTAAGACTTCGGAATAGCTTAACTAGAGACTTTAGCATATACCGCATTCCCTTGGGTTCGACCCGGACTTACCCCTATATTTAGGGTTAGGTTTGGTTATAAATTTGGTTTTGACCGGGGATATTTAGAAATCAACGACCTAGGTTTCACCCGCGTTTGTATGTCATTCAGCTTGTTTGGCTGCGACTTATTGCTCATGCTCCTTACGACCTAGGTCTCTCGTAAGGGCTTATTGTTGATCCCAAAAAGAAGAGATGGGTGAAATCAAGAGAACCTTGGTGTTACCCACTCAACCTAATCTCTTGCTTCTCGTTCACCCCTCCCTACTCAAGTTAAACATGATAGGCCTCCCCCTCAGGCGTCCCTGAGGTGGTGTCCTGTTTTACTTTGTCGAGGTAGGTCAAAGTTAGGGAAATGCAATCTTCGTGAGTTCAATGATGTCTTGCTGCATCTTATTTTGATGCTTTTAGCTTTGACGTGATGACTTTTACATATATTATGGTATTTTATGCATGTTAGTGTATGATGCTAAAGCATAATTTCAACAGATGAACATGTTTAGGCAAATTTACATAATATACTCCTCACAAAAAGGCTCGTATTTCATTAAATTTAAATGGCTTAAATCGCCTTGATTAACACAGCATAACTTAAACAATATTTTTGCATAATTTAAACAAAGTTTTCCATCTTCTACTTAGCCATATGCTTTTTTAAACAAAATATTTCTTTAACACATCTGCGTTAAACTTGAGTAAAACCTGACCTTCTTGATTTGCGAGGAGGAAAGTACCTAGCCTCACTTGCTCATGGATGAGGAAAGGGCCTTTCCAATTTGCTGACAACTTTCCGTGTTGGTTTCCTCTCCATAAGACAGGGTGAATGGAATTTTTCCAATAGCTTCCTTCTCTGTTATTCTGTTTGTCCATAGTACCTTTGGGACTAGGTCAGCCAAGAGGCCTTTATGCTCTTCCAACTTCCTTTGCAAGGCTATTAGGATCAGCTAGTTTGCTGCCTCTGCTTGGTCGTTGCTCTACGGGTGACAGACTAAGGTACTTGCATATTTGGTACCCATTTCTTCCAGGTAATCCTTGATGGTATCACAGTCGAACTGACACCCATGGCCAAAGACTATGCATTGTGGCACCCCAAATCTTGTAATGATGTTCTTTTATATGAATGTTCTTACTTGGGAAGATTTTATGTACTTTGTTGGTTTAGGTTCAATCCACTTAGTGAAGTAATTCACTGCTAATATGAGGTATTTCCTACCTGCTGATCTAGTGGTGAAAGGTCATAATATGTCCATTCCCCACTAAGCGAACGGGATCGGGCTGAGGATTGGGGTCAGATCATTCGCTGGCTGATTTATAAATGGAGCATACTTTTGGCATTTTTAACATTTTTTAACGTATGCTATAGCATCTTGTGTCAAGGTTGGCCACTATGCTCCTCTTCGAAGTACTTTAACTCCTAGGGCTTTTTCGCCGATATGGTTGGCGCAGATTCCTGAGTGCGCTTCTTTCATGCATGATTCTTTCCTGCTCCCACTCTAGAATACACCTCAGAAGTGGCTTGTAGAAGCCTTTTTTGTTCAAGTTCCCTATTTATCACGATGTACCAATTGGCATCCTTTTTTACTTTCTTAGCTTGTACCTCGTCACTAGGCAGCGAGCTGTGTACCTTATAGGCCAATATGTCTAAAAACCATGCTCGTTGCTGCCTGGTGCAATTCACCTATTTGTTTTTTGTAGTGCTGCTTTCTTCTAGGACTTCCACCATGATTGTCCTTGTGAGGCTTTGGAGAGTGGAAGTGACTAACTTTGATAATGCGTCAGCTTGAGAATTTTTAGCTCTATGGACCAAATCTATCTGAAAATGCATTAACTAGGCCACTAGCTCTTTTGCCTTTGTTGTGTATTTCAGCATTGTAGGCTCCCTAGCCTCATACTTCCCATTCAGCTGGCTGGCTACCAGAGAGTCAGTCTACAGATGCATTTTTTTTGCTCACGCTGAAATACTCATCCTCAGACCTGCCAGAGTTGCTTCGTATTCTGCCTCGTTGTTCGATGCCTTAAACTTGAACTCAATGGCATACTCGAATGCATTGCCTTCTGGCGATGTTGTTATTATTTCCACTCCACTTGCTGATTGAGCTGAAGATCCATCCACTGCCACCTTCCATACTCCAATTTCATCCTCTTTCTCTTAGTATGAAGCTTTCACTATGAAGTCAACTAGGGTTTAAGCCTTAATGGCTGCCCTAGGCTTGACCTTAAACTTATACTCAGGGAGTTCTATCGCCCATTTCAGGAGCCTTACCGAAGCATCTATTTTCGGCAGGGCTTTTTCCAGTGGGTGATTTGTAAGGATCTGGATTGTGTGCACATCAAAGTAGGGCTTTAGCTTTCTTGCCATTGTCACTACTGCGAAGGATAACTTCTCCACCATTAGGTTTCTCTGTTCAGCATCTGTAAGCACATGGCTTACAAAGTACACTGGTTTTTGTTGTTTGTGCCTTTCAACTAGGAGGATTAACCCAATTGTCTGCAATAAGGCGAAAATGTATAACTGGAGTTTTTTTCTCTGCTCTGGGCTGATCATGGTAGGGAGCTTGGTCAAGTGCTCCTTAATACCTTCAAATGCTTCTAAAATTGCTTCACCTCACTTAAATTCTATGTTGCCTTTCAGCAATTGATAGAATGGTAAAGCTTTGTCAGCTGAATTGCTGATGAACCAGGTCAGCACTGCCATTCTCTCTGCTAACCGCATAATATCTTTGGTGCACTTAGGCTCTAGGAGGCTGAGAAATGCCTCCACTTTCTCTAGATTAGCGTCGATTCCCCTCTCATTGACCAGGAAGCCTAAAAAATTCCCAGAACTCACCCCTAAAACTCATTTCTTTGGGTTAACTTTGATATGATATTTATTCAATGTAGCAAATGTCTCTGCCAACTCCAGAATGTGTCCTGCCTGTGTGAAGCTTTTAACAATTGAGTCGTCGACATACACCTCGACATTTCTCCCCTTCTGATGTATGAACACTCTGTCCATTGTTTTCTGGAATGTAGCCCTTGCGTTCTTCAGCCTAAAGGGCATAGCTATGTAATTGTACACTCCCCCTTCGGTGATGATTACAGCCTTCTGCCTATCTGGCTTGAGCAGGCTGATCTGGTGACACCACAAGAAAGCATCAATGAAGCTTAGCAAGGCATGAACGCTGGTTGAGACTACCAACTAATCAATCCGTGGCAGCGAATAGCAGTCTTTTTGAAATTCTTTGTTGAGATCTGTGAAATCAACGCACATCCTCCACTGGCCATTTACCTTCTTGACCATGACAACGTTGGCTAACCATTCTGGGTAATCACAAGGTTCAATGAACTTAGCTTCCAACAGCTTGTCCACCTCTTCTTGAATGGCCTGGTTCTTCTCCATGGAAAAGCTTTGTTTTTTCTTCATGACCAGTCTGATGTCTTCTTTCACATTCAACCTGTGGACCATAACTTGTAGGTTAATTCCTGGCATCTCATTCGCTGAAAATGCAAAGATGTCCTTATTTGCCTAAAATTACTCTATGAGGTGCACTTCCACTCCAAGGTCAATGTCTTTTTCAATTTTTACTGTCCTTGAGCTATCGCCCTCTGTGAGCTCAACTATTACATGCTCCTCACTGGGTAGTGGCCTGGCTGCTTCCTCTTTTGCAGGCTCAAAGTTTTCCATTGCTTCTCAACTTGGTCCTTAGACCCTGGCTCTGAGCCAGAGTGTTGCCTGGCCTTGGCTGGCTGCTTTAGGGCTGTGATATAGCACTGTTGCACTGTCTTTTGGTTTCCCCTAAGCTTTGCAGATCTTCCATCATTGGCGTGTATGCCATGGCAAGGTGATAAGTGGAGACCACCCTACCTATTTTGTGGATGAGCGGCCTCCGCACAATCACATTGTAAGGTGACGGAGAGTCTATTACTAAGAATTTAGTTCGGACGTCACGCCCCCTTGATCCTTCCCTAACACGAACTGACAGCTTTATTATGCCTTCTGAGATTAGTCCTGACCCATTGAACCCGGTGACTTCGTAGCTCACCCTTTTCAAGTCTCTCTTATTTAGCTTCAGCTCTTTGAAAGCGCTGATGTATATTATGTTGGCTGAGGTGCCACCATTAATTAAAACTCTATCTACCTCCCAGTTTACAATTCTCATTGTAACTATCAAAGGATCATCATGAGGGTAGATTATGCCTTTCTGGTCGTATTCATCAAATACAGCTCGTGGCTGCGGGGAAAACGGTGGCCATCTTCGAATTTCATTGTAGCATATCTGATGGATCATTGCTCGCAAGTCAGCCCTTGCTCTGTTCACCGTTCCTCCATGTACTGGTCCACCATTGATTACGTACACCCGCCTTCTGGCCTACTACCCCGATCTCTGCCCTCGGTCTGGCCTCTATGACCTTCTCTGCGGTCATGGCCAGACTTATCTTCTTCCCTTCTCTGGGAGGAGTCTGGGTGCTTTTTGAACTAGTTCAGGTACCCACACCGGATTAAGTCCTCTATGTTATCTTTTAAGTGCGTGCACTCATCAGTGGTATGTTTATGGTCCTTGTGAAAATCGCACCACTTGCTAAGATCACGGTTTCTATTCACCATTTTAGGTGGACTCTGCCATTTATCGTCAGCTTTGTTCACGCTGAAGATGTGGGACCTCGAATGGGTTAGCGAAGTATATTGATCGAACCTTCCAACCCTGGCTCCTCACTTCTGGTCTAATCTCCTTATTCCCACTGTTCTATTTGCATCCCTGTAACCTTGTTCAGCCCTACTGGGCTGATCCACCCTGGCTGTATTTTCTTCCTAGGTGACTTCAGCCCGCTTAATTGGGTCACTTGGTCCTAAACTGTTCAGCATGGCTCTGTCAGTCTCATCCGCTTTATTGAACTCATGCGCTTTACCCAGCACTTCACCCAACGCTTCAGCCAGCGTTTTGAGGATCTTTCGTCCCATGTACGCTCTGAATAGTGAGCCCGGTAATAGGCCCTCTGTATTGCGAGCAGCGCTACTTCATTACTCATGTTTGGGATGGTTGTTGCTTTTTTGTTGAATCTGGTAATGAACTCCCGCAGAGATTCATCTTTTCCTTGAACCAATGACATCAGCTCGGTGATCATTTTTGTACGATCCACCGACGTGACAAAGTGTTCCGTGAACATTCTCTTCAACTGATTATAAGAATATACAAATCATTTAGGGATAGCCCCATACCATTCGGCTACCAGCCCTTCTAAGGTTAGTGGAAATGCTTTACACCAGACTGAATGTGTCATAGTGTACAATACCATATGGTTCTCAAATGCTGAAACATGATTCTTAGGCATCGTGGCACCATTGTACTTGAAGCTGGGCATCTTGATTTTCTCCATTGGTTCTTCAAGAATCTCCCTGCAAAATAGGGAATCATATGGAATCACCTGGATTCGCGCTCGCTTCTCTCTGCCTTTGCTTAGCCCTCGCTCAACGGTCGTCGACTTGCTGCGAGTGACTCGGACCTCCGGGCTACCTTTATCCTGAGCTACTTCCTCCACACTCTATTCCCAATTCAGATTTCGAGATTCTAGCTCTTCCTCAGCTAGACCAACTCTTTCTGCTCAGGGGTGAGAGTTACAAGTGTTGCCTTCGTCGCAGCTAATCCTGTAGTAGTAGCTACTGGTGGGGAGAGCTTGACTATAGACACCAAATTGTGTCTGCCCAAAAACCAAACCCACTAATAAGTACTTTTCACGTCATTGATATCGAGTAAGGTGAAATGTTGAAGAGTCTCGTGAATTCTTCTGTTTTCTAAAATGTTTTAATAAAAATAATTCATTTATGTTTTCGAAAATCATTCATTTCGTATCCTATTTATGAAAACCGTCTAATCCAGTTTAGTATAGTCCATTATCAGGGTCCAATAAATGTGTAGTTAAATGGGGCTTGAAACTACTTTTCCAACGATATATTATAAGCCCAATTCCGACTTATAACGAGTAAGTTATGGACGAAATATTAAACTGGGCCAAAAACGAGTTATGTGCGACCCAATGATCATGTGGAGGATCCACTAATATTAATTATATTTCTAAGCCAATTAGGATTAATTAGAAGTTTCTATGAGTTTCTAAAGATCTTAATTATCCTTTTGGAAAAAATAAGATTAAAGAATTTGAAATTGAATAAAACTTCTCTTTTTAAAAGTCCTAATTTTATTCGAAATGAAAGACGTTCAAAGATGATCAGATATTATTTTTGTGCCACATAGTTTTTATCTAAGTCTTAGATGGTTAGATATCCCTTGAAATTATCTTTCCAAAGATATATTATAATACTAATTCCGAGCTATAACGAAAAAGAAATGAAAGAAATATGAAACTTAATCCAAAACTAACACCCTTCAACTATTTTGGCCATATCTTTTATTCTTTAACAGATTTTAATCTAATTCTAATTGGGTTGGAAAGAAGACTTCAAGAGTTTTCTAACGACATATTATATAACTTATTTCGACTTCTAGATCAAAAGATATGATAAAAACAAAATCCGTAAAAAATTATCTTGTCATGCCATGACAGCTGTGTCGAGCCGCGATGGCTCTGCGACAGAACCAATTTTGTCCCGATTTCGAATTCTAACTCTTTTCTAATCGTTTTCGGACGTTTTTCTCTATAAATAGGGTCGTAATTCCCCGTTTTCAATCACCAACAATCATTAACAATCATCTTTCTATTCTATTCTCTCTCAAAGCTAGAAGCTTATTCTTTCTCCCTCTTTCTAAACCTTGCCTTTTCAAAATACACCATTCGTCCATCACGAGACTTAGACACACCTAGCCAAATTCGAAATTTCCTTCGCCTTAGACGTGAAAGGTTGATAATTTATGAGAGTTTGGTTCCAAATCCCTATTTCAATTAATTAAATTAATTGCTTGATTTAATATTTTCATTGAAGTTACTAACGTGTATATTGTTTTGATAGAAAGAGATATGAGGCAACAAAGTAAGTAGTTTTATTTCTTTAGAAAGCATGTTTAAATTATTTTAATTCCTAGTATCATGTTAGGATGTCTTTATGATTCTTAGTATCATGTTTAAGGTATTAACTAATATTTCTAATATCATGTATGTTTCTAGTATCATGTTAAGGCTGCTTCCTATTTTCTTCTATCATGTTAGTATAATGTCAGGGCTAAATCTTTGATTTTTAATGCTTAGTGACATCCTAGGATTTTGTTATTAATCTTGTTAGTATCATGTCTAGGATCTTGCTAATATTATTATGCTTTGATGAGATTGAGATTATTATTTTGATGATGATTTGTTGTATCAATAATGTTATGTTGCTTAATATATTATTGTTATTGCTTGATCACGCCCTCTCTTGCAGGTTTAAAGGAAATTTGTACTTGAAATCACGCTTAATAAGATAATTAATAATTTTTATTTAGGCTAATATGATTTTAATTCAAGTGATCGCCAATAATATATTTATTTGTCCATTAATATTCGACCAACATAGATTAAACAGGTTTAGGATTAATATATTGATTGTATGTTAGACAGAAATCGCACATGAATATAGGAAGAATAAAGTAGAGGCCTATTTAGGGCAGGTTCAATCTCTTTTAGGTTGGATTTGTACCTTCATCCCCGAATATCCAGTCATGGTTCCGGACCACTATGGAGTTAGCGATCTCATGGATCGTGAAGGGGTGTAACCTTCACCCTGTGAACGGTTTACAATTTCCTAAATTTTGTTGGCGACTCTTTTGCTCTAGCTTCCTTCTCTTTGGACGCCACCATGCTTAAATGTATGATCACGGTGGGGCTCAAGTGTGGGATGCTGGAAATATTCCCTACACTGACCCTTTACCGAAATTGGTAAGGAATACTGTCATGGCTGCCAACTGCTCTTTGCTGCACTTAGAGAGATTCCGTAGGATGGCTGGCATGTTAACAGGCTACGATTTCTGGATTACTGGTGTTTGGGTAATGGGTTCATTGTTCGTGCCTGTCATGGGCATTCCAAACATAAAAGAAGAGATAGACCCCACTAGATCTACTGGTTTCGCCACCGCTTTGATCGCAGCTGACGTTGATGGAGTGGGTAAGTTTTCTGAGAGATATTGGATTTGGGTTTTTCGGTTGATCCTTTAGGATCGATGGTTATTGACGCTGTTTTTTGTGGTGTTTGATTAGTTTTTATATCCTTAGAGACTGATGTTTGTACAACTTCTTCTCCGGCCATGGCGATCTACCAACTATTCCCTTGCTCAGCTGGCGAACCTCAGATGATCCTTCCCCTCCTTCTAGCGCTAATTGATCCAGGTACGGATCCAAGGATTCTAGTTGGTTGGGTCCAGTTGGAGACCTGCGCAGGGTAACACACATAAACTGTGCTCGGGGGTGGCTTGAGGAACCCCCCCCCCCCCCCCCCATGCTTAATTCAGAATGTGTTTAGAGAGAGAAAGTGTATTTTGAGAGATAGATGATGTAATAGAATGTCTGTCTAACCTCTTTTCAGTTGTACTTTATCCCATATTTATAGGCGTGTGGTCTCCTTTAGGTGAAGTCCCGCTAACTTAGCCTGTAGGCTAATTACTGTCGGGCTGGTGAGCCCCTCTAGGTGCTCCTCCAGCGGTGACTGCACACCTCGAGAGTTAAGCTAGGAACTCGGTGATAGCTTAGCAGGAGCTATCCCGTACAACTAACCCCTCAAGAGGTGGTATGAGGTTACTCATGCCAACTCTTGTTGGGATGCTGATGTCCTCTCGTGACGGGTTCAGTTGAGAGGAAATAGCTCAGCAGGAGCTATCCCATCACTAGTAGAAAAAATGTTATTTGTAACGCCATATTAGTAATTGGCGTATGTTATGCTAGTAGAAAAGAATATTTTGTGAGTGTTTGTACGGCATCAAAGTACCCATGATTGCCATGTCATGATGCAAGTTATGTTGTCTATTGCACTTCGAGGTCTTTTGCCGAAACATGTTAGGCACACTATTGTTAAACTTTGCCTATTTTTTAATGTCATATGTAGCAAGGTGATTAATCCAGATAAACTTGATGAAATGAAAACTAATGTTGTAGAAACATTATGCAAATTTGAGATGTATTTTCCTTCTTCATTTTTTGACATAATGGTTCATTTGATTGTCCATCTAGTACGAGAAACCAGGGAATCTGACCCGGTTTTTTGAGATGGATGTACCCTTATGAGAGACACATGGGAACTTTGAAAGAAAATGAGACCAACAAAGCACATCCAGAAGGTATTATTATTTGAGGTACCATGGCAGAGGAGGCTGGTAACTTTTGTGCTATGTTCTTAGCTAAGGCTAGAGAGATTGTTCCAACATCTCGTCATGAGGGCAAACTTTAGGGACGATCGGTCGTCAATTTGTGAAGCCTCCATCAGATAGAATCTAGAAAGTTCATCGTTATGTTCTTCAAAACCTTTCAGAAGTCCATCCTTATATAGAAACGCATCTCAACTATTTAAAAATAATGAATCCAAGAATTGGGACATATGCTTTGATGCAAAAACATAATCATTCTTTTGTTGAATGGTTTCAAAACCAAGTGAAGTGTGAGTTGATGAAACCGAATAATAATGTATCTGATACAATCAAATGGCTTTCATGGGATCCTCCATTTTTTGTGAACACTTATGAAGGCTATGACATCAATGGGTATTGTTTCTACACTTGTCGTCAAGATGATAAGAGTGTACATCAAATTAGTGGTGTTATGGTTGTCGCATCTTGTACGGAATACTCAAGATCTAAGGATGTTAGGCCTATTACTGCAACAAAATCATATTATGGGGTCATTCAAGAGATATGAGAGCTGAATTATGTTGATTTTGTAGTTCCTGTTATTCGATGTTGGTGGGCTGACAACCGGCGAGGCAAAAAGATAAATGAACTATTTGGTTTTACTATAGTGGATTCAAGTCGATTCGTAGATGGCGAGGAGCCCTTTGTTTTAGCTTCACAAGCTAAACAAATTTTCTATATAAGGGATAACATCGATCATCACTAGCGGGTTGTTGTTCAAGGCAAGAGATGAATTGTTGGTGTCGAGTATGTTGTCGATGAGGAAGAGTATGACCTATTTGATGATACCCCGCCTCTATCTATTGGGGTTCAACCTCTAAGAGAGGGGGAAGACATTGTTGCTGATGAAGAGTATGCCCATGAAGAGGGAGAATATGTTGATACCTAGGCTTCATTTTTTATCAATTTGTAGTTCTTTTTAATTCTTCGATTAGTTTGTAACTGTAATGCTAGATCAATAATGTTAGATGACTATAGAATCTCCATTTTCACTTGGATTTGAGTCTTTTGAGTTTTGATAGATTAAATAGAATTTCACATAGTGCTTATATATACGGCACTAGCTTTCCCTAACTAGCTTTATCTTGGTAGTTAAAGTTAGGCCTTGTAATGATCCTTTGTGATCTAAAGGTGAGAATTAGAATTTATATGTACCAAGGAAGGCTTACATATAAATTCACAAATCAAAATAAGAGTTATGTGCTTTGATGTTCAAGACTCATTGGCAAAATAAGAGTCCTGCTTGGCCCTTTCAGCTGCTGTTCTTGCAAATTAGATCCAGAATTGTAGCATTGCCCTATATTTCTTTTTATGGACTTCTGTAATGAATTCTTTGGAGTGATTATGTGGACAATGTTACTTTTTGTTGCTATTTTCCTTGGATTTAAGTAAGTTTTTCAGGTTTCTAACTTTTTCATTTAGAATATTAATTCATTCTTTAAAGTCCAAAGTTATTTCTTTTCAGCCATATGGAACAAATGTGTTAGAAACTTCAGATGATAAACTAGCTGAACATGGTTTTAGTAACATCAACATGGCTAGTTCATAAATCCTGTGGGTTTTATTTTTATTTTATGTTTATTTTTCATGACCTTTAAATGTCTAATATATTATTAGCCCTTGTTTGGTTGCACTCAATTGACATAGGCATTGTAAATCAAGGCCTGACTTTCAAATTATTGTTTCATGTAGGCACTTCTAGATTAATCAAGGAGCATAAATATGGCCAATCAACAAAGTCAAGAGCAAACTTCCATAGACCAAGATGTTGCTTTGCAAGCCACATCATTTAAGAAGAGGAGTGAGGGGCCATCGAAGGCAATACAATCAAGTAAGCCTATGGTGCTTGAATTTAATGATTTTGACTTGCCTACTGGTGACTGGGAACCAGCTTATGGCAAACAAATTGGTGCATGTGCTAAGAGATTAGACATCATTGTAGTGG
Organism: Chenopodium album; assembly: GCF_948465745.1. NCBI lineage: Eukaryota > Viridiplantae > Streptophyta > Magnoliopsida > Caryophyllales > Amaranthaceae > Chenopodium > Chenopodium album. The sequence continues at coordinate 38,223,882 of NC_137851.1, read as the reverse complement.
AATTTCATATATTAGTTGTTAACTGTAGATTATGCTTTCATATAACTCATCAACTAGATTTTAGAGTTCAGTGTAATTTAGACATTACTCATATTTATGGGTGATCTTGAACATATTTGATTGCTTATATTTATGTGTGATCTTGAACTTTTTATTACTCATACTTATTAGTTGTTAACTGTGGATTATGCTTTCATGTTTCTTATGACTTGCACTATTACGTCGGTCCTAACTAAATGTTGTCTTGCTTTAATTGATTAGTTCAGTGAGAACTCAGTGATTGTGGTTGATGGAACGACATAACCTTGTCCTACTGGAGTGACTCATAACAAGAAAATGAACTGTGACATCTGCAGAGTTAGTGTTGACCATGTTTATAGTGATTATTCTCACCTAAATCTCCCAGTAGAGACTGATGACGGAATCACTAAGTTGGGTCAAGCGAAAGGTTATTTTTTGGGGTGGCCTGCAGATTTAGTCTTCTTTACTGATGAGGTAATACATTGATCGCACGTAATGATCTCAGATATTTGTAACTTAATTATATTAATATTTATATTTTCTTGAAGCTTATAACTTTGGCAAAAAAGACGGATAATGAATTGGTGCAAACCAAAGAGAAATTTGATAGTGGCGGACCTAATAACTCAGAGCATTCAACTATTAAAGGCACCGGAAAATATTGTTGAGAGTCTCGGTGAACAGTGTTCTATGTTGTATTATTGCATGACTTCAGGATTGGGAGATTATGATACTACGACAATTCCATTGAAGACTCCATTGTTTTATCAAGAGGAAGACACACAAATTTATATTACTAGTGATGATGTCTCTAAATTACTACGAGGAGCATGGGCTAATATTTCATTAATCCATGTCTAGATATTGTAAATACTAACATACATTTAAGTTATTTGAATTTGTTTCACTATGAAATATATTTGATTAGATCCTTTTCTTATACTAATTATTCATTTATTTTTTTTGTAATATGCAGGTACTTAATTGAAGAGCATATCTCATTATTTTAAAAGACTAAAATCAAATTCTTGTGCCCCCAAAAAATTTCTGCAGTTGAAATTAAGAAAGATTTTCTTGAAGTCCAAATGTATTTGAAAAATGTTTTTCTCACCGAATTAAGGAAAAAGGATGTATAATGCAAATTCATTTTGGGTCCATATATGGAAGAGTATGTACTACTAATCCTTGAAATCCTTACTTTTTTACATAATTTTTTTATTTTAATTATGTGATTAATACAAACAAGTTTCTTGAAATGTAGGAACCATTGGGTACTCTATGTGACTGTTTGCATATGAGTCTTGTGTATGAGTTTGATTTTGTTATTCAATCATCTTCGAACGCTCGAAACTCAGAGTTGTCCAATAATGAAGAAGTTAGTACACAACATTCCTAGTTAAATAGACTACGTACTCATATGCATGTAATTAAAAGTTATTTTTCATTCGTCTAATCTGATGCTTTTTATGATTTTTTTTTTAGACCTTACAATGTATATAGGTCACACCTTAAAGGAAATGCTTTCAAAATGAGTAAGCCACGGTAACTACACATAAGAATGGAGGTAAGCGTATAATTCTTGCTTTTTCGTTCTATTCGTAATGAAAGTACTATTTAATTTATTAAATAATTGTACTATGTTTATTTGAATTAGTATGCTCAACAATGTGGTGGTACCGAATATACTTATTATGTAATGAGATATATTTATGAGATTGTATCTTTCCATAGCGATTGCAAGGTAATTTGAAAGAGGTTAGTGATGAATTTACCTTTTCTTTGCAAGCTAAAATGCTTTATACGAGTTGTGGTTGATGTTTTATTTTTATAAAGTATAATAGACACATTTTTTTTATTTTTAATTTATTTTCAGGAGTATTTGGCAAGACTTGCAGCCTACAACGATGTAGAATTGGACAAGATTCGAGAACAATGGACTAAATTTCTAAGGCTTAATTTTTTGTTGAAAGACTAGCTATCTTATTAATCGATGTTATGATTAATCGAATTTAGCTTAATAATAAAACAATATAATACATTTCTATATATCTACTTTTATTTAGCCTATTGGTTATTGTTATTACATTTCTAAATTATAGATCAATGATTTTTTTTTTATTCAAGTTTTAATTGTTTTTTGGAAATTAAACTATAGTTAATTTTGCTGTATTGTATGGTTTAGGATGAATAATTCAAGTTGTTTGGTTAATAGCCAATTACTAATAATACCGACGTAACTTAATGCCAGTTACGAATAGTATGATTTCTAACTTGGAGAATAGACTTTTTGTAACTGGCGTTGGGTTAAGCCAGTTATGAATAGTACATTATTTGTAACTAATATTAGCCGGTTATGAATAATTTTCACTAGTTGTAACAGTGGCATTCGCAACCAACAATGCCAGTTACAAAAAGTCAATTTCGTCAATTACAAATAGCATTTTTTCTACCAGTGCATACAGTTATATTTAGCATTTCATTTATGACAACTACACAATTATAATATCCAACAGACAGCAAACAACGAATTATGAAAATGTACATGAAGGAAGACATGTACAGGAAGGAAGACTATATAATCAAGGTTCAATAACTCCAGCAACAAAATACAATAAATAAACAAAATTATAAGACCATTAGAAGGTAATAAAGTAAACATCAAATAAATTCCTAACCTTAGTCGCACCGCCTCCACCCCGCATACGCGAGGATAAAGAAATTGAAAATCTAATCATCAATTTAGGGTTTGAATTAGATTTAGAATTCAATTTTGATTTTAGAATTAAATGTCATTGAAATAAAAGGAGAACCAACAGACTAACCTGGCGGCAGACCCACCTAATAATTTGAGCTTCTAACCAGGAATTCCGTTCTCAAGTTCAAGGAGAGAGATGGAGAAGAAAACGGAGCTCAAACGATATACGATTTCTGTTATTCCCGTCTCAACGCCGTCTAATTGGAATAGACGATGGATGTTAATTCACGTCCGTCTACTCCTACTTTAAACTTTTTATTTTTTTTAACCAAAATAATCATATATGGCATACACATAACTACATAAGTCAGCCTATTCACGTGAATGCCACCGAGAGAAACGCGCTTGTTACTAAGATAACAACTTAGACGCACTCTTTTTTTTGTTGGGAAATTCTCACTGGTAATCACAAATTTTTATTTTTTCTCAATGGGTAAAGTCTAAATTTTTTTATTATCAATGATAATCACAAATTAACATAACTAAGCCAATAGTAACTTAAGTTAAACAATTTGTTAATTCCTTAACCATTGTTTAGCTATTGAACTGCAAAAAGACACAACTACCCCTACCAATTCTTTCTTCTTCCTTTCTCTTTCCTCCTTCCCGCTGCACTTCCAGCCACCGCATCCCCCGTCCCAACAGACCTCCTCCCCCACCTATCCAAACCACCAGCCACGTCCTCCCCTTGTCGTCGTACAGCCTCCCACACCTTCGGACAACCAACCCAGCAAAACCGTACCCCAGCTAATTCAACATCGAAGCCCCGACCAATTCAACCCAAAATGAACAAATCGACCCCAAAATCAGCATAATTCGACCACCAACCGAAAACCCCAGCAAATCTAAGCCAAAACCCCTTCATATTCAAGCACATTCGAACCAAAACCCCCTATTTTCGAGCAAAAATTGACCCAAAACCTGTTATAATACCTGAATTGGGAAAATAACAATTGGAAATAACTGATAATTTCGCCCCCGAAACCTATTTCAACCAAAAAAATCGGGAAAGGAGAGGAAATCGAGGAAGGAGATGGAATTAGGGAATTGAAGGAGAGGGAATCGGGGAGGAGATAAGAGGGAATCGGGCAAGCTGGGGACTGATTTCGGCATCCTCGAGAAGTGGTTTGGTGGTGATGGAACGAGAGAGGGTGGGTCGGGAACAGGGGGAGGGGGTGTTTGTTTTGGGATTGGGATGTTGGTGGTGGGGTCTCCGGCGGGGGAAGGGATGGATTGAGACTGGTGGAAGGGGAGGGGGGTTGGCGGTTGACTGGTGGCATGGGAGGGGTTGGATTTTTTTTTAAGGGTATTAATGTTAATTCATTGTTACTTAACCAAGAATTAACTCTGGTTAAACATTAAATGATGTTTTAATATCATTAAGGTTACCATTTGTTTAATCTTATTAATTAGTGATTACCATTGATAATTAAAATTTTCAGACTTTACCACCGAGAAAAAATAAAAAATTTTGATTATCGGTGAGAATTTCCCCTTTTTTTTCAACAAAAAGGGTATTTAATAAAATCCCTAAAATGTAATTTAATAGTTGTCCTTCTAGATATCCTTAAATGGTTATACCTACTTTAATGTTCTAGAATTACTTAGGGTCTGTTTTATTTACCTTATTTTCACTTATTTTAGGTGTAATAGGTTTTAGATAAGTTCAATTAAGTTCATTGCAGGTAAAATAATTTTTTATAAGGTCTAATAAGTTCGGGTAAGTTCAGATAAAATAAGATAAGTTTAGATAAGTGAAAATCAGGTAAATAGAACACACCTTAAATCTCACTTTATTATTTACATTTTCAGAGTTTTATTGCTTTATTTTGAATAAGATGGAAATATACTTAATTAATATTAGGAGTTTAAAATTGAACTTTCACTATAAGATTAATCAAAATTTGTTATTATTACTCCCATCTTTGGGCTATTTACTTACATTAATCCCAACTATCGATTATTTCTTAATAATCCCAACTTTAAGGGGCATTTTCTTTTATCATGTCAAATGACCGGTGACCTGATTAAAAGCTATTTTTTTTTCCTTAAATGTTATTTGTTGCAATTTCTTTAGTAAAAAAAAAAAATTTTAAAAACCTAAAAAAATTTAAAAGAACCAAACCCAGCCACCTTCATCCCACCGTAGCCCCACCACCTCCCTCCCTAGCACCCACCAGCAACCATTATCCCCCTCCCCAACCCCACTGAAAACCACCGCAACCTCACTCCCTTCCCTCAAAACCACTCGTAGCCCCACCCCCTGACGCCAAAAACAACCCAAAGCCACCATTTTCACTCCCTTGTCATCGAAAAGAACCCTTAAGCCCCACAACTCCACTCCCCTTCGCCAAAAACACAAGATCCCCATGCTCAGTCCCTCGAAACCACCTCACCCGCTTGCCTTCGCCGGTGCCCAGGCGCACCTCCACCCTCTTCTCTGACACCGATCTCCCTCCCCCACTCACGAAAACCGCTGATTTCCCTCCCCCACTCACGAAAACCACCGATCTCCCTCCCCCACTCACGAAAATTGCCGATTTCCCTCCCACACTCACAAAAACCACCAATTTCCCTCCCCCACTCACGAAAACCATCAAAAACCCTAACGACATGGTGGGGAAGGGGCGTCTGGTAGTTTTCGTGAGGGGGGGAGGGAATCGGGGTGGTTTTGTGCGACGCAAGGGTTGGTTACTAAGGCCAGGTGGAGTGGCGACGCTACAGGTGGGGGTGGGATGGTGGGCCAACGAGGGAGGGGATGAGACTGAGCAGTCAGGGTGGGGGTTAAGGTGGTCCGGTGAACGGAAGGGGATAGGATGAAGTTTATATTTTTTTTTCAATTTTTTTCAATTTTTGTAAACTTTTTTTTTATTTTTTGGACCAATCAGGGCTTTACACGTGTCAAGTTTCCTGTAACAATAGGTCATTGACTTTTATTGACCGATCATGATCTGATAGAAGAAAATACCCCCCCCCCAAAGTTGGAATTAATGAGAGTAAATGACCCAAAGTGGGGATTAACAATAAATTTTTTTTCCTATGATTAATTGTACTCCTTACAAATTACTATACTTGTTTGGTAAAGAGCTTTTTGGAATGCTTTTAGCTTATTGAACCCTAAAAGATGTTTAACTAACTAAAAAAGCTAATTCGGGTGTTTGGTAAATAGCTTAAGAAAGATTTTTTTTTTTTTTTTGTGCTTAAAACGTTTTATAGAAATAGCTTATTATAAGACCCTCTCCAATGGTGAGGCTCAAGTGGGTATTTTTAGAAGAGAGAGAGTATTTTTTGCAATTTATACCAATAAGTTGCTATCTAAACTTAGCAACTCCAAAAGAAAGTTGCTAATTTTAGATACTCGACTTTGAGTCTCATTTGAAAAAAAGTGTGGGATCCTTGTCAATATTCTAATATATCTTGTAATTTATTTAAGTTTTACCTTTTTGTTTTTTAATCAATATTTGATATTAAAAAAGAAATGGATTTGGTGGGCCATAAATTGAAAGTGACATTTGTATATTTTTAGAGAGTCTCACTGTAGACACCAAATTGTGTCTCCCCAATACCAAACCAAGTGATGAGTACTTTTCACGTCATTTGATAATCGAACGTAGTGAAATGTGAAAGAGTCTCGTAATTCCTTTGTATTTAATAAAACATACTTCTTTCTGTTTTCAAAAATATTCCTTTTCGTACCTTATTTGTGAAAAATGTACAATCCAATTTAGTTTGGTCCATGATAAGGGTTCAATAATAGTGTAGTTGGATGGGGCTCGAAAAGAGCTTTCCAATGATATATTATAAGCCCGGTTCCGATGAATATGAGGAAGTTATGCTCAAATATTAAATTGGATATTAAATGAGTTTTATAGGTGACCCAATGATCAAGTGGAGGGTCCATTAATTATCATTCCTAAAGTCATTAGGAATTACTTTAATTTACTAGAATAATGTAGAAGTTTATTTTAAGTTCTAAAGAGATTAGGATTAATAATTATATTTTTAGAAAAGATAAAAAAATTTAGTTGGAATAAAAAAAGTGTTTTAAAGGATTTAATCCGATTTCAAAAGATAAAGTACGGACTCTAATTATCGAATTATATTCGATAAAGGATTCCGTACGGCTAAAACTTATCCAACAGTACCACCGCGTCGCAATGGTCTTGTCGCGCCGCGATGGGTTCAGTTTTACTTCGATTAGAATTCGATGTTCTCTGATCATTTCCGGTTGTTTTTCTCTATAAATAGGGTCGTATTTTCCCATTTTCAATCATCAACAATCATCTTTCTATTCTCTTTCTCTCAAGGTAGAAGCTTGTTCTTTCTCTCTCTTTCTAAGCCTTATCTTTTCAAAATACAATATTCGTCCATCACGAGACTTAGACACACATATCCAAGCTCAAAGTTGTCTTCGCCCTAGACGTGAAAGGTTGATAATTTCTGAGGGTTTGATCCCTAATCCCTATTTTAGTTATTTAAATTAATTGTTTGATTTAATAGTTTTATTGAAGTTACTAACGTGTGTATTATTTTGATAGAAAGAGATACGAGACAACAAAATAAGTAGTTTTATTGCTATATCTTTATAAAGCATGCTTAGATTATTTAATTCCTAGTATCATGTTAAGATGTATTTATGATTCCTAGTATCATGTTTAGGGTAATAACTAATATTTCTAATATCATGTATGTTTCTAGTGTCATGCTTAGGTTGTTTCCTATTTCTTCTATCATACTAGTATCATGTTAGGGCTAAAGATTTGATTTTTATTGCTTATTGACATGCGAGGATTTGTTATAAATCATGTTAGTATCATGCCTAGGATCTTGCTAATAATATTATTATGCTTTATTGAGATTATTATTATGATAATTTGTTGTATCAATATGATGCTTGATATTATTATTGTTATTGCTTGATCACGCCCTCTCTTGCGGGTTTAAAGGAAAATTTTACTTGAAATCACGCTTAATAAGATAATTAATAATTTTATTTAGGCTAATATGATTTTAATTCAAGTGAACGCCAATAATAGATTTGTTTGTGCATTAATATTCAACCAACATAGATTAAACAGGTTTAGGATTAATATATTAATTGCATGTTAGGCAGAAAAGCGCACATGAATATAAGAAAAACAAAGTAGAGGTCTATTTAGGGCAGGTTCAATCTCTTTTAGGTTGGATTTGTACCTTCATCCCCGAATATCCAGTCATGGTTCAGGACCGCTATGGAGTTAGCGATCTTATGAATCGTGAAGAGGTGTAACCTTCACCCTGTGAACGGTTTACAAGTTCCTAAAACTTGTTGGCGACTCTTTATCTCTAGCTTCCTTCCCTTTGGGCGCCACCATGTTTAACCACAGTAGGGTTCAAGTGTGGGATGCTTGAAATTATTCCCTACACTCACCATTGAGAAATTAGATTTTAAATGAGTTGCAAAATTGAGAGTGGGCATGGTATCACCATTGGAGGTAAAAAACAACTCATTTTGTATTTCAATACTCAAACTTGAGTCTCACCATTGGAGATGGGCTAAGAGCCTTTTCAAACTAGCTTATTGAATAATTAACTTTTTTGCTATTATATACACTAAAACAACTAATAATTAACAGTTATTTACTAAACTCTTTGTGTAATACCCCATATTTTTGAAACGTATTTTCTAATTAGTATTCTCTTAAAAAGGGTATTTTAGTAATTTATTTTACTATTTGAATTTTGGAGCCAAAATGATATTTGAATTTCGACGCCTAAAGTATTTTAAAACTTAATTATTATTTTTGGATTTTAGATAAGATTTATTATCCATTTATTTTATTTTAAAAATCGGATTATTTATATATATTTCGGATATTTTAATTAAACAAAATTATATTTTATTATTTTTTTAAAAGGGCCGAAAATTCCTAAATTATTAACTATGATTTTCGGATTTTCTATGTGTAGAAAATCTGATTTTCTTAGTTATTTTATTTAGTGAATAATTGGAATTTTATTAATTAATTATTTTATAAAATAAATATTATTTACACAATTATTTTTAATTCCTTAAAACTATCAAATTAATTCCCTAAATATCTAAAGCCACCATGATGGATTTTTGGGTGACTTATTTTGGTAAATTATATTTTTAATTATCTCCTTAAAATCTCTTATTTTCCTTAATTTTATTTTTCCATCTCACAAAGATTTGATGATCTTATTTTCCTACCTTATTTCATATTTGATTATTCCCCAAGTAATCTTCCTTGCCATATTTATTTTTCATGACAACATACCTTCCATATTTTTGTTATACACAATAACCTTAATATCAAAAGTTTTCATATTTCTTTATTATTTACTTCTCCGAGTAATTTCCTTAATACTTTTTACTATAATTCTTCCTACATTCTCCTACCATAATTCCCTCATTCATGAGCCTATAAATACCCCTTCATACCTCTCATATTCTTCACACCAAAAACTCAATTCTCTTCTTCTCTCTTCTTCTTCTTTTCCCTAAACCTTTTCATACTTTTCTTCTCCTCTTTTCATACAAATATTATTCCGTATACCTTTGAAGCCAGTTTTCGGGCACTTCTGGTCAGTTTTTGGGGTATTAATGTTTCACAGAAGATTGTTCCTCTCGAAAAATCCTTGAGGTTAGGCTCAAGAATCACCCAATTAGGAGTTATATTGAAGGAGATATGACCTCTGCAAGTTCTGCCTATTCTTTCCAACGAAAATTCAATTCTCTTTAATTCAATTCCTTTATTTTCTTCATGGTTAGTTTTCTAAAATACATATACCTATTTCAAAGCTACTCCCTCCGTTCCTAAATGTTTTTTATGTTTCCATTTAGGGTGTTCCTTTTTATTCTTTACATTTAGTATCTTTCCTATTTTGGTTATAAATTTTGGACAAAATTACCCTTATTTTACAATTTTTTTACTCAAAAGTCCTTACTTTTCCATGTGCTATTGTACTTTTTGTACTATTTTAATAGTTTTCCAACACTTATTATTACTTTCTCTCTCCTCTCTCCTCTCTCCTCTAATTTCTTCACCCCACATGCTCAACATTGTATTTTTCAATAAAATTGTACTTTCAATCATTGAAATATTCCAATATACCTCAACTTTACACAATTTCTTAATAGCCGCGCATAATTCCAAACGTAAAAAACATTAGGGAACGGAAGGAGTATAATTTTATATTAAAGTATTATTTTAAAAGAGTTTTATAGTCCATGCACATTAGATTTGAGTTTATGTTGTGATAAATTTATGGTTATGTTATTTGCAAGGTGTATTCGTGATTGAATTTTGAAAGTGCGAAGTGTTGATTGATATTCGGAATCAAGGTTCTTGAGATTCTTTTTGTGTGGTTTTTCTAGCAAGGATCAAGGTACGTTTAGGTGGCTAGATACCTTTGAAAGTGATTGGTTTGAATAACATGTTTTACATGATTTGATTGGTGATTGAATTAAATTGATTTGAATTATGATTTTGAAATAAATTATGTTTGAATTCATTGATTTTAATAAAAGTATTTTGAATGATTGATTTTTAAATCATGTTTTAAATGGTTTGGATTACTTATCATGTTTAAATAAAGGATTTGATTTTAAAAGGTTTGTTGAATTAAATAAAAGGTTTTTAAAGGAAGAGTTATTGATTTGGAAAAGTTATTAACATGGGATTTTATTCTCAAGTATTTATTTACAAGGTTTGATTTTGAAAGCATGTGAATTAATAAAAAGGATTTTGAATTATATTGGAACTATTGGATATTAAAAGGATTTATTGAACCATTGAATTATTATTATTATTAATGCTTTATAAGCATGTTGGTAATCCCACTATGCGGATTTGGTTTATTGATAAGGCCTTGGACTTTGTATGACCGGGTCTTTCCTCAAGAATAGCCTTGTAATATAAGGAGACTAGCTTGGGGGGTGTGCACACTTGGGTGAGAAATTGGATTAAAAGAAATTGGTTCTTAATAAAAGAATTTGTTTTATTAACTATTATTTTGAATATTGAATCACTGGAATCGGTTTTGGAATAATGAGTTTGGAATTTATTGGAATTGATTTTTAAAGCATGTTTGCAAATAAATTGAGTTTACATTATCTTGCACTTATCGTACTTAGCATATTTGCTAATCCGTATTTCTTATTTGTTTTGGTTCACCCTGTTTACCGTAATGGTAAGCAGTGTTGACTATTTTCAGGTGGAGTCATGAATGAGCATATAGGAGTCTAGGGATTTGCTTCACCTAGTTTAGGAATGTTGGTCTCGTCTTTATTTTGAGTACTCATAACAATGTTACTATTTCTATAAGTATTAATAAAAGAAAGTTGAGTTTCCGCTATAAGTTTTGTTATTGAGTTAAGTATTTTGAGTAGCCTTGCGTAATCATGCGGCGGTAATACGCCCAAGTCTATCTCTACGGTATAATTATACGTATTATACTGGTATTTCCGTAGAGGGAGATTTGGGGGTGTTACACTTTGACACAATCAACTATTTACAACCAGTTAGTTAAACTATCTAATTTAACCAACTAATCAAACCAATTAATACAACCCGTTATATTAACCAATTGCCAACGACTAATTATCAAACAGGGTCTTTTTTTTTAATGAAAAAATAAATAAAGGATGATACATTTCATTGATACGATCAAATCAAATAGGAGAACTCAAATTCTCAAAAAGAATGTAATACTAGGACCCATAAGAAGTAAGTTGATAGGGTGGGCTAAAACTTAAAAGGTTTGTACACACCATTTTTAAGTATGTATGTTAGTCCCTTCCTGATTACTACGTCAACAATGATAGTAGTGATGACACCCTTACTTTCTTTCTTTCTCTTTCTCTTTCTCTCATTACTTGTAATCTGACCCACAAATCAAATCAAAGTGATAGGTTTTGATAGACTCCCACCATCTACTTCATATGATTAGACCGTAAGTGGGTCCCTTCAATTTCCTTTCTCCTTCTCGAGAAACAGTGTTCATCCGGTCTCCAACACTAGGGTTCTCTTGGCCCCACTTCTCACATGCTTCTATAGGACCTCTTGCCGGTTACTCTCTCCATTTTTCCATATTTTTACATGAGTTAATCAATATTTACAGCTACTTTGAAAGTCATTAGGATATTATGAGTATTATTCCGTACAGTTGTAAGTACTCTCTTCCTACTTAAAACTTCGACTTGCTTAATGTAGACATGAAAAAAGTACTTGATATGGAGTATAAAAAAAATGGTGGGTAGAGATCGCCGTAAGATAAAGAGTTTTAAAAAGTGTACATGGTATAGGATAGGAGGTGTAAAATAGTATAAGGTGTTTTTCAAAGTAGGAATACAGTACAAGTAGACCTCTCAATTTTCGACCCGACCATCAAATCCGACCCAAACCCGACCCATTTTCTTGGTCTTGAACAAAGTTTTTTGACCCGTAACCCGATATGACCCAAACCGGTTTAACTCGTAAATTTGTGGGTTTAAACCCGATCTGAACCCAACCCCGACCCGACGACCCGATTTTTTTTTTTTTTTTTTTTTTTTTTTTTTTTTTTTTTAAATAAATACATTTATTTGAAAATTAATATTAGTTTATTGATTAAGTTTGATTGTTTGTATACCATCGGACATTCATTTCATCTCTTTCTCCTTTATCTATCTCATATATATAACTCTTGTTCAAATCCACACCAATCACCTCCTACACCAGTTATTGACCTACACTAATTACATCTGTATAATTACATAACCGTCATACCACTGAACAACAGGTCTACTGATATTACATCAATAGATATATACTCCACACATATTGTATGTTGATCTCTTTCTAAATTTTGGGATTTTATTAAAAAGTTTTATTTTTAAGTTTATTATCATTTTTTATTAGTTAGGAATTGATGAGCTTGGTGAAATTGTGACAATTTAAATTATGTAGTATGTAATGGCTAAAAATAATATGGTGAAAATATTCGATTAAAAAAATGGGAAAAAAATAGCAAAGTAAGGTTGAGAAATCAGAAATTTTTAAAAATAAGGCAAAAAAAAAAAAAAAAAATTAAACAAAAAATTGTTTTAAATCCGTTGGGTTGACCCGAACTCGAAACTTTGGTTTAGGATTGAGCATTTCTCGTCTCAACCCGTGACCCGACCCCAACCTGGCCGGCCCGATTTACAGGTCTAACTACAAGTGAGTCATTGAGTAGTAATTGGCGACTTGTTGTAGTTGATAGACGTTTTCCTAATGACATCAAGGTTATGGATTTGACTCCTACCCGCTACAATAAGTAAAGGTAGGGATTCCCTTATCCTTCACACTCTCCCCCCTAATTCCTCGGGAATCTAACATGATTAATTAAGGTAGTTTAATTTTGAGAGGTGTTGGCCTAGTAGTTTGTTCTCCTTAACCTTAAAAAAAAACTACAAATGAGTCAACCTTTAAAACCACTCAAAATAAAAATTAAAAAAAAAAAATTCAAAATTTCGGCAATAGATGGAGTATATCACTAATTCTATAAGAAAATGAAATTGGTGTTGATTTTTTATATTTGCAACGCTTTTCTTTTGCAAACATTATATTTTTATTGCATTAATTTCATTTTTGGGCATCTTCGATCATTTATTTTTTATTTTATCTCTCTCCATACATAGTCTCTACTCTTACTTCTTATTAATAATTCTCTTCTACCACATCCCTTACTATTTAATAAATCATTCAACAACTATCTACATGTGATAGGTTGTCATACACTTGGCAAAAAAAATCTAGCAAAAACTCAATGAATATAGGAGGGTAAGAAGGATTGAATCCACAAGGAAACAACAATTTAATCTAGCTTTCAAAGTATGGGGAAACTAAATTATACATGTTACAAAATTGGGATAGAAATGTAGTATAAAATAATATAAATAGAGAAATTAAATAAAAGGTCTAGAGCTGTGGTTCAATATATTTATAGCTAAAAATCAATCAAAACATCATCAACATATCAATTAGTCAATTATATCGAGCAATTGCTAATCCTGTGATAGGATCTTAACACTCTCAATTCAACATATGATGTACATTCACTAATTTTAATTCCAACTCTTATTAACAAGAATTAATCAAACAAATGATTAGGTCATTACAAGAGTATTTGAGAGAGTTTAGATTTATAACATTGATAAATGACACCGTCATAATTAAGTTGCCTAACTTTTGTGTGTGCTTCATTTAAAATTAAACTAGTATATGCCTCGGGCTTCGCTCCGAGTGATACTTTGAATAATTTTATTTTTATATTAGAAGCTTTAAAAGTCTTGTTAACTTTTATTTTGGGGGTAAATTAGAATACAATGAACAAAAATAACTTATTTTGGATTTATTTATTTTTATTTTACGTTCTAATATTTGTATTTATATATAAATGTGAGTCAATAGGACATGATTTATTTCTCGCTAAGATGGTAATATATGTAGTTTTCATTCAATGAAGTTTTGGGTTCGAATCTCTTAATTTGTATGCACTTTTAATTTTAAACATTGAATGATGATGTGGCGTGATGTTAAAGGCCGTTCAATGATGATGTGGCGTAGTACTGGTGTAAGAAAGGATACACGTGGCACATACACAAATTTAGAAAACGCCTTTTAATATATAGTATAGATATCCATTGTTTAGCCAGTTGTGTGTGACAAAGTCCCATTAACGTGTGTTTCTTCTACTGCTCATCGTTTTCTTCCTCTCACCCAACATCATCTACTTCATCCTCCTTCTACCCACCCACCTTCATCTTATTTTTCCTCCAATCCCTGATAGGTTGTCGTACACCTATCAAAAATAAATTTCTAACAAGTAACAATGTATAGTAGTATGGTATGTAGGGTTGAATCCACAGAGAGAAGACTATTCAATCTAGCTTTCAAGGTACGGAGAAACTAAACTATTGATCATAAGTTAGGATAGAAAAGTAGCCTAAATTAAAATAAGAATAAAATAATTAATAAAAAGACCTAGGGTTATGATTCACCATGTTTATACTCCCTCTGTCCCTTATTGATAGTCCCTTATGACCAAATTTAAGTTCCTAAATGATACCCCATTTGCTCTTTTTGAGTACCATTAATATTAATTTTTTACAAAAAAATTCCCTCCAAATTACAAGTGCAAATTTAACTATCCCATGTAAATTTTGCTTTTCCATGTACTTATATTACTTTATCTATCTACTTTTTTGCATACTCAAGGTAAATTTACCTTTTCAATGTATTTTGACTACTTCTTATTTATGTTTATTAATTGTCATGAAAATTGTCCATAAGGGACTATCATTAACAGACGGAGGGAGTAGTTCTAAATCTATCAAATATTAACAAAAATTCAATTTATGAGAAACTATTGTCATAGACAGCTTCCATAAATTTTGGTTTCTCATAGACAGCTTCGTCGCAATTTTGGTAAAAGGAAAAGTTTGTAACTATTGTCATGTGAAGGGTCATATCAAAGCTGAGTGTTGGAAATTAAAGAAGAAGAATGAGGAGAAGTCCAATGAGGACAAATCCGTAAATATTGCTAACACCGACGATGATTATGTCTATGCACTTTAGGATTATGAATTTTGGGGTTGCGGTTTCTACGATCTCTTCATGATAAGTGCTCCATTGAAATCTCTTGGTGAAACGAGAAACCGTGTGGATTTTGGTATGGAGTCTATGATAGATTGCTTTTGATTTTTCGTTTAATAAAGTAGCAATTTTCTTTATGCATTAGATTTTTGATCTAGTTATGCTATTTCTTATCTCAATTTTGGTACTTTTATGTTTTGTTAAGTACAATTGCAATTTAGAAATTCTTGATGTAATTTTTATTTTCTAGAATTGCTTGAGTTTTTAGTTAGGTTTTGAGATGAAGAAATGTTTGAAAAGAGTTTGGTCAATTTTGATAAGCATGCTAGACGTCGGGACATTATACTCTCAATTTAGGCCATGTGATGATATAGTGTACGGAATTTTGTGTTCGGAGACGCACCAGTTCACAAGTTATGGAAGATGTTCGTTTGTTGATTGCCTAAGGTGAGTAGGCTTATGGAATTTTGTTTAAGGTGGAGGTTCTATGTTTTATTATGAGCATTACTTCTTGGTTTTTTTTATTCAAGGTGGAGTTACCTTCTTTGGTCGATTTCAAGTCAAAGTGGAGATTTGTTAAATTGTGACTCGAAATCTAGTAGGGCTGACTTTGAATGCAGATATCTCTCAAATTACAAGTGATTTTGAGGTGATTCAAGTTGGAGGTGATATTTTGGTTCAAGAGCTTTCCAATGATAGGTCATGTTCCCAATTCTGATAAGAAATGAGAAAGTTATGGCTGTTTTACAAAAACCTGAAGAAGCTGGAAAATTGCGACGAGCGAACGAGCTATAGCTCGACCCTATGAGGACTTGAGGCAGGCATGAGCTAGCTGTAGCTCGGTAATTCGGTTCTTCTAGGAAAATTTATGGAATTTTCCTAAAATTACATCTTTCCTGTGACGGCTATTTGAGTATACTTGGGGAACAATTTAGGGTGTTTATCAGGGTTTCCTTGTATTATAAAAGGACCCTTTAGTTGATCAATTAGATCATACCTTTTGAGCCATTAGATTTAGGACTCCTTGTATTATTCTCTCATTATTTTTCCATTATAGTGAAGAAGCTCTCGAATCCCCCACCCATGTAAATCTTTGTGTTATTTGTTTATCTTCTTTATTGTTTTTCTCATTCTTGTTTTTCATTGTCTTGTTCCGCATTAATCAAACACAATCACTCCCTTATTTCCTAACAACTTTCATACTAGATGGAATTTAGGGTTCAATTTTAAATGAACTTAGTTTCATTTTACTATTTTGTTGCGATTTTTTGCATGAATTTTAGAATTACGGATGACTTTTTTGGTTTTTGGTTTTCTTTAAATTTTGATTATATTATTTTATTGATTTTTCTCTAATCAGACTTCTTCATTTTTTTTATTATTTTTTATTTTATTTTATATTTTTTATGTTCTGCGGCTCATTTTACTGTTTTTTTTTTATTTTTATTTTTTTTATTTTTATTTTTTTAAAGGGTCAAATTTTTGTTCTAGTGAACATTGAATATATGATATGGTCATGTATGCATTTTTTGTAGCTCTTTGTTCCCCTGCTACTTACTAAGAGAATCTCTTTCCCATATTTTTTGTTGGTCGAAAATGTTCCATGATATACTTAGCTGTGAAAAGATAAATTATGATATAGTGTTTGTATTCAAATAATTTTACAGGTCATTCTGTTAAAAATAAATGTATAAATTTTTGCATGTTTTTGTATTGAGTCATTTGCCAAGCCAGAGTTTTAACGAAATACAATCCTAGTTAATGATTGACAATCCAGATCAACGAATTGACGATCTTAGTACATTCACAATAACAGCAATTGGAGATCTTTGACACAGTTTTATGCTGCAATCGATTTAACATACTATTTGGCATCAATCTTCTGCTTTTTCTAATATACTTAATTAGGGAGTGGACTTCCATTATGGACTATTTTATTTGATTTCAGGAGTTGGTGACTTTAAAAGGTAATGTAGTTGTTTAAATAATTATAGAATTTTATTTTACTTTTTTTAATGCTTAATTCTCATCTCTAATTGTCATGAAACTGAAGTTATGAACTCAAACGATCATCAATGGTCGAATGAAGACGATTTCACCATTGAAGCTTGGCGAGAAATCAGAGAGAAAATGTAGAGATAGAAAGAAGTTTTGAGGAAGGAAAATTGTGTAATTTAATATTAAAGAGAAATAATGATTACAGGTGAGTATGTAACACCCTGAAATCTCTCTTTACGGAAATACTAGTATAATATGTATAAGTATACCGTAGATACAGAGTTAGGTGTATTACCGCCACATGATCATGCAAAGCTACTCTACTTACTAACCAAAACAAATATTTTGCAACGGAAATTCAAACTTTTTCTTTATTATTGATAACTATAAATAGAAACTATTGTCATGAGTACTCATAAATAAACAAGGACCAACATTCCTATCTAGGTAAAGAACATCCCAAGACTCTCATATGTTCAATTATTGACTCCACCTGAAAATAGTCAACACTGCTTACCATTAAGGTAAAAAGGGCGAACCAAAACAAATAGAAAATACGGATTAGCAAAATATGCTAAGTACGATAAGTGTAAGATAAGTAAACTCAATTTATTTGCAAACATGCTTTTAAAAACCTATTTCCAATGATTAATCCAATAATTCTAAAACTCATGATTCAAAACCAATTCTCAAATATAATTCTAATAACTCAATAATTAAATAATAATGATTATTAAAAGCAATTCTTTTCAAAAACTCAATTTCCTCTCTATGTGTGCACACCCCCAAGCTAGTGTCTTACTATTTCAAGGCTATTCTTGAAGAAAAACTAGGTCATACAAAGTCTATAGTCTTCAATGAATCCGCATAATGGGATTAATATAATAATCATGCTTGTAAAGCTTTTTAAATAAATAATTAAATAAACCTCTTTAATTCAATAATTCCAATAAATAACTCAAACTCCTTTTTATTTAAATTCAACATGCTTTCAAAATCAATTTTTTTAAAACATGATAAATAATTTTAATAATTCAAAACATGATATAAAAATTAATCCTCCAATTTAATTTATCAAAACCAATTAAACATGCTTTTATTTCATAAATTATAACTTAATTCAATTAAATTCAATCACCAATAAAATCATATAGGAACATGCTATTAAAACCAATCACTTTCAAAGGTATCTAGCCACCTAAACGTACCTTTGATCCTTGCTTAGCACACACAAAAGAAATTCAAGAACTTTGATCAAACACGCCCCACAATTAAACATAACCTTAATTAATATAAGATTAACAAATAATCACAACAATTAAATTCAAAACCCCCAACTATATGTACATGAACCTTATAAATTATTTTTCATTAACTTGAATAAAAATCTGATTTTATTTAATTAAAACTACTTATAATAATTTCTATAAATCCCCCATAATAATAATAATAATAATAATAATTACTATTATTATTATTATTATTAATTAATTAATTAATTAATTAATTAAATAAGAGAAGAGAAAAAGAAAAGGTGAAAACGAAGGTAAAGAGGAAGAAGAATGTGGTGGCAAGGTGGGGCAGCCTTTCAGCAGGTGGCTCGAGGTGGCGGGTGGTGGCAGCTAGTAGCCGATGGTGGAGATGGTGATTTGTGGTGGTGGTGGCACAAGGAAACAAGAAGAATTGGAGAAGAGAATTAGAGAATTTGGTGTGAGTGTTTCGCCATGAATCAATGGGTATTTATAGGCTAGCTCATGCAAGAACCAGGGTAGGAGAATGTAGGAAGAATTATGGTATAAATAATTAAGGAAATTACATGGAGAAGAGAGCTTAAGAAATTTGGAAAGTTTGAGATTAAGGTCACTAAGAATAATTAATTCAAGGAAAGTGTGTTGTCATGAACAATAATATGGCAAAAAAGGTTTACTTGGGGAATAATCAAGGATGAAATAAGGTAGGGAAATAAGATGATCAAATATTTAGGAGATGGGACATAAGAATTAAGGGAAAAAATAATGGATTTGAGGAAGATAATTAAAAGGTTTTTTAAGAAATTAACACCACAAAGCAACCCAAAATTTTGATTATAACACCAAAAAAAAAAAAAAAACCAAAAAATTGGATTTCACCACCTCCTAACGGATTTTTGGATGAAATCCGTTAGTGGGACCATTATGGACATGTGTCAATAAGACAGTGGTTTAAAATAAAGAAATAAATAAAAATAAAAAATGAAAAAATAAAAAAACCCCAAAGCTGTAACCCAGCCCCACAACCACCACCGGTAGTCGTACACCTCACCACTGGCAACCGTAAACCTCACTGCCAGCACCCCTACTACCGCTAGAACCCACTCACCACATCCCCTCCTTCACCGTCGAAGCCACGATAAAGCACAAACTGCCATGGTCGGATTCGACCGTTCTCCCCAAATCTTGAAACGGCCATTGAAATCTTGAAGCGCCATTGAAATATTGAAACGCCATTGAAATCTACGACCAAAATCGACCAATCGAGGGCTACTATGGTCAATTTCGGCCGTTTTGAGGGTGAAAGGTGAGGGTGGGTAGTTTTCAAAGTTCGGCGACGATGATGTACTGATGTTATTGTTGCGGTGGGTAGGCGGTGTTTGTGGAGGTTAGGCAAGGTTGGGGTTATTTTCAGGGAGGGGGAAGAGGGGAATGGAGGGTTCCGCCGGTTTTGGTGGGTAGGGGTGCCGGTGGCTTTGAGTTAGGCTGTCGGCGGTGAAAGACAAGTGGTATCGATGGTGGGGCTGGGTTGGGTTTGGTTGTTTAGGTTTTTTTTTTTTAATTATTAATTTTTTTTTTTAAAACCAATAGGCTAGTGACACGTGTTTGTTGTGAGCCCCAATAATGGATTCCATCCAAAAATCCGTTAAGTGGTTGTAAAACAAATTTTTTTGGTTTTTTTTTGTGGTGTTATGATAAAAGTTTTTTTTTTTTTTTTTTTTTTTTTTTTTTTTTTTTGTGGTGTTATTTTCTAAAAAATCCTAATTAAAAAAAAAAATACAATTTACCAAAATAAATCACCTAGAATCCAATCATGGTGGCCGAAATTTTTGAGCTTCCATAGCTTAAAATTTCGGACACCTTATGTAGTATTTAGGGAAATATTTTTCTATATTTAAGGATTAAAAATAATTGTGTAAATAATATATATTGTATAAAATGATTAATTAAAAGAATACCAATTATTCACTAAATAAATTAACCAAGGAAATTAGATTTTCCACACTAGGAAAATTCGAAATCCTTAGCTAATCATTAGGAATTTTTGGACCTATTAATTAAATAATTATATGTAATTTTGTTTAACTAAAATATCTGAAAAATATATAAATAATCCGATTTTTAAAATAAAATAAATGGATGATAAATCTTATCCTAAATCAAAAATAATAATTAAGTTTTAAAATACTTTTGGCGCCAAAATTCAAATATCATTTTGGCTCCAAAATTCAAATAGTAAAATACTCGTAAATTATTAAAATACCCCTTTTAGAAAATAATAATTAATTAATTAATTTAGAAAATATGTATCAAAGTAAGGGGCATTACAGAGTATTTATACAAGTAAATAGCATTAATTGCCTCAACTATTTTACAATTGGTTATAACAAACTGTTGAGCTGGCAAAAGTTGTTATAACTGATTTTCTCTTTGCTCTGCTGATGTGGCATGCTCTGCTTCTAGATTGTTCTCAACATCCCCCCGTAAATTAGACAGGGGGGAGACCATGCCCAGTTTGGAAAATAGATCATTGAAATGAGAGGAAGGCAACACCTTAGTAAAGAGATCAGCTATCTGATCTTGTGTAGGCAAGTAGGCTATCACCAAAAGGCCTTCCAAGACTTTATCTCGTGTGAAGTGCACATCAATCTCTATGTGCTTTGTTCGTTCATGCTGTACTGGATTTCAGGCTATGTAAATGGAGCTTTAATTGTCACAATGAAGTGTGACAAGCTTAAGCTCAATAAAACCCAGCTCTTCTAACAATCTCACCAGCCGGGTGACTTTACTTGCTGCAGCAGACATTGCTCGATATTCAGCTTCGGCTGAAGTTTTAGAAACTATTGTTTGCTTCTTTGACTTCCTACTTATTGGAGAACCACCAAACAACATGACAAAACCAGAAATGGACCTCCTTGAGTCCTAACAGGCCTCCCCAATGAGAATCAGAGAAGGCTTGTAATAGTTAACTACTCAGATCCCTTTAAGAGAATACCTTGACCACAAGTAGAAGAAAAGTAGTGCAAGGTGCGTTGCAATGCCTTGTAATGAGGTGTTTTGGGAGACTGCATGTACTGACTCAAATGCTAAACAATGAAAGCTAAATCAGGTCTTATGTTGGTCAAAAAATTGAGTTTGCCAACCAAGCACCTGTATAAAAGAGGATCTTCAAACAAAACACCATTTGTGGCATTCAGCTTTAGATTAAGAGGTAATGGTATCACTGCAGACTTGAATTATCAATGCCATATTCTGCTAAAAGTTCTTTTGTGAACTTTTTCCGTGTCAAACAGATACTAGAAGGCAAGTAACCAAATTCTATGCCTAAGAAATAATTCAATTGACCAAGATCCTTAATAATAAAGACTTGATGAAGATGAAATCTTAGCTGCTTTATCCTAGAACAATCACAAGCAGTTAAAATCACATAATCCACATACACTGCTGCAATTGTGATCAAATCCTTATTCCACTTGATGAAAATAGAGTAGTCATTCTTTGACTGAACAAATCCCATACTATGCAACTCAGACAAATTAAAAGTTTAGCAAACCATTGTCTAGAGGCCTGCTTTAACCTATAGAGTGATTTCATCTATCTGTAGACCTTGCCTTGACTGATAGCGTAGCCTTTAGGGGGTTTCATGTACACCTTTCATGTAGATCACTGTGAAGAAATGCATTATTCACATCAAGTTGGAATAATTGCCATCCTTTCCTAGCATCCAATGCAATGACACACCTTACAGTAGGCAACTTGATTACTTGACTGAAAGTTTCAGTGAAATTAACACCAAACTTCTGAGTGAACCCCTTTGCAACAACTCCTGCGTTAAACCTTTCCACTATCACATCAACCTTCAGTTTGATCTTGAAAACCCATTTACATCCAATATCCTTCTTCCCAACTAGAAGATCAACCACAACCCATATTCTATTATTTACCAAAGCTTTTATCTCTTTATCCACTGCTGCAACCCATCTAGGATCTTGTGCAGCTTCAGCATAAGTAGCAGGCTCAACCAAGGACTTCAATCATGCAGACAAAAACATGATAAGTAGGAGGAGTATCAAAAAATCTGATTAGATTACACCAGTGTGGAGTGTGTTGATCAGAAGATGTTGTAACACAATAATAATCACCATACCAAGATGGAGGTTTCCTTGGTCTGTCAGATCTTTTGAGATCAGTAACACTAGAAGAATTGAGGACAAGGAGAAGGAGAAGGAGAAGGAGAAGGAAAAGGAGGAGGAGGAGGAGGAGGAGGAGGAGGAGGAGGAAGGGGAGAGTAATCCTGATCAAAGAATTTAAAGATATCAGGTATGATATCATCATAAATTGGGGTGAAATCGTGGAAATTGGTAGAAAAAATGGAGAAGGAGAAGAAGAAAAATGGAAAGGGAATGATGCTCTTTAAACACAACGTAACATCTCTGGAAATGTGTATTTTGTGAGTTGCTAAATCCAAAACCTTATGACCTTTTAGGCCAGGGGAGTATCCAATGAAAACATGAGGGGTGTCTTTGGGATCTATCTTAGTTCTGCCTTGTTTAAGAGTAAAAACAAAACACAAGCACCTAAAAACTCTCAAATAATCAAGGTGTGGAACATTTACCAATAATAACTCATAAGGATTCTTATTAATCAACACTTTCAAGGGCATTCTATTTATGAGATGGGAAGCACAGAGAACACGCTTATTCTAAAATTTCACATGTAGTTTGGACTGAAAATAAAGAGCTCTGGAGGTTTCTAGCAAGTGCTTATGTTTCCTCTCCACTACCTCATTCTGCAGGGGAGTGTTAGAGAAACTTCTTTGGTGTACTATCCCTTTACTTAGATGGAAAACTTTCATTTTCCCTTTACATTACTCTAGAGCATTTTCTAATCATACTGACTTGACACTTAAGCCAAACTGATTCTCAACAAAACTCACAAAATTGGAAAAAATAGAGACGTCATCAGATTTTTGTTTCATGAGGAAAACCCAAGTCATTCTTGTAAAATCATCAATAACAGTTTAGAATATATTGCAACCAGTATGAGCATAGACTTTATAGGGACCCCAAATATCCAATTGTATCAATTGAGAAGTACAAGTATTTTTTATTGAACTAGAATGAAAAGACATTCTGGATTGTCTAGAAGGAAGACAAATCTGACACAAATCAGTGCCTAAACAAGGTTTCTGCAATTTATCAGAGAAAAAAGGAACATACCCAAGCTGAGATACAGGTAAATGGGTAACCCATTCTCAGATGCCAAATCTTGGTATTATTGACTTGCTCTTTAGGATTTGAAGTTGCTGCCATGTTCTGCTAACAGTTATTGTGCTGAATCAAGCTGTCTACTAGATAGTATAGCCAATCTCTCAATTTACCAAGAACTTGAGGCTTCATTGAAGAACTCTAAAGATTATATGTGTTATCAGTAAACATTGCATTGCACTTTAAATCCACACAGATTTTAGGTATAGAAATTAGGTTGAAACTAAAATCGAGAACATATAAAACATTCCTTAAAGTAATGTCAGAGTTCAGCTGAACATTTCCTCTATATGTGATAATTACTCTAAAAGGAATAGTGTCCTTCCAACAAGTGTGTTATTCCGATAAGGGGTTCAGAATTATTAGAAAGCTAATTTTTCAGTGAGGTCAAGTGATCGGAATGCCTGGGTGGAGGCCGCTTCCGAACAGTAATATTAATGCATAATTAATATTACAGCTTAATCTTGACTGAACCCTTTGGGTAACACCCAAGCAACTAACGAGCCAAAGCGACGAATTAATTAGGAATTAATTAATAAGTCGACCGAGTAATTAATATTTAGACGTCGTTAATTCGAGCTTGAAGCGTCGAAACCGAGCGTCGGAAGTCGAGTCGAAAATAGTAAAAAACGAGACGTGAAAATAATAATAAATCAACAAAGACCAAAATACCCCTAGCATCGGAATGCCCCAAGAAAACCGAGTGTCAGGGGCATATGGCCTAGCATGGTGGCTAGCACGCGCACCAAGCCGAGCCTAGGCTGGCTGGTGCGTGCTAGCGCACCAATGCTAGCATCGCATTGCTGGGCGCTTCCTTGTGCGTGCATTAGCTAGTAGCCATGCTGCAGCAGCTAGCACGCTAGGCGCGCCAGCCCGCAGCAGCATGGCTGGGACATTGCGTGCTGCCTAGCAAGCTAGGCTTCGGCCTAGCAGCCCGCAAGCAATGTGTGGCTTGCTAGGCCGTGGCAACTGGTAGCCCGCACCAATGTGCGAGGCATGCTGGCAGGTAGCAGTTAGCAGCCCGCACATTATGCGTGGCGTGCTGGCAGCTAGCCTCGGCCAAGCAGCCCGCACTTAGTGCGTGGGCCTGCTGAGCCGTAGCACATGGCATCCCACCTTGGGTGCCTTGGTGCCCAAGTGTGGGTGCCACATGGCTTAAAATAAATGGGAGTTGGGGCATTGAGGTGGCCGGTTTTGGGAGAGGGAGTGGGGAGCAAGTTTGGTCCCCCCTCTTCCAAATGGTCCTCACCTGACCTCTCATATGAGCTTGCCACTTGTTGATTTATTACTAGTTTGATTATTAATTTTATTTTAGCTTTAAAATAAAATGGGAAAATCAAATTCTCCCACATTGATGGGAGAGCTTTTCACACTCATGATTTTCCCTATAAATACCCAAGTTGGGGTATTGGAAAAATCACTTGAGTAAGAGTTGAAAAAGGCATCACTAGTAGTGAAAACCTTTGAACTCAAGAGTTGAAAAAGGCATCACCTTTGTGAAAACCTTTGAACTCAATTATTCGGGTTTCGGTCGGGCCTTGCTAACTCCAAGGCATTGGACCTAGTCGGTGTTCGAGTTGTGGGTGGACTTCCGTTGGAGGTCGTCGTATTTTCGAGGCTAGCTTTCGAAGTAAGAGCCCCTCGAAGTCGGGCGAAGCACGCGTCAAAGGTATAATTATTATCTTAATCTTGTCATTAAGTTAATTATGTTTATGGTTTTATTTATTACGAGTGCGGTCTTGGTTTTGGGTTTGTTTCCGCCGTGAGTCGGACTCACCAAACCCCAACAGTGGTATTAGAGCCAGGTTCGTTTATTTTTAAAATCATATTATTTTTCAATGTGTTTTATGGCTTAATTTTTTCTGGTTTTAAGTTGCTAATTAGATTAGTAGCTCGTTTTATTAATTTTAACCTCGTATTAGAGCTGACTTCAGCTCCCGAACCCCGATTTCGACCCAAAAATAGTGAATTTTGGGTGGAAAAGGCGTTCTGGAAATGGGTTTACTCTTTTATGACTCTGTTTTTAGCCAAAAAACGACCAGAAGTGCACTTTTCGAGGGATTTTTCGTTTTGACAAAAAATTTTAAGTCTTTCTAACCTTGAAAATTAATTGCATATTCATGGTGGTTATGTAATTGGTTCAATACATATTTTATATGCAATTTTAAACCTCTTTAGGCATGATTACTTGGTAGTAATTTGTGTTTGAAAGCTTGGTTTTATTTTTCACATAATTGCAAATTAATTGCATTAAGTGTGAAATTGTTGTTCTTTGAGGCTTCTAAATACTAAAGATTCAATCTTTAATTATGTTAAGTGATTGAAACTTCAAAGTTACTAAATTGCATGAATTTTTGTTGAACTTTGTTGATTTAATCATTTTTAAGTTGATTGGAATCATAAAGTTTGAATCTTGTGATAGAAATTTGTTTATCTTCATATTGGAAGATATAATTTTCCAAGGATTCACAAGTATTAAAGTTGGAATCTTTATTGAACTTATGTTCATTTTTTTTCCAAACTCCCTTTTATTTTGTCAAAATCTCAAGATTAATTTAAATTGATTAAATTAATAGTGAGAAATTGCCTTATTTTGTTGCACCAAGTTAAACTAATTTTATTAAAGAATGGTTCTTGGAAATAATTTTAGTTGTATGCACTTGGATGAATTTATTTAAGTTGGACTTGTTATATTTTCATTTTTCCTCAAAATTAATTGATTCTAAAATTAATTTAGATTCGATTAAGAATGTCACACAAAATCGGGAATTTTTCCCGAGGCATGAACATACAAATCGAGGCCTAATAGCCCCAAGCAAGCTCTCAGTCAGCCGGGCTGGTCACGCAACCCACATGAGGCTGTCGAGGCTGCTGGGCGCCTCGAGTGGTGTGTGCGTGCGAGGTGTGCGAGGGAGGTATGCGGCTGCTGCTCGATGCCAGCTGCATGGTGCGCCAGCCAGCAACAAGCAGTAGCACAGTGCAGCAGCAGCATGGTGTTGTGCACTGTGCATGCTGCTATGCTAGGCTGGCCATGGCTAGTGCTAGCAGGAGCTCGTGCGTGGCTTGGTGCGGCTGTGGTGTGCGGGGATGTGTTGCGAGCTTGCGGCATGGTGCGGATAGCTAGCAAGCTTGTGCGGCCTCGTGGCTTGTGTTCTTGCACGCCCCGTAGAAGAGTCGATGCGTATGCAGTATTCTAAGCTATGGGTATGACACTTAGCATGAGTCACAGCTATGCGCACCTCCCCTTAATTAGCACATATACCCCGGTTTTAAGGCAATGTTATTTTGCATTTTAGCCGTTTATTTATTTTAATTAACCTTGTGTATTTTAATTCAAATTTTGGAGGCTAGGCCTCGATTTTGAGTGGCGTTGGCAAAATTTAATTTTGGCAAATTTTGGGCTTAATTAATTGGATTAATTAAGTTAGATGCTGAATTTAGTGGGAGCTTCAAATGTTAATTGCGCTTATTTACATAATCAGTTAAAACAACTTTGACTAGTTTTAATTAGGCGTGTTAATTGGATTAACCACCTAGATTAATTACTAGTTATCGCGAGTTTATGCATTGTTACTTGTTTTATCGTTTTAAAATGCATGGGCCATTCACAAATAGTGAATGGATGAATGGAATATATGTTCTCTCACAGGTTTAATAAAATGGCAACTAGTGGGGCCCGATTAGGATAGAAAATACGGACTGCGATCCGTGATGTATTTTTGTAAATCTAAATACGGTCTGCGTACCATTGAGAATTTTTGTACCTTAATATTTAGATTATTCCTAATCGTAGATACTAGTAGTTGCATAATTTTGGTTAAGTCTTAAAGATGGAGGTTCTTGGAAGACAAAGCCATGAAGTTGCAAAAGAAGACCTTTTGAAGACTTGAAGAATTCAAGGGGTCATGCTAGTTGCCAAATATGCATCAAATGCTTATGCTTTACATATTTATGATTATTTATATGAATTATATGTTAGATGCATATTTAGGATTTCGAATGTTGTGATGATTAATTAACTTCACTTAAATCAACAAACATAGAAACCCTAGGTCCCTAAAATATTGAGTAAAATTGCCATTCCAAAACAACACTTATTGATCTATTGAGAGTAGTGATGGGCTACACCAAAGAGAGGCATCTTTACTACTCCCTAGACTCATAAGGTATACTGGGTATGCGAGTTGGTTTTGGTTATACTCAACGATATGAGTGATGGAGTCCTAACATGTCGTGGCAAAGTGAATAAATTGTTGAGAGAGCATTAGATGCGAAGATTTATTCAACCAAGAGTGGCCTGGAGCCATTAGCAAACCGTTGCTTACCTTGGGACATTGAGTGCTAAGACAAGCCAAAGCATG
Source organism: Chenopodium album (assembly GCF_948465745.1). NCBI lineage: Eukaryota > Viridiplantae > Streptophyta > Magnoliopsida > Caryophyllales > Amaranthaceae > Chenopodium > Chenopodium album. The sequence continues at coordinate 38,195,607 of NC_137851.1, read as the reverse complement.
CTTAGTCACTCTTTGTTTCCTTGGATCTTGGAATCGACTTATTTTCACAAAAAAAGGGACAATTTTATGTGTAAATAAGACGTTAAATAAGTTTGAAATATGCATGAATTAAATTCAATCTTATTTAAGTATTATGAATGGATTTTCATTAAAATTCTTTCAATTGTAGAATCATGTCTTCAAGTAACTCAAACAACCAATTTTCATTCCGCTCAATTCTCGATAAGGAGAAGTTGAGTGGGCCAAATTTTCTTGATTAGCAAAGAAATTTGCGAATTGTTCTCATGCAAGAGCAAAAGGAATATGTCCTTGATGAGGAAATTCCCGACGCTCCCAATGAGGAGGTGACTTAGGCTGCCTTAAACCGATGGCAAAGTGACAATCCGGATGTCAAATGCATCATGTTGGCCACAATGTCTCATGAGCTTCAAAAGACTTTCTTTGAGAAGGAGACAACTTTTGAGATCATTTCTGAGTTGCAGAATATGTTCCAAGAGCAGGCCCGAACAGAGAGGTTTGAAACCCATAGACAGATCCTTGAGAGCAAGCTCAAGAGAGGAGAGTCAGTCAGCCCACATGTACTCAAAATGATAGGATTATTTGAGAACACAGGAAGGCTTGATGCAGGGTATTCAACCGAGATGGCAATTGACATCATTCTCCACTCGCTGCACAAAGGCTATGATCAGTTCAAAATGAACTATAATATGCACAGCATGGAGAAAACCCTCACTGAGCTTCATGGTATGTTGAAGCAAGTCGAGCAAACGCTCAAGGATGAGGGAAACATGATATGCTCATGGTAAAAAAGGGCAAGATGTTCAAACGCATGGGTAAAAAGAAGAAAGGCTTCAAGGGGAAAGGTAAGAAGAACTTTCCGCCTAAGCCGAAAGCTACCAAGGACAACAAGGGGAAAAAGGTAGCATCTTCTAAATCTGATTTCGAATGCTTCTATTGTAAGAAGAAGGGACATTGGAAGAGAAATTGCCTCAAATTCAAGGAAGATAAGAGGAACGGAACCGTTGCTTCTGAATCAGGTATATTCGTCATAGACTTAAACTTCACTAGCTCAACATCATGGGTATTAGATACCGGATGTGGCTCACACCTTTGTTCCAATTCTCAGGGTCTAAGGAATGTTAGGAAGCTAGCGAAGGGAGAGGTTGAAATTCGGGTCGGCAATGGAGCCAGAATTGCAGCTGTATCCGTAGGAACTCTCAGTTTGTCTTTTCCCTCTGGGCTTGTTTTGGAACTTGAAAGTTTTTACTATGTTCCTAACATTACCAAAAACATTATTTCAATTTCGGCGTTGGACGCCAAAGGTTTTGAATTCCGAGTAAAAGACAATGAATGTTCGTTTTATCTCGATAATGTTTTATATGGTATTACATATTCTGAAAATGGTCTTTATGTGTTTTCTTTAGACAAACAAGTTTATAATATGAATAATACCACCAAAAGAGCTAAGACCATGGAGTCAAATGAAACTTACTTGTGGCATTGTCGTCTTGGCCACATTAACATCAAACGCATCAAGAAGCTTCTACAAAAAGGCGTTCTTGACTCTTTCGATTTAGAATCTTTTGAGAATTGCGAAGGATGTTTATTAGGCAAGATGATTAAGCAGCCATTCTCCAAGTTAGGAGAAAGGACCGGTGACTTTATTGGGCCTAATACATACCGATGTATGTGGACCAATGAGCTCCGCCACAAGAAATGGACATCGATATTTCATCACCTTCACAGACGATTATAGTAGATATGGCTATGTCTACCTCATGTCGCATAAATCTAAATCGTTTGACAAGTTCAAAGAATTTCAGAGTGAAGTGGAAAATCAACTTGGCAAGAAAATCAAAGCCCTTCGATCGGATCGAGGTGGTGAATACTTGAGCCAAGAATTCGATGACCATCTGAAAGATCATGGCATACTTTCAGAACTGACACCTCCGGGAACTCCACAATGGAACGTAGTATTCGAACGGAGAAATCAAACCCTGTTAGACATGGTACGATCAACCATGGGTCTTAGTGATCTTCCTATCTTTTTCTGGGGACACACACTTTTAACTGCGGCACTAACACTGAACTGTGCTCCATCGAAAGCTGTTAAAAAGACTCCATACGAGTTATGGACAAAGAAACCTCCTAGGTTGTCTTTTCTAAAGATATGGGGATGCGAAGCATATGTCAAGAAATTGATTTCTGACAAACTTCATCCCAAATCATATAAGGTTTACTTTGTAGGCTACCCAAAAGAAACCAAAGGGTATTACTTCTACAACAATTCGGAGAACAAAGTGTTTGTTGCTCGAGATGGTGTCTTTTTGGAGAAGGAACACCTTTCCAAAATGACAATTGGGAGGAAAATCGAACTTGACGAAGTTCGTGAGGATGAGCAACAAAATCAGAATGACAGTCAAAGTGCTCAAACAACATCTGTTGACAAAAGTCAAAGTGATCAAAATATGCAAAGTTGAACCGACAATGCAAATGCTCAGTCCATTACCCTACGTAGGTCTCAAAGGCCGAGATCTCAAGCTGATAGATATCTTGGTTTAGTATTAACCGAGAATCAGGACATCCTGATCATGGATGGAGATGAACCGGCAACCTACAAGCAAGCGATGGAAAGCACCGACTCTGCTAAATGGCAAGAGACCATGAGATCTGAAATGGATTCCATGTTTGAAAATCCAGTCTGGGACTTGGTTGACTTACCCGAAGGTTACACACCTATCGGATGTAAGTGGATTTTCAAGTTGAAAACCGACAAAGATGGAAATGTATTCATTTACAAAGCTAGATTGGTAGCAAAAGGTTATAGACAAGTTCATGGTATTGATTATGATGAAACCTTTTCTCCAGTCGCAATGCTTAAATCCGTTCGGATCCTCCTAGCGCTTCCTGCATATTACAACTATGAAATATGCAAATGGACGTCAAAACCGCCTTCCTAAATGGTATTTTGGAAGAAATTGTGTATATGACACAGCCTGAAGGTTTTGTCGACCAAAACAACGCTAGAAAGGTATGCAAGCTTAAGAAGTCATTTATGGATTAAAGCAAGCAAGCAGAAGTTGGTATCTACGATTCGATGAAGCCATCAGTAAGTTTGGTTTTATCAAGAATCCAGATGAATCTTATGTTTACAAGAAGGTCAGTGGGAGTGACATCGCCTTCCTAGTATTATATGTCGATGACATATTGCTCATTGGAAACAGTATTCCGTTACTAGAGTCTGTAAAGGCTTGGCTCGGAAAATGTTTTTCAATGAAAGACTTGGGAGAGGCTCAGTAGATACTAGGCATCAAAATCTATAGGGATAGATCGAAAAGGATGATAGGATTTAGTCAAAGTAATTATATTGATAAGGTAGTAACTCGATTCGGCATGGAAGGAGCCAAAAGAGGCCACCTACCCATGTCGCATGGCATAACCCTAAGCAAGAATCAGTGTCCAAAGACACCTGATGAGCGAGAAAGGATGAATCAGATTCCATATGCTTCACTTATTGGATCGATCATGTATACCATGATATGTACTAGGCCAGATGTATCGTATGCCTTGAGCGCTACAAGCCGATACCAATCAGACCTAGGAGAGGCGAATTGGACTGCGGCCAAGAATATCCTAAAGTACCTGAAAAGGAACAAGGATAAATTCCTGGTCTATGGTGGCAGAGATGAATTAGTTGTTGAGGGTTATACCGACGCAAGCTTCCAGACAGACAGAGAAGACTTCAAGTCACAGTCTGGGTACATATTCTATCTCAATAGAGGAGCATTTAGTTGGAAGAGTGCTAAGCAAAGCACAACTCCAGATTCTACAACTGAAGCGGAATACTTGGCAGCATCTGAGGCAGCTAAGGAGGCAGTTTGGATTCGTAAGTTCATTGGTGAACTTAGTGTTGTATTCTCCATCGAGGGACCAATAGACCTCTACTGTGACAACAATGGAGCTATTGCTCAGGCCATAGAGCCAAGAGAACATCAGAAGGTCAAACATGTCAAGCGGCGGTTTCACATAATTCGGGAATGGGAATCAGAAGGTGAAATCAGAATTTGTAAAGTTAGAATGGATGACAATGTAGCCGATCCACTGACTAAATCTTTACCTCAAGTGAAGCACAACAAGCATGTTGAGGCAATGGGAATCAGGCACATCGGAGATTGGCTTTGATTTCCTTATTTTAGTTTTTTAATTAATTTTGGACAATTTTAATGTAAAGCACTATGATGAACCATTCAGTTTTGGAGTAATTAAATTTTTCATGCGATTTAAATCACTCCATTGGCTATTTAATTATGGTTTACAATTAAATAATGAGTCCATTCGATTCTGGAATATTCAAAATAGGGTATCAAGACCAGTCTTGGTAAGGAAACACCTATTAAATGAACATTGAATATTATAATCGAAAATTATCCCTAATCGAGGTCATTTAAATGATGGACGATTAATGACCATTTGAGATTAGTGTGTAGTTTGATTTATAGCGCCGTTTCTTGTGCTACAAGGACATGATCGTCATAAATCATTTGCACAGGTATTGGTTTAGAACCATATTGGATCGACCTATGAAAATACTTTAAGTGATTAAAAACGTCATAATTATACTTCTCATTATTACTATCGGAACCTTTTTCCTCGACCATGAGTATTGTGAGCTTTCTTGTTTGAGTACTAGTCCGCTTTGATGATTGTCAAACGTCTGCCGTAATAGGGGATTATAACGGCATCACTCGGGCGGCTAGGTCCTCCCAGTAAGAGAAGCTACATTACAAGACTGAAAATGTCCTCCTATTAAATATAGGAAAGATGTCTTTGTTGTTTACAAGGCCTCTCGTAGAGCGAGACTGTAAAATGCATGGCCGTGCTCGGATGGATTTTAGAAATCATCTGTTTATTGATAGTCGGACTTGGAATCGAGAAACACTTCTGGACGTAATAAGGATGACAAATTAATCTTACCTTATAGTTCATGAAGAGGCATTAAGCGACATAGGAAAAGGGCTATACACTAAAAGCACACTTGTCCGGAAGGACAAGTGGGAGATTGAAAGGAATATTGTCCTTCGAACAAGTGTATTATTCCGATAAGGGGGTTCGGAATTATTAGAAAGCTAATTTTTCATTGAGGTCGAGTGATCGGAATGCCTGGGTGAAGGCCGCTTCCGAGCAGTAATATTAATGCATAATTAATATTACAGCTTAATCTTGACTGAACCCTTCGGGTCACACCCAAGCAACTAACGAGCTAAAGCGATGAATTAATTAGGAATTAATTAATAAGTCGACCGAGTAATTAATATTTAGACGTCGGAAATTCGAGCTTGGAGCGTCGAAACCGAGCTTCGAAAGTCGAGTCGAAAATAGTAAAAGACGAGACGTGAAAATAATAATAAATCAACAAAGACCAAAATACCCCTAGCATTGGAATGCCCCAAGAAAACCGAGTGCTAGGGGCATATGGCCTAGCATGGTGGCTAGCACACACACCAACCCGAGCCTAGGCTGGCTGGTGCGTGCTAACGCACCAATGCTAGCATCGCATTGCTGGGCGCTGCCTTGTGCGTGCATTGGCTAGCAGCCATGCCGCAGCAGCAAGCCGCAGCAGCTAGCACGCTAGGTGCGCCATCCCGCAGCAGCATGGCTGGGCCATTGCGTGCTGCCTAGCAAGTTAGGCTTCGGCCTAGCAGCCCGCAAGCAATGTGTGGCTTGGTAGCCCGCACCAATGTGCGAGGCATGCTGGCAGGCAGCAGCTAGCAGCCTGCTCATTGTGCGTGGCGTGCTGCCAGCTAGCCTCGGCCAAGCAGCCCGCACTTGGTGCGTGGGCCTGTTGAGCCGTAGCACATGGCATCCCATCTTGGGTGCCTTGGTGCCCAAGTGTGGGTGCCTTGGTGCCCAAGTGGCTTAAAATAAATGGGAGTTGGGGCATTGAGGTGGCCGGTTTTGGGAGAGGGAGTGGGGAGCAAGTTTGGTCCCCCCTCTTCCAAATGGTCCTCACCTGACCTCTCATATGAGCTTGCCACTTGTTGATTTATTACTAGTTTAATTATTAATTTTATTTTAGCTTTAAAATAAAATGGGAAAATCAAATTCTCCCACATTGATGGGTGAGCTTTTCACACTCATGATTTTCCCTATAAATACCCAAGTTGGGGTATTGGAAAAATCACTTGAGTAAGAGTTGAAAAAGGCATTACTAGTAGTGAAAACCTTTGAACTCAAGAGTTGAAAAAGGCATCACCTTTGTGAAAACCTTTGAACTCAATTACTCGGGTTTCGGTCGGGCCTTGCTAACTCCAAGGCATTGGACCTAGTCAGTGTTTGAGTTGTGGGTGGACTTCCGTTGGAGGTCGTCGTATTTTCGAGGCTAGCTTTCGAAGTAAGAGCCCCTCGAGGTCGGTCGAAGCATGCGTCAAAGGTATAATTGTTATCTTAATCTTGTCATTAAGTTAATTATGTTTATGGTTTTATTTATTACGAGTGCGGTCTTGGTTTTGGGTTTGTTTCTGCGGTGAGTCGGACTCACCAAATCCCAACGTACTCTTCTTCCATCAGGTACTGTAATGTAATTATCATTACCATGAAGTTCATCCCAACTTGCAAAGAATGATTTGTCATAACAAATATGGTCAGTTGTACCACTGTCTATTATAGGAAAATTTTACCTGCTACATTAGCAGATTTTTGTAAGTAGCTTCTTCAGATCCAGATCCTTTATTGTTGTTCTTTTGATTAGCTAGAAAGTCCAAATGTTGCTGAGCTTGTGCTGATGCTAGAATCGATCTTCCCTGGTCATCAATTGAATTACCAAATAAAATCATTGCCATGCTGCTATTCTCCTGTTCTTCTAGTTTTATGGGTAACCATTCAACTTGTAACACCTCTTCATGCTATGACCTAGCATCTTATAATGCTCACAATATTAGTTCACTATCCTTTGCACACCATCTAATCCAGCATTGAACCTTTGAGATTGAAAAATATTGTTATTGTTCTGATAAAATGTATTCTGCTGAGGCCTATTATTCTACCTCTCTTGTGGTATTCCTCTATTCACAGCTAAAGCTGCATCATCTGAGACTGTCAAGGAAGATTCTCTATGTTCCTTATATAGCTTAGTATGTTTCTCTTCTTGCATCAGAAGCATGTATGCATGAGATATCACATGAAGAGGTTGCATCAACAGCATACTTCCTTATACTATCTCAAAGCCATCATTGAGTTTCGTCAAATTTTGAACAAGTCTTTTGTTTTGTTAAGACTTGAGCATCCTTTGTGCAATGTCATAATTAGAATTTGCACAGTGAATGAATGTCAAAGGATCCACATCATCCAATTGATCCTATAGCCTCTTAATTTTTGTGTAAAAAGTAGAAACATCATCAACACCTTGTTCAAATTCATTAATTGATTGCTCAAGAGCATATGGTACGGTACCGAAAGAAGCACCATATCACTCCTCAAGATTCACCCAAATTTCTCTAGACGTGCCAAAGTATAAGATACTTCTAGCAACATTATGGTCCAATACTCCTGGTATCCATGATATGATCATACTATTACATCTCTCCCAAGCTCTCAGAGTGTTAGATTCTGCATTAGGCTTCTCAATTGATCCATCAACAAAACCAAGTTTGTTCTTAGCAATAATCATCAAAGAGAATCTATTCACAATTCAAAGAACACAACAATTTGAGCAATTGATTGTAGAGAAAACGAAGATCATAAGAGAAATTCAACTGACTAAAAAATTGAGAGAATGAGGAAGATCGAAGAGCTAAAAATCAAACCAGAAGACACAATCAAATTCACAGAAGAAACGCAATGAGTAACTTTGTAGAAGAAACGCAATGAGCTACACTTGCTCTGATACCATGTCAAAAACTGAAGTTCCGAACTTAAACGATCATCAATGGTAGAATCAAGACGATTTAACCATTGAAATTGGCGAAAAATCAGAGAGAAAATGTAGAGAAAGAAATAAGTTTTGAGAAAGGAAAATTGTGTAATAATATCAAAGAGAAATAATGATTACAGCTGAGTATTTATATAAGGAAGTAAATAGCATTAATTGCCTCAACTATTTTACAATTGGTTATAATAAACTGCTAAGCTTGAAAAGGTTGTTATAACTGATTTCTCTTTGCAATTCAGCTAATGAGGCATGCTCTGCTTCTAGATTGTTCTCAACACTGATTGTTTATTGATCCATTGTATTTGATTTCAAGAGTTGATGTACTTCCATTACGGACTTGTTCACGTTAGGAAAAATGGAGATTTTGTCCCTAAATTAAGTTCCGGTGGCTTTAAACTTATCAAATTCCATTTATTTATTGAATTATTTTGTTTTATCTTAGGCTTGAAATGAACGCATTTGGTTTACCAACATTTGGGTTGGTCTTGGTTCTTGTGTTGTTGATGATAAACATGTCAATATTGTTGAGTTGTAAACTTATTTGACATGTTGTTAATAGAAGGCGCCGTTGTTTTGGGTGTTTTTCTTCCTTGGGAGAGTTACAGCTCGAAGATTAGTCAGACGCGGTCCGTACCAGCAAAACACGGAGACTCCGGGTGGTTGGAGCTCTGCCTCCGACATCAAGTAAGAACGTGTAGAAGAATGTAAAGAGTCCGAAAAAGTAAAGTGAGATTTTCTTGGATTCTGAGATTAGGTTTTTTCTCTGATGAGAGAGAATGTAAGGTACTAATAAATGATTGTATCTATCCCCAAAATGGGGGAAATCTCCCTATTTATAGGGTCATGGGAATACGCGCTTATTGGGTCATTCTAACCTAATAGGTTGCGCCGCTTTGCAGCTTTCTCGAGAATTGGGCCTTGAAGGACGCAATTCTAGCTGATATCTAAGGCTGACACGTGTCATCTAGTGAGTGGCCCATGTTGGACCTGCCCAGGCTTGACACGTGTCCCTCTCTAATTGGGCCACGTGTCTAGGGTATTTTTACCCTAAACACTTGCCCCTCATAGGAGTGACGTGGCAGGCCACATTGCGCCTGTGACACGCGTCATCCTGTGAATGGTGAACAGTAAAAAACTATTCACCTTATGAGGTATGACGGGGATGCCCTCATTTTACCTCTTTATAAATAGGTTTTACCCCCCTTCTCTCCCCATCTTTGACCCTTTTGCAAATCTAGAGAGATAAAGGGAGAACATTTCTAGAGAGAGAGACTCTAATACCACCTATAGCGATTTCCTAAGTGTCGGCCTGCTTTTCTAGCGCACTCGATCGGTCACCGTATGAGGCTGCTTTCAGAGTTTTAGAGTTACAAAAAGGTAACCGCCTCTCCTCTCTTCCCGCTTTTTCGTTTTTTCCGTTTGCGTTCATTCGTTTTCAAATAAAATGGATTCTCCATCGACAAACACGGCACCGCCAAGGACATTCAGCCGGTCTCCTAGTACGGCTGAGTCTAGAGCCAGGGATGCCTTTTCTGAACATTTGGATATGCCTTGCTCATCCCCGAATCCCTCCGTCTCTATGTCTATGCAAGACATGATGGCCAGAGTAAAACAAACGGCTATAAAGCCAAAGAGACGGCGCGCTCTGGAAGTGCCTGCCGATGAGGTTACCCCGGATGGGGAACATGAGGGATCAAATGAGCAAGAAGGATCCTCTCTGGGTGGCGCCCCATCCACTCCTAGTGATGGGATCTTAAGAGAGTCAGGCGGTGAGGAATCCACCTCTGGTAATAATTCTGAAAAGGAGGCAGGCGACGAAGAGGCCGCCGAAAGATCTGGGTCAAAGGCTTCTAGCTTTGACCATGAGGATGTTGCGGCTGACTATCAGTAGCCGGCTAGGGGGCCTTCTGCGACCGACCCTACACAGGCGGGTATGTCCCTTAGGGACATTGCTACCTTGGAGGGTAGCTTCCAAGCTTTTAAGGAGAAACATCCTATAGGAGATGGCTGGCATATAGAGGTGCCGCCTGTCGTGGCAATGGTTGCTTGGGAGAATAATATTGAGAACGTCGACAATTATTTCATCTGCTATGAGGTCGTTATTAGAGCCGGCCTTCGCTTCCCTCTACATAGGGCAATTAAAAGAATTTTGAAGGGGTATGAGTTAGGCGTCTGGAAACTCACCCCTAATTCATGGATTAACATTTTATGTTACATAGCCGCCTGTGAGTTTCAAAACCTAGAGCCTACTTTTGAGGCCTTTGCTCACATGCATTACATTATCCGGGCCCCAGGCGGATTTGGGGCATGGTACACTTTGACGACGCATCCGCAGTATATGATGTCGTTGGACAAACCTTCAAAGCGGACCGGCTGGAAGGAGAAGTTTTACATAATCTCCTCGCCCTCTTTAGGACACAACCGGTTTCTTTGCCGATACAATAAAGATCTGGCTCTGCTTGGAAAGAAATGCGCCTTCCTCGCATTCCGTCTAAATCTTAGGAGGAAATAATAGAGCCGGGGTTTTTTGAGACCACCACTGAACCTTTGGACGAAGGGACTCACATAATTGTGCCCAAAAATTGGATACCCCATCCCACTACAAGAAAAAGGTGAATTAGCAACTGATTTTTGCAACTACCATAATAATTAGTTGCAAAAATAATTTTAGCGACTAAATAAGATGAGTAGTCGCAAATTTTGCAACCGAATTTGCAGTAGTTGCTATGCGGTCGTTAATTAGCAACTGATTTTTGCAACTACAATAATAATCAGTTGCAAAAAATATTTTTGCGACAGAAAAAAACGAGTAGTCGCAAAATTTGCAACCGAATTTATAATAGTTGCTATGCGGTTGCTAATCTGCGACGCTGTTATGATAATTTGCAACTAACACGGTAGTCGCTACTATTATTTTTAATATTTATTAAAAAGAAATAATAAAAAACCCTTAGTATTATAAAAAAAAACCCTTAGTATAATTAAAAAACCCTTATTCCTCCAAAAAAAAAATAAAAAAACAAGTTATTACCGCCAAAAAAACAAGAATTATCATAGTATTCACCGTCAAAACAAGAGTATCATACTCTTCCTCAAAAAAAAGAAAAAAGAAAAAAAATCAGAACCTCAAAGCAAGCCAGCCATCCCCGTCGTCTTCCTCTGCTGCCGTTGCGCCACCACCACTTTACCCAGGTTAGTACACGTTCTTCTTCTTCCTACCTTCCATTCAATCTTTCTCTTACTGTATTATGTCAATTGCGAATTTTCGGTTTATCTTTGAGTTTTTTGTCCAATTTTTGATTTTTTTTTCTATTGCGAATTGATATTAATCTGATTATTGATTGAATTGCGAATTGGTTTTAATCTGGTAATTTCACAGTTTCGAGAATAATTCTTGAAAGTTTGGTCGAATTAAGTAACTAGAATTAGGAATTAGTATTTCTCAATTATGTCTATGGGTTATTAGGTGTTATTCTTGATAATTATACAAAATAAGTTAGTAGAATTAGGAATTGCGAATTTTAGGGTTTATTCAGTTTTTTTATTCAATTTTTTATTTTAATTTGGTTTCTATTGCAAATTGTGAATCCAGAAATATTGTTTTTTTTTCGTACATATTGTCTTCACATTAGAGTTACAATTAAGCTTAGAAATTCATCAGTGTTCTCACCTCTTTCTCAAAACTTCAAGGAAAACAACCCTTACTACTTTACTAGCATACTGTCTTTTTCTATGGGGTCATGAATCAAAATCTGTCACATTGTTATCAGCATTCCTAGTTGTTATCTTCCATACTTTAGTGGCTGGTATTGGTTGAAGCTTTACTAAAATGGAAGGAATGGGCATTTGGGAATCAATTTATTACTCGGTCTTAGCATTTTTGCCGTTGCAGTCTTTGTATTTGTCTGTTCTTCAGTAGCTTCAGTGGTCTTATTCAGTTCAGCTCTCCTGCTCTCACTGGCTTGTGTACATTAGGAACAATGAAGATATTGGTTCACAGATGTATCAGTTAGATACTATAGATAACACAGCACCTGCTACTTCAAATAAAAATCCAAATGTCTGCATAAATTAATTTTAATACATATAATAACTTATGTTTCAGAATTTAGGCCTTTAAATAGGCTACAATTGGTTTTAGTATTGGTAAAGATTTAGGAGCTGGAACCTTGTACTTTTTCTGGAGTGTTCCTCTTGCCTCTTTTAAAGAGAATGCTTTCATGCCTTTTAATCTTACAATAGCATGGATGAGCCCTTTCCTTCACAGTCTCACCTCCATAATTTTCACTCTCTTAAGTTTCTGCGTGTCTTTTATCTACTAGATATTTTTAGATTATTTTTCTTATATTTTTCCTTAACACTAGATATCCTATTCTCATATATATGATGCTTCATATTTTGATGTATGTAGTTTCCGCTGTTCTGAAATTTTGTTTGGTAAAATAAATTGATTTGTACCTATCATTGTTTTGTTCTGCTTGTTTCACTATAAGCATATGCGAATCGTGGATACATACACTGATGCATTAAGTTTCTTTTTTTTTTTGTTCCTATTAAGTTTCTTTTTTTGGTTTCTCTATTTTTTGGTTTCTCTATATTTATGTTGTCCCACCAATGGAATATTGAACACTTCTTTTTCCATTGTTTCAAAAATAAAGAAAAAGGATTGTGTATACACTTTATGACTTACCTGCTGCACCTTTTCTTGCTTATCTTTCTCTTGTTTTCTAAGTAATTGCCTAAATAACTAAGTAACGTATATAATAAGAATAAATTACATATATAAGAAGACTATATTACATATATGTGTATGATTAACAATGTCGTTTAGCAGTTAGGATCATGGAGAAATTGAATCGAAAATGGATGTATGAGAGATTAGAAGGTCGACTACTAAAAAAAGAGTTCACAATTGGCGTGCGAGAGTTTATTGAGTTTGCTAAACAACACCGTGATTTTCAAGAATCTTCAAAGATCAGATGCCCTTGTTTAAAGTGTAAAAATGTTCCTTTTTTAGATGTTGAAAGTGTAAGAGAGCATTTGTATAAAAAAGGATTTCTTAATGACTACTATGAATGGGTTTGTCATGGAGAGGATTTTGATTCTTTAAAAGCATCAGATGAGCCGTCGGATCCGTATGTTGACATGATTATTGATGCATTTGGTCAAGTTGATGGTGATCCAATGCATGAAGATATTCGGAATGTTGAAGAAGAACCTAATCCTCAAGTTAAGAATTTTTTTGAGATGTTAGCGGCCGCACAAAAACCATTGTATGAAGGAAGTCGATTATCTGTTTTAGAGATGGCTTCAAGGATTACGAGCTTGAAGTGTGAATACAACTTGCCCCATAGATGTGTTGATAGTATTTCATCGCTCATTAGTGACGTAATTCCTGATGAGAATTCAATGTCCAAGACGTACTATGACACTAAAAAGGTGGTAAAGGGCCTTGAACTTCCTCATGAGAAGATACATGCATGCCCTAAAGGATGCATGTTATTTTGGAAGGATAAAGCTCACCTTGAAAAGTGTTCGAAATGCGGGGGGGGGGGGGGGGGGGCGTTATAAGAAGACTTCTCGTGGAAAATGTGTGCCGGCCAAAGTGTTATTCTACTTCCCGATCGCGCCAAGGTTGCAAAGGCTCTATGCGACTAAAGACCTTGCACATGAAATGCAGTGGCATTCACAAAATCCTAGGGTAAGTGGAACACTCTCCCATCCAAGTGATAGTGAAGCATGGAAACATCTTGATAACACATACAAGGATTTTGCAAGTGAGCCCCGTAATGTTAGATTGGGTCTATGCACAGATGGTTTCTCAGCACATGGAAAATTTGGAAGGCAATATTCTTGTTGGCCAGTAATTGTCCACCACTCAGAGAAGTTATATATTGGAGGGGATCTAAATGGGCACGTTGGGGCGAGCCGAGATGGCTATGAGAGTGTCCATGGAGGCTTTGGGTATGGGCAGAGGGACGCCGGTGGTGAAGCTATTATGGATTTTGCCCAATCATATGATTTAATTTTGGCTAATACTTGGTTTAAGAAGAGGGATTCACACTTGATAACTTTTCGGAATGGAGCAAATGCAACTCAAATAGACTTCCTGCTCACAAGGAGCATAGATAGACAAAGTTGCATAAACTGTAAGGTTATCCCAGGGGAGAGTGTGGTCACCCAACACCGGCTATTGGTAATGACTATTCGTCTGAAAGAGAAGGCGAAGAAAAAAGTTAGACAAGAAGAACCAAGGATAAGATGGTGGACCCTAAGGGATGCAAAAGCTAAGGTTTTTACAGAAAAGGTAATTGAAGAAGCGGATTGGGATGGAGAGGTGGATCCGGACATGACTTGGTTACGAATGAAGAACTGTTTCCTAAGAGTGGCCAAAGAGGTCTTAGGGGAAGTAAGGGGAAGAACTTCGGTACAGAGAGATACTTCGTGGTGGAATGAAGAGGTGAAAGCAGTAATTAAGCAAAAAAGGGAATGCTATCAAGCCTTAGGAAAATGTAGGAGTGATGAAACCTTTGCAGCGTATAAGGAGGCTAAGAGCAAGGCAAAGGCAGCTGTTCGCCAAGCAAAAGAAAAGGCATATCAGGAGGTTTATGAAAAGCTTGATTCCAAGGAGGGAGAAAGGATCATTTATAAGATGGCAAAGAGAAGACAAGAGGCAAGGAAGGATATTGGCATGGTGAAGTGTGTCAAAGATAAGAACCAAATGGTCCTAGTGCAAGAGGAGGGCATCAAGGACAGGTGGAAGGGGTACTTCGATGAATTATTTAATGGAAGTAATGGAGTTGTGATAGGAGATACCTCTATGAGTGATGAAGAAATCAACATGGAGTATGTGCGAAGGATTAGGAGAGTAGAGGTGGAGATTGCACTGAGGAAGATGAAACCTAAGAAGGCGGTTGGCCCTGATGGGGTACCGATAGAGGTGTGGAGGTGTTTGGGTAAGATTGGTATTGATTGGTTAACAAACCTTTTCAACAAGATATGGACGGCTACAAGGATCCCACAAGATTGGAGGAAGAGCACCTTGGTCCCGGTTTATAAAAACAAAGGAGACGCTCAAGATTGTTCTAACTATCGAGGAATTAAGCTTATGAGCCATACTATGAAGTTGTGGGAAAGGGTGATTGAACAAAGGTTGAGGGCATGCACAAGCATTTCAGATAACCAATTTGGTTTTATGCCTGGGAGATCTACTATGGAGGCAATCCATTTGATAAGACAAATGATGGAGTTTTATAGGGTAAAGAAGAAAGATCTTCATATGGTCTTTATTGATTTAGAGAAGGCATATGACAAGGTGCCAAGAGAGATACTTTGGTGGGCAATGTTGAAGAAAGGTATCCCACGAAGGTATGTAGACCTAGTTAAGGATATGTATCGGGATGTGTCAACAAATGTGAGGACATGCGGAGGGTTGACAAAAGATTTCCCTATTACAATCGGATTGCATCAAGGGTCTGCATTAAGCCCTTTTCTTTTTGCAACGGTTCTAGATGAATTAACTAGACCAATTCAAGATGAGGTTCCATGGTGTATGCTGTTCGCAGATGATATCGTTTTGGTGGATGAGACTAAGGATGGGGTTAATGTCAAGTTGGAGCAATGGAGGCAAAGGTTGGAATCTAGAGGGTTTAAGCTAAGTCGGAGTAAGACTGAATATTTGGTATGTCGTTTTGGCACTCAGAGGGGGACACGCAATGAAGTGGTGAGTTTGGATGGAAAGGATTTGACCATGAGTGAATGTTTTAAGTACCTAGGGTCGATCATCCAGAAGAATGGTGACATTGATCAAGACGTGACCCACAGGATTAAGTCAGGGTGGCTTAAATGGAGAGCGGCCACGGGAGTGTTATGCGACCGCAGCATTCCCTTAAAGTTGAAGGGAAAATTCTACAGGACTGCCATACGACCAGTGTTGCTCTATGGTACAGAATGTTGGGCTTCTAAGAAAGAGCATATTAAAAAGATGGAGGTTACGGAAATGCGCATGTTAAGGTGGATGTGTGGAAACACTTTAAGAGATAGAATCAGAAATGAGGTTATTCGCAAGAAAGTAGGTGTGGCGGGCATTGTAGATAAACTAAGGGAAAATCGTCTGCGTTGGTTTGGACATGTAAGACGGAGACCCGAGGGTGCACCGGTGCGAAGAGTGGAAGAGTGGGACCATGGAGGGATTAAACGAGGAAGAGGGAGACCAAAGATGACTTGGTTGGAAGGAGTGAGGAAGGATATGAAGTGCATGGATTTACGGGAGGATGAAGTTTTGGATCGTAAGGGATGGAGGAGAAAGATTTATGTTGATGACTACACGGAATAATCAAACTTGGTTCATGTTAGCCGACCCCACTTTTGGGATTAAGGCTTTGATTGATTGATTGATAACTTGCCTCCATGGTTATGTATGAAGAAGCCGTTTATGTTTTTATCCTTGCTCATTCCAGGTCCTAAAAACCCAAAAGGGAACTTGGATGTGTACATGCAACCCTTGATTGACGAACTGATATCTTTATGGGAAGTAGGTACAATGACATATGATGTATCCACAAAGCAAAATTTCAAGTTACGAGCTGCCCTTTTATGGACGGTTAGTGACTTTCCTGCGTTTGGGATGTTATCTGGTTGGACTACATCGGGAAAGATGGCTTGTCCATACTGCATGGACAAGCATAGATCTTTTTGGCTAGACAACGGCTCTAAAGTATCATGGTTTGATAGTCACCGTCAATTTCTCCCACCTACACATCCTTATAGAAAAAACCGCACTGCTTTTTTCAAAAAAAGAGCAGAAACTCGATTGCCTCCTCCAATATTGACGGGCCATCAACTATGGAAGCAGGTGAAGGAGATTCCAAAGTCCATTGATCCAAAAATCCGTTCGACAAAATCAAAAAAGGTTAAGACAGGGTGGCATAAGCAAAGAATCTTTTGGGAGCTTCCTTATTGGAAAGATTTGTTGATTCGACATAATTTAGATGTTATGCACATTGAAAAGAATTTTTTTGATCAACTCATCCACACAATAATGAATGTGAAAGATACCGCAGTTGATACAGATAAGGCTCGCCTAGATGTTCAGCGATATTGTAAGCGGAGTAGCTTAGAGCCTATTGAATCTGATGATGGGAGCTTGATCTTCCCAAAAGCACCATACACTCTTGATAAAGTACAACGTAGAGTGTTGTGTGAATGGATAAAAGATCTTAAGTTTTCAGATGGATATGCTTCTGATTTTGGTAGATGTGTGGATTTGCAAGCCTGTAAGATACATGGAATGAAAAGCCATGATTGTCATGTGTTCATGGAAAGGTTGTTGCCTGTTGCAATGAGAGAACTTCTTCCTGATAATGTTTGAGAAGGAGTCACTGAAATCAGCCAATTTTTTCGCGATCTATGCTCTTACACTATTAAAGTTGATGATGTGACTCGTTTAGAAAAAAACATTCCAGAAATCTTATGCAAGTTGGAGAAAATATTCCCGCCTGCATTTTTCAATTCAATGGAGCATTTACCCGTTCATTTGCCACATGAAGTAAAAGTGGGTGGTCCTGTGCAATACAGATGGATGTATCCATTTGAGAGGTAATATACATTTTCCTAATCCACTCCATTGTTTTCAAGTTTCTGCTATATGATTTATAATTTTACATGTGAATGAGTCAATTTAACTTATTTTGTAGATTTCTTAATCATCTGAAGAAGAAAATTGGTAATAAGGCACGAGTGGAAGGCTCGATTTGCAAGGCTTATCTTGCAGAAGAGATTTCTAACTTTTGTTCTTATTACTTTCAACCTCATGTTGATACGAAATCTAGAGATCTAGGACGCAATGTTGTTGATGATGATGATTTAGATTCAACTATACCAGAATTATTCCAATTTAGCAAAGGTCGTGGCAAAGGTGTCCAAACAAGGTTTTTAGATTCGAAAGAAGTCAAGCATGCACACCACTATGTTCTTTCCAATTGTGGGGTGTTAGGAGGATATGAAAGGTACAAATTTCTATAATTGGTAGTTATTTTATGCAATTTGCTAGATAATTAACGTTTTAAGGTTTATAGGAAGTTTGAAGAGTCGATGATGCAAAAATATCCTGGTATTGACCTACATGATATTTGGAGCAAGTTTTCACATGAATTTTCCAAATGGTTTCAGGATTTTGTAAGTTTTTACAATCAAGTTTCGATATATCATTCGCTAAATATGACTAAGGTTATATATTTTATTAATTAATGGCTTGAATTTGAAATTAGGTTATCGAATCTAATGAGACTGATGAAGTGATTCGAGCACTTGCCATGGGTCCGTCTAGACAAGTCAAAACATGGAGGCAATTTGACATCAATGGCTTTAAGTTTCACACTTTTGATTATGGAAAGCACAAGGCAACTATGAATTATGGTGTGGGTGTAATAAGTGAGGAGGAAATTGATTACTTCGGTATTTTAGAAGAAGTCATTGAGTTGGTCTACTTGGGGACCGTAAATGTCTTCAAAACCGTCTTGTTTAAATGTAATTGGATGGATTCGGTGAATGGCATGAATATTCATGAGCAGTATAGATTACTTGATGTAAACCACTCTAAGAAATACCCTGCATATGATCCTTTTGTTCTAGCACATCAGGTTTATCAAGTGTATTTTACCTCTTATCCAAGCTTAAAGAAAGATAAGAGTCAATGGTGGGCTGTTTTTAAGACTAAAGCTAGGTCAAGTGTGGATGCCCCAATCGATGAGTCAATTTTCCAAGTAGACATTGCTGAGACCCTAACCCTTTGTTCGTCGGATGATGATGATGGTATTATGTACGAGGATATGGATGAAATGGAGGAGGACGACTCAGGTGGTGAAGAGGAAGAACAACATGAAGAAGATGAATGGGATGATACTGAATCTGAATCTGAAGAAGAGGTTGATGGAGAGTTAGGATATACTGACAGCGATGACGAGGATGATGATGATGATGATGTGGATGAAGAATAATTTCTAAGCTTGTAGTTTTCAATGTGTTTTCTTTGTTATGGGCTTATTTGTTTGATAGACAATGTGTTTATCTTATTTGTTTGATATGTGATAAATGTTTTAAAATTTGTTGATCATATTTGTGAGCTTACTTTTATAAAATTTTTTTTTATTATGGGTTATTATGTATAAATTAATTACTGTGCTTATGATCTTTCTAGTTCTTTGGAAATGAAATCCTTCATGAAAAATTCAAAATTTAGCCGGGGAGGTAATCAAGGCGGTGTCCGAGCCAATAATCAATCGGTTGATCAAGAAAATCCTGTGGTCACACGACCGACACCACCACCTTCTAATGAACAAGTACAAGTAAATTCTAATGCTGATATTGCTGTTGAGAATGATGTGGCACCACAAAATTTGAATGGAGTGGAACAAGGAAAGATTGAGCTCTCACCAGATGGGCTATGGTCAGTTATATTTATCTATGTATTATATTTTTTGTCTTAGTAGCTTATTATCATTATTTATGCTTGTGCTTAATCTTTCTTGCATCAGGTTTGATGACCATACTGTTAGTGGAAATGTCACAAAATCTTGGAAGGCACACTACAACCACCCATACATGAATTTTACTGAGGTGCCACTTATGGTTAGGGATCGTTGGTTCACTGAGTTTAAGGTATGTTTAGAATTTAGTTGTCATCTTAGATATTTTTATAGTGTTAGTTATATTAGCCTTGGAGTTGGAATTTGAAAAGAGGTGGTTATGATATCTTTGTTATGTATATATTGTTTATAGTTATATTTATTACGGAGTCTAGAAAAAATGGAGAAATTTGATTTAAGGCTAGAGATGACTCAATCGTGATAGGTGTCTTTCACATGCAATGAATATTACACCCTCTAACAGCCTAACTCAGTAGCCAAAACCACCCCCATTCGTGCTGCGAAAGCCTCTGCCATAGCCACACGACCTGAGCACTCACATGACGAACCATCACAACCATAATGCTGCCATCAGAGTCGCTAATCACAGCCCCCAAGCTCACACCCCACCCTTCCAACACCGCTGCATCAGCGTTGATGCGCACAGTGCCAGCAGCAGGGCACCTCCAACAGCCACAACCCACAGCAGCAGCACTTCTAACCCCACCAGAGACAACATTCGCGTATTCCAACAGCCATGCCAGGTTTGTTTTAAGAAATTTTAAGTACCAATCTGCAATGTACTAGCTACTCTCAAATATTGTAACAGCAATGTAATAGTAATGAAAATAGAGTCTTGTTTAGAGGTAAGCTTGGAACTTGATTTAATTGAATGTTAACGGCTACAAAAAGGCACTACTCTACTACTACTGAAATTCTACTTACTACAATACTTCTCTCAACATGCCTCTACTGTTTCATTACTATCACTATATATACCAAGCTCCTAATCCAAACAAACCAACCCTAGCATTAAAAAACTTTGTCCTGTTCTGCCACAAAGGAGGCCTTCACTGCAGCAGTCCTTTCACCACATTCTATAGTGGAGTATTAATTTCTTTTGTCCTGTTCTGGAGTACCCTGCTGCTGCTACTGATCTTGTGCCTTGATTTTGCGCCTTCTCTCATATACCCTTATGGGCTGTTGTGTAGGCTCGACCCAATCCATGACACAATCCAAATGTGTAACCTCTAAATTTTATGGTAGGGCACGCTCTTTCGAATTTCGTTGTAGGATCTTGCTGAAAATCTGTCTTTCTTGCTCCTATTTGCTGCATCATTGCTAGCTGTTTGAAAACTCTGGTGGTTGTGTTCTAGGGTTCGCTTGATTTTCTGAAATTGCTGTAGGGCAAGCGGGGGTTGCCTATACACTAGAAGTGTTTTGAATTTTCTGACTGTATAAGAAGTGTTCATTGTTTTGCTCTGAATGTAATATGGGTTGTTGCTGATTTATTCTGTTATGTGAGGAGAATGCTTCAATTTTATGTCTTGATTAGGTTACTTATTTATTTGCAGTGAATAAGAAGCATTACGTACTCTAGTTTTTCTAGCTATTTATGAGTGCAGTGTTGTGAATTTGACATAAAATTCTGAAGAATATTTTGCTTCTTGGTTGTAGTTCAGTTTGGAGTCATAGTGAATGATCTAGGATGGCTCATTCGTCTTCCTATTCTAAGTTTATGATAAATTGTGAAAACAGGTGAGAAAGAATAGATCGAGTAGTGGGTAACTCAACAAAATATGTTTTAGCCAAAGAGAAACCTTTTCCTAGTTACTTTCTTCTGGCTTTTGTTTCAAACTAATTGTCATGCAAGCAAACGCTTCAAATTTTCATTTTCATACTAATATTAATCTGCTATAGCTTCAGGGTTTCGTTAATTAGTTGCATTGGATAAGCTTTCCTGACACCAATGGAACCATCGTGAGCTAATATTTGCTGTAATTTCCTTGTTGCTCACATTAAAACCCCATGTTATACTGAAATTCACTTATAATACTGTTTATCAGAATTTTCTTATCACACAAGAGACCTAATGACTGCAGTGCAAATGTATGATCGTATTGCTAATATTTTTGCAAGACTAAAGAGTAGCTTTCATAGTTTTACATGTTAATTATGTGCAGCGTACATATACTTGGAGAACTGAGTTCGATGCTAAGGCTAGGAGAGAATTTGACAAAAAAGCTGGGGACCGACTTAGGGGCACATTGAACCAAGTTTACAAAATGCCTCTCCATAAGGAAGTTAGTTTCATGACTGACACTGTTCGAGCTGAATTCATAAATAAGCGTAAGCATCCTTATTTTCTGAAATGTTCTAACCAAGCAAGAGATAATCGGTTATCTGGCCAAACATTAGAGAAGTTTGACCCTGGCCATCGCCAAGGTAGCGTATCTACTCCTCAAGTGGTTAAAAAAATGGTAAGTGTATGATTTTAACAGCTAACTTGTGATTTTATATAAGATTGAAGCAAGTAGAAAATTTTTAGCCACTAAGAGATAACAATAACTAGTCTTTATTACAATTGCTCTGTAGTCTATGTCCCCTATTTTTTGTTGTATTTTTTTTGTGCTAACAACTTCTTCTAATACAAGGCAAAGAAAAAGGATGGAATTTTACCAACTGCTGCTGAAGTTTATGAGAGCACTCATTCTGTTTGTGTGGGCAATGATGAAGTTGAATTGATGGGTGACAAGTCTCAAAAAGTCATGGTATGAGTATACGTCTATATTTTGCTAAGATTACAAAAAAAAAAAAAAAATATGTGGTACTTAATGTTTGGAGATATTATAGATTGTTTATTTGTTTGTGTGATTGAGTTGGAGGATGAGAATGATTTGCCGGCATTAATCATATGATTAATGTGGTATGGCACAATGTGAATTGAGACAGGTTTATTTTGAAGCCATACCCTATAGGAGGGGATTCTTCAATTTACAAAGGAGACTCTGCCGAAATTTTTACTAATAACTGCTTACATAAATTATTTTGCTATAAGTGTTACCTTTTTTATTTAAAAAAAAACAACTATAATAAAAATACCCATGATCCTCTGTTCCCAATAGTTGTACCTTTGTAGTCTGGAACATCTATTAAGAGGTAACTCTGAGTGTACTTGTATTCATGTTCTTGCATCCTTGATGGGTAATACTCTATTAGCTGCTCTAAAGCAATTAAATTAAATTGTGTTTTAGAAGTCCAAACAAGTTTTTATCCCGGACGACGTCCCGAGTCATTGCTTGTATTTTTATTATAGTTGTTTTTTTTAATGTATTTAGTTTATTTAAGTTTTAACATTTGAGATCATAGTTACTAATACATATCTTAATGCAGGGAGAATATATGGAAAAAACTTGAGGAATATAAGAACAAAGGAATTGAGATAAACCCCGACAAAGTCTACTTGGAGGTTGTAGGTGGGCAAAAGAAAGGAAAAGTCTACGGTTTAGGGAGTGCTTCACAAATGTATTACAAGAGTAATCCTACTTCTCAATCTACTGCATCATCTTCCACTCCTTCCATGATTTCTCAATTAAGTTCTCAAGTTGAAGAACTAAAGAAGATGGCGGAAGAAAACCATAACAAGGTAGAAGAAAGCCAAAAATTAGCGGCAGAGAGCTTAAAATGTGCTAAGGAATTCGTCGAAAATCATGAGATCGAAAAAGCTACATGGAAGAAGGTAAAATTAGCTATGCAAAAATCATTGCAGGAAATGACATCACTTGTAAAACAAGTTTACCGTCCTTATAAGCCTCCCACGCCTGCAGTCACCCGCTCTCGTGATACAACTAAGTGATTTTTATTTTCTTGGTGGTAATTATACGAACTGGTCTTTTACATTGTCATTAATTCTTGTTTGAAGTAGCTTTTTTTTATATGGGAGGTGACTTTTGGAACAATTAGTCTTATAAGTTAAATATTGTTTTTTAATACATTGATACAAAATTGATTGATATTTTGGATATTTGAATAAAATTAACATTTTGGTTATTTGAATTTATGCGTGGGTACCTTTTTTGCTTTGTGATTAATATTGGTTGTCGCTTAATTATGGTCTCAAATATTGATAGTTAGTCGCAAATATTTAGCGACTGCAAATTTGGTTTAGAGACTAATTGGTTAGTTGCAAAATCATTAGTCTCAGTAGTCGCTAATCTGTCACAAATAATTAGTTTTGTAGTCGCAAAAATTTGGTCTCGTATGTAGTTGCTAATCCGTCGCAAAAAACATTAGTCTCAATAGTCGCAAATCCGTCGCAATTAAACTAGTCTCCGTAGTCGCAAAAGTTTAGTCTCGTAGTCGCAAAAGTTTGGTCTTATAGTCGCTAATCCGTCGCAAAAGTAGTGTTAAAACATTGGTCTAAGTAGTTGCTAATCCGTCGCAAATATTTTACGACGGATAATAATTTAGTTGCTAAAATTTGAAAGTTGGTCGCTAAATGGTAGTTGCAAAGGCGTTGCAAATCCGTCGCTAAATTTGCGACTGTCCAAAAATTAGTCGCAAAAATGGATTTGCGACGAGGTCTTTGGCAACGAACCAAAGTAGTTGCAAATCCGTCGCAAATCCATTTTTGCGACGGATTTGCGACTGCTTTGGCCGTCGCTAATTACCCTTTTTCTTGTAGTGATCCGAACTTTCTGAAGGATGAGGCATTTCTCTCCGCCTGCGGTTTTAACACCATGTTTCCAAAGGGTAGACTTGCTATACATCCGGCTACGTACCGCCTTTATTGATACACTAACCATTTGATTATTCTACTTAACTTTTTCCCTTGTTTTTTGCAGAAGAAGCGCTAAAGATGGTGGACGCCAATAAGACGCCTGCTAAGTCAGCTGCTCAGCTAAGGAAGGAGCAGCTTCAGCAAAATAAGGCGGCCTTGGAGGCTAAAAATAACGGAGTAAGGGCCGCCTTCCATGCTTCCTTGTAATTTTTCATTTTACCGTCTGTAACCCCTTTGCCTGGTTTTACAGAGTGGCAGCAAATCTATCCCCAGCTTCATCAGAAAAATGTTCAAGCGGCCTGGGGACGAATTAAAGAAGACCCCGGCTAAGGTGGGGAGACAAAACCCACCCCGACCAACTTCTTCTGCTCAACTGAACCCTACACGCCCCACAACCGGTGGGAAGGGCCTGGCTGAGCTCAAGGCCTTGAGCGAAAGCTCAGGGCCATCTGTAAAATTGTCAGACGCCTCTACGGCGTCGAAGAGTGGCGAGCCACTCAATGCTGCAACCAGTAATGCAGCGGTTGGGGAAGGAGGATCTCCCCAGCCTAAAGACCAAGGTAAGAATAAATGCTTTGAGCCCCCATGGCCGCTTGACTTTATGAGAGTCAAGACTCGAGTGAGCCTATCTGGAGATTCACTTAGCAGCCAGTACAACTTAGGTGCCGTCTATGCTGCCCTCTCACCAAGTACTTCTTGGGGTGCAGATGCGTCCAGCAGCGGGCTTGACGTCCAGCAGTATGCCAAGCAGATTCATAGGACCCTTACTAGGTCGGAGAAAGACAAAGTGCCTGGGCTCCAGGTTGTCAACTTCGACCAGATCCCAGCCCTACTTGCTGAGGTAACTTAGAATTTATTTCAAGTATTTTAATCTTTTTATCCGAATTCTAACTTGCTGTCTGTATTACACAAACGATGCGGAGGGTGGATGGGCTCAAGGTCCCGTTCAGGCGGAAGAAAGAAGTGGTAAATGATGCTAAAGAAAGGGCCGAAGCTGCTCTCAACTCTGCTCAATATCAAAATACACTGAGTAACATAGAAATTAAAGCTCAAGAGTTGAAATAGGAGGAGCTAGTCAAGTCCATGACAGCTGCTGTTGAGGAGTGGCCAGAGTCACCAACTCAGAGTTGGAGCTCAAAAATGCCAAGTCTGAACTGAAGGCTTTGGAGTCGGCGGACAAGGAGAACCTCCAGCTGAAGGACGAGAACAACCGGCTCAAGATTAAGATAGTTGAGATGAGAAACCAACATCAAGAAGAGTTGTCCAAGGAGCAGAACCGGCTGGTCGCTGAGAATGAGAGAGATACTGAGGCCCGCCTAAGGATGGCTTAGGATCTTGCTCACCCAGGATCTGACTTCAAGTATCTCCGGCTGAGGTATGAGTATCCACAGCTGTGTATGGTCTTGAAGGAGCAGGCACCGCCTCCGTTTAAGGAGTGGGCCTTAGAACAAGACATTGAGGTTTCTGATAGGGAAGAGGAGAAGGTGGAGGAACAAGCTGACCAGGTCCAAACTGATCAAGTTCCCCCCTGAGCCAACTGAAGCAAACCTCACTGCCGGCCAAGATCAGCCGGAGCAGACTCAGGAGCCTTAAGTCTTTTTGCGGCAGTATGCCAAACTTATTTTCTCCGGCCTGTGAGCCTTGTATGTTTGTATTTTACCGACTGAGGAGTCGGGCAACTTAACAATTTTTTCACTTTTTCTCCGGATGTCTATCCGGTTAACAATATTACCCAGCCTTTCTGTCGGTTTTGAAGTAATGAAGTATGCCGACTGAGTCGATTTTGTTCAATTTGTTTTCAATTTTTGCACTTAAATTTTGCACACGCATATATACTTGAATTTTTGAAATTTTCTCCTAACTCTTTAATAGCATGCGGCATTTGACAAACCGAATGCACTTGCCCCTAGGCGGCTGTGTGGTTGGTTTCAGCACTAAGCTGATTGATTAGCTTGGGAACTTTTGATACTTTAGAGAGTATGAGATATTCCTAAGTCAATCAATCACAATAGAGATTTCCCCAAACCAAGTGCACAGCCGTCCAAGCATTCAAGCGGGTACCCGTCGGCCAGGCGATGAGGTAGTTGTACTAAACTTCCTCTCCTCCGCCTGGGGTATCTGCAATCCAATTACACTCAATGTCCTTTTGCCCATTGGGAGGACTCGCATAATTTCGTAAAATGATCTAAGTAAGAACTTCAGCCGGTAACCGGCTGATGTCCTTTGGACATCCGATTTTGGGAGACTTAGTCGTTCTTTAGATTATTCTGGTCAAATGGCAATGAGTTGACCAATGAGGTCGTTCAATCTTTACCGTCTGTATGGATTGGTAGAGCATTTTGTAACCCGGATGGGAGATACTCTCTACGACGATTCCACCCGTATGGGCGTCACCGGACGCCATACTCATGTTGGAGCAGACGAATTTATAAAATAAATATCATCTGGCCATTAGCCTCATGTTTTTTGAACATTAATTTAGCCACTAAGTTTTTAACATAGTTTAATTTTAGCATTATGACAGTCGACCGTTTATGCAGTGCACAGGCGGTACTTTTAACATTGCGCGTGTAAAAATTAAATAACAGAATTAAAAACAAAAAGCAACTTTTTCATTGATAGGCTTTTCATTTACAAAAATTTACAAGTCTCAAAATTAGTACTTTTTCAAGTTGTCTACATTCCAAGTTCTAGGCAGCCTCCTGCTGTGTGGAGTTTTCAAGCAGTAGGTGCCATCTCTTACTTCTTCATAGATCCAGTAGGGGCCTTCCCAATTAGGAGTTAGCTTTCCATGCTCATTGGCCCTACCGGTTGCCTTCATTTTCCTTAACACAAAGTTCCCTACTTTCAAGGGCCGTTTGTGTACTCTCTTGTTGAAGACACGGGTCATTCTCAGACGGTAGATCTCATGACGTAAGGCAGCATTGCCCCTGCGTTCCGGGAGTGAGTCCAATGCTAGCCGCATGGCCTCCCAGTTTGCCTGACTCGTAGAGTCGGCTCATAATGCTCGAAGGGCATGACGACTTCAACATCATAAACCATGAGAAATGGGGTTTCACCGGTTTCCCCTTTTTCAGTTGTCTGGATGGCCCATACGACATGAATTAATTCTTCGGCCCATAAACCACCGGCTCTTTCAATTTTCTTTTTGATGCCGTCTGAGATGAGTTTGTTGAAGGCTTCAACCTGGCCATTTTCTTGGGGTCAGCCGACTGATGCAAAACAATGTGATATCCTTTGATCTCCCAAACAAGTCTTGAGCTGAGGCGTTTCAAACTGAGGGCCATTATCAAACACCATAGACATAGGTACCCCAAATCGGGTGATGATGTTGTTCCAAATGAAAGAAATGACATCCTTTTTCTTGATGTTCTTGACCGCCTCTGCCTCCACCCACTTGGTGAAATAATCCACAGCCACCAGAATATAATGCTTTCCGCCTAGTGCAGGCGTAAAAGGACCTAAAATGTCCATGCCCCATTTAGCAAACGGGACTGGGCTGTGGATTGCTGTCAGGTCAGTTGTCGGCTGATGGATAAGCTTGCTAAATCTTTGGCACTTGTCACATTTTTTTACCAGCTCCATGGCGTCTGATTCAAGAGTGGGCCAGAAGTAACCTTGCCGCCTGGCCTTGACAGCCAGAGATCTGCTGCTTATGTGAGAGGCACAGTATCCTGCGTGTAGTTCTTCGAGAACTTCCTTCCCCTTTTCTGGGGTAACACACTTCAATAAGGGTTTAAGGAAACTCGCTTTGAAGAGTTCTCCATTTCTCATCTCGAAGTTTGCTGCTCGCTTCTTCAAGATAGCCGCTTCCTGTGGTGAATTAGGCAGCGTGCCGTCTTGAAGATATGCCCTGATGTTATCCATTTAAGTAAAGCTTCGGTCAAGTACTCCAATGGGTTCTTCTTCAGTTATACTTCATTTTTCCATAACTTCCCAGAAGACTAACCGAGGCGTATCACAGGAGGTGGAGGATGCCAATTTCGACATTGCATCTGCCTGATTTTTTTCAGACCTGGGCACTTGACTTAGATGGAATTCTTCAAGTGTCCTACTTTCAAATTTGCTCGCCTGAGAGTGGCTTCATAGTCACTATGGTATTGGCTAACGACCAACTGAGAGTCAGAGCAGATGTCAATTTTGTTGCCCCTGCCGCCTTGCACATGGATGCCAGCTAACAGGGCTTCATATTTAGCCTCATTGTTTGAGGCTTGGAACTTGAACCGTAGTGCATACTCGTATTTATCCCCTTCAGGAGAGTGACAGATTATGCCTACACCACAGCCGTTCATAGTAGAGCTCCCGTCTACATACACTTTCCAAACGTGATCAGGATTGTCCGGAGCAACCGGCCTTGTCATTTCGACAATGAAGTCGGCAAACGCCTGACCCTTCACTGCCTTTCTTGGTTCGTAAGTGATTTTAAGACTTTGTATTTCAGTAGCCCACTTGAGCATTCTACCGGATGACTCAAATATTGTCATTGGCCGCTTGAGAGGTTGGTATGTGTAGATCACAACCGGATGTGCCAAGAAGTAAGGTTTCAACTTCTTAACAACCATATAAAGGGCGAGGCAAAATTTTTCAACCATGGGGTACCGTAGTTTAGTATTTCTGAGCACATGGCTAATGAAATAGACCGGGAACTGAATGTCGTCTTTCTCAGCAAGGAGAACGACACTGAGGGCGTGATCTGAGACGGCTAAGTACATGTAAAGCGTCTCTTTGGGCAGAGGGCTAACAAACCTTGGCTAAAAGTGTAAGTGTTCTTTCAAATTTTGAAAGGTCGCCTCATCATCATCCCCCCATTCAAATCTAGTCTTCTTCCTAATTGCTTGGAAGAAGTAAAAACATTTGTCACCTGACCGGCTGAGAAATCTCCCCAATGTCGCCAGGCAACCGGTGAGCTTCTGAACTTCCTTGTCAGTGCGGGGTGACTTCATGTTAATTACCGCCTGTATATTTTCGGGGTTAGCCTCTATCCTCCTTTGACCAATCAGGAATCCGAGAAACTTCCCAGACTCAACACCAAAAACACACTTTTTGAGATTTAACATAACCTTATGCCGCCTAAGTGTGGTGAAGGTTTCACGGAGATCAACAAGGTGATCCGTCTGTAGCTTGGATTTGACTATCATGTCATCAATTTACGCCTCTACATTCCTCCCAATCTGATTAATGAAGACTGTATTAATCATCCGTCGGAAAGTAGCCGGCACATTCTTCAAACCAAGGCATCACTGTATAACAGAATAACCCCTGATCAGTGACGAAGGCTGTCTTCTCTTGATATTTTTTCCACAGGGGTATCTCGTGGAAACCTGAGTAGGCATCCATAAAATTCATCAAGACATGCCCGCCTATAGAGTCGACCAGGCTGTCGATCTTTGGAAGCGGGTAACTGTACTTTGGACATGCATTGTTCAAGTTAGTGTAATCTACACACATGCGCCAGGTACAATTCGGCTTCTTTAAAAGAACAACATTCGCAACCTAATTAAGGAAGTTACATGGCCGAATGAACCCAGCGTCTAACAGCTTCTTGACCACGACAGCTGCCTCCTGACTTCTTTCCTCGCCATAATTTATTTTCTTTTTCCGAATGGGCTTCTTTTTAGGATCCACGGCGAGTTTGTGGATAGCAAGATCTGGGCTAATGCCTGGCATCTCTTTCACTTCAAAGGAAAAAATGTCTTTGAATTCTTTCATCAGAAAGTGCAAGTCTGCACCCAACCTTTCAAAGGCAATCGTCCCCACCTTAACAGTTTGTTTTGGACGGCTTTCATCCAAAGGAATATCAATATGATCACCAGCCGGCTGGGGACGAAGTTCATCTGACCGTTCCCCGATCAGTGATTGCTATTTCATCTCTTTCTTCACCTCCACCAACTGATCAGCCTTCCTTTACTTTCCGGCTGCTGGTGGGGCTGGTTCATAGTCCTTGACATCATCAAAGTCTATTGGCTCCTTCGGTTGACCGTCTGAGAGGTAACACTCCCTTGCCGTCTTCTGATCCCCATTTAGGGAGCCAACAGAGCAATCATCCTTTTCAAATTTTAACAACATGAGAGCTGGGATGATGACTCGTTCCAACTTGTCTCTGGAACGAATGTGTTTAGCAATGAGTGACCCGTTAGTGGCCACGTATGTCTCGACGTCCACATCGTGGTCATCTTCCTTCTCTGTAAAGACCTCCCCATCAACCGTAGAACGGTTGGGGTCTGGCGGCGGTATAGACTCTTGAACAATCTTTGAGGTACTCTCCCCACAGACGGCGCCAAATGTTTTGGGTGTTTTTGTCCCTCGGGAGAGTTACAGCTCAAAGATAGGTCCAACGCGGTCCGTACCTGCAAAACACAGAGACTCTGGGTGGTTGGAGCTCCGCTTTCGACGATCATGTTAGAACATGTAGGAGAATGTACAGAGTGTAGAAAAGTAAAGTGAGATCTTCTCAGATTCCGAGATAAGATGTTTTCTCTAATGAGAGAGAATGTAGGGTAGTAATAAATGAATGTATATATCCCCAAAATGAGGGAAATCTCCCTATTTATAGGGTCATGGGAATACGCTCTCATTAGGTCATCCTAACCTAATTGGCTGCGCCGCTTTGTTACTTTCTCGAGAATTGGGCCTTGAAGGCCGCAATTCTAACTGATTTCTAAGGCTGACACGTGTCAGCTAGTGAGTGGCCCATGTTGGACCAGCCTAGACTTGACACGTGTCCCTCTCCGATTGGGCCACGTGTCTAGGGTATTTTTACACTAAACATCCGTCATTCCCAAAATTAATGGGTAGGACAAAATACAAAGGAAATTTTGTCAAAATTTGTACTTGATCTTATTAATTTATTATAATTTAATTTTATGTCTTGCACTATTGTATTATACGAAGGGATACAATTTTTGGAAAAATAATGTTGTTTTAATGTGTGGTATTTAAAAAAATGTCAATTGGATCACTCTTAAAAAAGAAGTGACGCAAATTACGATCGTTTTAGTAACGGTCGTTGAAAATAAAGGAAACGATTGTAATTTATATTAATTGCGACTGGTGTAGTAGCGATTGCAAATTTGTTCATTTGCGACGGCTAAAGGCAGTCGTTAAAAGTTTTTAAAAAATTAAAAAAATGTTAAAAAACGGAAACAAACAAAACCAAAATTCAAAAATCAAATAAACCAAAATCCCGAAATCAATTCAAATCAAACGTCAACCTAAATCAAACGAAAAATAAACCTAAATCAAACCAACCCAAAAATCAAACTAAAAAGAAACCACACCTAAATCAACCAACAACGAAACCTAGCAGAAATTAAATCAAAATTACAAGCAAAAACAAACCAGAAAAAATTAAACAAACGAAAAAAATTTACCAAAAATCAAACGCAAATTCAAAACAAAAATAAAATCTAAAATTAACAAAAATCAAACCAAAATTAACGAAAAAGCGCCAAACCCAAAATGAAGAAAAAATCGAACAAAAATCAAACCCAAAAAATTCGACCAAAAAAAAAAATTAAAATCCACATAAATTGAAAATAAACAAAATAAACAAAAAATTAAACCCACATAAAAAAATCAAACAAATAATATACCTATATATAAAAATTAGAACAAAAATTAAACCCACATAAATAAAATCAAACAAATTAAAACCCACATAAAAAAATCAAAAATAAAACATTAAATACACATAAATTCGACCAAAAAATCGAACAAAAAACGAATTAAACCCACAAAAATAGAAAATAAACAAAAACAAACAAAATTTTAAGAAAAATCAACATACCTTTCCCAATATTTCTTCCTCTTTGGGTTTATATGGTCAAATTCGACCATGAAAACTCCATTTTTGGAATTTTTATGGTCGAATTGGACCATGAACACCATAATCCGAACAAGAAAAAAAAAGCATGAAGAAGAAAAAGAGAACCGAGGGAAGAGAAGAGGCGGTGAAGATGGTGGCAAAGGAAAGAGATGCGGACGCTGGTAAAGATGGAGAAGGAGGAAAGAGAAGAGAGGAGAGAGAACAAAGAGGAGAGAAAGAGAAAGACGAAAGACAAGAGAGAGAAGGCCATGAGAAAGAGAAGAGAGCGGCATGAGCTTTAAGAGTAAATTAGGGTTAGGGTGAACTAAGTACCTTTTTATACCCAATCTTTTTATTTAAAAAAAAAAGCCTTTTACGACCGCCAAAAACGGTCGCAGATTATGTTTTAATTTTGAATTATTTAAAAATTATGTTTTATACCCTTGCGACGGTTTAAAAGGGAAAAAACGGTCGCAAACCGCTTTCAAAAACGGTCGCAAATCTGCGACCGCTTTCAAAAACAATCGCAATATTGTGACTGCGTTCAAGACGATCGCAGATTTCATATTTTGCGGCCTTTTAGATGACGGTCGTAAAAAAAAGTGGTCGCAATTTGACCGAATTTTAGTAGTGTTAGTTTGAATTACTTATTCTCTTGGGATTCAACCCTTACTTGCTCAATTACATAGTAGAGTTAGTTCAATTATTTTTGTTAGGTACGCGACACACCTATCATCCTTTCATCTCCTCTCCGTAGAAGGTAGATTGAATCGTTCGTTATCAACTAACTAGCATTAGTAGAGGTTCAATTCTAGCCCGTGGACCAAGAAGAGGAATCACGTTTGGGGTTCTTGCTCTTCTTATTGTTCTTGCTCGATCACACGTGGAATCACGCTTCAAAGGTATAATTATGTGTTTTCTTTATGTGTCGTGCATATATCCTGTTTAGGTGCTTATAAATATGTTTCATGCAATTCCGCTTTGAGTACCTATTTCCCTACAGAAATATCTTAAGCGATTTGCATGCCAACAAACATCAAGATTGCGTGCCATAGGTTAATTAAGGGTTAATGGGTTAGTTAAAACAAAATTGGAATTTTAAAAAAATTAAAGTGTATTAAATTATAATAAAAATATGCTAATCAATCATTCATATAGAGACACGTGTAGCACTTAACTTGTTAAATAGGTTACTAATAGTTATAACTTATTAAGGGGATACCCTCGAAGGTGGTAGGTTTTTTTTTTTTTTTTATTTGCTCATTTCTTATTAAAAAATGACAAATTTTGTGCAATCGAGTAAATGTGAATGTACCGTAGGTGGTTGTACAATAAAATCGATTTTATGATCGTAATTACCCTACTATTGGTAAAAAAAAAATAATTATTTTACAAATACAATTATTATTAAGTGATCATTAATTTACAAGTAGAATGTCGTTGATTAATTAACAAATTCAGCTACTACTACTCCCTCCATCTGTAACATCCCCAAATCTCCCTCTATGGAAATACTGGTATAATATGTGTAATTATATTGTAGACATAGACTTAGACATAATACCACCGCGTGATTACGCAAGGATATTTAAAACTATATCTTGTAGGGGAAACAACTCTTACTTTATTAATAATCAAAACCAACCATTTTTATGAGTACTCAACATTAAAGGACAAGTTTCAAAAACCCTAGACTAGGTGTGTAGGCGTCGTTCGAAGCGCGCCTACATTAAGCATGTGGTGAATATGATTGGCGCTCGTAGGAAGTGGAAATTGACATATATAATTAGTGACAACGATTAGGGACAAGGAAAGTAGGAAGCCGCCAACAAGTTTTTAAGGAACTTAAAAAACAGTTCACAAATCATTTAAGGCAACCACGATTAAGGGACAACAATAGGCAACAACGATTGACATATGAAGGTTACACCCCATTCATAATCCATGAGATTACTAACTCTATATGGTTCGAAATCACGAAAGAGGATCGGGGATGATGGTACGAAGTGAGTCATGGAGTCACATTCGCCCGTATTGGCCTCTACATGATTCTTATAATGAAAATTACTCTTGCGATCTCAAAAGCACATAAACAAAGATTCAATTTGCTCCAAACTAATAATAGGCTGAATTAGTTGAGTATTAATGCAACATATAACTCTAAAATAGTGTGATCACTTGATTAAACAATAAGATTAAAAAGGAACCTAAACCGGTAGTCCAAATTATCTTATTAGGCGTTATATTCAATTACATATTCCCTTTAAACACGCAATATAGTGATCAATAATAACAATAGAATAAACATTAACTAAGCAATTAAACCATAATTACGTTAGTCAAATTAAATAATGATAAACCTAATCATGATACTAGCAACAAGAATGAAAAATAAGAGTAATTAAGTAAATTAATTACTCACGTTCCACGTTTCCTTGAATTGCTACATCATAAATAAGTTGTTAGTAACTTCAATAAAAATATAAATCAAATTAAAAAAATTATATTAAATTAAAAGTAGAGAAGATTTGGTCCAAACCCTCAATCAGTTCTACCTTTCACGCCTTGATTTAAGTATGGAACTTC
Organism: Chenopodium album; assembly: GCF_948465745.1. NCBI lineage: Eukaryota > Viridiplantae > Streptophyta > Magnoliopsida > Caryophyllales > Amaranthaceae > Chenopodium > Chenopodium album. Next base: position 38,161,105 of record NC_137851.1, on the reverse strand, counting down.
GGGTGTTGTATGGACTCCTTGGAGTGCTTATAAAATGAATAGTGTGAATAGGAGAATAGGTTTAAGGCTTAGAATATGAGAGAGAGAGAGAGAGAAAGAGCTAGAGAGTGAGAGTGAGAGTGAGAGATTAGAATGTGTGTTGGTGCATAAGAGAGGAAGAGAGAATTATTTGGTGCCCTGAAACTGGTGAAATTAGCTTCGTATTTATAGAGAAAACACGAGGGGTGAAGCACATACCTAGGATTGAAGCGCCACGAAGAAATTAAACCTAAAAATTGCTATGACACGGCCCTATATGTCGTGACACGGTGCAGAATGCCGTGACAAGTCAAAATTTTCCGCGGTGCGGCAATTTTGCCATGTAGCGATAAATTTCAGTTTTTACGCGTTTTTAAAAATTCGATAACTTTTGACCCGTAACTCGAAATAAAGAATATATTATATAGATGGAAAGATTATCATGGCTACATTCCAACCAAATTGTAATCAGGTCAAAATATTTTTTATAATGAAATATATATGGTCGTTTTAGTGCAAGGGTGTCGGTTTTGGGCCGAGTTTTAGTGTTTTGCTCATATCTTTTTCGTTTTAAATCGGGATTAGGCTTATGATATATCATTGGAAATATTATTTCAAGGCCTATCCAACCAAATAATATTTGGATAAAAAATATAGGGCTACGAATGTAGGGTTTCAAAAAGTCCAACTTTCTGTAGAACAAAACCCGACCCCATGACCCACTCACAATTAATATAACTAAAAGACATAAATAACAAGATAGAGTGAAAAGACCATCTTACCCTTGACGCATGCTCTGCTCGTTCGACGAGATCTTACTTCGAAAGCTGAGTCTCGCAAGCGCGTAGACCTCCAACGATAGTCCTCCCGCAACCACGACCCAAATGGTCTCTAGCCGAGTTAGGACAAAAAACAACTACTCCGGTTTTATGTGAACTTAAAGGTTTTCCCACAATTATGGAGATGCCTTTTTGAGTTCCAACTCAAGTGAAGTTCTCCAATTCCTAAGGTGGGTATTTATAAAGAACTTCATATGAGGACTCCACTCTCCCATTAATGTGGGAGAGTTGGTAAAAATCAATTTTCATTTTATATTTAAATCAAAAATAAAATAAAATCTCGAAACAATAATTAATCAACAAGTGTCACAAGGAGGGAGAGGATAGGTGAGGATCACAAAGGGAAAATGGGACCAAAGCTTGGTCCCCCAAGCTTTCCCCTAGCCGCCACTCACATTCTCTCGGCTCCAATAAGCTATCGCCACATGACAGGGCTTGCCTTGGGCGCCAAGGCTACCTTGTTGGCGCTTGGCGCCCTCGGCTAGGCTTGCTGCTAGGCGCCAGCTGACGCGCTAATGCTGCTACCTTGGCCCAGAACGCCTCACATTCTTGCGGGCTGCTGGCCGTGGCCCCTTGCGCGCCTATTGCTAGCAGTGCTAGCACACTGCTAGCTTGCTAGTGTTGTTAGCCTGCTGCTGGTACGATGCGCACATGCTAACATTGCTTGCTAGCCATGTGCTTGCAGCGATGCTACCATTGGTGCTCTAGAACGCTGCGCCACGCACCAGCCAGCGCTACTAGCAGCCTAAGCTCGATGCGGTGCACATGCTAGCCCCCATGCTATCCCAAGTGCCCCTAGCACTCGATTTATTCAGGGCATTCCAATGATATGGGTATTTTAGTAATTTGCTGATTTTTACTGTCTCGTCTTTTATTAATTCGACTCCACTTGCGACGCTCGATCTCGACGCTTTTAGCTCGATATTCGACGTCTAAGTTCATATTCTCGAGATAATCATTAATTCCTACCGGATTTATTTGTCATGTCAGATCGTTAGTTTCTTGGGTGTGACCCGAAGGGTTTAGTCAAGATTAAGCTGTAATATTAATTATACATTAATTACTGATCGAAAGCGGCCTCCAACTAGGCATTTCAATCACTTGACCTCACTGAATAATTAGCTTTCTAATAATTCCGAACCCTCTATCGGAATAATACACTTGTTCGAAGGTTCCTATCAATCTCTCACTTGTCCTTCCTGACAAGTGTGGTTTTTGTTTATAGCCTATTTTCTATGTCACTTCATGTCTCTTCATGAACTATAAGGTAAGATTATTCGTCATCCTTATTACGTCCAAAAGTGCTTCTCGAAATCCGAGTTCGACTGTCAATAAGTAGATGATTTCTTAAAATCCATCTGAGCACGGTCATGCATTTTCACAATCTCAATCTTCGAGAGGCCTTGTAAACATCATAGACATGTTCCCTATGGTTAATAGGGGGACATTCCCAGTCTTGTACTGTCAGCTTCTCTTACTAAGAGGACCTAGTCGCCCGAGTGTTACTGTTATAATCCCCATGTAAAGCAGACATTTGACGAACATCAAAACGGACTATTACTCAAACAAGATAACTCACAATACTCTTAGTTGAGGAAAGAGGTTTCGATAACAATAATGAGAGGTATACTTATGATGATTTTTAAATCTCTTCAAGTATTCTCATAGGTCGATCTATTATGGTTCTAAACCAATACCTGTGCAAATGATTTATGACAATCATGTCCTTGTAGCACAAGAAACGGTGCTATAAATCAAACTACACACTAATCTCAAGTGGTTATTAATCGTCCATCATTTAAATGACCTCGATTAGGGATAATTTTCAATTATAATATTCAATGTTCACTTTATTGGTGTTTCTTTATCTAAGACTGGTCTTGATACCCTATTATGAATATTCTCAAGATTGAATGGACTCAATATTTAATCCTAAACCACAACTAAATTGAAACGGAGAGATAAAATTGCATGAAATTAAATTACTCCAAAACTTGAATGGTTCATCTTAGTGTCTTACATTAAAATGTTCAAAATTAATTAAAATAATAAACAATGAAATCAAAGCCAATCACTAACGTGCCTGATTCCCATTGCCTCAACGTGCTTGTTGTGCTTCACTTGACTCAGAGTTTTAGTAAGTGGATCGGCTACATTGTCGTCCGTTCCAACTTTACAAATTCTGATTTCACCCTCTGACTTCCATTCCCTTATCATGTGAAATTGCCGCTTGACATGTTTGACCTTCTGATGTTCCCTTAGCTATTTGTCCTGAGAAATAGCTCCATTGTTGTCACAATAGAGGGCTATTGGACCCTTGATGGAGAGTACAACATCAAGTTCACCAACGAACTTACGAATCCAAACTGCTTCCTTAGCCGCTTCAGCAGATTCCAAATATTCGACACTCTTCCAACTAAACGCTCCTCCATTTAGACAGAACATGTATCCAGACTGTGATTCGAAATCGTCTCTGTGTGTTTGGAAGCTTGCCTCGGCGTAACCTTCAACAACTAATTCATCACAGCCACCATATACCAAGAATTTATCCTTGTTCCTTTTCAAGTACTTTAGGATATTCTTGGTCGCAGTCTAATGCGCCTCTCCTATGTCTGATTGGTATCGGCTCGTATCACTCAAGGCATACGATACATCTGGCCTAGTACATATCATGGCATACATGATCAATCCAATAAGCAAAGCATATGGAATCTGATTCATCCTTTCCTGCTCATCAGGTGTCTTTGGACACTGCTTCTTGCTTAGGGTTATGCCATGTGACATGGGTAGGTGACCTCTCGTGGCCTACTTCATATTAAATCAAGCCAGTACCTTATCAATGTAAGTACTTTGGCTCAATCCAATCATCCTCTTTTATCTATCCCTATAGATCTTGATGCCCAATATGTACTGAGCTTCTCCTAAGTCTTTCATTGAAAAACATTTTCCAAACTATGCCTTTACTGACTCTAACATTGGAATATTGTTTCCAATGAGCAATATGTCATCGACATATAAGACTAGGAAGGCGATGTCACTCCCACTGACCTTCTTGTAAACACAAGACTCATCTGGATTCTTGATAAAGCCAAATTTACTGATAGCTTCATTGAATCGCAGATTCCAACTTCTGCTAGCTTGCTTTAGCCCATAAATGGACTTTTTAAGTTTGCATAGCTTCCCAGCATTGTTTTGATCGTCAAAACCTTCAGGTTGTGTCATATACACAGTTTCTTCCAACATTCCATTGAGGAAGGCGGTTTTGATGTCCATCTGCCATATTTCATAACTGTAATATGCAGCAATCGTTAGGATAATCCGAATAGATTTAAGCATTGCGACAGGAGAAAAGTTTCCATCATAATCAATACCATGAATTTTCCTGTAACCTTTTGCTATCAGTCTAGCTTTGTAAATGAATACATTTCCATTTTTGTCGGTTTTCAATTTGAAAATCCACTTACATCCGATAGGTGTGTAACCTTCGAGTAAGTCAACCTAGTCCCACACTTGATTTTCAAACATGGAATCCATTTAAGATCTCATGTCTTCTTGCTATTTAGCAGAGTCGGAGCTCGCCATCGCTTGCTTGTAGGTTGCCGGTTCGTCTCCATCCACTACTAGGATGTCTTGATTCTCGGTTAATATAACACCAAGATACCTATCAGGTTGAGACCTTGGCCTCTGCGACCTACGTAGGGTAACGGACTGAGCATTTGCATTGTCGGTTTGACTTTGCACATATTGACCAACGTCAAAAGATGCTGTTTGAGCACTTTGACTGTCAATTTGATTTTGTTACTTGTCCTCTCGAACTTCATCGAGTTTCATTTTCCTCCCACTTTTCATTTTGGAAAGGTGTTCCTTCTCCAAAAAGACACCATCACGAGCAACAAACACTTTGTTCTCGGATTTGTTGTAGAAGTAATACCTTGTGGTTTCTTTTGGGTAGCCCACAAAGAAGACCTTATCATATTTGGGGTAAAGTTTCTTAGAATTAATTTCTTGACATATGCTTCGCATCCCCAAATTTTGAGAAAAGACAACCTGGGAGCTTTCTACGTCCATAATTCGTATAGAGTCTTTTCTACAGCTTTTGATGGAGCACGGTTCAGTGTTAGTGCCGCGGTTAGAAGTGCGTGTCCCCAAAAGAGAAAGAAAGATCACTAAGACCCATTGTTGATCATACCATGTCTAGCAAGGTTCGATTTCTCCTTCGGATACTCCATTCCATTGTGGAGTTCCTGGAGGTGTCAATTTTGAAAGTATACCCTTTTCTTTCAGATGGTCATTGAATTCTTGGCTCAAGTATTCACCACCTTGATCTGATTGAAGGGCTTTGATTTTTTTTTTTTTGCCAAGTTGATTTTCAACTTCACTCTGAAATTCTTTGAACTTCTCAAACGATTCAAATTTATGTGACATAAGGTAGACATATCCATATCTACTATAGTCGTCTATGAAGATGATAAAATATCGATGGCCGTTTCTTGTGGTTATGCTCATTGGTCGACATACATCGTTGTGTATTAGGCCCAATAAGTCACTTGCCCTTTCTCCCAACTTGGAAAATGGATGCTTTATCATCTCTCCTAATAAAAGTGCTTCGCAATTTTCAAACGATTGTAAATCGAATGAGTCAAGAACACCGTCTTATAGAAGTTTCGTGATACATTTGATGTTAATGTGGCCACGACGACAATGCCATAAGTATGTCTCATTTGACTCAATGGTCTTAGCTTTCTTAGTGGTATTTGCAACATTATAAACTTGTTTGTCTAGAGAGAGAACATAAAGACCATAATCTGAATATGCCTTACCATATAAAACATTGTCGAGATAAAACAAACATGCATTTTCTTTAACTCGAAACCCAAATCCCTTGGCGTCTAACGCCGAAATAGATATACTTTTTTTGGTAACTCTGGGAACATGATAGCAATTTTCAAGTTCTAAAACAAGCCCTGAGGGCAAAGATAAACTGAGAGCTCCTACAGATATGGCTGACATCTTGGCTCCATTGCCGACCCGTAGTTCAACCCCTCCCTTCTCTAGCCTCCTGTCAATCCTTAGTCCCTGAGCATGAGAACAAAGGTTTAAGCCACATCCGATATCTAATACCCATGATGTTTTGCTAGCGAAGTTTAAGTCAATAACAAAAATACGTGATGTAGAAGCAACTGTGTCATTCTTCTTATCTTCCTTGAATTTGAGGCAATCTCTCTTCCAATGTCCCTTCTTCTTGCTGTAAAAACATTCGGAATCAAATTTAGAAGAGGCTACCTTCTTCTACTTGTTGTCTTTGGTAGCTTTTGTCTTAGGCGGAAAGTTCTTCTTACCCTTCCCCTTAAAACCTTTCTTATTCTTGTCTGAGCGCTTGAACAGCTTGCCCTTCTTGACCATAAGCATGTCATGCTTTCCCTCATCCTTGAGCGTTTTCTCGACTTGCTTCAATATACAATGAAGCTCGGTGAGGGTTTTCTCCATGCTGTGCATGTTATAATTCATCTTGAACTGATCATAGCCTTTGTCCAGGCACTGAAGAATAATGTTAATTGCCATCTCGGTCGAATACCCCGCATCAAGCCTTTCCATGTTCTCAAATAAACCAATCATTTTGAGTATATGTGGGCTGACCGATTCTCCTTTCTTGAGCTTGCTCTCAAGGATCTACCTGTGGGTTTCAAACCTTTCAGTTCGGGCCTGCTCTTGGAACGTATTCAGAAGCTCAGAAATGATCTCAAAAGTTCTCTCCTTCTCAAAGAAAATCTTCTAAAGGTTGGGAGACATAGTGGCCAGCATGATGCACATGACATCCTGATTGGCAGTTTGCCATAAGTTTAGGGCAGCCTGAGTCACTTCCTCATTCGGAGTCTCGGGAATTTCCTTATCAAGGACGTATTCCTTTTGCTCTTGCATGAGAACTATACGCAAGTTTCTTTGCAATCAAGAAAATTTAGCCCACTCAATTTCTCCTTGTCAAGAATTAAGCGCAACGAGAATTGGTTGTTTGAGTTATTCACAGACATGGTTCTACAATTGAAAGGATTTTAAATGAAAAACCATTCATAATACTTAAATAAGATTAAATTCATGCGCATATATCAAACTTATTTGAACATCTTATTCACACATTAAATTTATCCCTATTTGGTGAGAATAAGTCGATTCCAAGATCCAAAGAATCAATGAGAAGTTAGCTTGTCTTAACACTTATTACTCTAAGGTAAGAAACTCTTTTCTAATGGCTCCAAGCCACTCTTGGTTAGATAAATCGTCGCATATAATGCTCTCTCAACAATTTATCTCCTTTGCCACGATATGTTAGGACTCCATCACTCATATCGTTGAGTCTAACTAAAACCAACATGTATGTGATGTCTTGCTTTGGCAAACCCATCAACATACCTTAAGTTCCTAGGGAGATGGTGATGCCTAGATTTGGCATAGCCCACCACTATGCGCATTAGTTCAGTAAGTGTTGTTTTGGAATGGCAAGTTTTACTCAATATTTTAGGGACCTAGGGTTTCTATGTTGGTTTATTTAAGTGAACTTAATTAATCATCAAAACATTCGAAATCCTAAACATGCATCTAACATATCATTTTTATATATAAGCATAAATATATATATCGAAAACATAAGTAAATGATGCATTTGGCAACTAGCATGACCCCTTGAGTCTTCAAGTCTTCATGGGTCTTGATTTGCAATTCATGGCTTCGTCTTCCAAGAGACTCCGTCTTCAAGACATAACCAAACTAATGCAACTACTTGTATCTACGATTAGGACTAATCTAAATATTAAGGTACAAAAATACTCAACGGTTCGCAGACCGTATTTAGATTTACAAAAATACATGACAAAACATAGTACGTATTTTCTATCTTAATCGGGCCTCACTAGTTGCCATTTTATAAAACTTGTGAGAAAATATACATTCCATTCATCCATTCACTATATGTGAATGGCCCATGCATTTTACAACGTAAAACAAGTAACAATGCATCAACACGCCTTAAAATAGTAACTAACTTAGGTGGTTAATCTGATATACGCGCCTAATTAAAACTAGTCAAAGTTGTTAATCGATTATGTGACTAAGCGCAATTAAAATAATGAAGCTCCCACTACATTACGCATCCAACTTAATTAATCCGATTAATTAAGCCGGTAAACCCAAAATTTTGCCAAATTTAAAAATTTGCAAGTGCCGCTCAAAAATCGAAGCCTAGCCTCAAATTTTAATTAAATTAAATAAACATAAATAAAATAATTAAAACGGCAATAAAATGCAAAATTGCATAGCCCTTAACACGGCCAAGTGCCTAGCATCGAAACTTATGCTAGGCACCGAGGCCTTGGATTCCTTTGCATGGGCAACCCGCATAGCCACGGCCATGCCAAGCGTCACCTCGTAGCCTACAACACCGCAATGCGCGAAATGCTACCTACGAGGCGTGCTCACGATGTTTGGCTCGTGAAGGCCCCTAAAGGGCTTGCTGTTGTGCGGCCTTATGCTGCCTCGCGGCAGCCTTCCGCACACATGGTGCACCTACTGCCGCACCAAGCCGCACACCAGCCGCTCCTTGCACACGATCGCACGCACATCACACACTTGGTGCTGCCATGTGCGCACCATCGTTGCGCACAGCATGCATCCTTGGCAACCACATGTGAGCTGCTGTGCAGCCCGGCTAGCCAAGAGGTGCTCGTGCTCTTGTGCCTCGGTTTATGTGCCAGTTCCTCGGGATTATTTCCCGATTTTTCGTGTGACATTTATCATTAATTCTAAATTAATTTTAGAATTAATATTTTGAGCAAAATAAATGAAACTAAAACAAGTCCAACTTAATAAATTCATTCAAGTGCACTAACCAAATTAATTCCAAGAACTATTCTTTAATAAAATTTGATTCAACTCGATGCAACAAAAATGAAGGGATATTCTCACTATTAATTTAACCAAAATAAATTAATCATGAGATTTGACAAAATAAAAGGGAGTTGGAACAATGAACATAAATATTCAAAGAAAAATTCCAACTTTAACTTGTGAGTCCTTGAAAAAATTACATCTTCCATTATAAAGATTAATGAAATTTCTATCACAAGTTTGAAACTTTATGATTCCAATCAACTTAATAAATGATTAAATCAAGAAAGTTCAATAAACATACTTGGAATTTAGTAACACAAAGTTCAAATCACTTAAAATAATTAAAGATTTGATCTTTAGTACTTAAGAGCCTCAAAACACAAACTTTTCAAACTTAAAGCAATTTATTTGCAATTATGTGAAAATTTGAGCCAACCATTAAGCACCAATTACTACCAAGTAATTATGCTCAAAAGTGGTCTAAAATTGCAAAAGCATAAAGGAAAGAACCAAATGCATAATCACAATTAATATGCCATTAAGATTCAAGGTTTAAAAGATTTAAAATTTTTCGACAAAATGAAAAATCCCTCGAAACAGGCATTTTTGGCCAAAAATGTTTCCAGAATATCGATTCCACCCAAAATTCACTAGTCTTGGGCTAAAATCTGGATTCTGGAGCCAAAATTCTAAATAAAACGAGATTAAAATTAATAAAATTGAGCTACTGATCTAATTAGCAACAACAACCAGAAATTAAATCCATTTTAAACACCTTAAAAATTTTAGTTACAAAAATAAATGAGCAAGGCTCCGATACCGCTGTTGGGTTTTGAAAAGTCCGACTTTCCACGGAACAAAACCCGACCCCAAGACCCGCTCACAATTAATATAACTAAAAGACATAAATAAAAAGATAGAGTGAAAAGACCATCTTACCCTTAACGTGTGATTCGCTCGTTCAACGAGCTCTTACTTCGAAAGCCAAGTCTCACAAGCGCGTAGACCTCCAACAATAGTTAATCCGCAACCACGACCTGAACGGTCTCTAACTCGGGGTTTAGCCGAGTTCGGACCAAAAACAACTACTCGAGTTTTATGTGAACTTAAAGGTTTTCTCACAATTATGGAGATGCCTTTTTGAGTTCCAACTCAAGTGAAGTTCTCCAATTCCCAAGGTGGGTATTTATAGAGAACCTCATATGAGGACTCCACTCTCCCATCAATGTGGGAGAGATGGTAAAAATCAATTTTCATTTTATTTTTAAATCAAAAACTAAAAGAAAATATCAAAACAATAATTAATCAACAAGTGTCACAAGGAGGGAGAGGGTAGGTGAGGACCACAAAGGGATGGGAGGGACCAAAGCTTGATCCCCAAGCCGCCACTCACATTCTCTCGACTCCAATAAGCTGCCGTTAAATGGAAGGCCTTGCCTTGGGCACCAAGGCTGCCTTGCTGGCACTTGGTGCCCTCGGCTAGGCCTGCTGCTAAGTGCCAGCTCGCACGCTACTGCTGCTGCCTCGACCTAGCACGCCTCACATGCTTGCGGGCTGCTGGCCGTGGCCCCTTGCGCGCCTATTGCTAGCAGTGCTAGCATGCTGCTAGCTTGCTAGTGCTGCTGGCACGCTGCGCGCATGCTAACATTGCTTGCTAGCCATATGCTAGCAACGATGCTTGCATTGCTAGCACTGGTGCGCTAGCACGCACCAGCCAGTGCTGCTAGCAGCCTAGGCTCGGTGCGGCACGCATGCTAGCCACCATGATATCCCAAGTGCCCCTAGCACTAGGTTTGCTCGGGGCATTCCGATGCTAGGGGTATTTTGGTAATTTGTTGATTGATTGACTTTTACCGTCTCGTCTTTTATTAATTCGACTCGACTTGCGACGCTCGATCTCAACGCTCCTAGCTCGATTTCCGACATCTAAGTTCATAATATTCGAGCGAATCATTAATTCCTACCGGATTAATTCGTCGTGTCGGATCGTTAGTTGCTTGGGTATGACCCAAAGGGTTCAGTCAAGATTAAGCTGGAATATTAATTATACATTAATATTACTGATTGAAGCGGCCTCCAACTAGGCATTCCGATCACTTGACCTCACTGAATAATTAGCTTTCTCCGAACCTTCTATCGGAATAATACACTTGTTCGAAGGACACCATTCATATCATCAGTTTAGCTCGATTTTCAGATGTTGGACACGAAAAGAGGAAAATAAGATATGGTTTGGGGAAATAGGCTAAGAATTTGGTTGGTTGATGAAATGTATTGGGATTGAATATAGATTTAAGCACTCCAAAGATTAAATACTCAACCCGACCAATAATGGCGGTGAAAGGTTGTTCATTATTGGGTACGGTTTTGTGGAGACATTTTTAGGTGTCTACAAGGTGAAACCATTCCCGAGATTCCCAATGCGCATGTTAACTCCAGTTTAAAATCACTACGGCTTACCAACAAGATAAACAGAGCAAACTAAAACAAAATAGAAAATACGGATTAGCTAAATATGCTAAGTACAAAATAAGTAAAATTCATTTTTTTATAAGCGTGCTTTCGAAGGCTCAAGTCATAAAATTCATGACAACTTTAATTCTTTCAATAAAAACCTTCAAATAACTCTTTTAATAAGCTCAATAAAATTCAAATCTCAATTTCTAGTAACTCAAATACTCAAAATCCCAATAACTTAAATAGAGATTTCAAAGTATTGAAAACCAATTTAATCCAATTTCATCTCCTAAGTTTGCACACACCCCAAGTTAGTATATATCTTTATGTAAAAAGACTATCCTTGAGGAAAGACTCGGTCATACAAAGCCCATAGTCTTATCAACCAAATCCGCATAATGGAATTACATAAACATGCTTGTCAAGGTTTAAATAATAATTCAAGAACTCCTCTTGATAAATAATCCTTTAATTAAAAAAATAATAATCAACCTTTCCAATGAGTAATAATACCAACTCAAAACTTCTTTCATACAATTCAAAATATTTTCCAAATCAATTTTTTTTAAACATGATAAATAATTCAACCCATTCAAATTAAAGCATGATATTTAAAATCAATTCCTTAAACATATTTTATTTATAAAACATAATATGTTTATGTCCATTCAAACATAATTTCACCTCAACATGTTGATCAATTCAAATCACTTTAATTAAGTATCTAGCCACCTAAACGTACATTGATTCTGAATCTCAAATCAACACTTTGCACTTTCAAAGCTTGATCACAAATATGTACACCTTGCAATTAATATAATCATAAGGTTATCACATCATCAATAGACATAAACTCTAATCTATATGTGCATGGTCTACAAATCTCTTTAAAAATAATACCTTAATATAAAATTATAACTTTGAAATAATTCGCATTGGAAAGACTAAGCAAAACTTACAGAACCCATAAATCCTTCAATATAAAATTAACCAGAAGTGATTCGTGAGTCTAGCCTCAAGGATTTTTTGAGAGAAACAATCTTCTGCGAAACATCAAAAACCCAAAAAAAAAAATGACCAGAAGTGCCCAAAAAATTGGCTTCAAAGTTATACGGGATAATAATTATATGAAAAGAGGAGAAGAAAAGTAGGAAAGGGTTTAGGGAAAGAAAAATAAGAGAAAATTGGATTTTGGTGTGAAGAATATTAGAGGTATAGAGGGGGTATTTATAGGTTTAGAAGTGTAGAAATTAAGGTAAGTAAGTTTAGAATGAAATGTGGAAGTTTTGAAACTTGGAGGGAAAAGTAGGTTTTAAGGAAAATGTTAGCTTGGTGATTAAGAAAATAATTAATTATGGAAGGTATAAAACTCAACATGGTTGATCATGTTATTAAAGGAGGTAAGAATATTTACTTCGAGAATAGTTTTTAGATCAAATATCTAAGATCAAATATTTGCTAAGTATGAATAGCAAAATATAGAAATTAAGGCAAAATACTTATTTACAAAAACCTAAACAATAATCTATAAAATTATCTCTAATTGGCCGAAAGTTCTCAAGCAATATTGTTTAATTATTTTCGTACCATTTAAGCTAATTAAATTAGATACTATTAAGCGTAGGAAATCCAAAAATCAAACATATAATTTTTGGTTTTTATTAAAATAATAAAATAGGAAATTATTAATTATTCTAACCTAAATAACTTAAAAGGAATTAGATTTTTTAAGGTTAGAAAATTCAAAAATTCTAGGTTAATTAGTTTAGGAAATTCGGACTAATTAAAAAAATTAGAAAATAGATTTTTAATAATTAAAATATCCAAAAATATTTATATAAATTTTTGATTTAAAAAAAATGAAATGGATAATTATTCTTATCCAAAATCGAAAATAATAATTAAGTTTGAAAAATAGTTTTGGTGTAAAAAGTCAAATACTCCCTCCGTCCCCGAAAGAACGACCCATTTGGGTTGGTTACGCGGGTATTAAGAAAGTTAAATAAAAAGAAGTAAAAGTATATTGAAAAGATAAATTTACATGGGGTTTGTAAAAAAATAGAGAGAGAAACTAATAAAATTACATGGAAAATCAAATTTTTATATGGGGAAGCTAATTTTGCACAAATATTGTTGCAAATTGGTGGGTGTTTTAATGCAAATGGGTCATTCTTTTTGGGACTAAAATTAGACCAAATGGGTCGTTCTTTCGGGGACGGAGGGAGTACTATTTTGGCTCCAAAATTTAAATAAATATTTTTTATTACCTAAATACCCTTATTGGAAAATAATTATTAATTAATTAATTACTACCTTCATTACATATTATTTGCAACTTTGGGATATTATTTGTGAGATATAAAAATTCTAAACTTGCAACTAATATGTAACGAAGGTAGTAGAAAATAATTTTCTAAAATACGGGGTATTACAGTCAACCCCCCTTAAAAGAAGTTTCGTTCCAAAACTTAGTAAAAATACTACATAAATCAATTTAAATTTTTTTGACTCATGCACATTCAAACCAGACAAAAGGTCAAACTAACACTACAAGAAAACAGGGTAATTCGACGGAAAAAATCTGTCGGAAACAGTTGTCTAAATACCTTTTGTAGGAAATTAGGCTAATTCTGACGGAAATTCCATCAGAACATTATTCCAACGGAATTTACGACATAAATGATTTCGTTGGAATTAAATTTGACCCAAACTGAAGTTCCGTCGCAATATTCCGACGACAAAAATTCCGTCAAAAAATATATTTTACGACGGAAAAAGTCCGTCGGAACCTTTAATTTACGATGGATTTTTCCGTCGAAATTGATATTTTTCCGATAGAATTTTTCCGTCGGAAATAGTCTCATTCCGACGGATTTTTTTCTGTCGACAAATTGCGAGGAGCTTTTTCGTCGCTCTTTTCCGACGGAATTTTTTCCGTCGGAGTTATATGCATTTGGCTTCGGAGTTATAAGTCCACCGGAGCATCAACCACCAAACTTGCTTGTGTTTTAAATACAGGTCACCATTGAACTCGATCACGTTTAAGGCTAGGGTATGATGCGTAGTACACTTAAGACACTTGATAAGATAAAACAAATGTAACACCCCAAAATCTCCCTCTACGTAAATACTATAAATATACATATAAAATACCGTAGAGATAGATTTGGGCGTATTACTGCCACGTGAAACGTGAGGCTAACTCAAAGCAATTAACTTAGCAGCGGAAACTAAAAAAACTTTATATCATTAAACACTAGTTGGTGAGTACAATCTCATTATGAAACTTTAAAAGAAACCCTAAACTAGCTAGGTGATCAATCCCAAACTCCCGATGCAAGATGTAGCACATAGACTCCACCTGAAAACACAATTGCTTACCAAAATTGGTAAACAGGGCGAACCAAAAACAAAAAGGAAAACGGATTAGCCAAAACGCTAAGTAAATATACGTGCAAGAAATGTAAATACTTTTAATTTATTATGCAAACATGCTTTCAAAATTCATCCTTTCCAAAGATCAGATCATACAAAATTCATGGTCTTACTTAACCAGTCCCAAGTAGAGGGACAATAAACATTAAATACTCAGGTCCATAATGAACTGCAAATCTAATTTAATTCTTTTAATCATAAATAAATTCAATTTAATTCAAACGTGATTTCAAAATCAATCCGTTAAAAATAAATAAATAAAAAAAAATTATTCAAACATTCAGTCAAACAATTATTCAAACAGTTACATATATAGAAAAAAAAAATCATTATCAAAGGTCTAGCCATTTATACGTACCTCAACCTTCAAGAATTATAATATCACCAATTATAATCACAACGATCTCCAAATCAAATATTATAATTATGTTTTAAATAAACTTTAAAGATCAAAACTTTATGAAGTTGTAACTTTGAAAAGGAATACATATTTTAGAAAACTAACCATAGAAGAATTAGAGGAATAAGATTAAAAGATTAAAGTCGTGTTGGAAAGAATGGGCAGAACTTGCAGAGGTCATAACTCTTAGAATATAACTCCGAATTAGGTGATTTTTGTGTCTAAACTCAAGGAGTTTTTGAGAGGAACTAATTTCCGTGAAACAGTAGAATGCTAAAAATGATCAGAAGTGCCCGAAAAACGGGTTTAGATGTAAGCGGGCTTATTATTATTACGAAATTGGTTAAGAAGAAAGTAAGCAAAGGTTTATGGAAAAGAAAATAAGAGAAAAGTGAGAAGAGAGAAGAGAGAAGAGAAAATTGGATTTTGGTGTGAAAAATATGAGAGGTGAGAAGGGGTATTTATAGTGTTTAGGGTATATGGAATTAGGGTTTTATGTATAACAAAAAGATAGAATTTAGAGTGTGAAAAGAAATAAGATTATCATTGGTATAAATATTTGATTTTCAAATAGGAAAATATAATATTTTATATTTTAATAATTTAGGTGTCAAAACGAAATAGGATTTATGTTGTTTAAGAATAAATTTAGGTGTCAGAAAGAATAAATTTAAGTGTAAAAAGAAATAGGATTTATATTGATCTTTTTAATTCATAAATAATTAGGAAAATAACTAAATATATCTTTAAATTATTTTGATGAAAATATCCATAAAATATGATTGTTTTCTAATATTTTCGTCATCCACATATTTTTTTTAATTAATAATATCAAAATTAATAATTAATTTGGAAATTCCACAATTAATTAGTTAAAAATCCGAAAATAACTTTATAAAATCTGAAAATTTAGTATTAATAAGATATAATTTAATAATTATCATGACCAAGAATTTGGAGCTAGATAAGTTATATAAACTGAAAATGATTAATTTTGACTTGAATGTAAAAAGATTAAAAAACAAAACTCAAGATATTTCAAAACTATTAGTTAAAAATTAATCACAAAAGTTAAAATCACCTTGAATATTAGAAGAATAATTTTTCATAATTAATAATTAATTTTCGTAATTATTAATATAATAATTAATAACTAGATTTAATTAATCCAAATTAATTTCATAAAATCTTAAAATTAATTTATAAATTAATAATACACGAAATCAAATTATTTCATCTAGGTAGACAATTTTGGAATATTATAATGTGACAAAATATAAAATTAGACATGATAAATTAAAATCTAAATAAAACTAAATAAGGCTATCAAATCCGAAAAGTATAAAAATAATTAATCTACTCTAATATTTTGGCACCTAAATTTAAATTCTTATTTTGGCTCTTATATTCAAATAATATAAAATTAATAAAAACAAATTTTTTAAATTAAAATAATTAAGATAAACAATTCTCAAAATTTCGGGTATTACAGTTTACCCACCTTAAAAGAAGTTTCATCCCGAAAGTTAGAACAACAACAACATAGCATGTAAAATTGTGAAAATTTAGTAAATTTTTACTCATCCAAAGAACTTAGCCTAGATGACTTCAGAAAAGACACCACAAAATTAAAAAGCGCGAAACTCTATTGCATTCTACCCCCATTAAAAGGGAGTTACGCCCCCGTAACTCGACCAGAATTTTGATTTAATACAATGGCACACAATTGACTTCATAGAAAAATCTCTCATTGGTACCAAGTATAAGAGGAACATTTGTTATCTCGATTTGCTTATCACGTAGAATGGTAATTTGGTCTCAAGGTAACTTTACAAAAACAATCATAATATTCCCATTCAACCTAACTTGTTATAATTCACTCTTGATATACTTCAGTAGACAACGTTTTGACTTACAACCTTTTAATAACTCATCTTCTTTTCTATAACTTCAAATTCTTCTAATTAACTTTGTAGTTGTAGACACCAAATTGTGTCTCCCCAAAACCAAACCTAGTGATGAGTGCTTTTCACATCATTTGATTATCGAACGAAGGGAAATGTGGAAAAGTCTCGTGATTCCCCTGTTTTAATAAAAAAATCTTTCTTTCTGTTTTCGAAAATCTTTATTTTCGTACCTTATTTATGAAAAATGTCCAATCCAATTTAATTTGATCCATGATATGGGTCCAATAATTGTGTAGTTGGATGGGGCTCGAAAAGAGTTTTCCAACTATATATTATAAGTCCAATTCCGATGAATAATGAGGAAGTTATGACCTAAATATTAAATTAGATATTAAATGAGTTTTATGGGCGACCCAATGATCAAGTGGATGGTCCATTAATTATTATTCCTAAAGTCATTAGGAATTACTTTAATTTTCTAGAATAATCTAGAAGGTTATTTTAAGTTCTAAAGAGATTAGGATTAATAATTATATTTTTAATATATGTTAGAAAAGATAATGAATTTTAGTTGAAATAAAACAAGTGCTTTAAAGGGATTTAACCTGATTTTTAATGATAAAGTGCGGACTCTAATTATCTAATTATATTGGAAAAAGGATTCCGTACAACAAAAATTATCCAGCAGCACCATCACGCTGCGATAGGTCCATCGCGCCGCGATAGGCCTGTCGCGCCAATACAGAGGCATCGCGTCGCGATAGCCCTGTCGCGCCGCGATGGGAGCAGTTTTACTTCGATTGGATTTCGATCTTCTCTGATCGTTTTCAGTCGATTATTCTCTATAAATAGGGTCACATTTCCCCGTTTTCAATCATCAACAATCATCTATTCTGTTCTCTTCTCTCTCAAAGCTAGAAGCTTATTCTTTCCCCTCTTTCTATGCCTTGCCTTTTCAAAACACCATACGTCCATCATGAGACTTAGATGCACCTAGCCAAGCTCGAAGTTTCCTTCGCCCTAGACGTGAAAGGTTGATAATTTCTAAGGGTTTGGTCCCAAATCTAATCTCAATTATTTAAATTAATTGTTTGATTTAATATTTTCCTTGAAGTTACTAACGTGTGTTGCTTTGATATAAAGAAATACGAGGCAACAAAGTGAGTAATTCAATTGCTTTATTTCTTTAGAAAGCATGTTTAGATTCTTTTAATTCCTAGTATTATGTTAGGATGTCTTTATGATTCTTAGTATCATGTTAGGATGCTTTTATTGCTTTCTAGTATCATGCTTAGGTTGCTTCCTATTTCTTCTATCATGTTAGTATCATGTTAAAGATAAAGCTTTGATCTTTATTGTTTAACGACATGCTAGGATTTGTTATTAATCATGTTACTATCATGCCTAGGATCTTGCTAATAATATTGTTATGCTTTATTGAGATCATGATGATGATGATTTGTTGTATCCATAATTACATGTTGCTTGATATATTATTGTTATTGCTTGATCACGCCCTCTCTTGCAGGTTTAAAGGGAATTTGTACTTGAAATTACGCTTAATAAGATAATTAATAATTTTATTTAGGCTAATATGATTTTAATTCAAGTGATCGCCAATAATAGATTTATTTATACATTAATATTCAACCAACATCGATTAAACAGGTTTAGGATTAATATATTGATTGTATGTTAGTCAGAAAGCGCACAAGAATATGAGAAGAACAAAGTAGAGGCTTATTTAGGGCAAGTTCAATCTCTTTTAGGTTGGATTTGTACCTTCATCATCGAATATCTAGTCATGGTTTAGGACCACTATGCAGTTAGTGATCTCATGGATCGTGAAGGGGTGTAACCTTTACCCTGTGAACGGTTTACAAGTTCCTAAAACTTGTTAACGGCTTTTTTGCTCTAGCTTCCTTCCATTTGGACGCCACCATGCTTAAGTGTATAATCACAGTGGGGCTCAAGTGTGGGATACTTGAAATATTCCCTACATTAGTACACATCTGATCTTTAAGGCAGTTCATCTCATTATCGAGTCAAACAAAACCGCTATCTTTGACATTCCCAAACATATATTAATAACATTAATTTAAAATTGTTGTTTTCAACCTCTCAGGGTATACCCAATACAATAATTGTCAATATTTTTCAAAATCATAACTTAAATTTCTAGCTAACATCATTAAACAATTTCACAAAGCATTATTTCATCCACAAACATTACTTCACTATTGGACAATTTCAAATAATAATCCCTTTCACTCTCATTCATAACCTTCTACTTTAATTATTGAGTACGCAATATCATCTTAATATGTATATATATTTAGGTATAGATGAAATTAAATACCATATCACAGTTCACATCTCCCAAGGTTGTATATATACTTTACTTCAACATATATATAATTTCTTTCACTCATCATTGTCACATATAAAATATTTTCACACGAGATTTAAAATCCTATAAATACTTGGCAATATAAATACTCAAAATATCTTGATTACGACATTCCTTCAATTAGTCCAAAATAACTCCTTATTGATCTCATGATAATCATCAAATACTTTAATAATCAAAGCATAACATTCAACCATTTTAGCCACATTCCCGTGCTTTTGAAAAACTCTCATAATTTCAGGCAAGTGGACTAAGGTTAGGAGGACTAGCCAAGGAGGTTATATTAAGACTTCATTATCCAATTTCTCATTAGCATCACACTCCATAAACATCAAAGAAATTATCTCTTATACCAAGATCTATTTAGACATGTATAAACAACTCCCAATGTTATTTCATATAAGCACGCAATTTGAATGTTATAAAATAAAATTACCCAACCTTAGGCATCAATTTATTTTTATTTTTTTTTTTGGACCTCCTTTATACTCAAGGTATAATTAATTATACCAACTCTATATGCACATAATTCACACATTTACTTTAAAAATCAAATACTTTCAATACATTTTATTTATTTTAAAAAATAATAACGTACTTGATTCATGATTTAGGACGGTCAAGCCCAAGTCTCCCAGGTAAGTTACCCACAGCGTCGAGGAGAGCCTTACCTAGACAGAGAGTCGTACCCATTATAAGCCTCCGAAGAGAGCTCGAGAATCTTTTTCTCAATCATCTTTCCAAATAAGAAAATAGTTTTAATAGATAATAGTTTTACTTTCAAATAATGCGAAACTCTATATATCCTATATGCCCACCCTAAGTCTATCCACAAATTTTTATTTCTCAATTTTAATCTTTTTAGACCCGGAAATCTGATACCATTTTGTAACACCCCAAAATCTTCCTCTACGTAAATACTATAAATATACATATAAAATACCGTAGAGATAGATTTGGGCGTATTACTGCCACGTGAAAACGTAAGGCTAACTCAAAGCAATTAACTTAAAAGTTGAAACCAAAATAACTTTGTATCATTAAACACTAGTTGGTGAGTACAATCTCATTATGAACTTCAAAAGAAACCCTAAACTAGCTAGGTGATCAATCCCAAACTCCCAATGCACGATGTAGCACATAGACTCCACCTGAAAACACAACTGCTTACCAAAATTGGTAAACAGGGCGAACCAACAACAAAAAGGAAAACGAATTAGCAAAACCGCTAAGTACATATAAGTGAAAGACATGTAAATACTTTTAATTTATTAGGCAAACATGCTTTCAAATATGACTTTTTCAAAATTCATCCTTTCTAAAGTTAGAATTTCCAAAATTAAACTTTCCGATATAAGACATATTTCCAAAACCAATTTTCCTCATCTAAGTATGCACACCCCCCAAGCAAGTCAAACTATACTTAAGGAAAGATCAGATCATACAAAGTTCATGGTATTACTTAACCAGTCACAGGTAGAGGGACAATAAACATTAAATACTCTGGCCCATAATGAGCTGCAAAACTAATTTAATTCTTTTAATCATAAATAAATTCAATTTAATTCAAACGTGATTTCAAAATCAATCCGTTAAAAAAAATTATTCAAACATTATATAAACAATTATTCAAACATTTACATATATAGAAAAAAAAAATCGTTATCAAAGGTCTAGCCATCTATATGTACCTCAAACTTCAAGAATTATAATATCACCAATTATAATCACAACGATCTCCTAAACAAGTATTATAATTATGTTTTAAATAAACTTTAATGATCAAAACTTTATGAAGTTATAACTTTGGAAAGGAATATATATTTTAGAAAACTAACCATGGAAGAATTAGAGGAATAAGATTAAAACATTGAATTCGCGTTGGAAAGAATGGTCAGAACTTGCAGAGGCTATAACTCTTAGAATATAACTTCGAATTAGGTTATTTATGTGTCTAAACTCAAGGATTTTTTTAGAGGAATGACTTTCCGTGAAACAGTAAAATGCTAAAAATAATCAGAAGTGCCCGAAAACTGGGTTTAAATGTAAACGAACTGGCTATTCTTACGAAAAAGGTTAAGAAAAAAGTAAGAAAAGGTTTATGGAAAAGAAAATAAGAGAGAAGAGAGAAGAGATAAGAGAGAATTGGATTTTGGTGTGAAGAATATGAGAGGTGAGAAGGGGTATTTATAGTGTTTAGGGAGTATGGAATTAGGGTTTTATGAATAACAGAAGATAGAATTTGGAGTGTGAAAAGAAATAAGATTATCATTGATATAAATATTTGATTTTTAAATAGGAAAATATAATAGTTGATCTTTTAATAATTTTGGTGTGAAAAGATAGAATTTAAAGTGTGAAAAAGAATAAATTTAAGTGTAAAAAGAAATAGGATTTATATTGTTTTTTTAATTCATAAATAATTAGGAAAATAACTAAAATATATCTTTATATTATTTTGATGAAAATATCTATAAAATACGATTTTTTTTTTCTTATATTTTCGTCATCCACATATTTTTTTTTAATTAATAATGTCAAAAATAATAATTAATTTGGAAATTCCATAATTTATTAGTTAAAAATCCGAAAATAACTTTATAAAATCTGAAAATTTAATATTAATAAGATATAATTTAATAATTATCATGACCAAGAATTTGGAGCTAGATAAGTTATATAAACTGAAAATGATTAATTTTGACTTGAATGTAAAAAGATTAAAAAACAAAACTCAAGATATTTCAAAACTATTAGTTAAAAATTAATTCCAAAAGTTAAAATCACCTTGAATATTAGAAGAATAATTTTTTATAATTAATAATTAATTTTTCTAATTATTAATATAATAATTAATAATTAGATTTGATTAATCAAAAAATTCAGATTAATTTAATAAAATATTAAAATTAATTTACAAATCAATAATACACGAAATCAAATTATTTCATCTAGGTAGACAATTTTGGAATATTATAATGTGATAAAATATAAAATTAGACATGATAAATTAAAATCTAAATATAACTAAATAAGGCTATCAAATCCGAAAAGTATAAAAATAATTAATCTACTCCAATATTTTGGCGCCTAAATTTAAATTCTTATTTTGGCTTTTATATTCAAATAATATAAAATTAATAAAAATATTCTTTTTAAATTAAAATAATTAAGATAAACAATTCTCAAAATTACGGGTATTACAACAAATGGATCATACTTGGGATAGTTCTTAGTATGATTTACTTCGACAAGCTTGTATTGTTCATGTATGTTCATTCCTCTACCACAATCCATCCAATTACACTTAAAAAAAATAGTCTTGTACTCTCTTTTGGGATCGGAGTAGATAAGTTCAATTATATCGTCTAAAATGTCGAAGTACTCTCCACCGTCCTCACTTGACACACACACACCCCATAATTCATTGTAGATTTTTTTTCTTTTTTTCCATAGGACTGTGTATGGAAATTAAATCCACCTACAAATATCTGGTTCCAAGTTCGAACACGCTTGAAAGGCCGCATAGACAATGCTCGCAACACATTGGAACTTGGTTTCTGTTTAACCACCTAAAACCATTTTGAATACAAATGTCACAATTCTTGAATTGAAATTTAGTGTATTATCACAAGTTAATCGATATGTAAGGTTAGAGTAGTATTATCACCTTGTGATGAAACCAATCAGGGAATTCACCTTCGCATTTCTCCATGACATCTTCTCTACGCAAATAAGTTCGAGTATTAAGAATATAGTCCTCAAACTCCCTGGTAAATTAATGACACGAGTTAATCATTGTTGCAATTATTTTAATTATAAGGCTTTTTGAAAACTTTCTCCTAAACATACTTACCTTTCGTATTCACCAAGAATGTCGGTATTTCTTAAAACGAACAAATGAGCACATTCGAGTTCCTTGTCATCTAAAAACCGAGTTTTACCCATATTTGACACACGACCGTTATCCATCGTGAACAACTCTGGGATTTCATCGTTGTCAACCGTGTAATCCACATCGGCATTCACATTTTGACCTAGATCTCGTGTTTTTGTGTCAACTGAGGACTGAAAGTAATTGAAGCAGAAGCTTGCTATCTCTTCAGTGAGATAAGCGTTGCATATGGAACCTTCAACTCGAGCCTTATTACCAATTTTCCTTTTCAAGTGATTAAGGAACCTGCAATTATTTTTATATAGATATAGATGTATAAGTAGGTCATGACAATGAATGGGATGTAAGAAAGAGTTGACAAAGTGATGAGCGTCGTTTTTGGCGCTCAAAAGAATAAGATTTAGGTTCATTTTCTTTATTTTCTTTCATTATTTTCATATAATTCTTTTAGTTTTATTTGATATTCCATTTTTTATAATTCACTTTAGTTCTCGATTGGTTTTTACGAGTTTTTCATATTTTTAGTTGATAATTCATAATTTTAGTTTTAGTTTTACCTTACTACGCTTCCTCTCTTTGTTTTATTTGTGTTTTGTAGGTGAAAAATCAAGTCAATTTGCTCATTTTAGGACTACCATGTTCGCGGGCATCATCTCGAGTGCACTAATGTTGGGGATGCTCGGGAGCGCGGAGTTTGATCAAGCAAGAGAAGGAGCCAAAGGCCATGCATCACACAAGGGTGCGCGCGCGTGGCACAGGGGTGCGTGCGCGCAGACCCAGCTGTGCGCGCGCACGGCTGAGCTGTGCGTGCGCACGGCCTGTGCGGCCTTCTTCGCTCGATTTTTCTTATTTATAGCTTTTGACTTTCTTTTTGAGGGACGACTTAACTTTGTACTAGAGAGAGAATTTTTCCAGAAATAGTAGAGAGAGAAGCTTAAGATTTACTTGTTAGTACTTGAATTTGATCTTAGATTTCAATTTAATCTTGAAGTTCCTTCTTCAATTCAATGAATGTTTGTAAGATTTCTTTCCCTTGATTTACTTTCAATGCAATTCCTTCTAGTTTCTTGAATTTTGATTGAGATTACATTCCTTGCTTTAGAAATTGTTGATTGATTGATTTTCTTTTGATTTAAGCTTTAAATGAATATGAATTTAATTGAATTTGTTTTGTTTCTAAATTCCACCATGTTTAGTGAGTAGATTAGTTGCTAGGGAGAAGGGGAAGCATGCTTGATTGATGATTTTTGCTAGTTGATGAGGCTAAATTGATTTGAATGGTGCAATTAAATTGGTTGACATAGTTGTGCATGTGATTGATTGGATTAGGAGTGATCAACCTATAAGATTAATCTAGATTGCATTGCAAATTCCAATGACATGAACCCTTGATTTGAGATTTGCTTTAATTGATTGAATTTGATTGTGATTTTCCTAGCTAGCCATTCATAGTGATCCCTAGCTTGGCCTATAGGAGATAGCCTTTGAATTCCTTTGATTGCAACTATTGTTTGTCCTTTGCAATGTTGGAATTGATTGAGTGATTTTTCAATTAGCATAATCATTGAGCTTGCATGTGGAACCATATCCCTAGTGTTTAGTATATTGAATTTCTCGATTCATCTAGATTTCTTGATACCTTAGTTACCAACCGCATCTTCCGCAAACTTCGAAGTAGCTTGACTTAGGCTATAGCTTACACCTATTCATTCCCTTGGGTTCGACCTTTGACTTACCATATACTCGTATTAGGTTGGTAGAATGTTTATAAATTTTCTTTGACTCTAGGGAAGGGTAGAGGACGACCTACATTTTCCTCGTGTCAAAAATGGCGCCGTTGCCGGGGAGTGATATTGGTGCTTTGTTATAGTTGTTGAGTCTATTTCACCATTAATTGAAAATATAAAAAGATTTTCTTTAAGGCTAAATTTGTAGCCGTGCTACTAACCATTTCTTTTGAGATTTTATGCATAGAGCACGTGATCATTCACTAGTGCCATTTGATCCGGAAATTAAGAGAACTATTGCAAGGTTGAGGAGTGCTAGACGATCTTTGAGCCCTAGCATTTCAAGTGAAGAAGAGCCACAACAATAAGAACAAGCAAGAATGGGAGAAAATCCGAGAGTGGCATTGAAAGAATTGGGGATTCCCGGTGCATATAGATTTGAGAGTGGGATTGCTCCACCTACAACACCGGCAAATGATTTTGAAATAAGACCGGCAATGATCACTTTGATAGAGAGGCGACAATTTAGTGGGGCCAAGCATGAAAGCCCACTAAACCATCTCAAGGAGTTCGAGAAGTATTGCAATACTATCAAGGTGAACGGAATTTCCCAAGAATTCATCCGCCTTAAGCTCTTTCCCTTTTCTCTCATAGGTCGTGCTTTGGAATGGCTAGACAAGGAGGTAAAGTTGAATTCTCTAAGGACATGGGACGAGGTCACCAAGGAATTTCTATCCCGTTTCTATCCTCAAAAGAAAACGGCGGAAGCTAGAGCTTTGATTCAAGGCTTCAAGCAAAAGCCAAATGAGAGCCTCTATGAATCATGGGAGAGATACAAGGAGTATCAAAGATAATGTCCTCATCACGGAATTCCAACCTATCAAATCATTCAAATTTTCTACGGAGGTCTTAGCCCTCAAGGAAAATCATGTTTAGATGGAGGAGCCGGAGGTCCTATCATGAACAAAACGGAAGAGGAAGTGGTGGACATAATTGAGGACGTAGTGAGGTATTATAGAGATTGTCAAGATGAAGAAAGAGAGTCAACTAGCAATAGTAGCTCTTCGGTGTACTCGGTTGATCATCAAAATGCAATCAACAATCTATCCTCTCAAATGACAAACTTGGGGAAGGAGATGTCCGCTATCAAGGCAAAGTTGGAAAGTGCTACCTACCAAGTTTCAAGTCTTCCCTCCCAAACTAAGGGGAGAGGTACGTCTTCTAATTCTCAACCCCTTCCTTCTTCTAGTAACATGCCTAGTGGATGCTTGTTTTGTGATGATTGTGGGTCGTATGAGCATGATGTTCTAGTTGCCCTCATGCATGTATGGATGTTTGTGATGATCAAGATGGAAATGTGAATGAGCATGTGAACTATGTGTCAAATAATCATGATTCTAGGTTTGAGAATCAAAGAGGTCAATGGAATAGGAATTACAACAATCATGGCAATTTTGACAACTGTAACCAAGGTGGTAGTTATAGGAACCAAGGGAACCAAGGTTCTCGAGGTAACTATAACAACCAAGGTTATAGTGGCCAAAATCAAAACCAAAATTATGGAAATCAAAACCAAGGTTATGGGAATCATAATCAAGGTAGTGGTAACCATAATCAAGGTTATGGTCAAAATCAAAGTAGGGGTAATTGGAAAAATCAAGGTAGAGGCAATTTTAAAAACAATGCTCAAAGAGGCCCTCCACCCGGATTTGCTCCAAAGGCCCAAAATGATAATTCCTATGTTCAATCCTCTTCTTCTTCACATAGAACAAATTTGGAAGAAATCATTGAAAATCAAACAAAGTTGTTGAACACTTACATGACCGTAAGTGATAAGAAATTTAATGAAATGATGACTCATTATAAGATGCTTGAAAATCAAATTTCTCAACTTGCTAATGCTTTGAAAGACCATGCTAGTCCTTCTTCTTTACCTTCCCAAGGCCTAGATCCTAAGAGACCAGTTAATGCTATTGTCACAAGGACTGGTAAGGTCCTTGAGGAGAGTTTGCCTAGGATGAGTGAGACTAGAGAGAGCATAAAAGGGGCATTGGTTGAAGATGAGAGAAATGGTGCATCTTTGAGTGAGGTTGAGATTGAGAAACCTAGTGAGGTGAAAGTGGAGAAAGAGATTGTGAAACCTAAGCTTCCTTATCCACAAAAATTCATGAGACACAAGTTAGATCAACAATTTGGAAGATTCATAGACATGCTTAAGCAACTTCACCTCTCTTTACCATTTACCGAAGTTGTCACCCAAATGCCCAACTACGCAAAATTCCTCAAAGACATTTTGAGTGGTAGGAGAACATGTGATGGTGTAGAGACGGTGAACTTGGCCGAGAATTGTAGTGCTATCATAATGAACAAGATGCCACCTAAGCTAAAAGATCCCGGAAACTTTTCTATCCCTTGTGCCATTTATAAAATGCAAATTGAGAATGCCTTGTGTGACCTAGGAGCTAGTGTTAGCCTTATGCCATACTCGGTGTACCAAAGACTTGAGCTAGGAGAACTCTTACCTACTAACATCACTTTACAATTGGCCGATAGGTCAATTAAGTTCCCTAAGGGTAAGGTAGAGGATGTTCCTTTAAGGGTCGGGAAATTTGTTATTCCGGTGGATTTTGTTGTGCTTGAGATGGATGAAGATGCTAATATCCCCATCATTCTAGGGAGACCATTCCTTTCTACATCGGGTGCTTTGATAGATGTAAAAAGTGCCAAAATTTCACTCAAAGTAGGGGATAAAGTGATAGAATTTGATTTGAATAATAGCATGAAATATCCAAGTTCTTCTCTAGAAAATTGTATGTTAATTGATTCTCTCGATCATGTTGTGTCTTCCATGCATGAGCAATTGCTCACTTCTAACGATACTCTTGAGAATGTTTTGTTAAATAAGGAGAAGATAGGTACCCCAAACAAGGAGATGGGTTTGTATGAAGATTTGCTCAATGGAAGCTTTGAGGATGATGAAGGGAAAATGTGTTTGAGCATTTCTAGCCAAGAAGCGCTGCAAGAAGCAACATCGAAGGAAGATAAAGGTGCTCCAATGGTTGAGCTCAAACCTCTTCCATCACACCTTAGGTATGAATTTTTGGGACCCAACTCCACTTTTCCCGTGATTGTTAGCTCTTCTTTGAGTGAGCATCAAGCTCAAAAGTTGCGTGGTGTTTTGAAAAAGCACCGAAGTGCTTTGGGTTATACCATTGATGACCTCAAAGGTATAAGCCCCGCTTTATGTACACATCACATAACTCTTGAGGATGGTGCTTTACCTTCTATTGAGAGGCAACGAAAGCTACACCCCCAAATGGGAGAGGTAGTGAAAAAGGAGATCACCAAACTTTTGGATGCGGGAATTATATTCCCCATTTCTAGTTCTAGGTGGATTTCTCCCGTTCACGTTGTCCCAAAGAAGGGAGGTATGACCGTCGTTGAGAATGAGAAAGGTGAGCTCATTCCGACGAGGACGGTTACGGGATGGAGTATATGTATAGACCATAGACGTCTAAACACATCAACAAAGAAATATCATTTCCCCCTTCCTTTTATTGATCAAATGCTTGAAAGACTAAAAAGGCACAAGTTCTATTGTTTTCTTGATGGTTATTCGGGATTTTTCCAAATCCCTATCCACCCGGATGACCAAGAGAAAACAACCTTCACTTGTCCATATGGTACATTTGCTTATAGGAGAATGCCATTCGGCCTTTTCAATGCTCCCGCGACATTTCAAAGATGCATGATGAGTATATTTGGAGATATGTTGGAAGAGGAAATGGAGGTTTTTATGGACGACTTCTCCGTAGGAGGTGTTTTATTTGAGGTATGCCTTGAAAACCTTGAAAAATGTCTTGCAAGGTGTGAAAAGGTGAACTTGGTCTTGAATTGGGAAAAATGTCACTTCATGGTGGAGGAAGTCATAGTCCTTGGCCACAAGATCTCTCATAAGGGGATAGAGGTGGATAAAGCTAAAATTGAAGTCATTGAAAAGCTTCCATCGCCGGTGAACGTAAAGGGAGTGAGATCTTTCTTAGGGCATGCCGGGTTTTATAGAAGATTCATCAAGGATTTCTAGCTCATTGCAAAGCCTCTTAATGATCTTCTTCAAAAAGATGTCGGCTTTGTGTTCGATGATAAGTGTTTGGAAGCATTCAACAAGTTGAAGAAAGCTCTAATCTCTACTCCTATTGTACAAGCTCCAAGATGGGATTTACCATTTGAGTTGATGTGTGATGCAAGCGATTCGGCAATAGGAGGTGTTTTGGGTCAAAGAGTGGACAAGAAACTTCATGTGATCTATTATATGTCCAAGACTCTAAATGGAGCTCAACGGAATTACACTACAACGGAGAAGGAATTTTTGGCCATAGTTCATGCTTTTGAGAAGTTCCGTTGTTATCTATTGGGTTCCAAAACCATTGTCTTTACCGATCATGCGACTCTCAAGTATCTTTTTGCTAAGAAAGAGTCCAAGCCAAGGTTGATTCGGTGGGTTCTTGAGCTCCAAACCTTTAACATTGAGATTAGGGATAAAAGAGGAGCGGAAAATGTTGTTGCGGACCATCTTTCTCGTTTGGAATATTTTCAAATTCAAGATGATGGTTCTCCAATTGAAGATAGAATGCTTGATGATTTCTTGTATGCTATTGAGGAAGGGAACTCCCATGGTTTGCCGATTTAGTGAACTTTCTCGCATGTGGGGAGTTTCCTCCTTCTTTTTCTAAGAATTAAAGAAAGAAGCTCAAGAGAGAGGCACGACATTATGTGTGGGATGATCCCATCTTACACAAGCGTGGGGTCGATGTTTTACTTAGACGTTGTATGCCAAACGAAGAAGTGCCTGGTGTCTTGAAAATGTGCCATTCGGATCCAAGCGGGGGCCATATGGGCGCCTCTAGGACCGCCACTAAGGTCCTTCAATGCAGATTATGGTGGCCACATCTCTTTAAGGATTCATGGGGCTTTGTCAAGACATGTGACCGATGTCAAAGAGTTGGGAATATCTCCAAGAGAAATGAAATGCCTCAACAACCCATACTTGAGTTGGAAGTGTTTGATGTGTGGGGTATCGATTTTATGGGACCTTTCCCCTCATCTTTCGGAAATCAATATATTCTTGTGGCGGTTGATTACGTGTCTAAGTGGGTTGAGGCCATTGCCTCCCCAACTAATGACCACAAGGTGGTTATGAGTTGTTTAAGAAGATAATCTTTCCAAGATTTGGGGTTCCCAAGGCGATGATAAGCGACAACGGTTCTCATTTTATTCACCATGCCTTCCAAAAGATGTTGAGAAAGAATGGAGTCCATCAAAGATTTGGCCTCCCATATCATCCTCAATCAAGCGATCAAGTGGAAGTCTCTAATCGTCAAATCAAGCTTATCCTTGAAAAGACAGTTGCGAGAAATCGAAAGGATTGGTCGGATAAGTTGGATGATGCTCTTTGGGCCTATCGAACGGCTTTTGAGACCCCCATAGGTACCACTCCATACCGCCTAGTCTACGGCAAGTCATTCCATCTCCCGGTTGAAATCGAACACCGTGCTTTATGGGCAATCAAGAAGATAAACTTTGACTTGGCAAGTGCGGGGGAGAAAAGGTGGTTAGATCTTCATGAGTTAGAAGAGCTTCGGTTTGATGCCTATGATTGTGCTAATGTGTATAAAGCTCGTTCCAGGGAAACAAATGACAAGCTTATTGAGAAGAAAGATTTTTGTGTTGGCGATAAGGTTCTTCTCTACAATTCAAAAATGAAGTTGTTTCCCGGAAAACTCATGTCAAGATGGAGCGGTCCCTATTTGGTCAAGACTGTTTTCCCAAGTGGTGTTGTAGAGGTCTCAATGATGGATTCTTCTTCTCCACTTAAGGTCAATGGCCATCGTCTCAAGAAGTACTTCGATGGTGCTTTTGTTGGCCTTTTTCACTCATTGCTTTTCCGGCAACCACCTTTATTGGTGGAGGACGTCGAGCTATGACATTAAACAAGCGCTACCCGGGAGGCAACCCGATTTTCTAACCTTTTTCTTTTGATTTTACATTTTTCTTTATTTCTTTTATCTTTGAGATTTTTCTTATTTCTCTTTCTTTTTAATTGTTTTCTTGATTTTAGGTACCATGAGATTGATTCGGAGACAATTTCCAACAATTTTGGTGTTATTTCAAGCTTTCTCGAGGTTTGGTTAAGTTTAGGTGGAATATTGCTGGGGTTTTATGCTCTCATGTTTGCATTTCTCAAGCTTTCAAATATCCCCTTATGCAAACACGGGAGTATATTCATGGCCGACATATTATTTCTTGGTGCACGCGCACCAAAGGGGTCAGAAATTTTTCACTCATTTTGGCAAATATTACTAGTTTTTTACCCATCCCCGTACCCCCTTGGTGCGCACGCACCACAACCCTGCGCACGCGCACCACAGGGGTTAGAGATTGGCCGCATTTTAGAGCATAAAAAGCCCCACCTGGTGTGCACGTACCCCTGCCTGCGCGCACGCACCAGGTGGGCAGGGGTTTTTGCCTCTATCGCCAGCGAACGCAGCCCAGGCACCCTGCGCTGGTGCGCACGCACCAGCCGCAGCAGCCTGGGGCGCGCCCCCCTTAAAACCCCAAATGTTCCACCTTATTTCC
Organism: Chenopodium album; assembly: GCF_948465745.1. Classification (NCBI taxonomy): domain Eukaryota; kingdom Viridiplantae; phylum Streptophyta; class Magnoliopsida; order Caryophyllales; family Amaranthaceae; genus Chenopodium; species Chenopodium album. Next base: position 38,129,500 of record NC_137851.1, on the reverse strand, counting down.
CCTTTCTCTCTCCCCGATTTTTCCCTTCTCTATCCTCTCATCAAACCCTATCATCTTTTCTAGCAAATACATCTCAATTTCACCTCTTTTATTCTCATTCTAACATCAAATTACATTTCACTTATCACATTTTCGAATTTTAACAAAAAATCCTAGATTTTCGAACCAAAAATTCAATATTTTGGGTTTAATTTTCGAAATTTTGAGAATTTGTGTGAGGTTTGGAACTTATCTTTGGGTGTTCTATTTGTTCTTAAATCTTCATTTTGGGCAATTTGCAAGTAATTCAAGGCTACATTGAGGTATAATTTCTTATTTTCTAGTCATCTTCTTCCTCATTGTTCAAGCTTGAAACCTTGTTTTTGCTTTCATGGTAGAACTCCATTGTTGGTTCCTTTAACTTGTAATTTGTGTTGAATGATATCATTGAGTGTTAAATTGAAGCTTTTTCATGATGAATTTGTATAATTTGCTTGATTCCTTGATTCACCATTGTTGTTCATTTTCTCTCTCATGGGTATTCTTTTTAATGGTTTTATTGCTTTGATAATTCAATGCTTGAGGTTATTTTGCTCAATTTGACTCATGATTTGGTCTTTTATGTTCATTTTTGCCTTTAATCCATGCTTACTTGTTTCAAATTTATGATTCTATATTAATGGCATTTTGTTCATATGTAGCCATATCATGACTTGGTCTCTCACTTGTGTCTACTTTGAGATAATTGCTTGTGTGCTTGCCCCTTGAGCAATTACTTATGTTTCTTACTGAAATATAACATATGTGAGATTTGCTCATGATTTGTTCTTCTTCTTGTAGATGGCTCCCATCCGTCACAAGAAGCGGGCAAGAGCAAGTTCTAGCAAACCAAGGCATGTTGTTCCACCTCCACCCGAGGTAGAAGAGACATATGGCATTGAATTTTCTAAGGAATCACATTGGGATCGTTTCAAGCGTCTATCCAAGAGAAAGCTTAGACCAACAAGATTTTACGATCAAGCAACAACCAAGTTTCTCGGCATAGATGAGGATGTTCGGCTTCTTGCAAAGGGCCTTCATCTTTTGGAATTCTTGGATTTGAGCGCCCCTACTTATGCTAGGGTGACCTATGAATTTCTTTCTTCTCTTGAAGTAGTCCGAGAATCGAGTGACGGTTCCTCAAGGACTTTGACATTCCAAATTTTCAATCATGATCACTCATTGACGAATTCTCAACTATGTTCTTACTTCAAGTTTCCTTGGGCCGCGGACGCGGAACAATGTATCTACCCGGCACATGATCGAATGGCAGAGGATCTTGGATATAATGAGCAACGTTGGTGGAGAAGTATCTCGGAGGAAGGGAAGTATGAGCCTCAAAATTCCAAGACCGCCTCCATGATTCATCCGGCTATGCGGTATTTCAACCGTCTCCTCACTTACGCTCTTTGCTCCAAAGACTCTTTGGGAGCTATCTCTCGAGAGGAGCTTTGTTGGCTATGGATAGCCGACCAAAATGACTTTGAGATTGAGTTGGTGGATTTTACAGAGCACTTCATCAATCGACTATTGGATATTCGGGATGGAGTTAGCCTATCGGGGAGCATCCAATTGGGAGGGATGATTTCTATCCTAGCTCTATGCATCAATGAAGACTATAAGACTTTGTTAAATGAGCTTCCCCCAATTACTGATCCTCGAGAAAAATCTTCTTCTCATTTCCTCAACATCTTCGCCCTTGTAAACCAAAAGTTCCTTGATCGTACGAAGAAGGATGATGTCTTCATTTGGAAAGTTTCTCAGGTTAAAGAATGGTTTTTAATCCCATGCAAAGAGGCAACCACCCGTCCAAGAGTGAAAGACTCCTTATCTTGGAGGCCTCCAATGCAAGATATACCTCCTTCTATTCGGCGTAGGACGAATCAAACAAGAGGCCACTCGACCAATGCTCTCTCATCGAATGTTCAAACTATTCCCACAGTTGAAGCGGAAGGTACACCTATTCCTTCCCCCTCTTCCACTCCTTCTACTTTTGATTTGTCAACCATTCATGCTAGGCTTGATTCTATTGCTAATGTGTTATATTCCATGCCTTCTATGCAACCCTCTAATCTTGGTTATGACTATCATACAAATCAATTGTACGATATGCATGTTCAGAGAGGGGAAATCGAGCCATATGTGAACTACCCTTATCTCCCGGTCCAACAAGGACCTATTCCTCAGTGGGAACCTTTTGATCCTACCATTGGTCCTCAGCCTTGCTACCCTTATTGGGAGGGCCCTCATGTTCACCCTAGTTCTATCATGGGCACCACCCCGGCCACTTACGACTATCGGCGGCCCGGTGGTTGTGATTACACATATGATCCGGCTAATCCTTCGCCCTTTCCGGACCCTGAGACTTTTGAGCGGTGGGGTAGGTCGGCTGAGCCGGTCTTGGATGATTGGTCTCAATATTTTGAGGATGATAGAGCTAGGAGGAATGGTAGGTTAAGGGGTAAGGCACCCATGGACGTGAGTGAGATGGCTAGCTCTGGTCATTTGATGGAGACCGGTGAGGGGAGTTCTCATTCTACCCCTTACCATAGTGCGGAGTGATACTACCATGGCTACCCCCCCCCCCCTTCTTATGTGCTTTATATGATGTTTCTCGATTGCCTATATGTCTTTAGGTTTAGAGTTAGGGGGGTAGTCTAATCTAAGCTTGGGGGTGCTTTCTGCATTTGTTTTTTTGCTTCACCATATTTCCCCCCCTGCTTTTGTAGTTCATTCCTGGTCTCCTTTATGCTTCTGATATTGATCTCTGTGTTGTTCGTTTTTATGATGATGCGGCTGTATTTCTGTTGATTCCTCTGCCCGGTTATTGGTTTGTTGTTTGTTTCGCTGATTGTTGTCCGCTGAGTTTCTCTATGTCTTTGTTATGATGATTCCTGATGATGACTGTCTGATTTCTTATCTCCTGATACTATTTTAGTCTGTTGATTCTGACCCTTGCTGCTGCTATTACTGGCTTTTTCTTTATTTTCCTACATTTTATTTTCTATTTTCTTCTTTTCTTTTGTATTGAAGTTACTAACAATTTTCTTTGTATATAGTTTTTTTTGTTATTCCTCACCTTGCTCTATTGCTTATGCTTTGGGTTTCGACGATTCATCAAGGTGCTCTTTTACCTTTTTAATGTGCAAAAGCTTTGGCGCCCGGTGAGATCTTTCTATTTCTTTTCTTTTTCTTTCCTTGGTTGCTTAGTCTAGGTTTAGTTCTAAGAGAAGTTGAATGGTTCGAGGTTGTTTGCTTTTTAACACCCTAGTGTGTTTGGGAACATTGGCGTTGTGGCCGAATGTTCACTTGTTTGTTGATTGGGATTTATGTGTGTTAGCATTATTTCCTCTTTGCATTCTGCTTCTCCTATACCTTTCTATTTTTCATTTCATTTTCCTTTTCTTCTTTTTCTTTTTCTTTCTCCTTTGTTTTCATCTTCCTTCTTATTTTCCTTTTTCTCTTTTTCTTATTCTTTTCTTTTCCTTTTATTTTTTTTTTCTCTTGTAATTCAAAAAAAAAAAAAAAAAAAAAAAAAAAAAAAAAAAAAAAACTAAAAACTAAAAAATATAAAATTTGTTTTTGTGAATATGAATAAATGTTTTTGCTTTTACTTTGGTTTTAATACCACTTGAACTTACACATTGGCTATTTTTCTTCCTAAATACAATGGTTTGCACAGTTTAAGAGTATCTTTGGTTGATTCAAGGATAGAGTATGCTAAGGTAGCGGTTTAGCCCTTTTGGCGCCTTGAAGCCGGATTCTTTTGGTTTGTGGTAAGACGGAGTTGCTTCCTTTGGTGGATTTGACACCTTTAGTAAGTTTTTGCTACAACTGTGTGAGGTTTCTCTTTTTCAAGCGTTCATCACTCTTGATTGTGCGGCGTGGATCCTCCACCTTTGCATCCCTACTCTTGAATCTTGACTCATAATTCTCAAACACGAGACCGAACCTACTAGGAAGGACAAAGGCCATTTTTCGGGGTGGTAATTTTTCATTTCTAGGATTTTCTTCTTTCTTTTTAGTTCATTGGGTTTACATTTGCCATCTTTCTAACCATTTGAGCCATTCCCCTTCTTTTCAAGCCACATCTTTAGAACTTTTAACCTTTTGTTTCTTCTCGTTCCATTATTGGTTTTTGTGAAGCAAATGGTCATTCCTTTAGAGTTTGTGATCTATAAAGTTGGAATTGGTTTTATTTATATGCGAACTCGTCTTTTGTACATATTGTGACTAATGGCAAATTAATATAATCGAAAAAGCCGTCCATAGTAAAAAAAAAGGCAAGGACATAATAAATGCAATATCAAAGAAAAGCCGTCCAAAGTTAAAAAAAAAGGCGTGGACAATTGCTTTGATCTAATGAAAAATTCAAAAAAAAATAGTTTGTTATGATTCTTTTCCCTTTTCTCGCATTAAGGACAATGCTTCCTTTTAGCTTGGGGGAGAAGCGTTTACGCTTTTTGTATATATGCTTGTGGATATAGCTTTGAATAAGCTTGGGGGTATTAGTTTGTTTTTGTTTGGTGACTTCTTGGTTTTGGTGTTGAGGTGTGGCCAACCTTTGCTTCATAATCTAGGTGTACCACCAAATTCTAAATTTTAAGCCTACCCCTAACCTTTTGCCCTTACGTTACAACCTTTGGGAAAGTCTTTTCGACCTAGTGGCTGAGTCATTCACCGAGGGAGGGCATTATGAGTTAAAGCCTAAAGAAAAAGGATGCAAGGTCGAGATGTCGAGACCCTCAAATTCTAATCTTTTCCGGTTCCTTCGTGGAACCATAGAGACACTTACTAAGGGAAGATTTGAAGCCATTAGGGAGAACGCGGTTAGATTGGTTGGGATGAAAGTGGATTGCGCCTCATTTGTTCTCTACGCTTAGCATACCCTATGTTTCAATCAACCCTCGATATCTTAGAACGTGCTTACCATTGTTGTTTTAGAAAGCTTGATATCCTTTGTGCCTTGATCATGTGCAAAAAGCCTTTGTATAAGCATTCCTTTTAAAGGTTTTAAACTTTTTCTTTTCTTTTCTTTTTACTTTGCCTCCTTTTTAATAAAAAGAGTTATAGGTTAACCTCTTTGGAAACCTTTACGAGAGCATCACTCGTCCTTTAGAGCGATCTAGGGGTTTAAATAGCTTGTCTTTAGTTGCTAAAATTGACCGTGATTCCTACGGAAGTGAGTTAGTGTATATTCTCATCTTCCCTAATTTTTCTTGTTTCTTTCTTTGCTAGAGTAGTGTCATCATTTTCCCTTGGGTTTGATTTTATTTTGCTCGAGGACGAGCAAAAGTGTAGCTTGGGGGAATTTGATGAGTGTCGTTTTTGGCGCTCAAAAGAATAAGATTTAGGTTCATTTTCTTTATTTTCTTTCATCATTTTCATATAATTATTTTAGTTTTATTTGATTTTCCATTTTTTATAATTCACTTGAGTTCTCGATTGGTTTTTACGAGTTTTTCATATTTTTAGTTGATAATTCATAATTTTAGTTTTAGTTTTACCTTGCTACGCTTCCTCTCTTTGTTTTATTTGTGTTTTGTAGGTGAAAAATCAAGTTAATTTGCTCATTTTAGGACGACCATGTTCGCGGGCATCATCTCGAGTGCACTGATGTTGGGGATGCTCGGGAGCGCGGAGTTTGATCAAGCAAGCGAAGGAGCCAAAGCCCATGCATCGCACAAGGGTGCGCGCGCGCGGCACAGGGGTGCGTGCGCGCGGCACAGGGGTGCGTGCGCGCAGACCCAGCTGTGCGCGCGCGCGGCTGGGCTGTGCGTGCGCACGGCCTGTGCGACCTTCTTCGCTCGATTTTTCTTATTTATAGCTTTTGACTTTCTTTTTGAGGGACGACTTAACTTTGTACTAGAGAGAGAATTTTTCCAGAAATAGTAGAGAGTGAAGCTTAAGATTTACTTGTTAGTACTTGAATTTGATCTTAGATTTCAATTTAATCTTGAAGTTCCTTCTTCAATTCAATGAATGTTTGTAAGATTTATTTCCCTTGATTTACTTTCAATGCAATTCCTTCTAGTTTCTTGAATTTTGATTGAGATTACATTCCTTGCTTTAGAAATTGTTGATTGATTGATTTTCTTTTGATTTAAGCTTTAAATGAATATGAATTTGATTGAATTTGTTTTGTTTCTAAATTCCACCATGTTTAGTGAGTAGATTAGTTGCTAGGGAGAAGGGGAAGCATGCTTGATTGATGATTTTTGCTAGTTGATGATGCTAAATTGATTTGAATGGTTCAATTAAATTGGTTGACATAGTTGTGCATGTGATTGATTGGATTAGGAGTGATCAACCTATAAGATTAATCTAGATTGCATTGCAAATTCCAATGACATGAACCCTTGATTTGAGATTTGCTTTAATTGATTGAATTTGATTGTGATTTTCCTAGCTAGCCATTCATAGTGATCCCTAGCTTGGCCTATAGGAGATAGCCTTTGAATTCCTTTGATTGCAACTATTGTTTGTCCTTTGCAATGTTTGAATTGATTGAGTGATTTTTCAATTAGCATAATCATTGAGCTTGCATGTGGAACCATATCCCTAGTGTTTAGTATATTGAATTTCTCAATTCATCTAGATTTCTTGATACCTTAGTTACCAACCGCATCTTCCGCAAACTTCGAATTAGCTTGACTTAGGCTATAGCTTACACCTATTCATTCCCTTAAATTCGACCTTTGACTTACCATATACTCGTATTAGGTTGGTCGAGTGTTTATAAATTTTCTTTGACTCTAGGGAAGGGTAGAGGACAACCTACATTTTCCTCGTGTCACAAAGGGCCTTTGATTTACCTTTCGAAAGGATACATCCACCGATATTGAATGTGTCCACATAACTTGCCCTCATATGGCAAATGAATTGGTAAATGCTCCATGAAGTTGAAGAATGCAGGAGGGAAAACCTTATCAAGCTTGCAAAAAATCTCAGCTATGTATTTTTCCAATCGCTCCATGTCACTAACTGTAATTTTGTAGCAACACAAATCGCGAAAGAATTGGCTTATCTCTGTAATTGCATTCTATATATGGCTAGGGAGAAATTCTCTCAAAGAAATGGGCAACAACCTCTCCATGAACACGTGACAATCATGGCTTTTTATTCCATGTAGCTTACATGCTTGCAAATCAACGCATCTGCTCAAATTGGAGGCGTAACCATCAGGAAACCGCAGTTGTTTAACCCATTCACACAAAACCTTTATCTAAGCCTTGTCAAGAGCGAACGAAGCCTTTGGCATGAATTATTTTCCTCTATCATCCTCTTGAAGATGAAGATGCGGCCGTTTACAATATTTGGCAATGTCATTCCGAGCTGATGGCGTGTCACGAGATAGCTTTTTCACATCCATTATAATGTGAATCAACTGATCAAATAAGTTCTTTTCAACGTGCATGACATCTAATTTGTGACGAATGAGCAAATGTTTCCAATATGGAAGCTCCTAGAGAGTGCTTTGCTAGAACCACCCTTTTTTGACTTTTTTGAGACGTTGCAGTGCTTCAGGGCCATATGTTGCCTTCGGAAGGTCTTTTACACATTCCCATAATTCCTCTCCTGACATGATGTGAGGTGGTGAACCTTTTTTGACTTTGTTTTTACAAAATGCAGTTTTACTATTTCAAAAAGGATGATTTGTCGGAAGAAATTGGTGATGGCAATCAAACCAAGAAACTTTACCACTATGTTCGAGCCAAAATGCTTTGCTTTTCTCCATGCAATATGGACAAGCCTTCTTACCAGCTATGGTCTAACCAGATAACATACCATAAGCCGGGAAGTCACTAACAGTACATAGGATGGCTGCTCGAAGATTAAAATTCTATTTTCTCGAAATATCGTAAGTATTTATGCCAACTTCCCACAATTGTTTCAACTCGTGTATGAGCGGTTGCATGTAAAAATTCAAGTTGCCCTTAGGGTTTTGAGGACCAGAAACGAGCAACGAAAGGAACATGAATTATCTTTTCATACACATTGAGGGGGGCAAGTTATAAGGGGTCAAAATGACAGTCCAACAAGAATATTGTCCCCCAAACTGACCATGTGGAGCAAAGCCATCCGTACATAGGCCAAGTCGAACATTACGAGGTTCGGAGGCAAACTCAGGAAAGCAACTATCAAGGTGTTTCCAGGCTTCACTATCGCTAGGGTGTGCCATTGTGCCTTGAACTCGGGGATTTTTCACATGCCATGTCATTTCCTCCGAAATGTTTTTAGTTGCAAAAAGCCTTTGCAACTTGGGTGTGATAGGGAAATAAAATAGTACATTCAAAGGCATTAAGCTACCTTTAGAAGTCTTCTTGTATTGGTCGCTGCCACACACCCTACGTGTAGATAACTGAGCATCATCTTTCCAAAACAACATACATCCTTTCGGGCATGCATGAATCTTTTCATGGGGCAGCTCTAACCCCTTAACAATTTTCTTAACCTCATAGAATGTCTCGGCCATGTGGTTGTTGTTAGAAATTGCTTCATTAACCAAAGAAGCAAACCCATCAACACATCTATGTGGAAAATTATACTCACACTTTAGGCTAGTAATTCTAGAAGCCATCTCTAATAAATACAATGAACTCCTTTCGTATAATGGTTGTTCAGAAGCCCTCAAAAAATCAAGAAAATGCTTAGCTTGTGCATTAGGCTCCTCCTCTGATGAAACACTAGCCTCTGCGGAATGCCCTTGATCTTGAGACTGACCAAATGCATCCAAAACCATTTCACGATATCCATTTGACTGCCTTTCAAGAGTTCCTGGAAACCCTTACCCATGACACATCCACTCATAGTAATTAGGTACAAAACCCTTGCGATACAAATGAAGTTTAACCATTTCCGCATCCCAAAGTCGTTCGTTTTTGCATTTAAAACATGGACACCTAACTTCATTTGGGTTGCTACTCTCGGGATGATCTTTGACGTATTCAAGGAATTCATCTACCCCTTACATGAACTCTGGATTAATAGAATTCCCAACCTTCCTTTCATACATCCAGTTACAAACGTTCTCTTCGTTTCATGATTACAACTTCTACATAACTCACGCATATGCCAATAATCACATTAGTCACAAAGCACACTATATATTCATTATCCATTAAAGTGTTATGGAAAGGCAAATGAGATTTAAAATGATTTCCAAGGGTTCTTATCACTCCAATCTAACCCATCCTTGGACGTTTAATCTCACTAGTGAATGTATGTCAAGTTTTCAATTCTATCGAAAGTCCGACAGCATTTCCCCTACAGTTCTCCAAGTACACGATGTAGGCGATTAGATACACCTATATATGTACCCAGAGAATATTGTAGAGAAATGACAAGCAAAGATATTCCTTAGAATAAAAAAAAAGGAATACAATCACCACCTAAGTGAGAATAAACGTACAAGGACAGTCCCAACCGGGGATTATTCAAGACATACTCCTAATGTGTATGCCTTGAATGGGTATTTGGGCATATGCTTATGCAAATGATTTATTTAAAAATATATAAACTAAGCTAACATACATAATATTAAACAAATATATCATAATTAAACTTAACACAAAAGTAACATATCATAATACCATAATATTAATATAAACCAAATCAACCAAACCAAACCAAACTAACATATCATAATATTAAATCAAAAATCAAAATAACATACATTATATAAAATTAAACTAAAATAAGAAACATAATATTAAACTAAACTAAACTAAATTATACTAAACTGAACTAATCTAACATACATCATATTAAACAAGACGAACCCAACCAAACTAACGTTTCATAATATTAAACTAATCTAACATACTTATATAAAACTAAACTAAATTAAATCACATTATATTAAAATAAACTAAACTAAACTACATTATATTAAACTAAACAAAACTAAACTACATTATATTAAATAAACTAATCTAACATACATCATATTAAACTAAACCAAACCAAACTAACGTTTCATTATATTATATTAAAGTAAACTAACATATTGATAAAAAAAAATAAACTAAATTAAACTACATTATATTAAACAAAACAAAACTAAACTACATTATATTAAATAAATTAATCTAACATACATCATATTAAACTAAACTAAACCAAACCAAACTAACGTTTCATTATATTAAACTAAACTAACATACTTATAAAAAACTAAAGTAAATTAAAGTACATTATATTAAATAAACTAAACTAAACCACATTATAATAAAATAAACTAAACTAAACAACATTATGTTAAACAAAACCAAAACTAACTAACATACATACATTATATTAGTGTTTGTAATGTGACTAACCTTTAGGTGTGCACTTCTTTTTGACAATTAAACCACCTAATTGTACAAATCCTACAAAAAATTAAAAATAAATAAATAAAATAAATAAGGGTTTAATATTAAAAAATTAAATTGATATAAAAAAAGGGGGATAAGGGGAAAAGTAAGACGACTTACCGGAATTTTCAGCCGGCTGCAATGGAGGTGTTTCAATCACGGCGAGGGAAGGGAGGAGGCCGGAGGCTGCGCTGTGGTGGTTAGGTATAACCCGGCCAGTTTTGAAAATTTAAAAAAAATAAATAAATAAAATATATATATATATGGGCAACACTGACCTAGCCGCGGCAAGTGCGTCGCCGGCAACAACCACCGGCATCAGGGAAGGCTGGACGATGGCAGTCGCGAATCTGGAATCTTTCTCTTTCTCTTTCTCTTTCTCCTTCTCTCTCTTTCTTTCACCCTTCTTTCTCTCTTTCGTTCACGGCGGAAGGTAAAGGTGGGCATGGGCTGTGCCGGCACGTGGGCGGCACAGGCCCGGCACGATTTCGGCACGGCCCGGCCACCGGCACATCACGGCCCGACGGCCCACTTGTGGGCTGTGGGCACGGCGGGCAACATGGTCGTCGGCCCGTGGGTCAGCACGCTGGCACGGCCCACCAGCCCGACACGTGGCACGGCCCATGCCCACCTTCATTTATATAAACTTATTTAATTAAGTTTATTTATATAAACTTATTTAATTAATAAATAAATAAGTTTATTTATATAAACTTAATTAAATTAAAGTTGTTCAAAAAAAATATATTAACATAAACATAAATTAATAACATTATTTATATAAACTTAAGTTGTTCAAAAAAAATATATATATATATATATCGATTTTTTTATATACATATATATTTTAAAAAAATTAAAAAATAAAAATAAATTACTGGTTGGCCCGCTGCCCGGCACGGCACGGCCCGCCGGGCACGTGGGCCATGTCGTGCCGTGGGCTAGGGTGTGCCAAATTTTGGCACGGCCTGGCACGGCACGATGCCCATGTTTAGCGGCAGGTGTGGGTCGCCGGCGTCAGGGGAGGCCCGACGACGGTGGCGGCTTCTTTCTCTTTCTCCTTCTCTTTTTGTTTCGCTCTCTCCCTTTCTTTCGTCCTTCTTTCTATCTACGTTGGCGTCGTTAGGGGGGATTGTCGGTGTCGGCTCAGCGTCAGGGGAGATCAACGACACCGTTTCTCTTTCTCTCTCTCCTTCTTTTTCTCTCTCTCCTTCTCTTTCTCTTTCTCTCTCTCCTGGTGTATTTCTTTGCCCTTTCTTTTTTTTAGGTCAAACTGAAAAACAAATCAATTTGGGTTTTTTCAAAGATATATTTTCCGACGGAAATTATTCTGCCGGAATTAAGCTGTTTCGATGGAAGTTTCCGTCGCAAATTACTTTTTCACGGAAAATTCCGTCGGAAGAATTTAATTTTAACGGATTCCGTCGTAAAACTTTCGACAGAAATAGCCTTGGAAAACTGTTATTCCGTCGCTATATTGCGACGAAACTTAATCCGTCGGAAATTTTGAAATTTGCGATGGAAATATAGGTCCGTTGGAAGATTTCCTTCGCTATTAAGCCTATTTCTAGTAGTTAAACTTAACACCTTGTTTGAATAGAAGGAAATGGAAGGAAAAGAAAAGAAGAGAAACGGAAGGGGGAAAACTCTCTTGTTTGGATAAAGGATTGGGGGAAGGAAGGGAAAGGAGAGGGAAGGATATATTTTCCCTCTCTCTTTAATAAGCATAATCCCTCCAAATTTAGAGAGATTTGGAGAGAAAATGGAGCTCACCTCCCCCTCCTTTTCTTCTCTCTTTCCTTCCTCTTCTATCCCTCACCTTCCTTTTCTTCCTTGTTTCTTATCCAAAAAAAGCATAAGAGAGACTCAAAGTACTAAAAATTTAACTCAAAAAGAAAATGCGCGAAACTCCACTGCACTCTACCATCCTTAAAAGGAGTTATGTCCCTGTAACTCGACCAAAATCTTATTTTATTAATTCAGCCAATAACACTTTATCAACAAGCACAAAGCTAAGTATTGAAAACCATCAAGGTTCACAATACATTACAACGGAGTATTTAATTCAAATACCAAAAGAACTTTGATTTTTTTAAAAAAATGATTTGTTTCCAAATGTAGTGAGAAAACTCTTCAAATATATCTACACGTCATTTAAATTTTATTTTTAACAAGGGGAGCCCACGCGAGCGATGCGCACGATATAGTGAGCCATACATCGTTGGAATTTATTTATTTGAACCTCTAAGTTTACAAACTTTTAGTTGCTATTGCATTAGGAAAAAGCTCAATTCAATTATAGTCATACTAAAATTGCTATGAACAAGGATCTTATCTTGTTCACATAAGGTTTCTCTCGAAATATTTCTATTAAGGAAGCATAAGCTGGATTTAAGAAGAAAAAAAAAAGGAAGTATAAGCTTAAGATGAGAGACTGTAAGCAGCATAATACATAAGCCATTAACACAAGTTAAAGACACGTGAGATAAAATAGACCTTTGTTTTTTTTTCCTAGTAAACCAGAACATGATTCATTTGATCCTAGTTTTTTTCAAAATAAAGGTAGATTATGCATATATTAACAAGGAGAACAAGAGATATATAGACGAAAGTGATGGTGCCGAATAAGGGCCCTCCTTTGCTTCCTTCACTTCCCAAAACGCTGCATGCTACAAGTTCAACTTCAGCTGGATGAAGAGGAGGCCCCACACACATTATTCCTGCTCTTTTATATCAACCACACAATAATAATCACTGCAAGCTCCATCTCAGTCTTGTTGGTCATCTTCAAACACCACTCGAATCACTCAAGCACATTTCCAATATTATATTCATATGACAACTCCACTAATCTCAAGCTCTTTCAAACTATAACTGTATATGGGTGTCTCCAAATAGCATTGCATATAGCATATTCATCTCTTCCTATGTTTTTACAACATAAACAATTAGATTACAAAAACTATACATGCCGGGGTGGGGGCCATGCCGTGCCGTGCCGTGCTGGCTCCGCGGCGTGCCGTGCCGTGCCATGCCTGAAATTGGCACACCCCAGCCCACGGCACGGCACGGCCCACGTGCCTAGCGGGCCGTGCCGTGCCGGGCTGCGGGCCAAACCGTGCCATCCTTCATTTTTTTTTTAAAAAAAAAAAATAAATGATAAAAAAAACGAATTAAAAACAACAATGCATATAATAAAAAAAAATACGAGTGCGATAATCCGAAAACACAAAAAATTGAAGAATAACTTATTTTATTATATGACGGTAGCCGGTACGAATGTACGATAATTCAATAATACAAAATTAAAAAATAAGTAATGATAATTAAAAATCGTACAATAGTGTATGAATATTGAATAACTTCATTTATTATACGGGATACGAAGTTCGATAATACAAAAAGAATACAATAGTGTATTAATGTAAATATGTAATCATGTAATTATTATTGGTCGTCTTCGTCTTCGCCTTCGTCTTCATCTTCGTCTTCGTCTCCTAGAGGTTCAAGTTCATCCGCCAATTGAGTGGATTGAGAAGTATGAGAACTAAAAGAAGTCGACGTTCCTTCATCGTCGTCGTTTTGTGCATAAGTACGATCTTGAGAACGAGTTTCGGCATCCAACCAATCCTTGAAGCAAACACACATTTCAAGTGTTTCGGGTTTTAGTCTTGTTCTTCTATCGTCTAGAACTCTTCCCGACGCACTAAAAGCTCTTTTGGAAGCAACGGAGGAGACTTGAATAGCAAAAATATCACGAGCCATTGCCGACAAAATTGGATGTTTCACGGCTTGTGATTTCCATCAATCGAGGATGTCGAGGCCAAACTTCTCTTCATCGTCCATGCCTTTCATGAAGTCGTAACTTAAGTACATTTGCAACTCCGAAACATCGCTTTGTGTTCTCCTAGATGATGATGATTCTGTACCTGAATACTTAGACATCAAGTTAGCAGCTTGTGCAAATAAACCTTTGGCCCGTTTACTTACATTTTTGGATGTTTGAGAAGGGGCAAATCGAGACACAGTTCCATATTTACTTTCATAAACTCTATATAAGTTAAAAAACTCATCCGTCACCTTATTCTTAAAAGTTTCAACATCATCTTTAAAATTCATGTTACTATAATAAATATCAATTAATAAAAAGGTGCCATCATATTTTTGTCTAGGATCTAAAATAGAAGCAAAAATATAAATCATAGGAATATCGGTGTAATATTTACGCCATTTATCCTCCATGGATGGAAGATATCCACGATAAACATGTTGTGATCGGTGTTCCGCAAAAAGTTGTGCAAGTAAACATGCATTGCTAAGAAAAGAATGAGCACAAGGATTATATACAGAAGAAAAACAATGTGTCATACCATATAGTAATTGTAAAAACTGCATATATTTTTCACAATTATCCCAATCATCTTCTAGTAAAGCATTTTGTGGAAATTTCATATTATAAAAAAGTGTTAAATGAACCTTGTACTCGATTGCCCGACTCAACATTTCATAGGTGGACTTCCACCTAGTTGGACAATCCGGTGCTATTTTTATGGTTTTTATCCGTTGTTGCCTGCAAAAACCTTTCCATTCTTGATATCTCATGTTAGAGCTATTAATAGACATAATAGCATTCCTTATTTTGTGATAAAATGGACCAATTGCTTCTGTTCCATCCTTCACACACAAGTTAAGAACATGACAAATGCATCTAACATGAAGTGCATCTCCATCTAATATAACATCTTTCAATTGGGATTTGACCAAATTCGCACTATATGTCATAGAAGTTGCATTATCGAAAGTCATAGACATGATTTTATCCCTAAGACTATATGCATCAATGGCTTCCATTAAATGATGTGAAATGTTAAGACCGGTATGAGGGTATTCAAGCATTTTGAAATGAATGATGCGTTTTTGTAACATCCACTCATTATCTAACCAATGACGAGTAACACATAAATAGTGAAGTCCGTACCCACCATCCCATGCATCGGCGGTTAAAGAAACTCTACTAGGAAGATTAGCTAATTCATTTACTAATTTCAATTTGTACTCTAGATAAGTCTTCATGGCAGCAGATCAAACGGTTTTTCGGGAGATTTTTTTGTGTTTTGGTTGTAGTGCTCGGTTAATATAGTTGTTGAAGGCATCATTTTCGGCAAAAAGAAAAGGTTGTTCTGCATGTACAATCATTCTCCCAAGTTCATCCCTATCTCTCTCGTAATTGTAAATGAAACCTTGTGGATGGAATTGAGGAATTTTAGGTTGGGTTGGATCACTAGATGGTCCACCACATTTTTTTGTATGTCTAGTAAGGTGTCCCATCCCTCCCTTGGTATCGGCCGAGAAAATTTTACCACAAGTCCGACACTTGCATTTTTTTCCATCTTTACTTAATTGATAATGTGCCCAACATTCACTTTTTCTTTTGGTTTGAGCAAAATCCTCTTCGGTACACCACTCTAATATGTTAGGATTTTGGGTGGATGGTTCACTCGACCCGGAGGCTTGTGTTTGGCTACCTTGGGAAGGAGGAGGAAAAGGAAATTCATATTGTTGAAATTGGGTCCAAGGAGCCATATCATCCATTTGTTCTTGCCCTCCCGTGTTTTGGGGATGAAAGAAAGGGGTGGAAGTGTTTGGAAAGGGCATGTTAGGAGAGGGAAAGGGCATGTTGGGGGGGGGGGGGGGGGACAGACATTGAAGTGTTTGGGTTTGGTGATTCCCTACGTTTTGACTTGGCTTTTCTAGAGGAGGAGGAAACGTTCGGGGTTTGATGCCATGATTAATTAATAATAATAACACAACTAACAATAACAAAGTAACAATTAACAACAATAATAATAACAATAACAATAAGAATTAATTAGTTAGTACTTTTTATATAAATTAAATTTTTAAAAATAATTATAATAATAGTAGATTACTTGGATCAATGAGATCCCAGGTAGGAGAGGTTAGGAGCGACGTTGTCCAAAGCCCAAATCCCGCCTTAGACAGATTTCAACAATCCAAATAACCCACAATTAAAATCGAGAGTAGTTTTTATATAATTAAGTAGTTCCAAGAATACAATAATAATAATAATAATAATAATAATAATAATAATAATAATAATAATAATAATAACAATAATAATAACAATAACAATAACAATAACAAATTAAAATAAAGTTGAGTTAGATCTTACAATGACGCTTCAATGCTTTCCCAAATTTATTATTTCTCGAACTTATAATTTCCCGAATTTTTTAATTTCCCGAATGTAAATATAACAATTTTTTTTTTTTGGTAGTAGACTAATAAAAGTACTAATAGTAAAAATGTAAAATTTATAAGAGAGTAGGAATTTTTTTTTTCTTTTCACAAAAGAGAGCAAGATTGTATGATTTGTAGGAATTTGAGAATTGAGAATTTAAGAGTAAGAATATTAGAGAATAAGAGAGAATAGATGATTTGATGAATTGTGATATTTTTGGAGGAAAATATGAGGTATTTATAGGGAATTTGGGTGGGAAAAGGGGGGGAAAACTAGCCGTTTTAGAGCTGTTGGAAAACGGCCATAAACGGCTAGTTTTCCAACGGTAAGGCACGTGCCGGGCCGTGCCTGGCTTCGTGCCGGGCCGTGCCTGGCCGTGCCACGTGCCGTGCCGGCGGGTCGTGCCAGCGTGCCGGCCCACGTGCCGGCCACCGTGCCCGTGCCAGAATCCGGATTTTTGTTCACGGCACGGCCCACGGCCCACAGGTGGGCCGCCGTGCCGTGCCGTGCCGCCACCCGTGCCCGTGCCAGAGTCGTGCCGGCACGGCCCGTGCCCATGTTTATGTACACCAATAATTTGGTATCTAAACTTAGTAACTCTAAAAGAAAGTTGCTAAGTTTAGATACTCAACTTTGAGTCTCATTTGACAAAAAGTGTGGGCCCTTGTCAATATTCTAATATATTTTGCAATTTATTTAAGTTTTACCTTTTTTTTTTGTTTTTTAATCTTATAATATTTGGTATTAAAAAAGAAATGGATTTGGTGGGCCATAAATTGAAAGTGACATTTATATATTTTAAGAGAGTCTCACCATTAAGAAATTAGACTTCACATGAGTTCCTAAATTGAAAAATGGGTATGGTATCACCATTGGAGGTAAAAAACAATTCATTTTGTATTTCGTACTAAAACTTGAGTCTCACCATTGGAGATAGTCTATAAGCAAATGCTTGATGACCAAATTAAGAGGCCTTATAAAACTTAGAAAATATGTTTAATTTTAAAAATATATATTAATTTCTGCAATTTAAGAAACTAACTTCAAAAACATTCAGCAACAATCCAAATAAAGCCAACACAATATGAACCAGACAATATTCAATTTTTAGTACACTCATCTTTACACCTTGAAAGCAGAGAAATAACAAACTTGATATCTTGAAAAAACCTAAAGTTCTTGTAAATGCAACATTGTGCTAATTGAATTGATTTATGGAAATATCATGATAGGTTTAGAGAAGTAGAGCTTACTTTAGATGTGATCAGGTCAATTAGATTGTTCTAGCATATATATTCACTTGAACTATCATTCTATAAGAAACTTCGGTAGCAAATGAAGTCTATACACAGATAATATAACTTCCCACATGTTATCCAAAGCCAACAAAATTGATTATATTCTTCCTCATTCTATGACTCATATACTTCATCAGCCCAATTGCAAGTTTGGTCTAAAAGATGAAAACTAACATTTATCTCATTGTAACTAACATACATTCTTCAATTATATGGCAAGCAGTAAGAAGGGTGTCTATCCCAACACAACTATTAATTCAAGGTGGAGGGAGTACAACCAACCACAAACATAAAGTTACCAAATTTTCGTTTAAGCTAGGATTCACAAAAACATGTTGTATACTCAACAAGAAATCACCTTAATATAGTTCTAAGTTCCTAAACTGTCGCATTCTCCAGCTTCCTTGAGTCATTAGTTATGCTCAAAATTTCAGCTAATTTGCTTCCAACAACAGCATTTTGCTGCACAAGTTCACAACAAGCATTAATTAACCCATCAACCAAAAATAATTAAAAACCCCCCAAAAAATGAAAACCCCTACTTTTTAATTATATAGAAAAAAAACCAACATTTGAGACGTTTTTTGTGAATTTGGATTAACATTAACTGATAATTTTGCCGATTTCTTGTTTTTACCAGAACCCATTGCTTCTACTTAAATGGCAAACAGCCCTTGATGAATTTAATTTTGAGATCCTTCATAAATTTAACAATCTACCTAGATTGAGAAATTGCTATTCAATAATTTTATTTTTTTATATAAAAATCACCTAACCTTATAACCTGAATCAATATAGGAAAGAAAGCCCAGTTTGCAATTCAATGGAGAACTCATAGGCCGCTTTAATTGAGGAGAAAGGTAGAGGATGACAGAGAAAAGGGTGTTAGTTTAAGAGAAAGAAATAGGATAAGATTAGATTTAAGTATGAAATATTAAAGAGGGTGAATATGTAAATATACATTTTGAAGGATATAATTGGAAGAACACTATTCATAAGAGTATTCTTTCACTTTTTATAAGGTAGGGAAACACCTATATTAGAAGAAATTGTTAAAGCATTGTAACAGTCTCATATATTTGATTATGAGGTATGAAATTTTGAATATCAAAAGATTTAACAAAAGAATTTAAAAGATTTGTATATAAAAGTTGTAATTTAAATAATTACTTGAAAATATTGACAAGAAAAACAAAACTTTAATTTATAAATTAAAAATTTTGAAAATTCATTTTTGCATACTTAGGTTATAGCAAAATACTTGTTTAATTTGAAGAAAACTTATACTTCTTATAAAGAAACTCTATAATTATAATCACATAAATGACTTTCTAATTTAACAAAGAACTATCATAAGTAATAAGCATGTAAGGAACATCTCTCATCTTAATTTGCTTAACTCACGTAGATTAGTAACTTGATCTCAAGGTAAATTCCAAATATTTTACAATTTTCCTTACAATTTCATGAATCTTGATAATACAACCTTAAATTGTATCAATAACTCTTTGTATTTCAAATAAAACAACATTTCACCATTAAAACTTTCAATAACTTGATCATCTTTACTCATAACTTAATCAAATTCCTCAATTTGATTGTTGTAATCCATAACTTATAATATGATTCAATTGAACAAAATGCAATCATTGGTTCTTGCAACATCATTAATATAAGTTCTCTACATCAATTGACTTTGTTGTCAATCCCTTACAGTAAAATCCTTGAAGTAGCACAACCAATCCCTAGCTAACTTCATTAATCCCTTATCAAGATATAACTTCAATTTCAAACAAATTTCTTTAACTCCATTCTAGAATAACTTATTATTATTGTAATTGTAATTGTAATTGTAATTGTTATTGTTATTGTTATTATTGTTGTTATTGTTATTATTATTATTATTATTATTATTATTATTATTATTATTATTCAAAAACAGATAAAGTCATACAATTTACGTAGTACAATAAATTACTGGGAAGCCAAGATACAATCTGGCCCCCCACTCCTCTCGAAATAGAAAATCCTATCCTAGTAAATATATGAGCAGTAGCACGTGCCTCAATGTCTTGCGTCGTCGAGAACTTCTGAACCCGCTTCAGCAATACAACCGCCTCCTTCTCTAATTCCCCAAGCGAAGAAAATGAGAAGTGAATGAAACCATATCCAATCGTCTGACAACTAGATTCGTACTTGACCTGCTTTCGATGAATCACATCAGTCACAACCTAACCAGGAACATAGTTTGATAGCCCCGACCGTGTCAAAGGAAAAGATCCTATCAAGTCAACCCATATATTGCGACCTCGATCCCATGAATATAGTAACACACGTGCAGGTCCGAGGGCCCCGTCATTCCCTCCAAACAACCCAATGTCAACCTACAAAAACCTATAAAGTCAACTAAATTATTATTATTATTATCATTATTATTATTATCATTATTATTATTATTAGTATTATTATATTATCTAAAAAAATTACAAAAACCTACAAAGTCAACTAAATTACAAGAAATTAGTGGGGAGTCGAGATATAATTTGGCCCCCCACCCTTCTAGTTATAGCAAAATCGCTCCTGCTGAAGATGTGAGCAGCTGCACGAACATCAATATCATGCGTCCTAGTGAAAGCCTCTCAGCAACACAACAACATCCTTCTAATCCCTCAATGAAGAAACGGAGAAAGAAAGAAAACCATAGCCAATAAATCTGCAACTCGCTCCTACTTGTCCCGCTTCCGTTGAGAGCAACCGACACAACATGAGCAAGGAACGAAGTCAAATAACCCATATTATTATTATTATTATCATTATTATTATTATTATTATTATTATTATTGTTGTTGTTGTTGTTGTTGTTATTATTATTAGTTATTAATTATTATTCATAATTTATTATTTATTAATTTTACTTTTTATTTATAAATTTTAAATTATATTAAATTATTTATTCATCATTAATTTTTTTTTAATGATTATTATTATTACTAAGCAGAGCAGAGCAGATTTTGACTAGGCTTAACAGAGCAAAACAGATTTCAAAAGCTCTAAAGAACAGGGCATTAATTAGTTAATAAGTTAATGTTAGTCAAATAAGTTAATTTTACTCAACTAAGCTATTTACCAAACATAACCAATATATTACTCATTCCGTCTCTAAAAGTTCGACCCTTTTATCCTAATTTTAGTCACAAAATGATCGACCCATTTGTATTAAAGTACCCACTAATTTATAATAATATTTGTGCAAAATTAGCTTTTTCATATAAATTTTTATTTTTTCATGTACTTTTATTACTTTCTTTCTCTTTTTTTTTTACAAACCTCATGTAAATTTATCTTTCCGACATACTTTTATTTCTTTTTATTTAACTTTCTTAACACCCGCGAAATCAACCCAAAAAGGTCATTTTTCGGAGATGGAGGGAGTAATATATAGTTAAAAAAAAAAAAAAAAAATTTAATACGCTAATTATTCTAGAACGAATGGATTATCTTTAATTATTTTTATGACAGCCTTACATCCAATTTATAATATTTTATTTACTCTTTGACTACCATATTTAATACTTTCTCTATTTTTTTTAGTTAACACGTTTTTTTATTCACGTTTGTCAACGTATAACTTCAATCATTCATATTTTTAATTATCAATAAGAAAAAATTATGAAAATTTGATATTGTGAAAATATATATCACGACAAATATAACAAGATTTCATATGACTATATTTTTCATTATATATAAACCACAAAATACGGTGAAAGGAGAGTGTGTAAATAGTGATATAAGCAAAACGTATTAACTAAAATGAATGGAGGTAGTAGTTTGCAAAAAAGATCGACACTCAAATAATTGAGAAAATCTTGTTAATTATTTAAATAAATAAAAAAAAATATATATGAATGGTTTAATTTCCCTCCTACAACTCTTCTCCATCCTTTCTAATCTATAATCATTCTTTGGAAATAATTTCGTGAGGGAGAGAGAGATGAATGTCAACATCAAAAGAGTTAACATTTGAAATGATATGAAGTGGGACCAAATATCCTTTTCTTTCTAAAAGTTAAAATTTTTTGATTTTTCAGGATGTGAATTTCTGACAAACCAAAGAAAAAAAATAATTTTATTTTCCAATCAATTAAATTTTTTACAAATATTAATAATAACAATAATAATACTCGTAAAAAAACATAGGGGGCATGATGGTAGGACACTGCATTTACAGAAGAGGTGCATTGGGAAACAGCTCCCGCGCTGTTTTCGCGCGCTATTTCTGAAAGATGTCTCAGGACTTAAAAGTAGCTACGACAAAACCCTTATTGCTTAAAAGGGCCCCACTTTTCTATCAGAACATCTTCTAATTACTTGTGTCACGTTTACTGTTTTTATGTGAATCTTTCTCTTTTTTTTTTTTTTTTTTAGTATAAAGTTTTTGTGCAGTATTTGATTTATTGCTCCTCTGCAGTCTTTTGCTGCACATCGTTATTTCTTCTCAATTCTTGTCAGTTGGACTTTGTATTATATTGTTCCATAGTTCACTGTTACTAATAATACTACTTTATGTACATGTATAGCTCATTGGATGGCTGTATGTGGTTCGAAATACAAGGAAATTATTCAATCAATTAAATAGCTATGGAACTATGGATTTGAGATTTTGTGGATCAATTAACCAGACAATTAGGAATGTGGTTTCTCTTATTTTTTTTTTTACTTTTAAGGAGTCTTGATCAAATTTTCTAATTAGGTTGATCTGTGCAAGATTTCATTATGATAAGGTGCTTTTTTCCTTACTTGGAATAAAATATACTACGTACTATACATGTGTATATTTACGATTGGTTTAAAATTGAAGTTTTCATGGAAAAAAAAATAACCTGATTTTCTAACTCTTTGGTAAATCAATCTATAGAAGTGCTAAATTTAAGGATTCTATATGTAGTAATCTCTAACTTGCATTCTCTATCAAGATAATTTGCTTCATCATCTCAAGTACTCCTTGAGTCCTTGTTTAGTTAGCAAAGCTAGATTAGATTAGTGATAAAGGTTTGGTCTCATTAATGAAGGTTTTTTTTTCCTTGTTTAAGGCTAAACAATGCAGGGACATTTAGCATGATGTTTTCCAAACCACCAATTACCTCCAATACATACCAATGCATGGTAGTTCATTATCCTAACTAGACCAATTACCTCCAGTACGTCTGGATTACACACTAATTTTCAAATGTTAAAAAGGTAAACTAGTAAAGTTTTAATTTTATCCTAACTTATTCCCACATGATAAACATGAAATTTAAAATTCTTCAATCTTGTATCCATCAAATGAGGAATTAAGAATCATCAACGAATTTTTCACCCACAAAATCTCGTTCTCACTCCACGCCCTATATTCTTTAAATTCTAATTCCCACATGCTAAACAAACTAACTAAACAAGGCTTTCAAACCCTCCTTGAATCCTCGCCATCCAAGTTTTTTTTTTTTTCTTTTTTTTTTTTTTGGCAATAATCGTCATCCAAGTTAAGAGAGTCCAAAAACTTCATTATTACATTAAACTTCGTATTAAATTATGAATTTAATGGAAACAAATGCACGTACAAATGATTTATGGTTTTGCAGTTATCCGGTAACTTTATCTACGTTTATCATGAGAAGCAAAGTAATTCTCTGATTTATTGTCCTCAACAAGTAATAAATGATATTGTGAATTATAGATCAAGAAGTATATAACAAGATCCTATGCAATTAATTTTTGCCTGGCATATAATTCAATAAAGGTGGTCAATGCAAGAACATGATTATATATAAATTTATAAATTTTAGAACATGATTATATATAAATTTATAAATTTTCAAACGTTGCAACTAAACGTAAATGGAGAGATGGAAATTTTATTTCTTAAAGATTAGTGTAAGAATTAGGTCAAAATTTAATCAAATCTAAAAATCAAACTAGGTTAGAGGAAATTCATACTAGGCTAGTGTCATTAGACGTAGCATATATCTATGGTTGTGAACTTGCTATTCTTCTTCTTTTTTTTTTTTTTTTTTTTTTTTTTTTTTTTTTTTTGCCTTTTGACGTATGGTAACTCTTCTTGTCATAGTTCTTTCTTTTGACGTATGGTAATTCTTCTTGTTATAATAACAACAACGAATGATTAATTGTCACATTTGGCAACAAATCAAAGGACAAAATTATCCTTGTTATGTACATGACAATTTGAATCAACCTCCTAATCCATGAAAGGGATACGTGAATCTGTTCTAATCTTAAGAACACTGCTACATGCATAAATTTGTGAGTAATCTTCCAATAATCTTTTTATTAAAGGTCCCGCTTGATTGACAAAGGTACTTAATTATGATATGAAATAGTTCTAATTTGGTCATTAAGAGACATAAATGTAAAAAGGCTACATACAACTCACCTAACAAAGCATTTTGACAGTTGTTTTACTGTTGAAATATGATTAAAACGCTAAAGCATTTTGGATAAACTAGTTGATAAATTAGTTAATTGTGTGAATGAAATTGTTCCACGATCTTTTCTATTTCATCAAAGAGTAATTTATACTCCATTAATCTGGAATCAACCTGAGCAAGCGGGGCATCACTCAACTAAATGAAATTATTTGATCCAATGCCCAGAACGAATTTATACAGAATATTATCCCCGTTAGGGTTGTTCATTGGACCGAAAGCCAAAATTTAAATTCAAGAGCCAAAGACTAACCCGATTTTGCTTAGACTAGACTTGGCCTGGACCGATTAAACTAGTTTAAAACCTAAATCGGACCACTACATACCAGTTTTAGATTTTTTTAAAAAAAAATATTTTAATATCATAATTGAAAAAGTGAAAGAATATATGGATGGAAATTTTGCGCTAAATTATACCAATCATTGTCTATGTTGGCTATGTGTGCAAAATAATTCGATTTATGGTTTTGCTTTTAATTTAGCATTACCACCTATTCAAGTATTTGCACAAAATAGTACGCCACCGACTAAATTGAGAGTCTTAGGAAATATTGTATTATCACTACAAAATTAAGTCAATATAGCATCAACTAAAATTTGTTGCTATTCACCAAAAATTCGTTGCCAATTCTATTTAGCAATGGGTTGGAAATGAAAATTTGTTGTTGCTAAAAGGCTTGTTGTCATAAGATTATGGCTATCAGTTGCAAAGCAATTTTGTTACAATATTGCATCCATTTAAATATAGTTTCCATGATGGTTGCTGTTTTTGGTGCATTCGTTGCCAACTTTGGCAACAGATTACCATTGGTTGTTGCTAAAATTAGTAACAAATTATTAATGTTATTTCCTAAATAGCAACAAATTATTAATGTTGGTTCCTAAAAATAGCAAAAAATTATTAAAGTTGGTTCATACAAATTGCAACAAATCATAAATATTGGTTGTTATCAACACTACGAGACAAAAACCCAATCCCTATTAGCAATTCGGTTCAACCCAATCCCGGCCTTTACCAATCTGAAACCTCACTCGAGTCAACTTCTCTTTGAATCCTCGGTCTCAAGAATCGCAGTCGGTAGGAGTCGAACTTGTGACCTCAAAGTCACATGGTGATTCTCTTACCAACTATACCAAATACTATTTGTTTACTTCTATGCATATAATTTATAATAAGTGAACGAAATATTAGAGACGAAATTGAAAAATTTGTCTCTAAATTAGGGACGAAATCAAAAATCCGTCGCTAAATTAGAGACGAATTTGAAATCCATCTCTATTTGATGTCATTATAGCAACAAATAATAAGAAGAGTGTCTTCAAATAATTTTATACATAATAGCAAAAAGTGGCCTACATATAAATTAACAACAAAATGTAACACAACTTGTTTTCAATGTCAACAAATAAAAAAATACGTTATTATCTAGCAACAATAGTTTAGACGACTTGTTTCTAATGTCAACAATTCAAATATTCATTGCCTTTGTTTGTTTCTAAATCAATACGAATAAAATATTTGTTGCCATAGTTTGTTACTATATGGCAACAAGAGAAAAATATAATGACATCTAGTAACAATTAGTAAGAAAATTTGTTTTAAACAGTAACAAATCAAAAACATGTAGCCATTAATTATTAAAAAAACTAAAGCATAAAATATTGCTTTTAACTAGGCAATGAAAAAAATTATATTCATTGCTATTTAGCAACGTTTTAAAAATCTGTTGCCAAACTTAGTTGCTAAAAATCTTTTATTTTTGTAGTGTATGTTCAAATCTATTGAAAATCTATTGATTTGGGTGCAAGGACATGCTTTGTTTTGAGTGCTTTAAATCCGAGCTGCTAAAATTGATTTTTTTTAAAGATTTTGGGGGCTATTTTGGTTTTTAAGAGACAAATTAGAGATCGAAATTGGCAAGACAAAAAATCTCTCGAATTTTGTAGGTGCTTCAAAGTTGCAAAATTAAAAATTGCTCAATTTAGATTTTAGAGGTCATTTCAGACTTTAAAAACCAAATTTAATTAAGGCTGAAGCTGACAAACCAAAAACCAAATTGGTTTTTATGGAAGTAAATGGTTTGGTTTATGTGCATCATTTTCAAATCCAAAATTGTCCGGTTAAGATTTTAGGGATTATTTTGGTCCCAAAGAAATAGATTTTAGGCTAGCAATTGGCAATAACGGCCAAAAACACATTGGTTTGTAAGATACAACAATAAATTTGACCCTTAATAACCAAAATGATCCTCAAACCTTAGGCTTGTTTGGCATCGTTTTTTGTTTTCAGTTTTCTGTTTTTACAAAAAAGCCAAAAACAAGAAACAAGAAAAGGTATTTTCACTATTTTATTGTCAGTTTTCAAAATTATCATGAGTTTAATAAATTTGACTAATTTTTTATTTATAATATGACATATATCACATGACTTTGAAAAATAAAAAACTAAAAGATAGAAAATTACAGTGATGTCAAACGAATTCTTAGTTTACTGATTTCTACAATTCAATAAATGAAACACTCAAATTAAGGAAATTCCTTGCACGCAAATTGAGGATTTTTTTTTTTTTTTTCCAATTCTGACATCAAACTTTGCTCTAGACCGCCAATCAAATCTTAATCAATCAAGCAATTTTGCAGCTTGAAAATGAAGCACATAAACGAGGTATCAATTTATTTTTTTAATTTTTAAATTTTTTTTAATACAGATCATTAAATTTTTTAAAAGATAGATTATTTGAACTAATTAATAAAAATTTCCTAAGGTTTCAATTCTTGTCACTAGCGTATGTACTACTATATTTTGCACGAAAACTTGAATAGATGCTATTGTTGAGAGCAAATATCTTATGTCATATTATTATTTTGCGCACACGACAAAAGTTGAGATTATTTAATTTAAAGCAACAATTTTCCTAAATATAAAAAATGTTATTTAATTCCTATTTTGATCGTATATTATAAAATTGATCATGATGTAAAAGTATTTCTATCACGTTAAAGGTAGATATAGAAGTTTTATTCGATTTTTTAAATAAATAAAAATAAAATCAATTTGATTCTAGATTGATATTTAAATGGATATGAACAGAACTGAACCAAAAGACCAAAAATCAAATTTTGCTTAACCTAGAGACCGAATTGGTTCCCATCAATTTGGTCATGTTCTCTCTATTTCATTTTTTTGAGGTGATTTCCATAAAAATGGTTGAAAAAGTTATAAATTTCAAGAATATGTCACTTTTTGCTAATATTCCCTACATACTGTCCACGCCATCAACTATTTTTTATTTTTTATTTTTTTTATTTTTTACTATTTTACAACAAAACCGCTAATTCAATTAGCGATTTTATAAAAAAGAAACCGCTAATTGAATTAGCGGTTTCATTTATTTTGTTTCGTGTACAAGAATTTTAAGTAAGTAAACCGCTAATTCAATTAGCGTTTTACTTTTAATAAAACTGCTAATTCAATTAGCGATTTTACTTTAAAAAAAATATAAATCAATTATTATGGTGACATGAACGGTATGTAGGGAATATTTACAAATACTAACATAATCTTGGAATTTATAACTTTTCTAACAATATTGATGGAAATCACTCATTTTTTCGGCCCGAAACTGTTTTAAAAATATCCTAATTATTATAACAGTAACAACAAAATTTTGTTTTGCTCCTCTCCTATGTAACAACCTTAGATTATTCTACACATATTTTAGTATCGTTTCAATGAATGATCAACCTACACGATTTTAAAACTTTTATCCATGCGCTGATCTATAATACAAGTGTTTTGACACTGGATTCTCCAATCTACTCTTGCCCATCATTCAAATTAAAGGGTGTAACCTATGAGGAGAGAGAGAGAGAGCGATCAATTAGGGTATTTGTGTTATTGAGTATTAAGTAAACTTATTATGATTTGAGAAAGGGGCATTTTTGCCTGTTAGAATTCAGAGAGTGAGAAAACGATCAATTAAGATATTTGTGTTATTGTGTATATACAACAAACACAAGCGAGCGAGGTCGATGAGGAGAAAATAACATTTATTTAGACTTTGTGATTGTGATGCTAAAAAAAAAAAAACAAGTGGCAAAACAATATCTATATTGGTATAACAAGAAAACACAAGTATTAAAGTAAGACAACATTATGTAGAAAATAACATTTATTTAGACTTTGTGATTGTGATGCTAAAAAAAAAAACAAGTGGCAAAACAATATCTATATTGGTATAACAAGAAAACACAAGTATTAAAGTAAGACAACATTATGTAGGAAACTAAAATTTGATTCTCTCACCTCTTAAAAAAGCTTTATTTACCAAAAAAAAAAAAAAAAAAAAAAAAAAAAAAAGAGTTGCGGGAAAAAAAACTTTATCTAAGATCGAGACTTAATTGTTAATATTTTTGTTCAAGCTGATCATTTGCTTTCTTAGTGAATGAGCTATTGACAAGTTTTTACCAAGCTTTTTCACAAGTATTGTATAGACTCTTTCACGTATCTATAAATATATTTCTTGAACCCAATCATGTTTAATGAAATACTTTTATAGGGGAGTACTGTATGTCTGTATGTCAAGGGCAACATGCCAATTTATTTTTATTTTACTAAAATTTATTTTTGGCATCCATTACATACCTAATAGTCTAATAATGGTCAATGGACGATGTTCATGCCGTAATGTTGTACAGTTTAATTTTGATTAATTTTATTGTCCATTGCAAAAATCATTTGAATGATGACTAAATAGTAAATAGTTTATAGTACAAGTGTACAACTATGAGTAGTGTGTACATAGTGAATTTACCGATTCACAATAAATTGTACTCCCTCCGTTTTTTAATACTTGTTCCACTTTTTTTTTTCCCGCCATTTTAAATACTTGCTCCATTTCCTTATTTGGAAAGCTTTTACAATATTTAATTAATTTCCCCACCAAGTGGACCCAACAATATTAATTCCATATTCTCTCTCCTTCAATTCTCTCCACTACTTTTGGTTTTTATAATTTTTTATTCTTCCACCAACCCCACTATCACCATATTTTATTACTTTCTCCAATTTCTCCTAAAACTCCGCGCATGGAGAAATGGAGCAAGTATTTAAAAACGGAGGGAGTATTGAAAATGATTAACTACGCTTCAATATTCTATGTACTGTACATTATAATATGTATCATTTGTTTAGCCAACCTCAACGATTCTACGAACATTTCTATAATCAATTCTACCTACAAAATTAGTGAATAACTAATTTGATAATTTTGAGGTCACGAGTTCGAACTCCATCAACTATATTTATTTGGGAGTAGGGAGATTCCCTTACCCCCTCTAATCTCAAGCGCTGGGGTTTTTCATCTTACTTTAAAAAAAAAAAAACCTATGTAGAAGTACTTTCTAGCAGATTTTGCCATATGATGCTCTTACAATTGGCTATATTAGGGTTCGTTCTCTTTTCTTGATTGTCATTTGCTTTATGAAA
Organism: Chenopodium album; assembly: GCF_948465745.1. Taxonomy (NCBI): domain Eukaryota; kingdom Viridiplantae; phylum Streptophyta; class Magnoliopsida; order Caryophyllales; family Amaranthaceae; genus Chenopodium; species Chenopodium album. The sequence goes on along the minus strand of NC_137851.1, from coordinate 38,099,591 downwards.
ATTATAAGATTATTACATGAGTTTAAATCTGAAAATCTTTGATTAATAGTCATCGATCAATACAATGTCTCAGCTAATTCCATGTGAAATTAAATGAGATTAAGTTCTTACTTAGCATGATTGTTAGATATATTTAGAAACAAAATGGCCGGTATGATGGAAAGTAAAAGTATAATTGATGTTAGGTTGTAAAAGTAAATAGGTAATGGTGAAAATAATTACTATGTATATTCATGCTAATCATTTCTATATATATATATATATATATATTTTTTTTTTTTTTTTTTTTTTTTTTTTTTTTGTAAAAAAGTTCAATTATCTTGTAAATATGATATTACTAGCTCGTGCGATGCACGATTTAAATATTATTTTATAATTTTAACAATATTATTTAGCTTATTTGTGTGTAATATGTACGTAGTACAAATAATTTAATCAACATCTAATAAATTGAGAAATTAATAAAGAGTGGAAGCCCCAATTCATATAATCTGTATAAAATATACAGAGTAGGAGAAAAAGATAATGTTTATAAGAAAATGAAATAGTCTGACCTTCCTTTAATTTTTCCAATCGAAATTGCATAATTAGTCAATTTAAATATAAAATCTGTTAGGAAAATGTATAATTAATTTATCATTTTCAAATTTTTATTTATGTTGAAAAAAAAAATAATGATGTCATTATTAGTTTTGGCGAGAAATTTTTTTATAAGATGTTGACATGTGGAAAGTAATGACATCATCGGTAATTATTTTAGTTATATTTATAGATTATAGATAGATAGGTGGTATGTGATGAAACCAAATAACTTCGGAGTACATAATTATTTACTTTCTCCGTTTTTTTATACTTATAATAGTTTGACTTCTACACTATTCATGTGTTTCACTTTGACTAGCTTTTACGATTTATACATAAATAAAAATATAATCATGTGAGATCTTGTTAGATTCGTCTAGATTTGTACACTTTTAGTATCAAAAATTTATAATTTTTACATATTGGTAATCAAAGATATTAACGATTCAAAACATGCATCGGCAACCGTGGAAAAAGAAGTGTTGCAACTATAAAAAAACAAAGGAAGTATTTCGTATCTTGGTTGGTAAATACTTTCTTAATACACATATAACAATAAGTCTTGTGTAAGTCGGGTGTACTTTAATTTTATTATAAAACGGTCAGTTTGAGGATAACTTTAACTATTTTAATAGTAACTTTAACCACTTTAAAGATAATTTTAATTTGTCGCTGGTTTGAATTTTATTTTAATTTTTAATTTCCTGCTCCTCCGTGTTTTAATAAGTGTTACACTTATCAAATCTGGCCGTGTTTTAATAAGTGTTACACTTTCTTTTTTGGCAAAAAACTACGTTAACATATTATATCTCTCTCCTCTCACAGTCTCCACCAAACTCACTACTACTTTTTTATTATAAGTTTTCTCTCACATTCATTACTTTTCAATAAATTATTAACCCCACTATCTTTCTTTTACCATTTTTTAATACTTCAACTACTCCACTTACCTCTTAATTTATTTAAGTCTATTAAATTACCTAAAGCTATGTGCCGGTCAAAGTGTAACACTTAAAAAAACACGGAGGGAGTATTTATTCATGATTACATACTATAAAGGTCAATATGATTAATTTAATGCATTATAAATTTTTTGTAAGATAATATTAAAAAGGAAAAAGATATATATGCAGTCCTTAGAGCTGCATATAAGAAGCTAAAAATGGAAAGAAAAAACAATAAGTAAACATTTATTACATCGATTACTCGTAAATTGTCGATAAATTTCCAACTTAATACTAAAAAAGAAAGTATATTAAATGCTTATATGCAGCCCTAAGGGTTGCATATAACATTACCCTATTAAAAAATAATAACTTTTGTAATATAAAGGATAACATTAAATATTTTTATGATAACTTTAATCTGTCTTATAATAAATTAACGTACACCTATCTTTTTGGAGAATTTGTGTTCATATAAATTAAGGAAATCATTTAATTGAACGAAAGTTCAATTCGTAATGAAGTTGTCATTTGGTTGATATGAAATGTTGTACAGTCTTGTTTCCCCATTTAGTTTTTATTTCGTATTCAAATTGCAAAAATTATTAATTGAGTATAAAAAGATTCAATTTCCACGGGAAATAGTTTAGGCAAGTAATTTCATTGCTCAATTTTTTTGGATGAAGGATTCTTAATATGTATAGAAGATACAACAACAACTTTGTGTTTGTTAAACAACTCAACATACTTCTGATTTATACCAATTTTCACTTCTCATATTTTCAAGTAAAGCAAACCTTAACTTTTATATACACAACAAAAAAAGAAATAAATGAGAGTGTTCATATCTATTTGAGAAATATTAAAATCATTGACAGACTCTTTATGATATTTGATATAGGGTTTGTCATTGGACAGTATCGTACAATTTTATAAAATGCTCCACAAGTGCTTTGATCACTGTACGCTTAAAAAAGAATTATGATCATCAAGAAGTTAGAAAGCACTGCTAAAATGCTAACTCCACAATCTCCGTATAGAAAAATAGTTTAAGCCCTAACTTTAAGAGACAAGGTACTATTTTATTTCATTAATTTACTACCAATAAACTTTAAAACAAACGTAGTAAACGTGACCAAAATATACTATGTTCTAAACTAGCTTTTGGAAAAATGATCAAGGTAAAAGTTCAATGTCGAATATTTTTCCACTTATTTTTTGTTTTTTAATAAGTAGAATATAAAACATTTTACTAAGTGTCTTATTAAATTTGGTTCGAGTTGTATAATTGATTCATATTTAAATGTTTTTATGCATAGTACAAAGAATTAATTTTTGAACTGTGTTAAGTATGACCAGTAATGTTTTACACAAGACTAGACCAATAACAATCTGTATTGAGAATTTTAGAAACCTAGCCTTAGTAATTCAAAATGGTGTAATTATAAAAAACAGATGAAATATTAGATACAACTATATGAATACTTTGTATTGTGGTGTACATTTTTTACATTGAATATATTGACACGAGTATAAAAAGTTGTAATTTACAAGTATATTTTAAAGGTCAAATCAGTTTTGTGAGGGTAATCCCTTCTACCATACAACAGGTACTAACACTGTCTAACACTTCATAATGGTGAATACCCCACAAAAAGATTAACCAAATTCCACAAAATTAATCAATATTTAATGTGTCATTATCTCTTTTAATAACCAATGGGGCCTAATCTACCTGACTAATTATCAACCATACTTCTTTTTTTTGGTTAAAATAACAAAAAGAATCATCTTTTTATCAATTATCAATCTCCCCTTCTGTCCAAACTCCAGAAAACAAAGCCATCACTATTATTTTTTGTGTAAACTAATCAACACAACTTCTTATCATATCTTCTTCCTTCATTATATTATTTCTTCGTTCTATTCTATTATCCGTACACTTCGTTAACATTTCTCTCCTTTCTCTAGTGCAACTCCTTATCTTTGTTTATTTTAACCCTATCTTCGTCTTTCTCTTCCATCTAATTTGTATAGTTCTACGATCCCGATTCCTTGTTCGAAGTTTCGAGTATCCATCGCTTGTTACCTGTTACGAATGGCGGGATCTTCTCAAAGGATCATCCGAAATATTTAGGGTTTTATCAAGAAAAAAATAATTTAAGCCTAATTTTTTATTTTTTAAAATGGAAGATTATAGTCATGAATTGAGTGAGAATAGTGGAGCTCGGAATTTTACATATGTAACATCATCAATTTTGGGACCGAACAACTCTTGTTCGACTTCACCCTCGTCGTCGTACGTTGGGAGAACAACGACATCATTATTTCATCCTCAATCTTGTTTTCTGCAACAACAGCCTCCGGTTGTGAAGACGGAGGCTGGTACAAATAATCATCATCAACAACACCACCATCATCCTCAACAACATTTTTCTAGATTTCATTACCCTTTACTTACGAGTTGTGGCCGAGGTGTAGAAGATTCGACACCGCCTTCGCTTCATCCTCATATGCAGCAGCACCACCACCAAGATCAAGACGATGTAGGTGGTGGTGAGCAAAATAATCATGTGAATACCACAAGTAGTTGTGGTAGTCATGAAGTTGATGCTATTAAAGCTAAGATCATTTCTCATCCTCAATATTCTAGCCTCTTGGAAGCTTACCTTGCTTGCCAAAAGGTATCCTCTCACCCTCTTATATTTTGCTAAATTAATTTTTTTGGCATGAATTTTATGTGAGATCTCATTGGTTTGACAACACATAGAGAACACCATTTTTTTTTCCCTCTTTTTTTTTTTTTTATTTTTTTATTTTAATTTTAGGTAAACCTACCAATGACCCCTATCTGAAGCCTCTTCCGACTAATTCTTGATTTGAGCCAAATTAAGACCAAAATGATTGGACAACTCTCTTATCAGTTGATCCGAATATGTATTGGACAGAGTAAAATAAAAACTCTTTTATGATGGACTTATATAGTGTTTCAATGTATGGTAGGTGGGAGCGCCGCCGGAGGTGGCTGCACGGCTAGCAGCGGCGCAGCAGGAGTTTGAAGCAAGGCAAAGGGCTTCCTTCTCAACTTGTAGGGACCCATCTAAGGATCCAGAATTGGACCAATTTATGGTGAATCACCTTAATCTAATCTCTAATTTATTATTTGTACAAACTTTTATCTTACTCTTCTAAATAAAATATGGGGAATTGATTTTGGCACTCCTATTAATACGGAAACCCATGTTTAAGTTACAACAGTAATTCTTATAAACTTGTAAGATTGTACTGTATTAATTAATGATTTAATTGTTGACAATAATTAATTATTTTTGGGCAGGAAGCATATTATGATATGCTAGTAAAGTATAGGGAGGAATTAACAAGGCCAGTCCAAGAAGCTATGGATTTTATGAGGAGGATCGAAGCTCAGCTCAATGTCCTTGGCAATGGTCGTGTCAGTGTCTTTTCTACAGGTACAGTTTGAACAGTTATGCAGCCTACTTTCATTGATTAATGCATTATTAATAATTAGACCTGTTAAACGAGTCGGTTTAGTCTGGTTCAAGTTTGAGAATGTCGGGTTTGGATCCTACTTAAATGAAATAAAGGTAAAACAACAAAATTCATCAGATAATACAAAAATTAGTTTCCAGTTAAACCTGGCTACCATCTAGATTGTGAGTGTACGGCTTTCTCACCTCACATTCTATGGCTGCAACTTTCTCGTCGTGATGATATATACATACGATGTATAAGCATTACATATTTTCTAAAATAATACACAGTATTTCTTGCTCAAATTTGAAAATTTATGACAAAATTAAGAGTTCATCAATGTTATTAATGCGTAATGCTTTAATACTTCATATTTCTTTCTTTAATCTTTTTAAATGCGGCCTATATAATTATTGGGTAAGGGTAACCCTAACCTATAATCACTCAATTCACGAGTTGAAAAGGGGAAGCATCCATTCTAAGTTGTAACGGTTTGTGAATAATTAAATTTTTTTTGCTTGTTTTTTCTTCTTCTTGCCTTTCTGTGTTCTTCTTCTTTTTGTTTTGGCATGGACTATTCTAGATATTTTAGTTTCCGTGGTAAGTGTCGAGCTGAAATAAGTAACCAAGTCATTATGAATGTCATTTAGCTTAGTTGATACGAGTAAGATTCTATCTGAAGATGATAAGTAATCTCGTATGATAATATCAAAATTTTGCCTAAGTTATTGCATTTTGTGGCTTTATTATACAAATCATAAACATGTTTTATATTAATCTATTAAAAATGTTATACTAGCATATAAAGTGTGTTTAACTTGTGAAAATTTCCTTTTGTTTTCTTTGTTTTTTTTCACTTTACAAGATGACCCCTTAGGCCTTTAGTGATAGGTTGCTTAAACCACGAAAAGAGATCAAGCGCCTTGTATAATCTTCACATATTTATGATATGCTATGTTCGACGTTTACTTTTTTAAAAAATTTGGTAACACATAGTCATATCAGAGTGAATTAAATAAGTTTAAAATTGTTTTGAGAAAATAAGTTAAGATCAATTTCGATCCACAATTATATTAAGCAATAAATTCAAATAAGTTTCAAACTACATATAAGTTAAAAAAAAAATTCAATTAAGTTTGAATAACACTCTCTACATTAAGTAGATATGTGAAGGATTGGTCCATATGGATATATCTAAAGATATGATCTATATGAGTTTCTCATAATAATAGGTTGTGTTCTTGTTCAATTTGGTTTGAATTACGAAAACTTATTTGAAATTCTCTAATATTATCTGAACTTGTATAAACAAAACAATAAGAGTACATGGTATTATTAGATATATTATAATGCTTTGCAACTTTCCTATCTAATACGAAGTATTATCTAATATTGGGCATACAATTCTTATGATTGATTATTGCTCCTGCATTCTAAAATGTTCCTAAAAAAAGTCCACAATAGTTTGGTAATTGGAAAATTTTCGACTTAATGAAATACTTGTAGCTTTTAGACATTTTGAGGCCAAAATTCTACAAAAAGGTCAGAGAAATGAACACGTACATTTGGTGCCACAAATTTTCTTCTCTATCTCTCCTTTATTTTCAATTAGATGTTTATGGTTTTTTTACTTGAGAAAATTATTCTCACTCCAATTGTATTGGCTAAACATTTGATAATTTAATTCAGATAGGTATCCATTTTGCTTTAGTTTCATACATCTCATGCGAACTCCAAAAAAATTGTTTTCTACTTTATTTCCTTTTTTAAATTACCAACAACATTTTCCTCTTTGTATTTTATCTTTGCCAATAATGTCCTCCACATAAACTGTTTTAGAGATACGGAGTAAAAGTTAACCTATTTGATCAATAAAAGTACTCCTGTTTATAAGATACTCTTTAACTGTTTTCTTTTGTTTATGCATTTAATTCACTTGATACTCATTTGTAATCTATTGTTCCTCAACTCCTATTTTGATTGTGTATATTTGTCATTATCCATTTTTTTTTTTACTATTTATTATGTATCTATATGTATGATTAAATTATATATATATTTTCTATAATGTTTGTTTTGTTTAATGTACGGAGTAGATGTTTTTTCATAGTTTTATTTCCTCTTTCTAAATAAGCATTACATATGCATAACAGACATGTTAAGATACTAACTACTTTAAACATAATTATTATTTAAGTACGTATTAATTAATAACATTATAGATATTTAAATTGGTATTTAGAAAATTCACATCGACATGATAAATCACTCAATTGACTATACAAGTATATATAATGATAAATCACTCAATTTACTATACAAGTATATATATATATATATATATATATATATATATATATATATATATATATATATATATATATATATATTCTTTTTTATTTTTTTAAAAGTAGCTATATATCGTATGTATTGATGGTCAACAATCGTAAATTTTGATCTTGAACATGATTTATGGTTTCATTTTTAGTACGGGGTAATTTATTTATATATTCTTATTTTAAAACCGAAACATAGCTCTTTCTTTAACACAAGTATAGATATTATGTGGTAATTAGAGTCAAACTGATTATTTTATTTTGTGATAAAAATTTTCTATCGCCTTTTCGAGTATATTTGTAGATTATTAATCTAATTTGATTTGTAAGCTATGAAGTACGGAGTATTATCTTTTGTATAGGGAAAGAGAATTTTTTGTTGGTTATATGTGGACGTAGCTGACTCAACGTTGATAATTCTGCCAAATATAAACTGGTATTTATGTGTTTTTTGCAATCTATCAGACTCCAAATTTCCCTAAGCCCCTAACTTGACATATTATTCTAAAGTCAATCAGTAAGTAAAATTATTACTATGAGGTAAAATGAAAATTAGAAACCAACACTTCTTTTAATTCTGTAGTTTTATCTGTACTCCGTAATTTTTTACTTTTTCTTTGATACTGAATAAATAATTTGGCCCCAAAAAAAATGTTTTTGCAGTTTATAAGACTATCTAATACGAGTATTCAATACGCGGGGATAAGCTTCTGCGTTTTATTGTATGGGCGTCAAAACTTAGTTATTGAAGTACTATCATGATGAAATTTTTTCCATGGAGGCGGATGCACAATGCTCCGTGTATCCATTTTCTTTTTAAAAGGTAGAATGAATATTTAGTTGTTCAATAAAAAACATACAGTTATTTTATAAAGAAAATCTAGATATTTTATAAAAAACCTCACATAGTTGTATTGTAATAACCATATAGTTGTTTTGTAAAGAACATATAGCTATTTTGTAAAAAAAAATCAAACTTTATGTTCTTTATACATATCTAAAGAACATCCGTAATATTAATAATAAACATGATAATTAGAGGTGGTCAACCTCAGCCCGGTCCGAAAATAAGGCAGGTTTGGGCAAGCTTAAAAATGCATTTTTAGTTGAAAATCCAAACCCGATCAAAAAAATGTTTTTGCAGTTTATAAGACTATCTAATACGAGTATTCAATACGCGGGGATAAGCTTCTGCGTTTTATTGTATGGGTGTCAAAACTTAGTTATTGAAGTACTATCATGATGAAATTTTTTCCATGGAGGCGGATGCACAATGCTCCGTGTATCCATTTTCTTTTTAAAAGGTAGAATGAATATTTAGTTGTTCAATAAAAAACATACAGTTATTTTATAAAGAAAATCTAGATATTTTATAAAAAACCTCACATAGTTGTATTGTAATAACCATATAGTTGTTTTGTAAAGAACATATAGCTATTTTGTAAAAAAAAAATCAAACTTTATGTTCTTTATACATATCTAAAGAACATCCGTAATATTAATAATAAACATGATAATTAGAGGTGGTCAACCTCAGCCCGGTCCGAAAATAAGGCAGGTTTGGGCAAGCTTAAAAATGCATTTTTAGTTGAAAATCCAAACCCGATCCGAAAAAGCCCGCCATATTTTCCAGGTTTGGGCACGAGATATTATGTTAAGGCTCGGCCCGACCCGAATTTTTGATCACCTATAATGATAATTTAATGTAATGAAAATTATTTTTATTCAACCACCATAATCTAAAGACAAAATTCAAAGAACATTTTAATATAAACAATTAACATTATGTTACGAATAAAAGTATATTATACTGATAATTAAAGAACATGAAGATAAAGAATATTATTTAACATTCTATGACGTGTTCTTTTCACTTTAACCGAATGGTCTATACATTTCTATACAATGTTTTTTACAATTCTATAACATGTTCTTTTTGCCATCATGATAACCATCTTTTTCTCATATTTTTTTCGAGTAATTTAATAAAGATGAATAAATAACAGGAAGTATATAATTTAAAGCAGTAATAATTAAGAAGAAATTCACACGTTTTCATTTTCTGTCTGTACTCTGTAATAATTTAAATTTCATTGTTTGAAAAAATAATTCCATTAGGGTAATAGTCCAATCCGACAGAAGACTTGTACTCTCTCTGCCTCAAAATACAAGACACAATCAACATTGCACATATTTTCTTACACTAGTTTGATTTTATTTTTATATAATTAAATATTAACGAAATTTATTTTATAAATTATATTATAAAACTTTAACTACATTTCTAACAACATGTTTTATGATTAAATATGTTTTTACTATGTTAAAAAAAATTATGATCCAAGCTAATGCATGAATAGTGAAAAAAGTCCAATATTTCATATATTAGGGAACGGATAAAGTATTTTTTACGGAATAACCAAATTTCATTTAAGGTCTTTTTGCTACTTTTTTTTTCTATACAATTTTACTATGTATAACAAGTCACAAATTATTTATCATTAAAGACGTGTGTAGCATAGGAAGTACTTTTAAAACAAAGGAGCACTCAGTAAAGAAATAAAAATAATCCTAAATAGGCATGGAAATTGTCGGCATAATAGAAAAATAATTAAAGAATCTTGGGGAAATAAAATAAAAATGACGAGAATAGTAATTAGAAAAAAAATTAAAGAAATGAACTTAGGATGCTTATGCTATAATGGTCGAAACAATGAGTGGGATAGAGTTCCTGTAGGTATAGCCTGTACGCTTTGTCAGAACATCTTTTCATATTAATGGCACTACTACTCTTCTACCACTTTAACTTCCTGTCAATCCATATTTCATCTTTCTTTCTTTTTTTTTTTCATTAATTTAGACTACTCCCTCTCTAATTTTTATTGTGCATGTGTGGTGTGTCTATATATATGAGCCTTGTTTGTACTACTACTTCTCTGTGGTAAAAATTGTCTGTTTCCTAGTGGAGAAATTTGAGACCACTGTCACTTCAACACTTTTTTTAGACAATTGTATCACAGTTAGTACTATCTCTTATTTATTTATTTGTTCATTTTTATGATTTAATATGGAGTATTTCTTGAAATCCGCACTAAAATGATTTATTATTAGTAAATAAAAACGAAGGAAGTAATAGTAGAGACAAGATGGACAGGAGAAGGAGCTCGAGGCTTGGTTTTGGGGTATAAGGTATGGTATGTTGGGCAAGAAACGAGCCACAGAACAAGGAATGGTGGAGCTAGGAACGGAGTTGGTGTGGTTCTCGATGAGAGGTTGGCAAAAGAGGTGATCGAGGTCTATCGGAAGAACGATAGGTTGATAAGGCTGAAGTTGCTATGTGGCAAGGAGATTGTGAATGTTATCAGTGCTTATGCTCCCCAAGTGGGTTTAGATGCAGAAGAGAAACGACAATTTTGGGAGGACCTAGACGAGGTGGTGCAGGGTGTCCACCACTCAGAGAAGTTATATATTGGAGGGGATCTAAATGGGCACGTTGGGGCGAGCCGAGATGGCTATGAGAGTGTCCATGGAGGCTTTGGGTATGGGCAGAGGGACGCCGGTGGTGAAGCTATTATGGATTTTGCCCAATCATATGATTTAATTTTGGCTAATACTTGGTTTAAGAAGAGGGATTCACACTTGATAACTTTTCGGAATGGAGCAAATGCAACTCAAATAGACTTCCTGCTCACAAGGAGCATAGATAGACAAAGTTGCATAAACTGTAAGGTTATCCCAGGGGAGAGTGTGGTCACCCAACACCGGCTATTGGTAATGACTATTCGTCTGAAAGAGAAGGCGAAGAAAAAAGTTAGACAAGAAGAACCAAGGATAAGATGGTGGACCCTAAGGGATGCAAAAGCTAAGGTTTTTACAGAAAAGGTAATTGAAGAAGCGGATTGGGATGGAGAGGTGGATCCGGACATGACCTGGTTACGAATGAAGAACTGTTTCCTAAGAGTGGCCAAAGAGGTCTTAGGGGAAGTAAGGGGAAGAACTTCGGTACAGAGAGATACTTCGTGGTGGAATGAAGAGGTGAAAGCAGTAATTAAGCAAAAAAGGGAATGCTATCAAGCCCTAGGAAAATGTAGGAGTGATGAAACCTTTGCAGCGTATAAGGAGGCTAAGAGTAAGGCAAAGGCAGCTGTTCGCCAAGCAAAAGAAAAGGCATATCAGGAGGTTTATGAAAAGCTTGATTCCAAGGAGGGAGAAAGGATCATTTATAAGATGGCAAAGAGAAGACAAGAGGCAAGGAAGGATATTGGCATGGTGAAGTGTGTCAAAGATAAGAACCAAATGGTCCTAGTGCAAGAGGAGGGCATCAAGGACAGGTGGAAGGGGTACTTCGATGAATTATTTAATGGAAGTAATGGAGTTGTGATAGGAGATACCTCTATGAGTGATGAAGAAATCAACATGGAGTATGTGCGAAGGATTAGGAGAGTAGAGGTGGAGATTGCACTGAGGAAGATGAAACCTAAGAAGGCGGTTGGCCCTGATGGGGTACCGATAGAGGTGTGGAGGTGTTTGGGTAAGATTGGTATTGATTGGTTAACAAACCTTTTCAACAAGATATGGACGGCTACAAGGATCCCACAAGATTGGAGGAAGAGCACCTTGGTCCCGGTTTATAAAAACAAAGGAGACGCTCAAGATTGTTCTAACTATCGAGGAATTAAGCTTATGAGCCATACTATGAAGTTGTGGGAAAGGGTGATTGAACAAAGGTTGAGGGCATGCACAAGCATTTCAGATAACCAATTTGGTTTTATGCCTGGGAGATCTACTATGGAGGCAATCCATTTGATAAGACAAATGATGGAGTTTTATAGGGTAAAGAAGAAAGATCTTCATATGGTCTTTATTGATTTAGAGAAGGCATATGACAAGGTGCCAAGAGAGATACTTTGGTGGGCAATGTTGAAGAAAGGTATCCCACGAAGGTATGTAGACCTAGTTAAGGATATGTATCGGGATGTGTCAACAAATGTGAGGACATGCGGAGGGTTGACAAAAGATTTCCCTATTACAATCGGATTGCATCAAGGGTCTGCATTAAGCCCTTTTCTTTTTGCAACGGTTCTAGACGAATTAACTAGACCAATTCAAGATGAGGTTCCATGGTGTATGCTGTTCGCAGATGATATCGTTTTGGTGGATGAGACTAAGGATGGGGTTAATGTCAAGTTGGAGCAATGGAGGCAAAGGTTGGAATCTAGAGGGTTTAAGCTAAGTCGGAGTAAGACTGAATATTTGGTATGTCGTTTTGGCACTCAGAGGGGGACAAGCAATGAAGTGGTGAGTTTGGATGGAAAGGATTTGACCATGAGTGAATGTTTTAAGTACCTAGGGTCGATCATCCAGAAGAATGGTGACATTGATCAAGACGTGACCCACAGGATTAAGTCAGGGTGGCTTAAATGGAGAGCGGCCACGGGAGTGCTATGCGACCGCAGCATTCCCTTAAAGTTGAAGGGAAAATTCTACAGGACTGCCATAAGACCAGTGTTGCTCTATGGTACAGAATGTTGGGCTTCTAAGAAAGAGCATATTAAAAAGATGGAGGTTACGGAAATGCGCATGTTAAGGTGGATGTGTGGAAACACTTTAAGAGATAGAATCAGAAATGAGGTTATTCGCAAGAAAGTAGGTGTGACGGGCATTGTAGATAAATTAAGGGAAAATCGTCTGCGTTGGTTTGGACATGTAAGACGGAGACCCGAGGGTGCACCGGTGCGAAGAGTGGAAGAGTGGGACCATGGAGGGATTAAACGAGGAAGAGGGAGACCAAAGATGACTTGGTTGGAAGGAGTGAGGAAGGATATGAAGTGCATGGATTTACGTGAGGATGAAGTTTTGGATCGTAAGGGATGGAGGAGAAAGATTTATGTTGATGACTACACGGAATAATCAAATTTGGTTCATGTTAGCCGACCCCACTTTTGGGATTAAGGCTTTGATTGATTGATTGATTGATTGATTGAAGTAATAGTTTAAAAGAAAAAAAATAAAAATACTGAGTATAATACTTACTACCTCCGTTTCATATTATTTGCAACGATTAGACATTTTTCCTCTCTACTTTATGTCAAATCGTTGCAAATAATATGTAACGGAGGCAGTAAAAAATTTGAGAGAGTGTTATATACACCGGGTGTACGGTGCACTCAAAGATATTTGTTTATTCATTAGACGATAAAATGAACAATAATCATCGAAATGAGCAAACAATAGCCTTAAGTGCACCGTGCACCTGGGTGTATATATAATTTCTAAAAAAATTGACCGCATTTAGAAATTTTAACACTTAAAAAGAAAGATGGAGGGATTATATGATTAGCGTAAAAGTCAAAATGATACATTTAGTAAAACAATAAATTAACTTTTAATCATTTTAAATATTTGCTAAAATATATTTACGATCTCTATTTCACTAATATTGCAGCATGTTGACCTATGCACTTGTCAACAAAGTAATTTTTAATTAGTTATGGGCCCGAGCAGGTCATTATAAATTTGTTAGTTTGACAGAAATTATTAAAATTATACTTTAGTCATGTTTGTCAATGGGAGCTTAAGTAAACTATTTGTATGAGCTGGTTTGGTTATAAGAATAATTTTTACAATATTATATAATGGATAAATAAAAGATCAAATCCTTATAATTTTGATGTCAATGTCTACTAATAAATATTACACTATAACTACAATTTTATGAATTAATGCACAAGAAAAAAAGAGTAATGATTAATTTCTTACAAATTATATTATTATGCAATTACTAAGGAGTTACATTCCAAGATAAATTTAAATAAGATGGTTATATATATGAAGAGTTTTTCAATCAAACAAAACAATTACTACATAGAGTTTAAACCAATGAAGAGTTTTTTTTTAAAGAGACTAAACATAGTTAAAATGTAATGATGGAAGAGTGATGACACGTAGGATGACACATAACGCTCATATAACACCAAAACATTTTTTTTTCTAGACATCACAATAAACAGTACAGACTACGTTACAAAGCTTGACAAACTAGTTCTACAGCTTTTAGCTATGTCATTTGCTATTTTAACATGATCCCTATCTGAAATTTAAAGCCCCATTGCTGAATGCCTTCAAAAGTCCAATGAGTGCTAATGGGTGTCGGCACCCCTCCACAAAGAGTCGTCACCGGCTCACAAGAATTTGTAAAAACAACAATGTTAGCGTAGTCTTTAGTGTTGGCCCATCTAAGAGCATATAAGAGAGCAAGGGTTTCCGCATGTAGGGCCGAAGCCGCCCTGCAAAAAGAGCCGCCACCATCCGGGAACACCACCCAATCCATAGAGATAGCCCACCCTATACCCGCATTTCGTGAGTGCTTTTGCCTAGTAGAGTCATTCCCATCCCCTCGTCCAGCGGCCTAGTAGAGTGAATAAACCCTAGAGGAGGGCCTAGAACACCAAAACATATCAAGGGAAGAATGACATGTGAAGATATCATGTTATCTCTTTGAGTTTTAATATATTTGTTATAGATATGTTTAACTCTTATTATATACTTCCTCCGTTCTAGTAATATTGCAACAACTAGAATTTTACACAATTTATTACGCTTGTTTGACTACATATCTATAATCAATAATAATATTATTAAAACTCAAAGGGACAACATGTTACGATATATGTCCCTCTTATGTCATCATGAGAATTTGACATAGTGTCACATGGATAATAACATGTCAAATGCAAATAATTATTTGGACCACATTAAAACCATACACCCTTTAAAATTTCCATCTTTTATTACCATTATTGTCGTATTTAGTGAAAAATTATTTCACATTGATTCACCATGAATAAAATTTCCATTTTATTTGTTGTATTTATTGTTTTTATTTCACAACAGTGTCATTTTATTACTAAAAAAAACATTCATTCAAAAAATTATACAAACTGAAGGTCATTTTTTAGAATTTGTAGTCAAAAGAAATTCGGGGCGACGCGCGAGCGACAAACTAGTCAATATTTATATGTTCAGTAAAATATATTCATGTGGGGTCTTGTTAGATACGTTTCGTATAATATTTTCACAATATTAACTTTTTGGAAAATGAAAGTAAAGCTTACCTTAATTTGCTTCAATATACATGCATTAATTCTACATTTAGCAACCATCTACAATTTTAAGTTCTCTATCTACTCTACCATGATCCCCACTCATTACATTTTATTGGTTTCGTTCTCCCTCTTTTATTGGTTTCTCATAAACCTCCCTTTAAAAAAAATTAATAATAATGTTTTTCTTAAACCACTTTCACAATATAGATTATTATACAAAAGTTGCACTAAAATGAATAAAACACTCTTACTGTTATATTGTCTTTTGCAATTTTAATTAAATTAAATTACCACTTGTTACTAATTACTTTACCCCTTACACCACACTTTTTCTTCCCTTTTTTTCATTACAATTTTCTTACATTCGCTTTTTTTTTTCCTCCTTCCTTTTGTACTATTTTCATTTTTTTCCTTACACAATCTAACTCTTATTTCCATTTTTTAATACTTCACTTTTTCTAAACGTGAATTGAGTGGTATTAGTTACTTATTATTAATTATTATTATCCATTTTAAATTATTGATTATTAATCTGATAGAGTAATTAGTTATATAATTTATGATTTGATCATAATTTCTAATTTATGATCTATTGCCTCTATACATCATAATTAGTACTCTCTTCACTTCTTTTGTTTATCCCATATAACAGATCTTGATTGATGCATCTTGTATGTTTTCAGGATATCAACTTCTTCTTGTTCTTTTTTATTTTTTTTTGTTTTTATTTTTTAATTTTTTTTAATAAAGTGTAACTAAAGGCATTTTAAAAATAATTTTATGCATTACAAAATTGTGCAAAAAGCAAATGTGACAAATAAAATGGAACAAAGGAAAGAGTCAATGATTAATCATATAAGTATCAATATTAAGTAGATAATAATTATCAATTGTACATTAATAGTTATGAGTTAATGTTAAGTAATATATAAATAATTATATGAAATCATTACGGAGTACTAAATTAATTAAATATTAATACTGTCATTTTATCCGAGTCTTACTTTTCTAGTAACGGAAATTAAGGTAACTTAAAAGGGGGCCATATTATTAAATATAATTAGATCACAAAAAGTGGGGTTGAAGATGATAAATACTCCGTAGTATGAGTAAAAGATTGACATAGATGAAATAAAGTAAAAGTAAATAAAAATTAGAAAAACGAATATAAAAATGAAAAGTGAGTAGAAATTAACAAAAAAGATGAGTAAAATAAGCGATTGTATGTCCATAGAGATTATGTTGCATAGTTATAGCCGAAGACTACCTGTTGATTTTACCGATCGAACATTAAAATATTACATATCAAAATGATAACATGGTGTTTAGAAGCATACCTTGTATCATGCTCCTAAATAAAAGAACATACATGTAATATCCGTGTATCATGCTCCTAAATAAAAGAACATACATGTAATATTAATGTACTTTGACAACTTTGTTAAATAATACTTCATATACGTGATATCCCATATACTTCATAATTTGTGATTTTTAAATTAGGACAAATATAGTAAAATGAGACGTTATAAATAAAAATGTTACTAATTCTTACAAATTGACAATTAAAGGTATCATTCGATTTCCAAATAATATAATTAATATTGCATTAAAACAATAACATGGATGTCATGTACTATAAACTAAGAACTTATATCCTTTTTATTTTTCCCTCCGTACATGGACAATACAAAATCTTCCATCAATCGTCTCTTTCTCACACACACTCACTCATTGTGGTAATCTTTTTATCTCCCTTTCCCTCTTTTATGCATCATCCCCAGCTTCTTGGTACATTTCGTAACCTTTAACCTTCTAACTAAAAACTTAACCTTGCTTCATTTAATTATTGCATTACAATGTAATAGGGTGAATTGGACATGCTTCAAGTGAAATTAAGCAAAATTGGTGGAGAATATGTAGTAAATTGTAATCCTGTACTCCTAAATTGTAATCCTATGTACCCTAAAAAAAAAATCCATAAATTAATTACCGTCACATGATTTAAAACCCTAATTCTAAAACTTATGGTTCATTTGGTATTGTTGTGGTTTTCGTTTTCTATTTTTTTGAAATCACATGATATATGTCATATAATGAATTAAAAACTAGTTTAGCTTATAAAAATTATGATATTTTGGATAACTAACAACAGTGAAAATACCTTTTTCTTGTTTCTTGTTTTTGGTTTTTTGTTTTTTAAAAAATCAGGAAAATAAAAATTAAAAATGATGCCAAACAAGCCCTAAATATTCTGGTTTTGAATATTATGTACAAATTCAACTTATATAAACCTAACATTACATTAGATAAATTAATTTAAAATTCAAGAATTATACAAAGCTCTTGTTATGATCACCAAATTTTTTCTAATAGCCTGCTTAGATGAAGAATTCTTATGATCACTGATTACCTTCTCATTAGCGTTGCGGAAAAATATATAAGTTATAATATTCCTAACCCTAGAATCCACAATATACTAGGAAGATATGAATTGACTACAATATACAAGATAAAATATCCTGTAAGATAATCCCTAAATATGAGATATGATATTATATTAGTACTCTCTTCAAGTTGGAGCATGTAGTGAAAAAATGCCCAACTTAGAAACTTGGAAAGCAAATAGTCGAACTGTGACTTGTCGAGAGCCTTTGTAAAAATATCTACAAGCTAAGACGAAGTCGAAACATGAGAAGGAGAAATTAAGCCTTCATTAATTGTATCACGAACAAAGTGAAAGTCAACCTCAACGTACTTTGTTCGTTCATGAAAAACTTGATTCCTTGCAATGGGTAGTGCAGACTCACTATCACAAAATAACTTGATTGCTTTCGGATGTTGCACACTCAAACTTAACAATAAAGCCTTAAGCCAATTTAATTCATAATTTACCGCAGCCATAGACCGGTATTCGACCTTTGCCGAAGAAGCTAAGACCTTGACACTATGTTGCTTCTTCGTTTTCCACGAGATTGGCGACTTACCAAAAAAATACAAGCCAATCGGACAAAGATCTACGAGTGAGAGGACAAGTCGCCTAATATGAGTCACACCAACTCTACAAAGTCAGGTCTTGCACTCAACAAAATTCCCTGACTCGGAGTACCTTTCAAATAACGAACCACTCGCAAAGCCATATCCCAATTCTCTAATGTTGATTGAATGGTAGCAATTTTATGTTTTGGTACATAAGCAAGGGTAAATGTAATTTTTAAAGAAAAATGAAAATTTTGAATTTGGGCCTAGAGATGAAAAAGTGGATGTAAATTAAGTGACAGTTGTTTAGGGTAATTTTACCCCGCCATGTGGACCAACCAGAGGGCGACACGTGTCAGCCCCAGGGTGGTCCAAAGTGGACCTATCCCTGCTTGACACGTGTCATCCCAGATATTTGGAGGATGACGGCCTTCAGGCCCAAATCCCGAGAAAGCCGTAAAACGGCGCAGCCCACCACTAATTAGGGTTCTGTGACCTAATCAGGGGCACAATTCCCAAGGACCCTATAAATAGGGAGATTCTCCTCTTTTGGAGGGCACGTTCTATCATTTATTACAAACTGTCCATTTGATAGAGACAATTGAGCTTGGAACCCGAGCAGATCCCCACCTAAATTCCGCACCTTTTTCTCTCCTTTAAAGTTACTAACTTGATCGTCGGAGGCGGAGCACCTACCAACTGGTGTCTCCGTTTGTCTTGCAGGTACAGGCCGCACCGGACCAGTCTTCGAGCTGTAACTCTCCCGAGGGACAAAAACACCCAAAACATTTGGCGCCGTCTGTGGGGAGAGTACCTCAAAGATGGTTGGAGAGTCTGTACCCATTCCTGATCTTACAAACTTACAACCGGTTATACAACCGGAGAACCAAGAAAACCCTCAACCGGCATCTCAGTCGGGAGGTTCTGGAATCCCTCAGTCGTTCCCTCGGCCTCCGCCTGAGGTCGTCACTGAGGATGAAGCTGATGATGAAGATGATGATGACGTGGAGACCTACATCACAAAGGATGGGTCCTTCATGTCTAAGTACAAGCGTTCCAAAGATAAATTGGAGCGCAATCTTGACCAGGCGGGCCCAAGCAGGCGCCCCTCTAAGAGGCCAGAAGGGAAAACCCAGAAGGCCAGAGGTCAAGTCCCAGTCACCCGGGATGAGCTCATGAAATTCATGAACTCTTTCAAGGGTGAAATCAAGGCCATGATCAACAAAAACAAGGCAGGCTCTAGCAAGAGTCCGCCGGCTAAGAAGTCTCCCACTCTTGGGAAGAAAAATCCCGTCAAGGACAGGCGTCCAACTCCCCATCCCAAAGACAAAGAAAGGGAGAAGGAGAGGATGGCCTCCAGACTTGACTGGTCGAAAATTCTACTGCCTACTGGTCCTCAGAGGCAGCCTCGACATGAACAGCCGGGGACCAGCAAGAAAACAGCCTCCGACGCTCGACACATTATCGAGCGGAGGAGAAACCAGCAGCTGTCTGAGTCAGCCTCTACTTCGAGCTTTCCAGACAGCTTCAAAGAAACTTCTGTAGGGAACTCACAGTCCTTACTTGAGAGTCGGACAGGCGGCAAAACCATCAATACCGAGCCTCAACTGATGATTGGGTCTGTCCCATATGCGCCTCAGGCGCAGAATGGGCAATATGGCCTACAGTTCATGCAGCCTCCTCCTTTTGGAGGACAGGAGGCATACACCTCCGTCCAGCCTTTGGACTAGCAGCTCCGGCTGCTTAAGCTTGGTGAACAACCCTCTGCGTTTCCCAAGAATATAACCGATGCGGCTCAGCCGTCCAAGGTTAAGAATGTGTTGGTGGGCACCTATGATGATACCACCAACCCAGAAGACCACCTGATGGCATATACCAACCTCATGTGTTTACAGGGTTGGGACGATGCCACCTGGTGTCGATGTTTCCCGACTACACTGAAGGGCATTGCCCAACAGTGGTTTGGCAACTTTCCAGCAGGCTCAATTGATTGCTTCAAGAAGCTAGCCTTCTTGTTTGCCACCAACTTCTCAATGAATATCCCTGCTAAGAAAACGAGCTTTAATTTGAGCACCGTTAAGCAGGGTGAGAAGGAAGGGCTACGCTCATATGTCAGGCGGTTCAACCTGGTCAGAATCCAGATCCAGGGACTGTCTGACGAGGTAGCTTTTACAGACTTTTTCAAGGGACTGAGTGACGAGTCGGCTTTTAAGTTCGACCTTGTCAGAAAGGGGGCATTTACGCTACAGGCGGCCCTGAGGGAGGCGGAGAGCTACATTCAAGCTACCGACCTCTACACGCCTAGTAGTCAGTCAGAAGTCTGACAAACAAAAAGAAAGCCGGTCTTCTCAGCCGGGTAACAAGAAAGAAGAGAGCAAAAAGAGAAAAGAAGTCTGGGCGGTTAGTGATTCTGACCAGCCGTCCCAGAAGAAAAAGAGAGAGTTAAAACCGTACGTCCCCAAGTATGAGTTTAACAAAGACTGCAACTCCATCCTCATGGAGGTAAAGAACCGGCTGTCCATTGAGAAGCTGAATCCAATGAAGAGTTCTGTCCAGTCACGGAACAAAAATAAATTTTGCCAGTTCCATGAGGAGGTTGGCCATGACACCAACGACTGCTTCAGTCTACAGCGGACGTTGGACTGTCTGGCTGACAAAGGGCTTCTAAAGTCCTACATTTCTAAGTCCCTAGCTGGGGCAAAGAAGAAAAACAAGGGTCAGTCCCCCAAGACTACCCATCAGCCTACTAGTAGCTCGGATACCGACAAGGATCCGGTCTACACTATAGCAGGCGGATTTTCATGTGGTGGCCCTACCATCCGGGGCACCAAGAGCCATCTTCGAAACATGGACAAGGATGATGATGATGAGCAGGCGTCTGCCATTTCCACCTTCCCAGACGTCCTCATAACTGAGAAGGACAGGAGCAGCGTCCGCCGTCCGCATGACGACCCGGTCGTCATTGAATGTAAGGTTGCCAACCAGCTGGTTGGACGGATCCTTATTGACACCGGCAGCTCGTCGGACATTATCAGTCTCCGGTGCCTGCAGAAGTTGAAATACAATGTCAGCTGCATGCATCCGGTCACCCACCCCTTGGTTGGTTTTGGGGGTGGGATGGTCTACCCAGCCAGAAAAATTGACTTGCCCATCCGGCTGGGAGAAAAAGGCCAGGGACGACACATTGTCGTCAGATTCTTGGTCGTTGAGGAGTTGAGCGCCTACAATATCATCCTTGGTAGGCCAACCCTCAACGAAGCTAAGGCGGTAATCATCCCATCTCTCATGCTCATCAAGTATGAGCGGGATGATGGCTTTGTTGGTTCCCTGAACGGGGATCAGAAGACGGCTCGGGAGTGCTACCTCTCAGCCGTTAAAGACACTGTGGCCTCAGACGGCCAAGAGAAGGAACCAATAGACCTTGACGATGTCAAGGATGCCAATCCTGCCCCACCAGCCGTTGGTAAGAACAGAAAAGCGCCTCTGCTGGTGGAGGTGAAAAAAGAGAAAAAATAACAATCATTGACCGGAGAACGGTCAGACGAGCTCCGTCCCCAACCGGCTGGTGAAAACATTGATCTCGCTCTGGATGACAGCCGTCCAGAGCGTATTGTGAAGGTTGAGACGGTTGTTTATGCTACTCTGGGTGCAAGCTTACACCTTCTGCTGAAAGAATTCAAAGACATCTTTGCCTTTGAAGTGGAAGAGATGCCAGGCGTCAGCCCGGATCTCGCTGTCCACAAACTCGCCGTGGATCCTAAAAAGAAGCCCATCCTGCAAAAGAAAAGAAACCATGGCGAGGAAAGAAGTCAGGCGGCGGCTGCCGAAGTCAAAAAGCTGCTAGACGCCAGGTTTATTCGGCCTTGTAATTTCCCCGACTGGGTGGCCAATGTGGTCCTTGTTAAGAAACCGAATGGGACCTAGCGCATGTGTGTTGATTACACAGACCTCAACAAGGCGTGTCCAAAGGACAGTTACCCGCTTCCAAAGATCGACAGTCTGGTCGATTCTACAGCCGGTCACGCCTTGATGAGATTTATGGATGCCTACTCCGGCTTCCATCAGATACCCCTCTAGAAAAAAGATTAAGAGAAGACGGCTTTCGTCACTGATTTGGGGTTATTCTGCTATACTGTGATGCCGTTTGGCTTGAAGAATGCGCCTGCCACCTTCCAACGGATGATTAATACGGTCTTCATTAATCAAATTGGGAGGAATGTGGAGGCGTACATCGATGACATGATAGTCAAATCCAAGCAACAGATGGATCATCTGGCTGATCTCCGAGAAACGTTCACCACCCTCAGGTGGCATAAGGTCATGTTAAACTCCAAGAAATGCGTATTTGGTGTTGAGTCTGGGAAGTTTCTCGGATTTCTGATTGATCAGAGGGGGATAGAGGCTAACCCCGAAAAGATACAGGCGGTAATTGACATGAAGTCACCCCGTTCTGTCAAGGAAGTTCAGAGACTAACTGGTTGCCTAGTCGCCTTGGGAAGGTTCCTCAGCCGGTCAGGCGACAAATGCCTTTACTTCTTCCAAGCAATCAGGAAGAAGACCAGGTTTGAATGGGGAGACGATGCTGAGACGCCATTTCAGAAGCTAAAAGAGCACTTGCATTCTCGGCCTAGGCTGGTCAGTCCTCTGCCTAGGGAGACGTTGTACATGTATTTGGCCGTCTTAGATCATGCTCTCAGTGCCGTTCTCCTTGCTGAACGAGACGACGTTCAGCTCCCGGTTTACTTCATTAGCCATGTTCTAAAAAATGCTGAACTCCGGTACCCCATGGTTGAAAAATTTGGCCTTGCTTTGTACATGGAATTCAAAAAATTGAATCCCTACTTTCTGGCTCATCTGGTGGTAATTTACACCGACCAGCTACTGAAGCGGCCAATGTCTACTTTGGAGTCAGCCGGCAGAATGTTGAAATGGGCTATTGAAATGCAAAGTGTTGAAATCACTTACGAACCAAGGAAGGCAGTGAAAGGTCAGGAGTTTGCCGACTTCATTGTTGAAATGACCCGTCCGGTGGCTCCGGATAATCTTGATCGGGTTTGGAAAGTGTATGTAGACGGGAGCTCTACAAAGAACGGCTGTGGTGTAGGAGTAATCTACGAGTCTCCTGAGGGGGACAGATATGAGTATGCACTACGGTTCAAGTTTCAGGCCTCAAACAATGAGGCGGAACATGAAGCCTTGCTAGCCGGAATCCGCATGTGTAAGGCGGCAGGGGCAACAAAAATTGACGCCTACTCTGATTCACAGTTGGTCGTTAGCCAGTATGAGGGAAAATTTGAGGCAACTCACCCGGCTATGATCAAATATCTTCAGGCGGTCAAAGAGGAGGCTGGGTCACTTGAGGAGTTTCATTTGAATCAAGTGCCCAGGTCTGATAACAACCAGGCGGATGCACTGTCAAAACTTGCATCTTCCGCCTGCCATGATACGCCTCGGTCAGTCTTTTGGGAAGTTCTTGAAAAAAGAAGCATCTATGAAGATCCCATTGGAGTCCTGGACCGAAGCTCTACCTGGATGGATGGCATCCGGGCATACCTCTCAGACGGTACACTTCCTGATTCGCCACAGGAGGCCGCCGTTCTAAAAAAGCGAGCCGCAAGTTTCGAGTTGAGAAATGGAGAACTCTTCAAGGCGGGGTTTCTTAAGCCTATTTTGAAATGTGTAGCCCCAGAAAAGGGGAAAGAAGTTCTTGAAAACTTGCACTCGGGGTTTTGCGCCTCCCACATAGGCGGCAGATCCCTAGCCGTCAGAGCCAGACGACATTACTTTTGGCCCACTCTGGAGGCAGACGCCAAGGAGTTGGTGAAGAAATGTGACAAGTGCCAAAAATTTGGCAAACTTATTCACCGTCCGGCTACTGATCTGACGGCCATCCACAGCCCAATCCCGTTTGCAAAATGGGGCATGGACATCTTAGGTCCTTACACGCCTGCACCAGGCGGAAAGCGTTACATCTTGGTGGCTGTGGATTACTTCACCAAGTGGGTAGAGGCTGAGGCGGTAAAGAATATCAAGACATCAGACGTCATCTTTTTCATCTGAAAGAATGTTATCACCCGGTATGGGGTTCCTATGTCCATGGTGTTTGATAATGGTCCTCAGTTTGAGACGCCTCAGGTAAAAACTTGGTTGGGAGATCAAGGGATCTCAAGTTGTTTTGCATCAGTCGGCCGTCCCCAAGTAAACGGCCAAGTTGAAGCCTTCAACAAACTGATCTCAGACGGCATTACGAAGAAAATTGAAAGAGTCGGTGGCTTATGGGCCGAGGAATTAATCCATGTCCTATGGGCCATCCAGACAACAGCAAAGGGGGCAACCGGTGAAACCCCATTTCTCATGGTTTACGGTGTTGAAGCCGTCTTGCCCATTGAACACTATGAGCCGACTCTCAGAGTCATGCTTTATGATGAAGAGGCAAATTGGGAGGCAATGCGCCTGGCATTGGACTCACTCCCAGAACGCAGGGGCAATGCCGCCTTGCGTCATGAGATTTACCGTCTGACAATGACAAGAGCCTACAACAAGAAAGTACACAGGCGTCCTTTGAAAGTGGACGACCTAGTGTTACGGAAAATGGAGGCAACCGGTAGGGCCAATGAGCTTGGAAAGCTAACTCCAAATTGGGAAGGCCCCTACCGGATTTATGAAGAAGTAAGAGACGGCACCTACCGCCTGGAAACTCCAGACGGCAGGCGCCTGCCTAGAACTTGGAATGTAGACAATTTGAAAAAGTACTACTTCTGAGATTTGTAATGTTGGTAAACAAGAAGTAAATTAATGAGAAATTGCTTTTTGTTTTCACTTTTGTTTTGTTTATCTGTCTTGTACTCCGTCTGAAGCTCAGACGGGCCACTTGTTTATTTCTCTGAGTTTGTCACTTGAAAATTGAATTAACGTCTGATTGACGAGAGGTCAATGGCCAGATAATTAAGCTAAGCACAAAACCGCTTAGTGGCTATACAGCCGGTCTCAAACAAGACCAGAAGGCCAATGGCCGGATGGCTGCATTTCCCATAAATTCGCCTATCCCAACATGGACAAAGGCGTCCGGCGATACCCCTCCAGGTGCAATCGTCGCAGAGAGAAGCCAACCTGCTTACTCTACGTACCAATGCAGGCGACCACGATTGGACGGTTGAATCAGCCATCCATAGCCGTCTGACCTGAACAGTCTAAGGAACGACCAAGTTTTGGAACCCGAATGTCCAATGACATCAGTCGGCGACCGACTGAAGTTCTTACTTAGCATTTTTTCGTTTTAAATTGCATACATCCTCGTTTGGGGCAAAAGAGTTGTGCAATGGCTATACAATCTCTACCTAGACGGTCAACACCGTCTAGATAGTGACTGGAACGCCTGTTAGTGTACGGCTGTGCACTTGGTTTGGGGCAATCACTACTGTGATTGATTGACTTACAAACGTATCATGCTCTATACAGCATCAGACGTTCCCAAGTCAATCAACCAACTCCACTTGAAACCAACCATACAGCCGTCCAGGGGCAAGGACAGTCGTATACTTTTGATAAGTTAGGCAGAGATCGCCGCATGCTTTTGATAAGTTAGGCAAATATTGAAAATGCAAAAAATTGAAATGAAATTGAAGTGCAAACACAAGCGCAAAGTAATAAAAACCGACTCAGTCGGTGCATTCATTGAATTTCCACCCAGCCAAACGGCTGTGATGGATTAAATGTTAACCGGACCCCGTCCGGGTAAAGGAAATTGTTTGACAACACGGCCCTATAGCCGGTAAAGATACAAATATACTCGGCTACAGGCCGGAAACGCAAGTTTGGTGGCATACTGCCGCAGATAAATAAAAAAAAGAAAGAAATTAGCACACAGCCGCTGAGTTCATTGCCCCGCAGACGGTCCCTCCTGGCCCTTCTCCCCTTCTTCTTCAGTCTCGGGGGCTTCAGGCTCGGGGTGCTCAATGTTGGCCCAGGCGAGGAAAGACTCAGGCTCTAGCTCACCCTTCTCTCTCAGGTATATCACCTCTTCAGCATATTTGTAAGCCAGAGCCCATACACCATAATCCTTGTTTGGATACAAGGCAGCCCAGGCGATCTTCATCATGGCCTCGCTGTCGGCGGCCATCTCAGCTACCAGGCGGTTTTGATCCGCCTGCAGAGTCGCTCGGAAGTTATCCTGAGCTTTGGCCGCCTCCTTCTCCAGCTTGGCAACCTTGCCCTTCAGATCAGTGTTCTCTTTCGAGACACCATGAAGCTTCTCAAGGTCCTCCTGAACCTTCTGGAGGTCCTCCCTGAGCTTGGGGAGGTCCTCCTCCGCCTGTTTCTGGGCCGTCTTTACATCCGCCGCCTTCTGCTTGGCCGCCCGTAAGTCCGCCTCCAGCTCTTGGATCTTGGCCGCCTGTGTCATTTGGGTTGCTTTACTTTCAAGATCGTCAATGATATACGAGTATAAAGCAATATTATTGGCGTCTGAGGCGGACTGCTTGGCCCGTCTTACCTCATCCCGCTTGAGCCCGTCTACCCGCAGAAGAGCCTGTAAAAGCAAACAGGGTTAGCACTGCAGGCGGAGAAAAACTTGGAGAAAAAATGATTCAAATTATTCAAGTGTCTTACCTCATCCAGGAGGGACAAGATACGTTCAAGATTGAACGTCTCAATCCCCGGGATAGCATCCTTATCCCGCTTTCTCACAGCCTCCAGCATGGCCTTGGCGTGCTTCTGGACGTCTGGCCAGCGAGGTGATTGATCTGCACCACAATCAGCGTTAGAGTGTGAAACTAAAGCAGCACCAATCTGGTTCCGACCATCTGAGGATGACGTCTGCTGGGAGTGTGATTTCACTCGCAACGGCCACCCCGGCTCAGGCGGGGATTCAAAAGGGTTCTTACCTGTAGAGCCGGCCAGACGAGAGCCGCTGGCAGGTGCGGTGAACCCCCCGGTTGCAGATAGGGGGTTGGCCAGGTCGAGGCCTAGGGAGCCACTCACCTTCTCCGTTCTTCCCCCTATCCGCATCTGAGTCTTCTCGCCTGGGGCAATGAGAGTTGCGGTGGAGGCTGCCTTTTTCGAGGACTTGCTGGGGTTAGAGGCGGTGGTCTCCTCCCTTGCCCGTTTGAGTTTTTTCTCAAACGTCTTATCCACCTCTCCCCCCTAAGAAAATAAACAAGTTAATGTTAGTAGTCAAGAAAGCAAACTTTGAAAGCAAACTCAAGAAAAGAGTCAGACGTTTACCTTGCCCCTGAGTTCCCTCGCTTGAGCCTTGGCCAGGTCTCTGCGGATTTGAGCAGAGGACTGCCTGGGAGTCTTCTCGTCTGGCAACATGTTCAACACTTCTTCTGCAAAAAACAAAAAGGAATTGGTTAGTACATCATTAAAAACGATTCCGATACAAAAGTACTACAGACGGATATTGATTCAGGCGCATACGTCTGGTGAACATGTGCCCTATCCCGCAGGCGGCTAGGAAGCATTCGTCCCTGAGCCAGACGCTCTTAGGGATCCAGTTTCTGGGACTTTTATTGTCTCCCCGGTTGACAGTGTGGCGTCTTTGAGGCCGAATAAGTCAGCCTCAATTATTTTATCGAAGTCCTCATCCGGGATCCGGGGCAGACAGCATTTCCAACCCAGAAGGTCGGGCTTTTTATTGTATTGGCGGAGCTCGCAATTCTCCCACCTGGTTGGGGCCGTCAGCACGTAGACCCTGTGCTTCCAGCCATCAAATTTGGAGACCTTATCCAAGATCATCATATATTGAGGAAACGTGGTCAAAGTATACCACGCTCTGTACCCGCCTGGGCTGCGGCTAAGATAGTGCATCTTAGCAAAAGCTTCCCTGCCGGGGTGAATTCCTTGGAACTCACAGACGGCAACATATCCCAGAATGTTTGCCCAAGAATTGGGGGTAAGTTGCCAGACTCCGAGGCCGTAGCCTCTCAAGATTGCCCTCACCGCCTGGTGAAGGGGGAAGCGCAGACCAGCCTTGAACGCCGCCTCGTAACAGCCGAAGTAGCCGTTGGCGTTTCGTTCAGTGTCTTCCCAAGAAATGGTGCCGTCTGCAGGAGGCACCCTTATTTTGTACCCGTCTCCTAACGGGTGCACTTTCAAAAAATTTTAAAGGCCTCTTTCCATGAGGTCCCTGTCTTTGTTGGAGTCGTGGATCTTGTAGGGATCGTCTTTCTCATTCCACTTCTTCCTCGCTATCCTCAAGCGGGGGAAGATCATCACTGCTCTCAGAAGAGGAGACGGTAAATCCGCTCCCCGTCTCCTTCCCAGATTGGGAGACAGAAGCTGAGGCGGCCTCCTCACCACCTTGGTCGCACTCGTCCAAAAACGAGTCTGGAGGAGTTGGGGGGCCACGCGGAGGGGATATCTCCGGAGTCGTCTGGTGTTCTGAGCCAAACGTCTCACCCTCAGGCGTTTGGCCGCCTGAGCCTTCGCTCCTATAATTCGGATCATGTGCCGTCTGCATAGTCCGAGCCATTGTGTCCTGCACAGACGCGCAAATGGTCGGAATCTAAGCATGAGGGTGGTCCCAACACCCTGAGACGACACTACCAGTCCTAGACTCAGCCGTTCCTGGTGAACGGCTGGATTCTAACCTAGGTTGTGCCGTGTGTGTTGGTGATGAATCCATTTATTGCAAGAAATATGTACAAGCGGTAAAATGAAAAAGAGCTGAGAGTGTCAGAGACGGTACCTTTAGATTTGAGATTTGAAGGTAGACGGGTCTGCCTGTGTTGAGAAGAATGAGTTTTCTTAAAACTTGCGCTTGCCTCAGACGGATGACTTCTGCTCTCTCTTTCAAGATTCTCTCAAAGTTCTCTCTGAAAATTTTTGTGAAACGTACAAAAATAATGAGGGTAAACGGCTATATAAGGAGGGTAAATTAAGGGGTATTCCTGTAATTTACTCAGATGGTGAGCAGTAAAATTTTGGCGGTAAAATTACCACCAATCAGAGAGTGACGCGTGTCACAGATGCCACGTGGCGTGCCACGTCACATTTGTGAGGGGCAAATGTTTAGGGTAATTTTACCCCTCCATGTGGACCAACCAGAGGGTGACACGTGTCAGCCCCAGGGTGGTCCAAAGTGGACCTATCCCTGCTTGACACGTGTCATCCCAGATATTTGGAGGATGACGGTCTTCAGGCCCAAATCCCGAGAAAGCCGTAAAACGGCGCATCCCACCACTGATTAGGGTTCTGTGACCTAATTAGGGGCACAATTCCCAAGGACCCTATAAATAGGGAGATTCTCCTCTTTTGGAGGGCACGTTCTACCATTTATTACAAACTGTCCCTTTGATAGAGACAACTGAGCTTGGAACCCGAGCAGATCCCCATCTAAATTTCCGCACCTTTTTCTCTCCTTTCAAGTTACTAACTTGATCGTCGGAGGCGGAGCACCTACCAACTGGTGTCTCCGTTTGTCTTGCAGGTACAGGTCGCACCGGACCAGTCTTCGAGTTGTAACTCTCCCGAGGGACAAAAACACCCAAAACAACAGTGCTGTTTAATTTCTGTCCTTGTAGCTCTCTAAACACCAAAAAAAAAAAAAAAAGTGCTACTTAATTTATTAATTTAATTTTTAAAATTTTTTGTGTTATAATTATTTTTTTAAAAAAATTTACTTATTGTGCATCACTAAATTTATCAAATTTCTCAATGTGCTTGACTAAATCTATCAAAAAGATTATTTGTAGATGGATTGACATTTTCTTTTTTATATTTTCTACTTCGTACAAAATAAAGGGAAAGTAAAATGGGATGACTACTTTTATTTAAAAAAGAGAGATCGATAGAAATAAGTGATTTATTTCACATAATTGGTTCCCATAATGTAGGATTGTAGTAAAAGGTAGTCAAAGAGGAGCAAAGCTGAGTAGAATTGAGAAAAATGGTCTTGCTAAAGAGTCCTCTGTGGTGTTACATAAGTAATTTATAGTCTAAAATAGTATTAATTTTAAAATGCATGTCAAAGTCTCGTATTGATCAGTGTGATTAATATTTATTATATCTTAATATTTTCACTTTTAGTTTTCTTATTTGACATCTCGTGGGCATTTATTAGGTTTTGCCTTAGAAAATTAGATGAAAACAAAAAGTGTGAAAATTTAGAAAAATGGAGGAAATGGGTAGTTTAGGACAATAAATTGTACTCATTGTCCACAAATAAACATCTAGCATTTTTTAATAGGATGTACACAAAAAATACAAGTAGAAACTAGAAAATTCACTATCCTATGTGAAGTGGATATCTTTATTTAGGGTCTGTTCTGTTCGGCTTAATTTCAGTTCAATTTAGCTTCAATTAGTTCAGTTCAGTTTTTAATTTCCTTCTCTCATAAACAATTCATTTCACCTCTATTCAGTTCCAATCAATACAGCACATCTTAGTTCAGTAAATTAGGCCCTTACTCTTTTTCTTTACACTCTCGTAGTCTCCCCTCATCTTATGTGTTGTGGATTGTGAAAATTTGTACAGTGGAATTGAAGTATGTCTAATATGATACACTAGATGAGATTTAATCAAAATGTTGAGTACCACACCAACTTTAGAGAATTCTAGGTTTCATGCAGAAGTCTAAGTTTCTGCATTTCGGAATTAAAAACGGAAACGTTTACCCCAAACAGAGTTTTCATGCACCATAGGGAGAATTTACAATAGCTAGCATTGACAAACAATATAAGGAAGCTGTTTATGGTTAGAAATTAACAAGAATCATTCATCCTTATCATTAAACAAACCTGCACATCTGATGGTCATGTTCTAGGAAATTGTAGCCGCAGAGTTGCTGGCAAGCTAGCTAAGCTTAGACCACCAGACATGACATTTGATTGACGAGTTCTTTGGGGTTTTACTTATTTTATTATTCAATGAAGTATTTTTTATTTATTTTAATTTAAGATATTTATTTATTCTGAAATTTGGTTTGTTTTCATGTTTGAAAGTTTTGGAATTAATTGGTCAATACTGAGATGAAGTTACTGAGTGCCAGTGGTGTCATTTCCTGTCCGGCAAAGTGGGCAAATGCATGTTTTCCTCTGACATATGGGCCTTTGAACTGAGAGTTTTATACCACTTTGCTCTTAATTTTCTTGGACGACTTTTGGTTTTTTGATAATGTGTTATTCTTGGTAAAATTTTATTTCCCAAATAAATTTTACTGAAGATTTTATTAGTAATAGTCTACTAGATGAGTTGGTTAAAAGCATTTTAGGTTTTTTAGCATTTAATTAATTTTTTAAAGCATACTAGTTAAATTGGGGTAATTATTTGAAATGATGTTGATGATTATAAGAATATATACGCAGGACATAATAAAGTGTGTAGATGAACAAGAAAAGGCCACAAGAGATCTACATCAAACACTCATTTTATAGTAATTTTAATTTTAGTTTGTGCGGTAGTAAATGTAACGATTTTGTTCGTGTTCTTGCAAAGAAAGTCTCGTGTCAATGTCTATAGCAATGTTACTTTTTGTATGACATTGTTTTGGTCTGACACGAATAACTCATTTTATAGAAAGAGAACAATAACAGTGCAATATCGTTTACTAAAACCATAAATTATAGACCCAAACATAAACCAGGTGGTAAAATATGCCTTGAGCAGTTAACTTCTTTTGAAAACTCGCTAGTTGGTTAGCGATTGAGGTCTAGGGGCGTGCCTTGGTTTGGGAGGTAAGCTACCCCCGATAGGGGTTTGGGGTATTGTCTCGAAAACTAGTGCTCATTTGATTGAATGTGGGAATTGCAAATTCCTTGGAATATTATATTACCATGTAAATGAATGTCCTAGAAAAAATTAAATCGTGTTTGGTTAATTATGGGCTGAAAATTCAAGAGCATGTTATGTACACCCGGATTCATTTGCACATTTTATCAACAAATGAACAACAATAATTATTTGCTCATTTCTTAATTAAATAAGCAAATGACCCTCGGGTGTACCGTATACTCCAGTGTATATAACAAATTCTATAAAAATTTCCTTAGGGAGTTTCATTAATTAATTTACATAGGTCCTCCTAGTCTCCTAGAGTCCTAGCTAGATAACTAAGTTCCTAAATTTTGTGATAAATGAAACTTAGGCCTGTTCTGTTCATCTTAATTACAGTTTAGCTCAGCTCTAATCAATTCAGTTCAGTTCCTAATTTTCTTCTCTTATAAACAATTCATTTCAACTTTATTCAGATTCAGTTCAGTTCTTTCCCGTAAATCGAAATAGGCCCTTCTTAGGAATTTTTATTTCCCATAAATTTGTCAACCAAACACCATAAGGAAATAAATTTTAAATCTTAGAAGTTTCAACTTCCTATAATATTTTTTTTTTGTCTATCAAATGACACCGTAGTGTTTTGTGGGCTATGATGTCTTTTGTATGGGCCTATTTTGTAATTTTATTAGCTCCAAAGTAAATAGAAATCCCCTTTCTTCTGTCCACAAACGTAGTTAACTTATCATGAGTGAACCACATAAAATATATAATTTTGTTTGTTGATTTTGTTAATATTTTCAAGTTTGCTAAATTATAACATCATGGATTGGAAAGCTGATATCCATTTGCTAAAAAACTAGTTTGGATGTTAAAATTGTGTATATTGTTTTTTGGAGCAAACATGAGAAAAGTAAATTTATTCATGAAGGTAACATATTTCTGGGAAAAGTGGTGTATTGAATGTTTTAGTCTATCAAGCGTCTAAATCATGTAAAAATAGGCTTGACATATACTTTTGAATAGCTGATTCTAAAGTAGTACATTAAACATTTTTGATGGTATGTAAAAAATAACCATGCTGGTAAAATTTGAATAGCGCTAAGAAGGATATACAGATGAATGAGACATTTGATCGTAAAGGATGAAGGAGGAAGATTTTTGTGGATGATTATACGAAATAATCAGTTTTAGTTCATGTAGCCGATCTCACTTATAGGATTAAGACTTTGGGACTCATTTAGTTGTTTCTAGGCATTCTTGAAACTTTAGAAGGTAATTATTATGTACATTGTGTAACATTATCATTAATCAAAAAACTTGTGTGCTGATTAAGCATGAGACCTATATTACATACCGATTCTATATTTGGCTGTTTTACATACTGGTTTTCCTGAACACAATCCTTGAGAATATGGTAAAATGGTGCTCAGTATCATGTAATATGGGCAATTTTTTACACACTGATTTTCCTTAACACAATCCATGTAATATTTGTGTGAATTTTTTTACATTCTAGTGTTCCGACTTCTTACAATCTTACTTGCATGTATGGAGCAGATGATAAATCTGAAGGGGTTGGTTCATCAGAAGAGGATCAAGAAAACAGCGGAGGTGAAACAGAACTTCCAGAGATAGATCCTCGTGCTGAAGACCGAGAATTGAAAAATCATCTTCTGAAGAAATACAGCGGTTACTTGAGTAGTCTCAAACAGGAGCTCTCTAAGAAAAAGAAGAAAGGGAAGCTCCCCAAAGAGGCCCGTCAAAAGCTGCTAAGTTGGTGGGAATTGCACTACAAATGGCCTTATCCTTCTGTAAGTTTTCGATTTCCTTAATTTCTTTCAGGTCGTTTATTCCATATGTATTGTATAATTAAAGATATTATTGATCAAAGTTTCGTTTTGACATGTGTCTACACAGACAATAATAATTAGGTGTCTAAGGGGCCGTCTACATATTACGCAAAGAGTACAACCTTTCTCTAGTCTCAAGTCTATCAAACATACTTGAGAAGTATGCATGATAGCAAAATAGGGTAGATTATACCTACCACAACCCCTTGATGCCGATTTACCATCACTTGATTTCAAGCATGCCATTAATTACAAGGGTCCATATAGTATGCCATTGTTGTTTGATGATCTTGCTATTGATTATTAAACTACCTATTTCCCTTCCATCAATTTCTTGATGCTACTTAATTCTATTCCAGCTGTTAGTTACAGCCTGTAAGAAGTAACATGGTTTATTGGATTGTAACACCATGTATGCACCAATCATTATTTTGGATAACGGACCCATTTCAGCCATAAATTATCAGCGTGGCAATTCACTTGCTAAGCATACTTTCCGATGACAGCTTTGTTCCAGAGCTCACAATCTTAATCGCCATTACAAACTAGGTCCCAGGCCACTGCCCACACGTAAATCTAGTTCACAAGCCGTAAGCAAACTTGAGCCATATAGGTCTATTGATGGCCACCCAAAACAATATCAACCAAGAATTGTACTTTTAGAAACCAATGTTTATTTCATTCAAGTCGAGTGAGTCAATCAAAAATATCACAAATCATGTTATATTGCATTATAATCCTTCTAGTAGCAAAGAAACCTTTAGGGGGCGTTTGGTGTAGTAGTTTTAGATGTAGGAAACAGATTCAATTAAGTGTTTCCATTTCTAGTTGTTTGGTATGAGTTAAAAGTAACAAATACCGTTTTCGGAGGATAACAAAATCCCTCAATTTATTACTCTTGACAAACTATTGGAAACAAAATATGTTTCCTTATTCAATCACAATCTCCTCAAATTGTTTCCATTCCACTAGGATACCAAACATATAGTAAATGTAACGTTAATCATTACCCTTTCCCTTACTTATTTGAATCCTTTCCGTTTCATTTACAATGTTTATACCAAACACTCCCTTAATGGTAAAAATAGCTCATTTTGTATGTGTGACTAAACTTTGTGTACTAAACAAGCGATTTATGGTATGCTATAATGTTATGAATGACCATCTTAATTGGTACATACGGTAATAATCATGTTCAACCCAAATACAGTTATTTTAAAATTACATCTAGCATTGAATTAAAATATCTAGAGACAAGAAGAAAGAAAGGAGGTCAAGCTTGCAAAGCATGTCTGTAACGTACTAACCATTTTGTAGGGTTTGATTCGTGCGTACTAATGTCTATGGTAATGAAACTTTAACCCCAAGCATATGTTGCAAATATTGATTGTTGTTAATGTTAATAAAACCAGGAATCGGAGAAGGTGGCGTTGGCTGAAGCCACAGGATTAGACCAAAAACAGATCAACAACTGGTTCATAAACCAGAGGAAACGACACTGGAAACCATCTGAAGACATGCAGTTCATGGTCATGGACGGCATTCATCCCCACAATCCTGCCCTTTACATGGATGGTCACTACATGGGCGATGGCCCTTATCGATTTGGAACGTAACAAGTCCTGTATCCTTGGCCTACCTGCTTTGCTATCGTGCCTTGTTACTCGAAAGCTCCCATGTAAAGGTTTCATTCATGCTAGTATAAGTTTGTACGGATGGAATGAACACGATTCGATTACCCTAGCAACTGTTGGCATAATTTTGTTTTACTCTGCGCTTGCTATGAACTGCTTCTGTTAGCTCATAGCATGTATGTATGGTTATGGAATGTGTAGTAATTAAATTGGTGTATTATCATATTGTGTGTATTCAAGTGTATAAGAAATTAGTTATGTGGCAATTGTAAGCACTTGGCATGTTATTTTTGCTAATAATTAGCTTTCATATGACATTATGTAATGATGTAATTCAAATTAAACACCTCAAAGATTCATAATAAGTTTGATGATCTGAATAATCTGCGTTTTAATTTTCTTGCAAGTGTGATGCTAAAGGTCGTAAATATATACAAAGTTCTCAATCTTAGTTGGTTCTCATTCTTTGAATAACATACTGTAATACTTGAGCCATCAATTTATTTTTTACTTAAAATTCTATGTTTTTTCTACAAGTCTACAACAATAGACTATAATTAGAATATTAGATAATACTTTAAAACCCCTGATGCCGCCGATTTGAAACCACGAGAAAGGAGGAGAGAGAAAACTCATTTTCTTCATTATTTATCGACGACCGCCGTCGCTCTTAACACCACGAAACCACCATGAAAATGGGGATGGAGGAGGAGAGAGAAAATTAAAGGGGGTGAGGGTTTAATTATTTAAGCTTGAGGTTTAATCTAATGAAATCAGATTTGTAATTTAACAAGGTTGTTTAAAAAAAGTAAGGGTATATTGGTAATTTACCACCAAAAGACATACTAAAATAGGAAAGAAACACAATTATTGCGAGTAATATGAACCATCCGTTTTAGGAAATTGTTGCGATTAAATTGGACCGGAGA
Organism: Chenopodium album; assembly: GCF_948465745.1. NCBI lineage: Eukaryota > Viridiplantae > Streptophyta > Magnoliopsida > Caryophyllales > Amaranthaceae > Chenopodium > Chenopodium album. Next base: position 38,063,026 of record NC_137851.1, on the reverse strand, counting down.
TAGTATGATGTTATAGATATATTCTAAAATAATTCCCCTTTACATGTATTCTAAAAAAGTTCTCAGTCTTAGTTGGTTCTCATTCTTTGAATAACATACTGTAATACTTGAGCCATCAATTTATTTTTTACTTAAAATTCTATGTTTTTAATACAAGTCTACAACAATATATAGACTATAATTAGATAATACTTGACTACCCAAGCCATGCTCAGTTTTTGAAATTATTGATAATTGAAATATAGTAGTTTCTAGAGAACTACAAAGTATAACACAATTGTCAATTAAAATAATAATCTTCAAAAAAAATTATAGTAATAAATAGATGTAATGAATTTCCTAAACAAATTAATGATTTTATATATAAAAAATGTAAAGTTTTGGAGGGAAAATTCAGTTAAAAAATACTCCAATTTAATATACAGTAATAGATAATTGAAATAAAGAAATCAAATGTGAATTATTAAATTTAAATAGATGTGTAATCCATTTTTGGCGTTGGTTAAAGTTTAATGTATGGTATCTTATACTACCTCTGGTCCAATTTACTCGCAATAAATAGGGAAATTGCGGTTCCTAAGTCAAAAGATCTTAAATATAGTTAGTGAAAAATAAGGGCATACACTTAAGGATTATGTAGATATCTACTTTTGGCCTCCTGTCCCGACCGGAAGTGCTATGACGATAAATAGAATCATCTTTGTGTTGGATCAATGTGAAGAATACTTATGGACTACTGATTGAGTCACAAGAATACATAATGACTATCCTAACCCAAAATGAAAATGAATGAAAGTTCAATTAACTAAGCCTGATCAATAATTAGGCCTAAACTCGAAGTTAAAACCTAATTTTGACGGATTTAGGGTCGCCTAGGTTAAAAACCAAAGCTGTAGCAGGAAAATCCGTGCGCAAGTTGCACTGGCCTGACGCGTGCAACTCACAAGGTTGCGCGTTGCACCCAGCGCAACCTCCAGTGATGCGCCCACGGAAGATTGAGAATTTTGTGTAAATACTGAATTGAATCTTACCATAATACCACACGCATTAAAATTAGTTGCGCTGCCCCTGGCACCGCATCTAAATCACTTGCGCGTAGTAGGCGCGCGCGACCCTCTGAGATGCACGTGCCACATGCTGCGGTTAACTGCTCAAAACCCTAAAACGCACTCATTCCCTATAAATAAGGGGCTTAATACAAAGCTTAAATACACAGAAATTAACCCGAAAAGCTAGCAGAAACTTTGTGAACTTGTGTACTAACAACCTTCTTGTCTTAAACACTTACCCTTCTTATTACTTGTCCTTACGGTGGAGGTTCCCTAACAAGAAGGAGTCCATAAGTGTTCTAAACGAAGATCTGGCAAAGAAAAGTGGTTAGTTTCCCGAACACTTAGATAAATCACCTTCTTTTTATTGTTTAAATAACTTTAAATCAATTAATTAGTGTTGGTTGATCACTTTAAATAAACTTTAAATTAATTCTTTTCACATAGTTTCTTGCGTTAATCAAGATTAGAATTGGAATAATTAATTGTTGTTTTATCACCTAAGCCAGGCGAATCTTGTTTATTTATCGTTCTTTTTTACGAATTTGAATTAAATAAAGAATAACGACTTTGCAATGTAATTCCTATGTGATTAATGCTTGTAAATAAAATCAATTAACTTAGTTTTGGATATCACGTTGCATATATTGTTCGATAATGAAATTGTGAAAAAGGAAGAGTTAGTAGAGGCCGCACTAGGGCTAGAATAGCGATTACCCCCTAAAAGGAACGTTATTTTAGTACCCTCGCTCCCGAACTCATTTCTGTACAAGTGGACCAATTTGGGCATGGGTAAACTTATGATTCGTGCTAAATATCCCTTGAACTCTACTTGGGAGAAAGGCATGAACGAGGTTTATGAGTTTTTCTAAAACTCATTAGCGACTCCTTACTAGTTTCTTACAAAAAAGTGTAATGATAGGACCAACTATAATTCAAAGTCCCCTAAACAGTCAGGAATTCAAATCGTAATACACCTTAACAAGTGTAAAGTCCTAGGCTTTTAAAGGGCCATGGGAATAAAGGAGAAGGATCCCCTACGATGGGCACACCCTCCTTACAGTGGCGACTCCACTGGGGACTTAGAGGTTACAAGATTAGTTTTTAGTTATGGTTTAAGGTTTCCAACACTAGGTTCCCTATGGGTTGTAACGGGCACTAACTTGGATAATCTCTAGTTAGAAAGCGAGACTTGAGCGCATAATATCTTCCTTTTTCACAAAAGTAAAAACCAAACAAGCAACATTGCATAATGCATAATCATAGCACACTATAACCTTTGGGGATTGGCTTATTGACTAGTGGTTTCCAACACCAGGCTTCTATCCCGAAATCAATAACAATCATCCCACCCATATCGCCAACAAAATGTTGGGAGGACCATATCATGAGTCAACACATTGAGTGATTGATTTGTGCATGGTTTCCTAAGATATGGTACCTTTAGGAACCCAAACTTCAACCTTAAAAAGGCATTATATGGATAAATGGCTTTATGGTATGCTTACATGATTGCCAATGACTATTTGTGACGTGGTTAGGATAGCTTTCTAGTCTTGATTTAGGTTCCCAATTGCGAATTTGTCCCTTCGTAATTTTGAGTCACATTCGAAGGATATCATAAAAAAAATATATATATAAAAAAATCGTAAAAAAGAGAGATACGAAAAAAAAAATTGTTCGACAAAAGAAAAATATTGCACGAATAGGTGGCGCGCGCAACTCATTAAGTTGCGCGACCACACCCAGCGCAAGAAATAGGGCTGCGCGTGCCATCCGCACGCAACCTTGTGTCTTGCTGTTGGTTTCGGTAAGTCTAACTCACCGCAGAACAAAACTCGACCCCGAAGACCGCTCACAATTAATTTAACTAAATGACATAAATAACAAGAAAGAGAGAAAAGACGATCTTACCCTTGTCGCGTGTTTCGTTCACACCCGAAGCTCTTACTTCAAATCCAAGTCTTGCAAGTGCAGAGGCCTCCTACGGTATCCACCCGCAACTCGACCCGATTGGTCTCTTACTCGGAGTTTAGCCGAGTCGGACCAAAACACTACTCGAGTATTATATGAAGTTAAAGGTTTTCTCTCAAGTGGAGATGCCTTTTTGAGTTCCTACTCAAGTGAACAATCCCAAGGTATGCCTTGGCTATTTATAAGGAGTGCTTCCTTGTGAATTCCTCTCATCTTTCAATGTGGGACTTTTTCTCAAAAAGATCCCACATGGAAAGAATGTTGAATTCAATTCCTAGTTAAATAAACCAAGGAATCACTAAATAACAAGTGTCACATGGTTAGGTGAGGACCACTTCCTCCCTTGCTCCCCAAGGCAACTCACATCCATTGTGAGCTAACCATGTGGCACCCAACCTTGACCCCCAAGATAGGTTCGGTTGGGCCGCCACCCTTCGGCCCGTTTCCATGACCCGTCACCTGGGTCCGCGGCCCGCTACCAACGAGGCGCGCTGCCAATGTGGTGCGCTGGCACGCTGCCACATGGCGTGTTGCCATGTGCGTTGCCTCATGGCGTGCTTCCAGGTGCGCCGCCACGCGCGCTGCCACATGGCGTGCTGCCATGTGCGTTGCCACGTGCGCTGCTACGCGCGCTGCCATGTGGCGCGCTTCTATATGGCGCGCTTCCCTAGCCTTCGTGTGGCTAGGGTTTTTACTTGTTACTTGAAACATTTTTCCGTCTAGCCAATTCCTAAATTTTTGCTAGACTTTTAAAATTCGGTTCTGACACTCTAAGCTCGGAATCCGACGTCTTTGTTCATAATACTTGAGTGACTCATTTATTCCTTTCGGATTAATTCGTCGTGTCGGATTGTTAGTTTCTTGGGTGTGAGCCGTAGGGTTATGTCAATATTAAGCTGTAATATTAATTATACATTAATAATACTAATCGGAAGCGACCTCCAACTAGGCATTCCGATCACTTGACCTCACTGAATAATTAGCTTTCTAACAATTCTGAACCCTTATCGGAATAATACACTTGTTCTAAGGACATCATTCCTATCAATCTCTCACTTGTCCTTTTGGACAAATGCGGTTTTTGTGTATAGCCTATTTCCTATGTCTCTTAATGAACTATAAGGTAAGATTATTCGTCATCCTTATTATGTCCAGAAGTGTTTCTCGAAATCCGAGTTCGACTGTCAATAAACAGATGATTTCTTAAAATCCATTTGAGCACGGCCATGCAATTTACAGTCCGCTATTCGAGAGGCGTTGTAAACAACAAAGATATGTTCCCTATTGTTAGTAGAGGGACATTCCTAGTCTTGCACTGTCAGCTTCTCTTACTAAGAGGACCTGGCCGCCCGAGTGTTGCCGTTATAATCTCTATGTGCGGCAGACGTTTGACTAACATCAAAACGGACTAGTACTCGAACAAGAGAACTCACAATACTCATGGTCGAGGAAAGAGGTTTCGATAGCAATAATGAGAAGTATACTTATGACGATTTTTAAATCTCTTCAAGTATTCTCATAGGTTGATCCAGTATGGTTCTAAACCAATGCTTGTGCAAATGATTTATGACAACCATGTCCTTGTAGCACAAGAAAAGGTGCTATAAATCAAACTACACACTAATCTCAAGTGGTCATTAATCGTCCATCATTTAAATGACCTCGATTAGGGATAATATTCGATTATAATATTCAATGTTAACTTAATAGGTATTTCTTTATCCAAGACTGGTCTTGATACCCTATTTTGAATTTTCTCAGAATCGAATGGACTCAATATTTAATCCTAAACCACAATTGAATAGAAACAGAGTGATAAAATTACATGAAATTAAAATACTCCAAAACTTGAATGGTTCATCGTAGTGTTTTACATTAAAATGTTCAAAATTAATTAAAACACTAAACAGGGAAATCAAAGCCAGTGTTCAACGTGCCTGATTCCCATTGCCTCAACGTGCTTGTTGTGCTTCACTTGAGGCAGAGGTTTAGTAAGTGGATCAGCTACATTTTCGTCTGTTCTAAATTTACAAATTCTGATTTCACCTTCTGACTTCCATTACCTTATCATGTGAAATCGCCGCTTGGCATTTTGACCTTCTGATGTTCCCTTGGCTCTCTAGTCTGAGCAATAGATCCATTGTTGTCACAATAAAGGGCTATTGGACCCTTGATGGAGGGTACAATATCAAGTTCACCAACGAACTTACGAATCCAAACTGCCTCCTTAGCCGCTTCAGCAGCTGCCAAGTATTCGACTTCAGTTGTAGAATCCGCAGTTGTGCTCTACTTAGCACTCTTCCAACTAAACGCTCCTCCATTTAGACAGAACACGTATCCAAACTGTGATTTGAAATCGTCTCTATCTGTTTGGAAGCTTGCGTCGGTATAACCTTCAACAACTAATTTATCTGAGCCACCATATACCAGGAATTTATCCTTGTTCCTTTTCAGGTATTTTAGGATATTCTTGGCCGCAGTCCAGTGCGCCTCTCCTGGGTCTGATTGGTATCAGGTCGTAGCACTCAAGGCATACGATACATCTGGCCTAGTACATATCATGGCATACATGATCGATCCAATAAGCGAAGCATATGGAATCTGATTCATCCTTTCCCGCTCATCAGGTGTCTTTGGACACATCTTCTTTCTTAGGGTTATGCCATGTGATATGGGTAGGTGACCTCTCTTGGCCTCCTCCATGTTGAATCGAGCCAGTACCTTATCAATGTAAGTACTCTAGATCAATCCAATCATCCTTTTAGATCTATCCCTATAGATCTTGATCCCCAATATGTACTGAGCATCTCCCAAGTCTTTCATTGAAAAACATTTTCCAAGCCAGGCTTTTACAGACTCTAGCATCGGGATACTGTTTCCAATGAGCAATATGTCATCAAAATATAAGACTAGGAAGGCGATGTCACTCCCACTGACCTTCTTGTAAACACAAGACTCAACTGGATTCTTGATAAGACCAAACTTATTGATGGCTAGACCAAACTTACTGATGGCTTCATCAAATCGCAGATTCCAACTTCTACTAGCTTACTTTAGCCTATAAATGGACTTTTTAAGCTTACACACTTTCCCAGCATTATTTTGGTCGACAAAACCTTTAGACTGTGTCATACACACAGTTTCTTCCAAAATTCCATTGAGTAAGGCGGCTTTGATGTCCATTTGCCATTTTTGATAATTGCAATATGCAGCAATCGCTAGGATAATTCGAATGAATTTAAGCATTGCGACCGAAGAAAAGGTTTCATCATAATCAATACCATGAATTTGCCTGTAACCTTTTGTTACCAGTCTAGCTTTGTAAATGAATACATTTTCATCTTTGTCGGTTTTCAATTTGAAAATCCACTTACATCTGATAGGTGTGTAACCTTCGGGTAAGTCAACCAAGCCCCATACTTGATTTTCAAACATGGAACCCATTTCAAATCTCATGGCCTTTTTCCACTTAGCAGAGTCGGTGCTCGCCATCGCTTGCTTGTAGGTTGCCGGTTCGTCTCCATCCACTATCAGGATGTCCTAATTCTCGGTTAATACGACACCAAGATACCTATCATGTTGAGACCTTGGCCTCCGCGACCTATGTAGGGTAACGGACTAAGCATTTGCATTGTCGGTTTGACTTTGCACATTTTGACCAACGTCAACAGATGTTGTTTGAGCACTTTGACTTTGTTGCTCGCCTTCTCGAACTTCATCGAGTTCGATTTTCCTCCCACTTATCATTTTGGAAAGGTGTTCCTTCTCCAAAAAGACACCACCGCGAGCAACAAACACTTTGTTCTCGGATTTGTTTTAGAAGTAATACCCTTTGGTTTCTTTTGGGTAGCCCTCAAAGAAAACCTTGTCAGATTTAGGGTGAAGTTTGTTAGAAATTAATTTCTTGACATATGCTCCGCATCCCCATGTCTTGAGAAAAGACAACCTTGGAGGTTTATTCGTCCATAACTCATATGGAGTCTTTTCCACATCTTTTGATGGAGCATAGTTCAGTGTTAGTGCCGCGGTTAGAAGTGCGTGTCCCCAGAAAGATATAGGAAGATCACTAAGGCCCATAGTTGATCGTACCATGTCTAGCAAGGTTCGATTTCTCCTTTCGGATACTCCATTCCATTGTGGAGTTCCTAGAGGTGTCAATTCTGAATGTATATTCCCTTATCTTTCAGATGGTCATCGAATTTTTGGATCAAGTATTCACCACCTCGATCCGATCAAAGGGCTTTGATTTTCTTGCCAAGTTGATTTTCAACTTCACTTTGAAATTCTTTGAATTTCTCAAACGATTCAGATTTGTGCGATATAAGGTAAACACATCCATATCTACTATAGTCGTCTTTAAGGTGATAAAATATCGATGGCCGTTTCTTGTGGTTGTGCTCATTGGTCCACATACATCGGTGTGTATTAGGCCCAATAAGTCACTTGCCCTTTCTCCCAACTTGGAGAATGGCTGCTTTATCATCTTGCTTAATAAACATCCTTCGCAATTTTCAAACGATTGTGAATCGAATGAGTCAAGAACACCTTCCTGTAGAAGTTTCTTAATGGGTTTGATGTTAATGTGGCCAAGACGACAATGCCACAAGTACGTCTCATTTGACTTTATGGTTTTAGCTTTCTTAGCGGTGTTATTAACATTATAAACTTGTTTGTCTAATGAAAGCACATAAAGACCATTTTCAGAATGTGCAATACTGTATAAAACATTATCGAGATAAAATGAACATTCATTGTCCTTTACTCGAAGTTCAAAACCTTTGGCGTCCAACGCCGAAAAGAAATGATGTTTTTGGTAATGTCGGGAACATAATAACAATTTTCAAGTTCCAAAACTAGCCCGAAGGGCAAAGACAAACTGAGAGTTCCTACGGATACGGCCGCAATTCTGGCTCCATTGTTGACCCGGAGTTCAACCTCTCCCTTCGCTAGCCTTTTAGTGTTCCTTAGTCCCTGAGAATTAGGACAAAGGTGTGAGCCATATCGGGTATCTAATAGTGATGTTTAAGTCTATAACGAATATACCTGATCTAGAAGCAATGGTTCCGTTCATCTTATCTTCCTAGAATTTGAGTCAATCTCTGTTCCAATGTCCCTTCTTCTTGCAATAGAAGCATTCGGAATCAGATTTAGAAGATGCTACCTTCTTCTCCCTTTTATCTTTGGTAGCTTTTGGCTTAGGCGGAAAGGTCTTCTTACCCTTCCCCTTGAAGCCTTTCTTCTTCTTGCCTGAGCGCTTAAACGGCTTGCCCTTTTTTATCATGAGCATATCACGCTTCCCCTCATCCTTGAGCGTTTGCTCGGCTTGCTTCAACATACCTTGAAGCTCGGTGAGGGTTTTCTCCATGTTGTGCATATTATAGTTTATTTTGAACTGATCATAGCCTTTGTGAAGCGAACGAATAATGATGTCAATGGCCATCTGGGTTGAATACCCTACGTCAAGCTTTTCCATGTTCTCAAATAACCCTATCATTTTGAGTACATGTGGGCTGACCGACTCTTCTTTCTTGAGCTTACTCTCAAGGATCTGCTTGTGGGTTTCAAACCTTTCAGTTCGGGCCTGCTTTTGGAACATGTTCTGAAGCTCAAAAATGATCTCAAAAGCCGTCTCCTTCTCAAAGAAAGTCTTCTGAAGGTCGAGAGACATAGTGGCCAACATGATGCATTTGACATCCCGATTGGTAGTTTGCCATTGGTTGAGGGCAGCCTGAGTCACTTCCTCGTTGGGAATCTCGAGCATTTCCTCATCAAGGAAGTATTCCTTTTGCTCTTGCATGAGAACTATACGCAAGTTTCTTTCCCAATCAAGAAAATTTAGCCCACTCAATTTCTCCTTGTCGAGAATTGAGTGCAACAACAATTGGTTGTTTGAGTTATTTGCAGACATGGTTCTACAATTGAAAGAATTTGAAATGAAAAACCATTCATAATACTTAAATAAGTTTGAATTCATGCATATTTATCAAACTTATTTAAACGTCTTATTCACACATTTAAAATTGTCCCCATTTGGCGAGAATAAGTCGATTCCAAGATCCAAAGAATCAATGACTAGTTAAGCATGCTTTGGCTTGTCTTAACACTTAATATTCTAAGGTAAGCAACTCTTTTCTAATAGCTCCAAGCCACTCTTGGTTAGATAAATCGTCGCATCTAATGCTCTCTCAACAACTTATCCACTTTGTCACGACATGTTAGGACTCCATCACTCATATCATTGAGTATAACCAAAACCAACATGCATACCCGGTATGCCTTACGTTTCCTAGGAGTAATAGTGATGCCTCGCTTTGGCGTAGCCCATCACTACTCTCAATAGGTCGGTAAGTGTTGTTTTGGAATGGCAAGTTTTACTCAATATTTTAGGGACCTAGGGTTTCTATGTTGGTTGATTTAAGTGAACTTTATTAATCATCACAACATTCGAAATCCTAAACATGCACCTACCATACCATTCATATATATAAGCATAAATATATATCGAAAACATAAATAAATGATGCATTAGGCAACTAGCATGATCCCTTGAGTCTTCAAACCTTCGAGGGTCTTCTCTTGCAATTTTATGGCTTTGTCTTCCAAGAACCTCTGTCTTCAAGACATAACCAAAAAAATGCAAACACTAGTATCTACGATTAGGACTAATCTAAACATTAAGGTACAAAAATACTCAACGGTTCGCAGACCGTATTTAAATTAACAAAAATACATGACGAAACGTAGTCCGTATTTCTTTATCCTAATCGGGCCCCACTAGTTGCCATTTTATAAAACCTGTGAGAGAAGATATATTCCATTCATCCATTCACTATATGTGAATGACCCATGCATTTATGATAAACAAATAACAATGCATAAACACGCGTAAACTAGTAACTAACTTAGGTGGTTAATCCGATTAACGCGCCTAATTAAAACTTGTCAAAGTTGTTCAACCGATTATGTGATTAAGCGCAAAAAAAATTAAAGCTCCCACTAAATTCTGCATCCAACTTAATTAATCCAATTAATTAAGCCGGTAAACCCGAAATTTTGCCAAAATAAAATTTTGCAAGTGCCGCTCAAAACTGAGGCCTAGCCTCCAAAATGTAATTAAAATAATTTAAACATAATTAAAATAATTAATATCGGTAAAACACAAACAAATATAGCCCTAAAACCCCAAAGTGCCTAACGTCAAGCCTCTCGACTTGGTGTGCTATGCACTGGGGTAATAAAATCATTCAAGTGCACTAAATTAAATTAATTCCAAGAACTATTCTTTAATGAAATTTGGTTCAACTTGATGCAACATAAAATGAGAAAGGACTATTCTCATTATTAATTTAACCAACATAAATTAATTATGAGGTTTGACAAAATTAAAAGAGAGTTGGAATTATGAACATAAATATTCAAATAAAGATTCCAACTTTAACTTGTGAATCTTGAATAATTTTATTTTCCAATATGAAGATTAATGAAAATTCTATCACAAGTTTGAAACTTTATGATTCCAATCAACTTAATAATGATTAAATAATAAAAGTTCAATTAACATACATGGAATTTAGTAACACAAAGTTCCAATCACTTAAAATAATTAAAGATTGAATCTTTAGTACTTAAGAGCCTCAAGATACAAACTTTTCATACTTAAAGCAATTTATTTGCAATTATGTGAAAATTTGAGCCAACTATTAAGCACCAATTACTACCAAGTAATTATGCTCAAAAGTGGTCTAAAATTGTAGAAGCATAAAGGAAAGAACCAAATGCATAATCACAATTAATTTGCCATTAAGATTCAAGGTTTAGAAAATTTAAAAATTTTCGTTAAAACGAAAAATCCCTCGAAAGAAGCATTTCTGGGCATAATTTGGTTTTTTCGCAACCCTGGAAGAATTAGAATGTTTTCAGAATATCGATTCCACCCAAAATTCACTAGACTTGGGCGAAAATCTGGGTTCTAGAGCCAAAGTTCTTAATAAAACGAGATTAAAAATTAATAAAATCGAGCTACTAATCTAATTAGCAACACAACTAGAAATTAAAAGAGTAAGGCTCCGATGACGCTATTGGGTTTCGGTAAGTCTAACTCACCGCGGAACAAAACCCGACCCCCAAGACCTGCTCACAATTAATTTAACTGAATGACATAAATAACAAGAAAGAGAGAAAAGACGATCTTACCCTTGTCGCGTGCTTCGCTCACACCCGGAGCTCTTACTTCAAAGCCAAGTCTTGCAAGTGCAGAGGCCTCCTACGGTATCCACCCGCAACTCGACCCGATTGGTCTCTTACTCGGAGTTTAGCCGAGTCGGACCAAAACATTACTCGAGTATTATATGAAGTTAAAGGTTTACTCTCAAGTGGAGATGCCTTTTTGAGTTCCTACTCATGTGAACAACCCCAAGGTATGCCTTGGCTATTTATAAGGAGTGCTTCCTTGTGAATTCCTCTCATCTTTCAATGTGGGACTTTTTCTCAAAAAGATCCCACATGGAAAGAATGTTGAATTCAATTCCTAGTTAAATAAACCAAGGAATCACTAAATAACAAGTGTCACATGGTTAGGTGAGGACCACTTCCTCCCTTGCTCCCCAAGGCAACTCACATCCATTGTGAGCTAACCATGTGGCACCCAACCTTGACCCCCAAGATAGGTTCGGTTGGGCCGCCACCCTTCGGCCCGTGTCCATGACCCGTCACCCTGGTCCTCGGCCCACTGCCACATGGCTGCCAACGAGGCGCTCTGCCACATGGCGCTGGCAACGTCACGTGCTGCCACGTGGCACGCTGCCATGTGGCGCGATGCCACATGGCGCGCTGGCACGCTGCCACATGGCGTATTGCCATGTGCGCTGCTACGTGCGCTGCCACATGGCGTGCTGCCATGTGCGTTGCCATATACGCTTCCATGTGGCGCGCTGCTATTTAGCGCGCTTCCCTAACCTTTCGCGTGGCTAGGGTTTTTACTTGTTACTTGAAGCATTTTCCGGTCTCGTCAATTCCTAAAATTTGGCTCGACTTTTGAGATTCGGTTCCAACGCTCTAAGCTCAAAATACGACGTCTTTGTTCATAATACTCGAGCGACTCATTAATTCCTTTCTGGTTAATTCGTCGTGTCGGATCGTTAGTTGCTTGGGTGTGACCCGAAGGGTTCAGTCAAGATTAAGCTGTAATATTAATTATACATTAATATTACTGATCGGAAGCGGCCTCCAACTAGGCATTCTGATAACTGGACCTCACTAAATAATTAGCTTTCTAATAATTCCGAATACTCTATCGGAATAATACATTTGTTCAAAGGACATCATTCCTATCACTTGCGTGCGCCTTCTGCTATGAGACCACTTTGATTCTTCGAGGACAATTAGCTCGTGCAAACAATATCATTATTAATGAATTGTTTAAAGGTGGGTTTGGGGGAGGACTTGTGCACCCAGTCGGACGGATAGATCTGCCCATCCGTCTGGGGCAAAAGGGAAACGGTCGGCATATGACCATCCGTTTCCTCGTGGTTGAAGAGCTTACTGCCTACAACCTCATCTTTGGTCGACCCACTCTGAACGAGTGCAAGGCCGTTATCATTCCTGCTCTCATGCTTGTTAAGTATGAGAGGGATGATGGCACAGTCGGTTCCCTTAACGGGGACCAAAAGACAGCTCGGGAGTGCTACCTCTTGGATGTCAAGCCCGCGGTTGCAGCAACTTTCCGGGGCAAACAAACAGTCGACCTTGATGACAACAGGGAAGACCAGGCGGCCCCACCAGCCGAGAAAAAGAGAAAAGTTGATCAACTGGTGGTGGTAAAAAAAGAGAAGCAATAGCAATCACTGACCGGGGAACGGTCAGACGATCTCCGTCCCTAGCCGACTGGTGAACACATTGATATCCCTCTGGACGACGCTTGGCCAGAGCGGACTGTTAAGGTGGGGACGGTTGCATTTGCTAAGCTAGGTGACAGCCTACACCAGCTTTTGAAAGAATTCAAAGACATCTTTGCCTTTGAAGTGGAAGAGATGCCTGGCATCAGCCCGGATCTCGCTGTCCACAAACTCGCCGTGGATCCCATAAAGAAGCCCATTCCGAAAAAGAAGAGAAATCACGGCGAAGAAAGAAGTCAGGCGGCAGCAGCCGAAGTTAAAAAGCTGCTGGACGCCAAGTTCATTCGGCCGTGTAACTTCCCTGACTAGGTAGCTAACGTTGTGTCAGTAAAAAAGCCGAATGGAACTTGGCGGATGTGTGTTGACTACACCGACCTGAACAAGGCATGTCCGAAGGATAGTTATCCATTGCCAAAGATCGACAGTCTGGTCGATTCAACAACCAGACATGCCCTGATGAGTTTTATGGACGCCTAATCAGGCTTCCACCAGATCCCCCTGTGGAAAAAAGATCAAGAAAAGACAGCATTCGTCACTGATCAGGGGTTGTTCTGTTATACTGTGATGCCATTTGGTTTGAAGAATGCGCTTGCTACTTTCCAACGAATGATTAATACGGTCTTCATTAATCAGATTGGGAGGAATGTAGAAGCATACATTGATGACATGATAGTCAAATCCAAACAACAAGCGGATCATCTTGCTGATCTCCGAGAAACATTCGCCACACTCAGGCGACACAAGGTCATGCTAAATCCAAAAAAGTGTGTCTTTGGTGTTGAGTCTTGGAAGTTTCTCGGATTCCTGATTGATCAAAGGGGAATAGAGGCCAACCTTGAGAAAATACAGGCGGTCATCGACATGCAGTCGCCCCGTACTGTGAAAGAGGTTCAAAAGCTTACAGGTTGTCTGGCGGCCTTGGGGAGATTCCTCAGTCGGTCAGGCGATAAGTGTCTCTACTTCTTCCAGGCAATTAGGAAGAAGACTAATTTTGAATGGGGAGATGACGCAGAGGCGGCCTTTCAAAAGTTAAAAACTCATTTGCACTCTTTGCCGAGGCTTGTTAGCTCTTTCCCCAAAGAGACGCTCTTCATGTATCTGGCCGTCTCCGATCATGCCCTCAACGCTGTTCTCTTAGCTGAGAGAGACGGCACTCAGCTCCCAGTCTATTTCATCAGCCATGTTCTCAGGAACGCTGAGCTTCGGTACCCCATGGTTGAAAAATTTGGCCTCGCTCTTTACATGGCCATCAAGAAATTGAAACCCTACTTCTTGGCACATGCGGTAGTGGTCTATACTGACCAGCCGATCAAGCGGCCTCTGACAACCTTGGAGTCTTCTGGACGAATGCTCAAATAGGCGATTGAAATGCAAGGATTGGAAATCACTTACGAACCCAGGAAAGTAATAAAGGGGCAAGCATTCGCCGACTTTATTGTGGAAATGACAAGGCTGGTTGTTCCGGATGATACTAGTCAGGTTTGGAAAGTGTATGTGGACGGGAGCTCCACTGCGAACGGCTGTGGTGCAGGGATTATCTGTCAGTCTCCTGAAGGGGACAAATATGAATATGCACTACGGTTCAAGTTCCTGGTCTCTAATAATGAGGCCGAATATGAAGCCCTGCTTGCTGGCATTAGGTACTGTAAGGCAGCAGGGGAAAAGAAAATTGACGCCTGCTCGGACTCACAATTGGTCGTACTCCAAGTCAATGGGACGTACGAGGCCACTCATCTGGCCATGATAAAATATTTGCAGGCGGTCAAAGCTGAAATTGGGACACTTGAAGAATTCACTCTAAGTCAAGTGCCAAGGTCTTCCAACAATCAGGCGGATGCCTTGTCCAAACTGGCATCATCCGCCTCCTGTGAGACGCCTCGGTCAGTCTTCTGGGAGGTCATGGAAAAAAGAAGTATATCTGGGGAAGACCCCATTGGAGTTCTTGACCGAAGCTCAACCTGGATGGACAGCATCCGGGCCTATCTTACAGACGGCACGCTCCCTGACTCACCACAGGAGGCGGCTGTTTTGAAAAGCGAGCGGCTAACTTCGAGTTGCGACAAGGAGAACTCTTCAGGGCTGGTTTTCTGAAACCCCTATTGAAGTGTGTTACCCCCGAAAAGGGTAAGGAAGTCCTCGAAGAGTTGCATTCAGGATTCTGCGCCTCCCATATAGGCGGCAGATCCCTCGCTGCCAAGGCCCGTCTATGGTTTTTGACAATGGTCCTCAATTTGAAACACCTCAACTCAAGACTTGGCTGGGAGACCAGGGGGTCTCTAGCTTCTTTACATCAGTCGGCCGGCCTCAAGCAAACGGCCAGGTCGAGGCCTTCAACAAGTTAATCTCAGACGGGATTAAAAAGAAAATTGAACGGGCTGGTGGCCTTTGGGCGGATGAATTACCACACGTCCTCTGGTCCATCAGAACGACTGCTAAAGGGGCAACTGGAGAAACCCCATTCCTTATGGTGTATGGTGCAAAAGTTGTCCTGCCCATTGAACACTATGAGCCGACTCTTCGAATTATGTTGTATGATGAAGAGGCGAACTGGGAGGCCATGCGCCTAGCATTGGACTCACTACCAGAGCGCAGGGGCAATGCTGCCTTGCGCCATGAGATATACCGTCTGAGAATAACTCGGGCTTACAACAAAAGAGTACACAAGCGTCCTCTCAAAGTAGGGGACTTTGTGCTACGGAAAATGGAAGCAGTCGGTAGGGCGAATGAGCAGGGAAAGCTAACCCCAAATTGGGAAGGCCCCTACCGAATCTATGAGGAAGTAAGAGACAGCACCTACCGCCTGGAAGAACCAGACGGCAGACAGCTGCCCAGAACTTGGAATGTAGACAACTTGAAAAAGTACTACTTCTAAGTACGAATGTAAATACTTCAAATTTTGTTATCTCAAGTTTTGTTAATGAGAATATGCCTCCATTTTCCAACTTGTCTTTTAGCACCGCCTGTACCAGATACAGACGGCCAATATGCTTGGAAAGCGTCTGTTCCAACAGCAGACGCCCCAAACCCTGTGAAGGAGCCGATTGTTCTAAAACAGTCGTTCCTACGAAATTTCATAAAGTTTATACCAACATTTACTTAATCAATTAAGAGGCCAAAGGCCAGATAAAAACAAAAAGAGACCAAATGGTCACAGTCTGCTCCAACATGAGTATGACCGTCTGCTCCAACATGAGTCAGATAACCGGCGACGTCCATTCGGGCGAATTCGTCGAGGAGAAGTATCTCCCATTTGGGTGGCACATTGCTCTACGAATATAACAAGCGGCCCTACCGAATGCTAAGGCAGCATTCGCAGTCGTTTGTTCTAATCGAAAGTGAAACTAAAAGGCCAAAATTTTCTATCTGTTCTAGCACAGTTTAGAAATGGTCACTGTTTCATAAGTAGAGGCTAACCGAGGCATAAAGCCGGATGCGCCTGTTTTAGCTCAAGGGCAAAACATGCGGAATATTTTTACATACACGAGTTAAGTTAACCACTTAGCACTTATTTGAGGTTATCAGTCGGATGACGCCTGATCCTTACCTAAGGGGCAAGACAGGCGGACAATTAATTTAAAGAAAATTGGCTAAGTTACAAACTTAGCATTTTTATCTCAAGGAGGCCAATGGCCGGATGCGCCTGTTTTTGCCTATGAGTCAGAACAAGCGGGGATTTTTCCTTAGCATTTCAGCTAAGTTGGAAATTTGAGTTTAGTTCGAGCCAATGGCCGAATGAACACTTATATTTGCCAATTCTGGATGGACGTCTGCCGAGTGGTTTGGGGCAATCACCATAGTGATTGATTGACTCAGAAACCATGAATGCTCTTCTAAGTATCAATAATTTCTAAGTCAATCAATCCCATAAACCGAAACCACTCGACATCCGTCCTGGGGCAAGAACATTCGCATGGTATACAGGTTATAATACTTAGCCAAAAAACATGCAAAAATTTTTTAAAAAAAAATTCAAAGGACAATAATATGCATAACTTCAGCCAAATGGCTGAAGGATTCAAATTAAAAAGACCAATCGCCCCCAGGCGACTGGCTTAAATTGTTATCTGGCAAAGCCAGAAGAATTGTCAAATCACCCGACCCCTCGGTCGGTTAAAATACAGAAATACTCGGCACACAGGCCGGAAAAGCAAGTACTTGGCCATTCGGCCGCAGAAACAGAAAAAATAAAAAGCTTAAGTTATCAGGGGAGAGCATCTTCATTGGCAGCCGGCCTGTTGTCCTTCGGCTGCTCTTCATCTTTTTTCTCTCGCTCCTCCTCCTGATCCTCCTCCTCCCCAGAGGACGACTCCCCAGAAGAGTCGGACTCAGAGCCTTCGTCAGCCTCGGCCTCGGCATCAGCCTTGGTAGCTTTTTCCATCTCCTCAAGGAGGCGATCGTCGAGAGCTTTGCTAAGCTCATCAAACTTGGATTTCCGAATTTGATAGTCCGAGCCTGGCTGCACAGCCGCCCAAGTGTCCCGCATGATGGCTTCATTGTCACTGATCATTTGTTTGACCAGATCAGCTCTATCCTACTCAGCACGGGACTCAAACTTGGCCTTCAGCTGGTGCTCCTGGTTTGTGAGGCGCTACTCCAGGCGGCTCACCCTCTTCTTGGCTCTCTCGGCCTCATCCTTGGCATCCTGAAGGGGCTCGAGCTCCGCCTTAAGAGATTTGATCTCCTTCTTAAGGTTGGAGACCTGTAGGCGGGCCGAGTCCAGGTCCTTCTTCACCCACAGATTGGCCTCCGACTGTGAATACGTCATATCAAGCGTCAGAAATTCATTCTGAGCAATATCAAATTGAGCCCTATCCAAGGCGGACTCGGCCTAAGCCTTAGCGGCCTTTACCTCTTTGGACTTGTCCTTGAGGGGTTTCCCGAGCCCTTGGACGCGCAGCATGGCCTGCAAAAAGAAGCCGGATGGTTAAAAACCAGGAGGATAAAGACTTGAACAAAAAAAAAACGAATGTAAAGTTGTTCAGGGTTAAGTCTATACCTCACAAAGGTTCCCTAGAATGCCATCTAAGTCTAGGGTGCCGACTCCTCTAACGGATGCTTTATCATCCGGATCAATCGCCCTCAGCATGGACTTGGCCATTTGAACTACAGTCGGCCTCTGTACAGGAACTGCAAAAAAAAAAAAAAAAAAAAAAAAAAAAAAAAAAAAAAAAAAAAAAAAAAATTAGAAAAAGGTTCAAGGTTGGATAACTTGGAGAAAAAGAAAGGGGGGACGAATGGTCTTTATCGTCGTCCTCTTCTTCCTCCTCTTCCCCCAGAACCCTCTTCTCACCAGCAGAAGAGGCGGGCCTTTTCCCCAGAAACCTCTTCTCACCGGTAGAGGCGTCTGGGGCTCTCTTGGGCTTGTGAGCAATGTGCTTCCGGCCGCCCTTGCCGGATGCGCTCACATCACCCGCCCTAGTTTTTTGGAGCTTAGGGTCGGATGGTTTTGATGGAAACTTGGAGGAGGTACCCTGCATCAATAAAGACAAAACACAAAGTCAGAAAACATTCGGACGAACTCAGCATTAATCAGAAAAATGCTAAGTACAAAAGCCTCACCCCTGGGGTACCGACTGGTTGCTGCTCTTCCACCCTTGTAGTGGTGGCCTCCGCCCTGTTAAGGACGTTTGATCTGTATCTAGCAGCAGATACAGCTGGCTTCCTGGAGGCCGAGAGCTTCTCCATTGCTTTGTCTGCGAAAAAGAACAAGTGTTAGAATCATTTAACAAGTGAAGACAAGCAAAATAAAAGTGCATATAAAACAAACGGCCGACTACCTCTCGGCATCTCAGTACTTAGCCCACAAGCGGCCAAGAACGTCCCTTCCTCAAACCATTTGTACAAAGGGAGATAGCATTGAGGGGTGATTTCCTTGTCCCCCTCATCATTCGTCCTCACGGACACGGTGAACAGACCCGCGTCCATGATCTCCTCCTTTGCTCGTCTAGGAAGAGCTGGCAACGCACTCCTGCCTGCTAGGAGAGGTGGATCCTTGTTCCACCTGTTATACTTTTGGTTCAGGCGGTTGTCGGCGGTTTTGACTATGTAGAACTTAGTTCTCCAGTCTTTCCACTTGTTCTCTTTGCCAACAGCCATCATGTACCCCTTGCAAGTAGTCAAGGTGTACCAGCCCTCGCCACCCCTAGCAGGCGCCCTGCTAAGATAATGCATGTGGGCGAATGCTTTAAAACTCGCCTCCACCTGCAGCATCTCACAGGCGGCAACGTACCCCAGAATGTTGATCCAGGAGTTGGGTACAAGTTGCCAGATACCAAGTTGGTATCCATCCAAAATACTCTCCACGGCCGGATGGAGAGGGAAGCGCAAGCCAGCCTGGAAGGCCGCCTTATAGCAACCGAATGCTCGGTCTTCGTAGCTGGCCATACTCGGCCAAGTAATGGTGTCGTCCTTATTGGGGACCCACAGAGTAAAGCCATGGCCCAAAACAACCTTGCGCCTAAAACTTGCAAGGCCGGTTGCCATGGTGTTCCGCCTGCTTTGCGGAACATGATGATGGTAGGGGGCTTTCCCCAAGCGCCTGGAAGCACTCGGCTCGGCCCAAGATTCCCCCCTCTCAACTGCCAAGGACTCCCTGGCAGTATCTATTCTGGCCCTTGCCTCCCCAGAAGAAATGGAGGCATTATCTGAAGAAGATGACGAGGCCGACTCGTCATCAGAGCTCTCATCAGAGCTAGGGGACTGCCGACTGGTGCCAGCAGGGTCCTCCCCTAGACTCTCTTCCGGCGCCTGTCCAGAAGGCCCGGGTGCATAGGTTTCATCCGCCTCCTCCAGTATCCTATCACTAGGAGTACCACTTGAAGTGGACGAATGGTAGTAGGTGGGGGTAGGAGGAAGATAAGAAGGGCTATCAGGGTGTTCCGACACCTCACTTCGAGGCACCCTCATTGAGCCGTCTGAATAAAGAGTTGAACCATCCGACGGGAAAAAAGATCCATCGGAGTTAGGTTTTCTTACTGTTCTTTTGGTTCTGGCCATAGTGTCTTGCACAGACACGAAACCAGTCGGATTCGGAGAAGTTCGCAAAGCACAGTCGCTGGCCAAGTAGTCGGCACTGCAAGTTCTAGATTCAGCCGTCCCCGGTGACCAGCTGATCACTATCCTATGTTGTGCCGCATGCGATTGGGATACCATTTTTTCGAAAACAAAGAAAAAATGAAAAGTAAAAGAAGAAACAGGCGTTACCTTTAGAAGAAGGGTGAGAGACGCTTAGTTGGCTGAAGAACGGTCGGACAGCGGGCCGAGTGTCGGATGCTTGAAAGAAGAGAAACACTTAGGGAATTTTGAGATTCTTAAAGTCAAAAAGTCCAAGATTCTCCAAAGATTCGCAAAGGTGTAAAAAATTCAGGGGGTGAAAACTTTCTATTTATAGAAGGGTTAAAAACCCTAAACATTCCCTCCACAGTAATTTTTTGAAATCCGACCAATCAGATGTTTACACCTGTCACAGGCAACACGTGGCAAGCGCGTGTCACCTGTGAGGGGCAAATGTTTTGGGTCAAAATACCCTAGGCCAGTTGGCCCAATCAGAGTCCGCCAAGTGTCACTGGAAGGGGCGCCACCTTGGACCTCCCAGGGAACGACACGTGGCAGATGGATAAAAGGACCTGGGATTGGCGGCTTTCAGGCCCAAATCCCGAGGTCTGCAAAAGCTGCGTGAATATTCCCTAGGGCAAGAAACCCTAGGAGTGCACGCTTTTCGAGAAGCCTATAAATAGGAGATGACCTCCTCATTTATGGCTACGTCTTTACGTACAACAAAACCTTTTACACTCCTTATGAGGAATATTCAGTGATTACTAATCATTGTCAGAACTGTCACTCTCAAGAGAACAGTACACCCGAGCTCGGAATCCGAGCAGATAACCTTTTCATTCCGCACCTTATTCTTCGGACTTAGACTAACTTAAGCTTTGGAGGCGGATCACCGACCATTCGGTGCTCCGTTGTTTTGCAGGTACAGGCATCCAAGCGAGCATCCAGTCTTAGTGTTGTAACTCTCCCAAGGGACTCAAAAAACCCCGAAACATTAGGCACAATTTCTCAAGTGGTGTGTAGCGTACTTCATACTCGAGCATCTTCTTACTTAAGTAGTAGATGGCGTTTTCTTTACCTTCTACTTCTTGTGCAAGCATGGCACCCATTGTTTCTTTAGTGACTGTTAAGTATAATCGAAGAGGGGTTCTTGGAAGCGCTGGTGCTAATAAAGAAGGATTAGCAAGATAGGCTTTGATCTTATAAAAGGCTTTTTGGCACTCATTGTCCCATATTACTGGCACATTCTTCTTGAGCTTCTTAAATATTGCTTCACATATTGTGGTTATATTGGATATGAACCTACTTATATATTGCAACCGGCCAATAAATCCTCGAATCCGTTTCTCAATCTTGGGCGGTGGCATTGACATGATTGCTCTGATCTTAGTTGGATTTATCTCTATTCCTCTAGAGCTAATGACATAGCCTAAGAGTTTTTCTAAGGTGACTCTAAAGGCACACATGGCTAGATTTAACCTCATGTTGTATTTCCTTAGTCTTTCGAAGAATTTTCTTAAGGCTATTTGATGTCCTGGACGATCCTTTGATTTTACAATCATGTCGTCCACATACACTTCGACCTCTTTATGCATCATGTCGTGGAGCAAGGCAGTCGCTGCTCTTTGGTAAGTGGCACCCGCGTTTTTCAACCTGAATGGCATCACCGTGTAACAATAAGTGCCCCAAGGTGTTATGAATGTAGTCTCTTCCATATCTTCTTCGGCCATGAGAATCTGGTTGTACCCTGCATACCTATCCATGAACGAGAGGAATGCGTGATTTACTGTGTTATCTACTAAAATGTCGATGTGTGGTAAAGGGAAGTCGTCCTTTAGACTTGCCTTATTTAAATCTCTGTAGTCGACACACATTCTTACCCTTCCATCTTTCTTGGGAACTAGTACCACATTTGCGACCCATTTAGGGTATTTAGATACCCTGATAAAACCTACAGTTATTTGTTTTTGAACTTCTTCTTTTATCTTAAGAGCTACGTCGGGTTTCATTTGACGTAACTTTTGTTTTATAGGTTTCATTCCTGGAATTAGTGGTATTGTGTGTTGAGCTATTTCTCTATTTATTCCTAGCATATCTTCATATGACCAAGAAAGCACATCAATGAATTCCTTTAGTAGATTAATTAAATAAATTCTTTCTTCTTTGTTAAGAGTTAAACCAATTTTAACCTCTCTTTTAATAGTGGGATCTTTTGAGATATCAACCGTTTTGGTGTCTTCAATTACTGGTGTTTTATTTTCAAGTCTTTCCACTGCTTTAATTATTTCTTTGTCACTTTCATTATTAGTTAAGTAATGCTCATCATCTTGAGCAAGAGAATGACACAAGGAGTAAGCAAATGAAGACATGCTATTGAATTTTGAAACCATTACATCGAATAAAGAAATATTCGTTGGGACTTAAATACTAACTATCCTAGGAGTAGATTTTGAAGGAGAAGGGACAGAAGGAGATGCTATTATAGAAGGTTTAGAAGACTCGACTACAGAAGACTTGAATTCAGACTCAGACTCAGACGATTCAGACTCATCGAACATTGGTCCTTGTCCTATTGTTATGGAAATCATTCTTCCACTTGGTGTAGTCACCTTCACAGTCTTTCAACTTTCTCGAACTAATCCTTCTGCCGGAGTAATGAGCTTTGTAGGATCAAAGTTATCACTTTGTAAGACCGTTTAGATAAGCGCAGGATCATCGTCGATGCGCTTAGGCTCATTTTTCTCGTAGCCAAAGAGGAGTCCCATGACATTAAAGTCATAGCATGGGGGTGCTTTCTCCTTGTGAATAGGAGTTAGGATTTCACCTAAGAAGTTGCAATCCAAAAAGATTTTGAATCCTGGTTGTCTTACCCCATCTTTGACGAAGGGTTCAGGAAACTCATATCATGGATCATCTTCACCCTCTTTTATGAATTGTTCTTTTAGAGTGAGAGGGTAATGATCCATTGGGATTGCTATCTTCTGGGTACGAGCATTTCTCCGCGCATTGATC
The DNA here is from genome assembly GCF_948465745.1 of Chenopodium album. Taxonomy (NCBI): domain Eukaryota; kingdom Viridiplantae; phylum Streptophyta; class Magnoliopsida; order Caryophyllales; family Amaranthaceae; genus Chenopodium; species Chenopodium album. The sequence continues at coordinate 38,040,045 of NC_137851.1, read as the reverse complement.
TTTTCCCGGGCTTGCTTATAGTCCTTTGGAGTTGGTTCAAAATCAAGTCCAAAAGTATCTAATTTAGGAAGGCCAGGCAATCCCATTTGTGTTGCTAATACCTTTTTCTTTCCTAGAGTCATTCCAGAAAAGTGCCCTTGCTTTCTGAGAATACCATTGACTATCATGTTTGAATGGAGGTCGTAGCGAAGAGGGGTCTTCTCATCTTCCTCGATGAAAGAGACCTCTTCAGCATTGAAGCCCCATAAATATTCATCATTCTCATCATGCTCCACATTTATGAGAGGCTTATCAATTGCCTTGATCCTCATAGGAGAAGCGTCAATCGCGACAGGAAGTCCTCCAACTATTGCCTTAACTTGTTGATGGAGGGATGAAGGGACGGCCTTAAGGTCGTGAAGCCAAGGGCATCCCAATAATAGGTTAAAGGAGACTTTAATATCTACCACTTGAAAAGTGGTAGCATGCTCAATAACCCCCGTCGTGACATTCATAGTAATAGTCCTAAGAGCTTGGCGACGAGTATTGTCATAAGCTCTTATGCCTTGTGTTGATGGGGACAAGTCTTCATCTCTTATTCCTAGCATCCTCGCAGTTCTAAGTGGGAAAATATTAATTGCCGATCCATTATCTACAAGGGTCATTGGAATGTTCATTCGTTTGCACACTACTGTGAGGTTCAAGGCTTTATTGTGTTAATCACCTTCAGGAGGTAAATCCTTGTCAGAAAAGGTGATTAGATTGATATGGCTAGGAAGATCACTCGTGAGAAAGTTAGCGAACCCCTCAGGGGTGGTTTCTGAGTCTTTTCTTACTTTAGCTAAAGCATCCATAACTGCGAGCCTATGCTCATGGGATGTAGCTAATAGTTTCCATACATTCATCTCGACCTTAGTCTTTTTTAGTTGTTTGACAACATCGTTGTCTTCTATGATTGATATGGGAGCTTATTGAGTGGTAGGAATAGGTTGCGTTGTGATGGGAGGTTGCATTCTCCCTGATCTCGTGTGGACATCGATAGGGGAATCCTCTTCATCCAAAATATCATCAACTGGATAAATCAAGTAGAGTGGTGTTTCCTCTATATCTTTGAGGTAAACGTCCTCGTCATCACTGTCCCACACTCCATTGATGCTAACATCTTTTTCTGGTTGAATCTGAACCAATTTCTTACTATCAATTAATCCTTAGACTAGGTCCTTGAATTTAAAATAGTGCTCTATAGTGTGTCCTCCTAATTGGTGATATGGACAATAGAACCTATCTGTACTTTTCAGCGATTCAAATAGTCTTGGCTCGACATGTTTAATCTTCCCATTCTCGAAGAGCATTTGAAACATGTTCGCATAAAAAGTCCCAATAGGTGTGTATACCTTGTTACTCCTTTTGGGTGTTTTAACTACTTTGAGAGAGAATGGTTTTCTCTCAGTAGTTTTTGTGGGCATCATTTTTTCAGTGGCATGCTTACTTTGTACCAACTTTGCATGGTCGAGGGCCTCACGACACATGTCTATTGCTTCCCTCGTTGTGTTTATGAGAAGTCATACCTCTATTTTAGTGGCCGGTTGTTCTCCTGTGGGAGAATCGCTCATGGCATCGAAAAAGGTTTCCTCCTCTTCTTCGATAGCATGAGTTTCTTCAATTGGTTTAATGAGGAGTGATGGGTCCACGTGGCCTTCCTCATCAAAAATTGCCAAGGAGTCTGAAAGTGGAGCACCATTGATACTTGGCTTCTTACTTGCATGGGGCAATGAGAGTTTATTGCTATCAATTAAGTCTTGAACAGCTTCCTTCAACTTCCAACAGTTCTCGGTGAGATGGCCCCTGCCTTGATGATACTTGCAATTTGCATTGGGGTTCCAACTAGCCGTCCTCTTTTCGACTGGTGGATCTCCAAATGGTCCAATAGGAGTTATGAGACCATTAGCATGAAGACGATCAAATGTGGTGTCATAACTCATGCCAATAGGTGTGAAATTTCTTCTAAATGGCTTCTTTTGTCCTTAATTGGTCATGGCTAGGACCTCGTTTAAGTTAACGGTGCTAACATTGTTTGAGTGAGTGGTTTTGGAAGAAGAAGGATTGTCGTTCTTCTTTCCTTTCTAACCACTATTAGAGTTGCTAGCAGCTTTCTCTTTTGCAAGGTCGTCTTCAATAACAATTCCTATGTCATGCACGGCCTTGAAAGTATTCAAGTTGATTTGATACTTGAGATGTTTTGAGTACTTTTCTTGGAGGTTCTTGATGAACAACCTCACAGATTCCTTTTCAGTGGGAACCTCAACCATTTTAGCGGAAGTTTCCCTCAATTCATTGAAAAAGGAGGTGAATCCTTTGTTCTCTTTTTGTTTCAACATCTCAAGTTCCCTATGGTCAGTTTTAACTTGAATGTTGCACTTGTATCTATCAATGAAAGTGTTTGTTAAAGAATCCCAAGAGGAGATTTTCTCCTTATCAAGGGAGAAAAATCATTTTTGACAAACAATTTCTAAAGATAAAGAGAACAACGAATGGAAAGCTTTCTTATCAATTCCCTTAATGTTCATTATTGTTTCAAAAGCTTTTAAATGAAAGTAAGGGTTATCAATTGGATTGAACTTAGGGATGTCGTTGGCATTGAACTTCTGCGGAAGAAGTTTCTTGTCCAAAGAGACCCCTTATGAGCTAATCCCTTGGAACTTGTAGTCATTGGAGATTTTGCTCAAGCTTTCTTCCATTCGCTCAAGCTGTTGTTGTTTCTCAGGGTCATTGACTTGAAGAGCGAGAGTTTTGAACATCTCAGTCAAGCTAGCCATGTTCTGTCATAGTTCATTAACTTCTTCTTCGGTTTCCATTTTCTTCTTAGCCTTTCTTCTTTGTCGAAACGGTTTATCAAAAAGTAAGACTTGGACAAAAGTGTTGTCTTTAATTAGTCGCCCTTCCTTTCTTGACCAAGCGCTGTAAATATTAAACCATTTTAATTTAATGACTTGACTCAAATCGACTTTGACTTTATTGGGTTTAAAAGGCAAAAATAGGGTGCATATTTTTGGGAATCATGTATGGGGTTCAAACAACATGGTTATGTTGGGGAGGATTAATATCCGACTTACTCCCCTAAAAAAATGAGGAAAACGCGCACACTCAAGACTCTTTAGACATGGTCATGGTGAACATATATACAAAGTGTGTGCTTAAAAAGTGAGTGAAAGTGGCATGCTTTGACACTCGTGTAAGACCATGGGATTATGTGCCTAGAATCAATAAAGCTTTAATTATTAATAAACTGATTAATTAGACTCGGCGTGAGGACTCAGGCAGAAAACTGAACCATCGCTGAAGCAACTGAACTGTCGCGAAACGCTAGGGGCCGTCGCGGTGCGATAACGTTAACACGTCACGATGGACACTTTCGTGTCGCGCCACAGGTCAAACATTCGCGTCATTACTGAAACGTCAGTCTGGGCTTGTTTCTAGTGTTCTACCTTAAAGGTCAAACCTATAGTCGTACTAAGTCAGATTTAGTCAATTTATTAGGCTTTAATTAATCATATTAATTCATTAATTAAGCAAAGTCCTATATAGTTGTTAATTAGTTTATTTAGACTTATACACAAGTCAAACAAATGGTTAGTGTAAACACATATAGATTATGCACAAGCAAGAATGCACAAATAGTCAAGTAAGCACAATATGATGCAATGAGTTTGCAACCTAACCATGGCTCTAGTTCTATAAAGTTCAAGGATAAGGGTTAGTCAAAGAGGGTCCATGGTTATGAGTCTAAATGCATCGCGCGGAAGCCTTACCTTTGGAAGGGTTGGCGCGTATGGATGGGACCCCACAAGTTAAACTTGTTTCCATGGTTTGGTGAATTCACAAACTCGGAAATACCCTTTGTTGTAATGAGCGTTCGATTGGGTAGATGGAGCGTGAATTCCCAGAGGGTTATGGCCATATGTAGAACATATATGGGTTCAGAAAATTGAAAAAAACTCAATTAGGAAGTAAAATCGAGAAAACAGTACTAGAACCGGTCAAAGCAAGAACGCAGATTTCTGGCTCGGTATTGGAAGAACATAGCGGGAGACAATATGGACCATCGCGAGACGATAGCCCTGTCGCGCCGCGATATTGCTATCGCGTCGCGATAAAGCCATCGCGCTGCGGTGGGCATTGTTTTCTCAATGCCAGTTCCTACATGCCTCAACAGCTCTCTTTGTTCTTAGAATTTTCCAGTTTTCGCAGCATTTTTTCGATTCTAGTTGTGAAAGATATTTCCCAAATTTCCTACGTGTAAAAATCCTATGTTTTTGACGCATTACGAATGGTCTATCCAATGCGGACCTTTTTATGCTTATGCAAATAATGTCAATCAAAATTACGCACTTGAATACTTAGAACTTTTCGAGTCTACTCATCCACTCATTCTAAATTATTGCCAAAATAAATTTTAGGAATTAAAATAAAAATCCTCCCCACTGGAGTCGCCAAAAAACTATAGGGAATATTTCAAGCATCCCACATATGAGCCCCACCGTGATGATACACTTAAGTATGGTGGCGTCCAAAGGGAAGGAAGGTAGAGCAAAGAGTCGCCAACAAGTTTTAGGAACTTGTAAACCGTTCATAGGGTGAAGGTTACACCTCTTCACGATCCATGAGATCGCTAACTCCATAGTGGTCCTAAACCATGACTGGATATTCGGGGATGAAGGTACAAATCCAACCTAAAAGAGATTGAACCTGCCCTAAATAGGCCTCTACTTTATTCTTCTCATATTCATGTGCGCTTTCTAACTAACATACAATCAATATATTAACCTTAAACCTGTTTAATCTATGTTGGTTGAATATTAATACACAAACAAAACTATTACTGGCGGTGACTTGAATTAAAATCACATTAACCTAAATAAAATTATTAATTATCTTATTAGGCGTGATTTCAAGTACAAATTCCCTTTAAACCTGCAAGTGAGGGCGTGATCAAGAAATAACAATAATATCAAGCAACATAAGATATTATTGACACAACAAATCATCATAATAATCAAAGCATAATAATATTATTAGTAAGATTCTAGGCATGATACTAATAAGATTAATAACAAATCCTAGCAAGTCACTAAACATTAAAAAATCAAAGCTTTAACCCTCATTACTAGCATGATAGAAGAAATAGGAAGAAAACTAAGCATGATACTAAAAAGCAATACATAACGTCCTAACATGACAATAAGAATTAAAATAATCTAAAAATGCTTTCTACAAAATAAAACAATAAAATTACTTACTTTGTTTTATTGTATGTCTTTCTATCAAAACAATACACACGTTAGTAACTTCAAGGAAGATATTAAATCAAACAATTAATTTAAATAAATGAAATAGAGATTTGGGACCAAACCCTCATAAATTAGCAACCTTTCACGTCTAGGGCGAAGGCAACTTCGAGCTTGGTTAGGGGCGTCTAAGACTCATGAATGCGGTATTGTATTTTGAAAAGGGAAGGCTTAGAAAGAGAGAGAAAGAACAAGCTTCTAGCTTTGAGAGAGAAGAGAATAGAATTAGATGATTGTTGATGATCCAAAACGGGGAAATAACGCCCTTATTTATAGGGAAAACATCCGGAACGATTATAAAAGAGTCAGAATTTGACTCGAAATAAAACAGACCCTATCGCGACACGATAGAGCTATCAGATGCGATAGGCCTATCGCGACGCGATAAGCTCTCCGCAGCGCGATGGCGCGATCAGGATAAAAAACCTGTACATAGTCCTTTTCCCAATATAATTAGGTAGTTAGACTCCGTAATTATCTTAATTAAAATCGGTTTTATCTTTTAAAACACCTGTTTTTATTTCAAATTAAATTCTTTATATTTTCTAAATAATATAAAAGTATAATTATTAATCCTAATCCCATTAGAATTTAAAATAACCTTCTAGATTATTCTAGAAAATAAAAGCAATTCCTAATAACTTTAGGAATAATAATTAATGGGTCCTCCATTTGATCATTGGGCCATATAAAATCATTTTGGGCCCAATTTAGTATTTTGGTCATAACTTCCTCATTATTCATCAGAATTGGGCTTATAATATATCGTAGAAAATATCTTTTCAATCCCCATCCAACTACACTATTATTGGACCCATATCATGGACCAAACTAAATTGGATTGAACATTCTCCATAAATAAAGTACGAAAAGAAATATTTTCAAAAATAGAAAGAAGTATTTTTATTAAAAATCGATGCATCACGAGACTCTTTCGCATTTCACCTCGTTCGATAATCAATGACGTGAAAGGGATTCATAACTGGGTTTGGTTTGGGAGATAAAATCAGGTGTCTACAATCACCAAAAAATAAATATTGAAATTGTCGAAGTCAAATACGAAGTGCCACATTAAAACAAACTTTATTATCCTTTGTATTTAATTAGTTACATCTCAAGTACTTTTGATATAATTCAAATACAAAAACGAAGAACATGAACTAGAAAATGAATCCATGATCTTTAAGAATTTCTTCTCCTTTATATCCGATTATCTGTTGAAATAAACAAAAAAAAAGTTATAAAATGCAAAATAAAAGTTAAAAGTAGATATTTATATAAGAGTCATTACCATAAAAATAAAACATGTTTAACAATAATATATTCAATCATACGTTTGCCGGCAATAAAACAAAACAACTAAACACAAAATTGTAGATCTTCATTATCATTTCAAAACTAATCATCACAAACACAAAAATCATAAATTTAATTCATAAAATCTCACATTAATCGATCGGATGAACTATCAACAAAATAAAAACCAAAAAATAAAAACAGATATGGGAAAAGAAGAACAACAAATAAGACATGAACGGTTAACAATAAACTATAGAAACCCATCGATCCTAAAATCACAACCCTCACAATAACAGATTCAAATGAAAATTGATGCTCATATGAATTCGACAATCAAATCTAATTATAAAGAAATTATTGCTCTTATGAAATTAAAGAGAGGAGAGAGCAGTTGACTTGCTTGATGAAAATTGGGTAGCCATAGTTGTCAAGGAAGAGAGAATTCGATGAGTTTTCTCGTAGTTTCTTGTTGTCTTGCCATTGTTGAAGCTCCAAATTAAGGTTGTTTTGACTGAGAACGAGATGGGTGTTTTGCAAGTAGAGAAGGTGATGGAGATGATATAGTGTTTATTGGAGTTAGGGTTAGAGCAATGGAGAAGCTTTAAACTAGATCTGAGTAGGGAGAGAGGGAGAAAGAAAGAGAAAGAGGAAATTTTTGAAGAGAGGGAAGAGAAGAAGCCATGAACGGCTGTTGGGAGTTAAGAGAAAATATGATGGGCGTTCAATCCGACCCACAAGGAATAGGATTTTGCTATTCTTTTTTTTTTTAAATATGTCAAAATCAAGTAGAACGGTTTACTAAGAAAGGCGTTCTATATAGTAAAGTCACAATTTTAAAAATAATAATAAAAAAAAATCAAATAGAACGGTTAACTTAGATAGGCGTTGTATAAAATCATAGAGATCGCCTATCTAAGTTAACCGTTCTTTATCTTGCGTTTCTTATTCTAGTTTTTGGTGTAGTGAATATACCGGGGGAGGAGGAGGAATGCTCATGTCTCCTCTGGTCAAGGCAGCTTTGAACTTTGCAGCTCGGTAGTTTGCAGCGGTCATCTTCTTTTGAAGCTTATCTTTCAGCTGGCTAGATGCAACACCAGCAAGCAAACATGTTAGTCAGGAAAGCCGGGGAGAAATACATAAAAGTTAGAAACTTTTAAATAGACAAAAAAAAAATCCTACCCCTATCATAGGAATGGCTCAAGCCCACGACACTCAAAAAATGCTCCTTCTTGAAATGTCTATCCTTCAAGATCCACATAATCGGACGCTTATCTTTCGATCCTTTTTCCTTAAAGGATTGCATCCAAATAGCTCCCACGGCCTCATCAACGCTCATAGTAGGGACATTGTAATTCAAACCAACCTTAGGTAGGCTACTATGGTCTCGGGGTACTCTCCAACCCCCCGCATGGAAAATAAAGAGAAATGCATGGCAGAAACCCTTTTGGCTAAAAGGTTTAGTATGTATGGTAAGGTAGATCCCTATCATGAAAAGCATACCACCCATGTCTATCGGCATTACCCGAAATCTCTTGAAGCCTATGGGTGTTCCTAAAATCAATAATAGTACAAGGTATGCCAAGTATACTACAACTGGATATAAAGGCGTTTATTGTTAGCCAAGAGTTGGGAACTGATGAGTGACATTTATGTCACTCTTAGGGTAGGTTTTCTTCGTAGTTTTATACTCGTTTTTAGGTAATAATGCTTGATTTATGTGCTTGTGTGTAAGTTTAGAGAAATGCGTGATTTTAATGGTTTTCATATTATTTTATTCATTTCTCGGCTATTTCTCTCGCTTCTCCGTTTCTTTGACTTGTTTTGTAGGTGTGTCGAGTTTCTCGGGATCCAATTATCGAGGAGGAAGCTCAAGCGCATCCAAGGAAGTCAACGGAGCCAAGTTCGGGAAGCTAAGCAAGCTCGGCCAAGCACAAATAGCCCAAGGCAGCAGCCCTTGCAGCCAGCAGCCAGCAGCCAGCCCCTTAGCAGCCCAGGCCGCCGTGGGCGCGGCCTAGGCCACCGCAGGCGCGACTGCTGCTGCCGCGGGCACGGGATGCTGGTGAGCTCCTAGCCCTCCTCAAGCGGTAGATGCCCAGGATAAGCCAAGGAGAGGGCACGGCCTTGAACCCCGCGGGCGCAACCTCTAGCCTTGCAGGCGCGGATTTCTAAGTCTTTCTCGCGTTTTATTTCATTTTTTCTTAGTTTTTGGGGGATGTATATATTTTGTACAACTTCCTTAAGGAGGGGATCATCTAATTTCCTAGTTTTCTTACATTTTTCTCTTTCATCTAATGAGGATTAGGGTAAGATTAGGAGCTTCTCTCTAGGCTTAGCTTAGGATTAGAGTAGTTTAGAAAGAGAAAGTGAGGGTTTCACCATTGTTGAGCTTGGATCTTGAAGAGGAAGATTGATCATCTTGCTTGTAGACTTTCACCTTCAATCAATGAGAATTTCTAACTCTCTCTCCTCTATTTTCATTGCTTTCTTTTGATTCTTGTTTTATTTGTTAGTATTGCTTGTTAATCATGATGATGCTTGGTTATTTGTTGATTAATCTTGTTATTAGCATGATTAGTGAGTAATTTTCCCATTAAGGGGATGGTTGTGGTGTAGTTGGATCTTGAGCATGTTCTAGGGTTTGGAATTGATTTATTTGTGATTAAAGGCTTTATATGCTTGATATTCTTCAATCTACTTGCAAAATGCATGTTGTTAGTTGATTGGGAGTGAATTATTGTTAGAAGATGCGATAGCAGACCTAGCAAGATTCATTTATATCGATTGTTATTTGATAACACCTCCTAGTATATGGTTCTAACGTGACAACATAGAGGCTATGTTAGGAGAAGCCAATTGACCCCGACAGGTGGCTAGATTGGACCTTACTTCGATATTCAAGCATGTTTAGTTCATAATTAATTCAACTTCCATGCCTTTGTTTATGCTTGAGTGACTGCTATTCCTAAACCATTTCCCTTAGTGTTTTATTTCTTGTTTTAGTGTCCTAGGCTTTAGTTTACTTTCCTTATTCTGGACTAGCTTAGTTGTTGATAGCATTTGGTAGTAGTCAAGCAAACAAAGAAAAATAACATAATTACTACAAGCGAGGCATGATACTTGGAAGTTTTAAAGAAAAGCTAAGTATTCAATACTCACCAAGTGGTCAGAGACGCCAGAAGATTTCCTTGCACCAAGTCGAGTGCACCCGGGGCGAAGTACTCCTACAATGTCAAACATTCAAATGTTAGAAAATTCTCAAAGGATAAAGCCAAGCGGAGGTAAATTCCATATATAAATCTTATACAAAATGACATTTTAAGGATAAGCCAACCATTCGGTCTAACCAAGAAAGGCGGGAAGGTGAAACTCTCAGCCCAATTGCTTAAAGGTCGAGCGGTGGGAATACTGGGCCTTGGATGTAGTCGGGCTAACTTCAAAGCCCTCAACTGCGCTTAACTCTTTCTATGGACACCCAGAAACCCTCTCAGACAAATCAGTCAACCCCTCGACCGACATTGCAGGCCCTCGACGATTCCCTACTCCCTCAGCTTGGCATACTTTCTCGGCCCAACTTAGTCGAACTCGTGGCCTCGCAAGGAATATCCCCTCGGTCTACTCGTGTTATGCGCACTTCAAAACACAAATCCTAAGCTCTCAGCATTTCCTTAGTCCAAAAAGAAAAATTATGTTAACGAAGCAAGCCGCTCACACAACCTAGGTTCAGGCTGGGCCCGCGGCAACAAGGCCCAGCTCTCGGCCAAATCGAGCCCGGCACTCCTAGGCAAACAAAGCCAAGCGCTCGGCCCTCGTACTCCCTCACTATCTCAAGCACCCCCTCAGCCTACTGCTAGACCCTCGGCAAGTAGGCCAAGCCCTATGTATCCGTCGGCCAAGCCGAGCGACCTGCTCGCCTAACAGACCCCTCTGCTCGACACTCCAGGCCCTCGCCCATCCTAGCAGGCCTTCGGCTAACCATTCGGCATTTCAAATAAAAAAAAGGAAGAGAAGAAAAATCGTCTAAGGGTTAAAGCTGAGCGCTAGGCCTAGCATCTCAAGTGAGGATTCTCTCGGCAGGCCCTCGGCGTCTCAACCCTCTCAGCATACGCTGCTACCCCCTCGGCCTCGCTTTGCATCCCTCAACCTTTTGGGTCCTCAGCAACCCTCACCCATGTCGAGCGCCCGGCCTAGCAGCATTCGGCAGATCAAGGCCCTGGGCATAGTTAAGCGCTCGGCCTAGCACACCCCTCGACATAGCCGAGGGCTCGTCCCAGCATATCCCTCGGCCTACCCTCACCTCTCTCAACTAGTCGCACATCTTTCGGCATATTCTCTTCGCCAGACTCACCCTTTAGCAATACATCACACCCAAACGCCTAGTCCGCGCTAGCTACCCCCTCGGCATATGCCGAGCGCTCGGCCACTCAAGGCACACAAGCCCTTGGTAGGTCTTCCCTCCTATCTTCTCCCTCGTCTCGGCCTCACCTACTCAAAAATATCCTCTCGGCACCCGACACATCCCTCAGTCAAGACGAGAGCACTCGGCACTCGCAAACCAACCCGAGCGCACATCACTTCCTCCGGTTTTCTATCCTGCTCCTACCCTTCATCTAGGTCTCACTCCACAACCACAAACAAAATCACTCTCGGGTATGCTTAAGACTAGATATTTCAACTAAGCCTGACAAATCCAACCTAGATTTCGGCTTAGCTATGCTCACATCAAAAATTCAAATTTCATAAAATGTCTACCAGAATTTCAAATACTTAAAATCGAAAAATTGCAAGTACATAAAACATGCTTTCAAATCTATCAAATTCGAATCAAAAGATAGGAAATTTTCACATACCTTTAAAGATTTTGATAAACCTGGATGAACCCAAGAGATATGACTTGAACACTTAAACTCTTAAGAAAATTGGAGAGGATTTTGTAAATTTCTCTAAGGGAAGTATGAAGCAAATGAGAATGAGGTGGGATTCATATATTCAAAGCCAAGGAGAAGTGATCTCCACATAATCCCGATTTAAGTGGGCTAAGATGATACTTGAGCCCAGAATGTCTCTAATGGAAGATCAAGCTTAATTACAAGTTAATTATATAACCATTCAACTATCATCAGTTAACTCTTAATACAAAGCTTAGCCAAAAATCAAGACAGGTCATGCCTTCAACAATATACATAGGGCTCAACCTGAAGAAGATATTCTGAAAAGGGAAAAGCTCTCAGTTGTCTATAAGCCGTTATCCATCATCAAGCTTAGCCCTCGAATAAATTCTCAAAAACTAGTACTTCTAATGCATTGCTTGGGGCTGGTCTTCACCCTTGCAAGTCGCCTTAGGGCTCGTTTAATCCCTCAGGTACGCCTGGGGCTCGTTTTAGCCCTCGGGTACGCCTCAAAACCTCTTCCGATTTACATGACAGCTTCGATTATACTCATTCCTACATCACGCGTGGGGCTAAATGTTTGGGCCAAGTCCATGCGATCTTGCTCCTACATCACGCGTGGGGCTAAATGTTTGGGCCAAGTCCATTGTCCTAGGCCCAATGACCTCAAATTACGAAAATACCCCTCCATGATCCAGCCCATCATTAATGATTGTAAAGTACAAATTTAACCCTAATCTGTCAAACTAAGTACACCCTTGCCACCTGAAAAGTACATCCATAAATAGCTCTCCAATCATTGATGAAAGGGACTTTTTCTGAATTCTCTCTCCTTTCTCTCTCTAGAAAGTACGTTTGCTGTCTTAAGCATCGGAGGGGCTTTCCCGGGTCACACCCCCGGGGCAGCTAACCTTCTCTCTTTTGCAGGCCGAGTTCTCGGAACATCAAGGCAAAGCCCTTAGATATACCCTTGCTAGGTGGAGCCGAAGGACATTTAGACATTTATTGGACTTAATTTCTAGGACATCTTGATACTATTACCCTAACACCTCAAGGAGTATTCTGTTTCCAGAAACAATATGATTTTATTGGTGATTGAATTAAATTGATTTGAATTATGATTTATGAAAAGTATGTTTGGAGGTATTGATTTTAATCTTTGTTTTAAAATGTATTTTTGAAGAATTGATTTTCATATCATGTTTTGAATGGTTTGAATCAAAGAAGTTGGTTTGAAAAGTTAAATGAATTAAATAAGAGGTTTTTCAAAGGAAGAGTTATTGATTTTGAAAAGTTATTCATATGAGATTTATTTTTCAAGTATTTACTAAAAGGTTGATTTTGAAAGCATGTTAAATTAAATAAAAAGTAGTTTTGAGTTAAGCTATTATAAAGGTTGATTTTATTCAAAGAGGAATATTAATAGGACTCATTGAATTATTTATTTAAAAGCTTTACAAGCATAATTATTATATTAATCCTACTATGCGGATTCATTGAAGACTATGGACTTTGTATGACCTAGTTTTTCCTCAAGAATAGCCTTGAAATAGTACGAGACTAGGTTGGAGGGTGTAGGCGTCGTTTGAAGTGCGCCTACATTAAGCATGTGTGAATGTGCTTGGCACTCATAGGAAGTGGGAATTAACGTATACGATTAGGGACAAGTAAAGTAGGGAGCCACCAACAAGTTTTTAAGGAACTTGTAAACCGTTCACGGATCATAAAAGGCAACCACGAATAAAGGGACAACGATAGGCAACAACGATTGACCCGTGAAGGTTACACCCCATTCATAATCCATGAGATTACTCACTCCATATGGTTCAGAACCACAAAAGGAGGATTGGGGATGATGGTCCGAAGTGAGTCATGGAGTCACAATCGCCCGTATTGGCCTCTACTCGATTCTTATAGTGAAAAGTGATTCCTGCGATCTCAAAGGCATTCAAACAAAGATTCAATTCGCTCCAAACTAACATTAGGCTAAATTGGTTGAATATTAATGCAACATATAATTCTAAAATATTGTGATCACTAATTAAACAATAAGATTAAAAAGGAACATAAATCGGTCGTCTAAATTATCTTATTAGGCGCGATTTTCAATTACATATTCCCTTTAAACATGCAATATGGTGATCAATAATAATAATAATAATAATAATAGAATAAACATTAATATTGGAAGCAATTCAATAATAATCCAACAATTAATATATGACAAACATAACAAAAATCGTTAGAAAAATAATAAAAGGAACATGATTCCTTACTTTGAATTTGTTTACTTGCAACTATAAAATAATAAACGTGTTAGTAACTTCAAGGAAAACCAATAAAACAATAATTAAAATTAAATTAAATAGAGTTGATTTGGGGCCAAACCCTCAAATAGTTCTACCTTTCACGCCTTGGCTTAAGGACATAATCTCGGGTAAAGTACGGACTCCTTGGAGTGCTTAAAGGATGTAGTCTTAAGGCTTAGAATATGAGAGAGAGAGAGAGAGAGAGAGAGAGAGAGAGAGAGAAGAGAATGATTTTTGGTGTAGAAGAGAGGAAGAGAGAATGATTTGGTGCCCCAAACTGTAGAAAGGAGGGGGTATTTATAGAGAAAATGAGTAGAGGGAACACACGGAACCCTAAAAAGATAAAACCCTAGTTTTGGAGTGCCGTGATACGGCAGAGGTTGCCGCAACACGGCAAAACTTGTCGTGACACGGTACATAATACCGTGGCGCGGGAAATATCTGCCCTAAAAGATAAAACGCGTGCAGGTACGGACGTGGGAAAAACACGAAAGATTCCCGGTACACAGTGCACCGTGACACTATACAAGATGTCATGATGTGACAGCTCCCACCGTGGCGCGGTAAATGCCACCGTGTCACGGTTAACAATTTTCCTATAATTGCGTCCAAATACATATATGTGTGAGGAAAACGCTGAAAATACACGAAAAAACATCGTGACACGGTGTAGAGTACCGTGTCATGGCAATATGCACCGTGCCACGTCATGTTTTTCCGCGACGCGGCATTTTGGCTGCTGCACGGTAATTCCAGTTTTTTACGCATTTTAATACTACGATAAATTTTGATCCCCAACTCGGAATAAGGCGTATAATATATCATTGGAAAGCTTATCAAGTCTACTTTTCAACCAAATTTGAATCAGGTCAAAATCATTTGTAGATTTTGATATATGGCCGTTTTAGTGAAAGGGTGTCGATTTTGGGCCGAGTTTAGTACTTTGCTCATATCTTCTTCGTTTTAAATAGGAATTGGGCTTATGATATATTGTTGAAATCTTATTGAAAGGCCTATCCATCCAAATAATAATTGGATCAAAATTATAGGGCCACAAAATCAGTTTCTCTCGGTTTTGTGATGTGGACACGAAAAGTGGAAAGTAAGTTATGGTTTAGGGAAATGAGCTAGGAATTGGATTGGTTTATGAAATGTATTGGGAATGAATATGGATTTAAGCACTCCAAAGGTTAAATACTCAACCCGACCAATAATGACGGTGAAAGGTTGTTCCTCATCGGGTTTGGTTTTGGGGAGATATTTTTAGGTGTCTACAGGGGGTGTGCACACTTAGAGAGGAAATTGGGTTTTTGAAAATATTGAGAATTGGCTTTGAATCATGAGTTTTGTAATTATTGAATTAATTATTGGAATTAGTTTTTAAATCACGTTTGCAAATAAATTGAGTTTACATTATCTGCACTTATCATACTTAGCATATTTTGCTAATCCGTATTTCCTACTTGTTTTGGTTCGCATTGTTTACCGTAATGGTAAGCAGTATTGACTATTTTCAAGTGGAGTCATGAATGAGCATATAGGAGTCCTGAGATTGGCTTCACCTAATTTAGGAATGTTGGTTTTGTCTTTATTTTGAGTACTCATAACAATGTTACTATTTTTAGAATTATTAATTTATTAAAAGAAAGTTAAGTTTTCCGCTGCAAGTTTTGTTATGGAATTAAGTATTTTGAGTAGCCTTGTGTAATCACGCGGCGGTTACACTCCTAAGTCTATCTCTACGATATAATTATACGTATTATACTAATATTTTCGTAAAGAGATATTTGGGGGTGATACAAATAATAACTATGAAACTAAATAAGTGCTCTCAAATTGATGTTTAATATAAAGAATTTACTATATTTAATTGAATATGAAACATAATTAAACAATAGTAAAGATGGTTAGAACATTACTTTATTTCTTATTCGTGTTGTGTTCAAATCTTGTAATAAGCATTTTTATTGGCACATATTCCGTTTTAGGAACACTTTTTAATATAGGAAAAATTGCTAAAAATAATCTGAACTTTCACGTATCCGCTTAAATAATCCCAACTTTGGATTATTATTAAATAATCCCAACTTTGGGGTGTATTCGCTCAAAACAGGCCCATGTGATCTGCAACTTGTTAAACAAGTAATTTTTTTTTAAAGTTAATTGACAAGTGTCATCGCGTTAATGGTTGAAAATATATTTAAAAAAAAAACTAAAAAACAAAAAACCCAAACCCAAGCCCCCAACCCACACGACAACCACACAACCACCGGCAACGGGCCTCCCACCGGCCTAACTCAAGTCCCCGGCCTCAGCCTGCTGCAGTCAAACCCCCACCCCCACGCCGGCACTGCCGAAATCGACGTCCATTTCCCTCAAATAGTCAAACCCGTAACCCGCAGCCCTTAAATCACCTCCCCCACCGTATAAAAACCCCCAGCCGCCCCTCCCCCACCATCGGAACCATAGAGCTAGGGTTCCGATGGTGGTGGAGGGGCGGTTGGGGGGTCTTTTAAGCGGTGGGGAAGGTGTTTTGGGATTTTGGGTGGTCGTGGGTGGGATTTCGAAGGGTTTTTGGCTGCGAGATTGGTGGTTTTGAGGGAATAGGAGCTACCGGCGAAGGGAGGGGTTATGGCCGGTGCGTGGGTTAGGAAGGGGGTTTCGGCCGTCGTAGTTAATGTGGGGAAGGTGGTTCATGGGTGGTGGGGAAGGTGGTTCGTAGGTGATGGGTGGTGGCTGGGCAATTTTTTTCTTTTTTTTTTTAATATTTGTAAGTTTTTTAGTTTTTTTAATTTATCAACCAATTACATGGTGACACGTGTCACCTTAACCAATTATAACAGGTTAGTAACCGATTAGGGCCTGTTTTGAGCAAATACACCCCAAAGTTGAGATAATTTAATAATAATCCAAAGTTGAGATTATTTTTAGCAATTTTCCTTTAATATAAGTATAGATATCAAACATCTATTATGGTGCATATACAGTGTGCGTTTCTTAGTTTTTTTTTTAAAATTTTGTAATTTTTTTAACGGGGTCCAAATAAAATGAATAATACTATAGTATAAATGAAGAAAATTCCATATGATTTTCAGATTCATTATGGTGATATACTGATATATTTAGACTAAGGGTCTGTTCACTTCAGCTTAATTTCAGTTCAGCTCCAATCAGTTCAGTTCAGTTAAGCTCTAATCAGTTCAGTTCAGCTCCTAATTTCCTTCTCTCATAAAATATTCATTTCAGTTCAGTTCAGTTAACTTCAGTTCAGTTCAGTTCAGCTCCAATCAGTTCATTTCAGCTTAGTTCAATAAATGTAAACAGACCCTAAAGCCCTGTTCTCATTAGATTATTTTCAGTTTAGTTCAGTTCAGTTCAGCTTTAATAACTTCAGTTCAGTTTAATTCTTAATTTCCTTCTCACATAAAATATTTAGTTTAGTTCACTTCAGCTCTAATAAGTTCACTTCAGTTCAACTCAATTCAGTCAACGAGAACATACCCTAAATCATATTAGTTGTATCTAGAAATAGCTAAAAATTAGTAGCAATTTAACATCACTTTCAAATATTTAGCCGGGCTGCCCGGGTACCTTTGAAAACAAGACATGTTGGAAATTGGCAATACCCAATTAAGCCAATCAGCAATTCGCAATTCATTGTGTTTACGATGCAATAGAAAATCAATAGCTGACGTGCTACATATCTCGTGGAATAAGATTGACGTGGCATCCTTGTCTAGTTGAAAACAAAAGGATTGATATGAATATCTCTGATAATACCAAACTTTCGTATCTAAAATATACGCATGATGAAACTACCAAAGATACCGGATATTAGATATGTGTGAAGCGAAATTTCATCAAATATACGACGTATTATTTTTCCATCACCCTAATATTGCCCTGGTTTTAAATACTTATTCCATTTTTCTATGTATGGAGTTTTAAGAGAAATTGGAGAAAGTAATAAAATATGGAGGCAGTGGGGTTGGTGGAAGAATAAAAAATTATAAAAAACCAAAAGTAGTGGAGAGAATTGAAGAAGAGAGAATATGGAATTAATGTTGTTGGGTCCACTTAGTGAAAGAAATTACTCCCTCCGTCCCCAAAACTTCGACCCTTTTAGCTTAATTTTAGTCCCAAAATGATCGACCCATTTGCATTAAAATATCCACCAATTTACAACTATTTGTGCAAAATTAGCTTTCCCATATAAAATTTTGTTTTTTCATGTATTTTTAATACTTTATCCCTCTACTTTTTTACAAACCCCATGTAAATTTATCTTTCCAATATGTTTTTAGTTTCTTTTTATTAAAGTTTCTTAATAACCGCGAAATCAACACAAAAGGGTCGAAGTTTTGGGGACGGATGGAGTAATTAAATATTGTAAAAGCTTTTCAAATAAGGAAATGGAGCAAGTATATAAAAACGGCTGGAAAAGAAAAGTGGAGCAAGTATTTAAAAATGGAGGGAGTATATATATAGCTAAATATACATGTTTAACCTTAATTAAGATAAAAATAATATTAAAGGTTGGTTCTTATTTATGAAATCTGAATTAATAATCAAATAAAATAATACTTGTATTTCTTTTTATTGAGTTGGTATTTGGAGTAGCGTGATCCATTATATAAATTGATTTTGGATTTCAACTAATCAGAAAGCCATTTACTTTATTTTTAATGTGGTATAAACAAAACTCACACTTGCACCTAACAATCTCCCCTTCAAGTGTAAATTTATAAACTTGGCAAGGCGACACACGCAGACGATACTTAACGCCTTAAGATCAAACAAAACGGTGCCCCTATCATATGGCGTGATAAATATTTTAGATGATTAAGAGCAACTCAACCAAAAAATTAAAATGATAGTTGAAACCTGAGATCGATTTATATACTACCATATGTGTAATAAAAAAAAAAGTAGTGATAAATACGAAGTAGGTTTATTTAAAAAATGAAAAGGAGAGATATGAAGGATGATACTATGATAGGATGTATACAAGTGGTACGAGTACAAAGCAATAAATAGTCGCTCATGTACAACGGTTGGGCTATTAAATTGGCGCACTTTGATCTGTCTTAGTCTTTTGCCCAAAAACACAGAGCCTACCTTACAATCTCTTCAAATATTCAAACTTGCGAGTTTTAACGAAACACAAACATGATGAAGACTACCTTTTCCCTTCGCAAATTCATCCATTCTTCCATACACATCTACAATCTTCCATCAAAGGTTGGTTCTTTTAATTTTTAATTTTTTTTAATTATTAATTTTTCATGGATATTTTCACAGAAATTTAATTTTGATTTATATTCTCCATCTTTTAATTTTTTTATCTGTATTCATCTTAATTGATAGGAGTAGAATTGTAGCCATCTTTTTTTTCTCGTTGATATGTATTGTGTTCTGCAGTAATGTTAATGGTGAATTGAAAAAATTGCAATTCAAATAAAAAAAAAAATAAAAGATTGAACGAACTCAATTCATTTTTAATTTAAGTACTTGTCAATCAATACAATTTCTTAACATGAAAACAAAATTTATGTAACTCGTTAATTAAAAATAATAATAATAATAATAATAATAATAATAATAATAAAAAATAAAAATAAAAAAAATAAAAAAAAAATAAAAAAAAATAAAAAAAAAAACTGTATTGAGGATAGACTGATGATATAGAAAATTTGATTATTAATCATGTGAATATATATATAGGGGAAAAAAACTGCAACACCTTGTGTATTATATTACAGAGTAAACATTACTCCATAGAACAATGTTTTCTTTTGGAGCTAAAAGTTAGTTTTGGTTTAGTATAGTTATGCCAACAAACCAAGTTTTACACTTGTAACATTCTCAAATTAGTAGAAAACAAGAGGGAAAAAAAACAACTAAGCATTCACATTTTGTTAATGATAAATAAAAAATAAATTTAACCCTTCATTCCCCTTTATTGATTTTCAATTTTTTTTTTTTTATCTTTCGTGCATTTGGATTTAGTAGAATACGGAGTAGTAAGTTTTAATCCAATTTTGAATCATACTCCGTATTATTCTTTAAGTATGGGAATTAATTAAAAGTTGGACCAACTGTTAACTATAATCTATAAAGGGTATCGACCTGATTAATATACTTTTGGGAGTAATTGCTGAGTATTACTTTTATTGTGTCATTGTTACATTTACCATTACACCTCTGTCCTAGCCCTTCCAAGAACTAAAAAACCTTCTTGAATTTTACAATAGTGTACGAGTTAGTGATAATGTATGTACCAAACTATTTGGTTAAATTTTCTTACACTATTCATTTTAAAATAATCTTTCTGTAGCTTTGAACGGGTTTATTAAGTTCCCTCAAAAAAAAAAAAAAAAAAAGAGAGAGAACATTTTAATTAAGCGAAAGCGATTTAGCAGTTCCTTAGTACTTAATACTTGATTTGATACACTTGTATAATCATCATAGGGGCTCAATTTATTGAGAATAGTCATGAAATCAAAGTTTCATAAGTTTTACAAATTTCATACATCTGTATTAGTTAAACAAAAGCCAATCTTGTCAATTTTTTGCAAGAACACAAGATGAGTATAATTATTTCATTGTCGACCAATTTAAAAAGAACACTAAAACTTATCGTTACATGTAAAAGAAGAAATAAGTATGGTCTTAATCTTGGCCTTTTATGCTAAAAGATGAGTTCGTGTCAAGTAAGTCCTTTTCTTGGCTTACTTGTCAAAAATTGTAACAACCTCTCCAATATACGTACAACGTTTAATGGGACCAATTTAATGTTGCATACTCTAAAATTGACTAATGTATAAAAGACCAACTTCATAGCCACCTACAACTTTTTAGAGTTTCAGTCCTATGTAATTAATACTCGATTTCTTGTACAAACCCTCGTTTTATTGCGTAAGGTTCACCTAACACATTAAATAGGAAAATTTGACAAACGGAATTTATTTATTTATTTATATATATATTTTGTTTATTAATTGACATGTGAAGTATACCTATTTTATGATCAATTAATATTGTTAATTTAATCACACTCTTTGGTTATTAAGAAGAAGAAAAAACTCAAGCTTCCGTGATTTTTGTGAGAAATAATCAAATTAGAGCTCTATTTGTATACTTTATCCATTCTCTTTTTTAAATACTTTAAGTTAGAACATGTGGTTAAAATTTATAAACTTTGAACCACATAATATAATTTTATGAACTAAAGAAAATAATACCTCTATTATATATGATGTACAACTTTTAAATATTTTATATCTCACAAATAATATCAAAAGTTGCACATAATATTATGTAGAGGTAGTAGAAGAAATATACTCTAACAAAGAAAATTTATGTAATATTAGGCCCTATTTGTTTATTTTATTTTTCATGAAAAATAAGTTAAGATGAATTCTGATACTTAATTTAATAAGCTTATACAATGGTATTAAACTATTATTCTGATACATTTTCATGGTCAAAGCAATCGAATTTTCCCATTAAAAAAAAGGATGTATGTATGAAAACTTATTATTTTTAATCAACCACTTTCTTCATTTTTATTATTTAAACAAAATTGGATCCACATGTGTCTCGAAGTAGATCCAATTGATAATAATTCAACACGTGAACATGGTCTACTGATATCACCGGTTCACCGACACCTAATTACTTTCCCAATATAGTAATAGACTAATAGTAGGTTAGTAGTTGTGAAGTTTGGCCTTGTCAACTTTTCATGACATTAATAAATTACTCCGTAATATACTTTAGCATGTGATAATGACTATCTTATTATCCAATTTATAAATGCAGTTCTTGAAGCTTGAAAATCAACATTTCTACACCTCTCAGGCAGCTTCACCAGCTTACAGGTATAATTAGTATTAAATAAACTGAGTTTGACGAAGTAGAATATATGAATAAAATGTGTAACAAAGTTTAGGTGGAACTTAGAATGTTGATTGCTGAATGTGTAATAGACTAATAGTACTTTTATATCGTATAACATCTATGTTTTGTTGTTTGTTCGGTTAAACCATTAGAAGTTTTTAATTAAAGTTTTACTCTTCGGGGACCTAAACATGGGAAATTTTAGAATCAACTCAAACCACCTCACTTGTTCTCACTTCCCATGAACGTTTTTCTTAATATTAACCAAACAAGAACTTTTCTTATATAATCACCAGAGATTAAGGAATATAAATACGTAGACAAAAAAGGAATATGAGACAGTCTTTGAGAGACGAAGTGCTCTTAGCATACTAGCTTTCATCTACAACTGCCCTGTGATGTGCTTCCTCGAATTTGGGATGAAATATTATCTCTATGGTTTTTATAAAAAAAAAAATAAAAAAAAAAAGTCCTCTGCACCATTTTGGATGCTATTACTCCTTATAAACTAAATTAAGTTCAATGTAACTTGAAAGAATTTCAGCTAGCTTGGCTTTTATTTTGTTTATTGTTCTGCATATTATTCTTCTATTTCTGACCTGACATAATCACTGGATCTTCCTCCCATTTGGATTCTGTTGACAGCCAACTTTGTAGTGACGACGAGTATGCTGATATTGACTGGGACTCTATTGGATTTGGCCTCACACCCACTGATTACATGTATGTGACGAAAACTAGTCAGCAGGATGATGGGTTTACTGAGGGACAACTTAAACGATATGGAAATATTGAATTGAGCCCTTCTGCTGGGGTCTTGAACTATGGACAGGTGAGTCAGTGAGTTATCAATTTTTGTTTAGCAGGCTCAAACTGTAAACATGCATCCTAAAAACGAATCTATAAACAACCTCTATATCCTCTCCAATTTATAATATACAATCCTGTGTGGTTTTTTAAGTTAGTTAAACCTTGCATTAGTTGCATAGGCAGCTAAAGATTATACCAGTACTATGGCTGCAAACGGGTCTGTTATAGCTTGAGTGGTCAACAATTAGCATCATCATTTTGATCCTTAGCAAATTAATTTCTCACATCTCACTGGATATAGCTAAAGATAGCACTTCTGTCAGTTCTGTCAGTATATGATTCTAGATGTATGGAGATTGCTAATGTGACATAAAACATAATTTTTTTCGGACCCCCTAAAATGGCTTAAAGCCTAAGCATCTCAGTTTGTTAATTTACGATGTTTGAATTCTAATTTGTAGTTTCTGTTTTTCATTAAAATTTTCTTGCAATATGCATGCTCGGATTTCTTCTTCTGATATAATTTAAGAATATAAGTAAGAGTTTGATCAACTTAGGAAATGGTTTTAACCTTTCACTCTCAAGAGAACAGCCTAACTAAAGGAGTCTTCTTTTCTATCTTTTAGTACATGTAACGTGCTACAATGGTGGATTACATAGAACTATACAAACCCTAAGCAACCTTTATAGTCTGAAACTTTGAATTTAAACTCTTTTTTTTTTCCTAACAATTTAAAACAGAGCACTGTAATTAGGCATATACAACATGTTAATAGTTCAGTTTACAGAGTTTTGAAAGAACAAATGAAGTATTCTTCGCACTGTGTAAGGCAACTGACATGCAGTAGTGCTTTCATTTTATTTATTTATTTTTTTCCAAAGGGCTTATTTGAAGGAATGAAGGCAATTAGGAGAGAAGATGGGCAAATTGTATTATTTCGCCCTGATGAAAACGCCCTCCGAATGAAAGTAGGTGCTGAAAGAATGTGCATGCCTTCCCCTACGACCACTCAATTCATTGATGCTGTGAAGCAAACTACTCTTGCAAACAAGCGTTGGGTATAAAACTCTTAATTCACCCATCTTCTGAGCTTTCCTTGACTATGTTGATCTTGGATATCAAATATTTCTGTCATTCGAATTCCATTCATAGATTTTATTGTGGTTAATGTAACAGATACCTCCTCCTGGAAAGGGATCCCTCTACATGAGGCCTATGCTCCTAGGAACTGGACCAATCCTCGGGCTGGGTCCTGCTCCTGAATACATGTTTCTCGTCTATGCTTCTCCAGTTCGCAACTATTTTAAAGTAAGTTTCTTTCTGATTTGAACTACATACCAGTAGATGTTATTTACAGAATTTACTAAATTATAGTGGTTTCATCTTTGGTTTCAGGAAGGAAGTGCCCCCTTGAGTTTGTATGTTGAACAAGAATTTGATCGTGCTTCTCGTGGTGGAACTGGTGGAATAAAAACAATCAGCAACTATGGACCTGTAAGCAAATCAGTTTTTATCCTAATAGTCATAAGAGGTTTTCATTTATATTGTACTAGCCTTTTATAAGTGCATGTTTATATCATATATCAGGCTTTGAGACCACTAGTGAGGGCGAAGAGCAAAGGATTCTCTGATGTTCTATACCTCGATTCTGTGGATGGGAAGTACGTTGAGGAAGTCTCCTCTTGTAACATCTTTATGGTTAAGGTAATACTTCTAGAAAACAAGTAGTTTGATCACATTTTCAAGTCATTGAAGATATCGTGAAAGGAAAGAACTTAATGAAGCACGGTTCTTCTAATTGATGATATACTTTTCATACTCTCAGGGAAACACAATCTCAACTCCCCCTATAAAAGGAACTATACTCCCAGGTGTTACACGAAAAAGCATCATTGAAATAGCTCGCGATCTTGGCTACATTGTAAGCCGATCACATCTATTTGGCCTTTTGTAGACTGCTCTTTGTCTAAAATAATGTTATAACTTGCTATAAATATAAAAATAGGTTGAGGAAAGGCCTGTCCCAGTCGAGGAATTGCTTGAAGCTGATGAAGTTTTCGGTACAGGAACTGCTGTGGGTGTTGCCCCTGTGGGCAATATTACACATCATAGTCGAAGGTATGTAATACTGCAAACGATTTGTTTTCCACCTCTATAAGATGAAATCTAATACTACCATTATACCAATGATAATTTCTGAAACAATACAGCTTAGAAAAATTTGATCATGTATGGTACCATGCTAATTGTAAAAGTATTTGACAAATGCAGGGTAGAATACAGGACAGATGATAATTCGGTATCGAAGAAGTTGTTATCAACATACATGGCAGTTCAAAATGGTTTAGTGGAGGACAAGAAGGGTTGGATAGTTGAACTTAGCTAGGGTTAAAGTTTTAGAAAAAATGTATAATTCGAATGTTTTGATTGCTCTTTTAAGTTGATTCATTTTAGGAGTGTATGCAAATTGTAAAACATGCAAAATGATCATGTCATTATGTAAGTGAACTAATGATTAGTGTACTTAATTAAATATGTTGACGACGAAATGCAACTTATTCTCATAAATATTTGCAAAAAAACTAGTGTTCTAGTAGCGGCCTTTTCATTATATTTCTCTGCATTCATAGTCCTCACTCTTACTTTTTATTATTTCATTTCCTCTCATATCACTTTACTTTTGAGTAAACAATTCACCGACTTCTCTAATCTATAATTATAGTTCCCCCAACAAATTTCACTTAATGATGTGCTTCGTATTTTTTAACAAATCCAACTCAAGTGCCTTAAAGCTTCATAGAAGTTAGTTGATGCATTTTATAAAAGCAGTGGGACAGAGCATTTTCATATACTCCGTACTACGTATTAAAGATCAAATTTATACATTGTCAAATTCTGTCTATTTTTCTGAACTAGATTGAGTATTTTGGAACAAAAATTGTGGGCGAAATAAACTTTTATTCGAAAGACCAAGGATGTATAAAAATGATATACAATGCTCTCTCTTTATCTAAACAAGTTAAGAGATACACGCTATGCGTGTACAATATAAGAAATTAGATGAAAAAAAAATAATCGATTCAATAGTGGTTTTATATTTTATGGGGAGTGAGAACAGTTGAATATGTAAATTTATGTGGAAGAGAGGGAGCGGTTATTATTGGGTAGTTATGATAGGATTTTTTTTAGAATAAAATAATTCTGAAATTTTAACTGTAATTGTTAAAAAAAAAAACAAAAAAAAAAAGAAGGTAATTTTGCAACTTGAGAAGGGTAATTTGGGGATAGTGAAATTTATCACTCAAAAGGCCCTTTCACTTTATATATAGGATAATGGTGCAACACTTTGCTCGACCATGTGTCAATATATAACTTTAATCATTAATATCTATAATTTTGTATTAATTTAACTTACAAAAATTTAATATGATGAAAAATACAAGTATATGTTTAGACTTTAGACTAAAAATCCAACGAAAGTTTACATACTTTTGATACTAACATTTGGCTTTAATATACAAGTAAAATTTCAAGTCAAAGTTAATGTGAAGTATATGCATAGTGTTGTATTAAAATTGATACACATATTGAGGTACGGAGGGAGTACTAATTCAAACACAGTCACATCATATTCAAACTTTAATTACCATATATTATAATACAGAGGGAGTACTATATATATGCATTGTGTTATATAAAATTTATTGAAAATTACACGATAAGACGAATCTAACAATATTTAATTTGTTATAAATTAGAGGAAAAGAAAGAATAAAAGCTGAAGATGTAGTGCAAATATTCATTGTCTATTCCATTTTCCATACAACAAGTATATATATATATATATATATATATATATATATATATACACACACACACATTAGATCATTGTAACTTCCTAGTGACAATAAAAAGTCACCATTATGAGAAGAGTTACGGCTAAGGGAGTTACAAGGGGATTACAAAGTGGAAATAATAAAGCTTGATTGGTTACAAAAGTATAATGGACATACATTAATGTATATTTCATAACACTATCCCTTGGATGTCCATTATCCAAAATAATATGATGTTAATGCGCATATAGTCATATATGCTGCCTTAGATGTCCATATTGAAGATTGTGCCTCGTTAAAACCTTACTAGGAAAAACCCTGTGGGATAAAAACCTAGTGAAGAAAAAAGAGAACAATATTCTTCATAATACGCTTAGGATGCTACCTCATTAAAAACCTTATCAGGAAAACCCAATGGGACAAAACCATGGTTAAGAGGAAAAAAGTGCAGCGCGTATTTCTCCCTCTGATGATTACATAACATGAGGTCTTTCGTTGTATTGAATCCAATGTCGGTGGGTAATTTTCCATTTGTAGCATAATAACATTTCTTGATAGCTGATCCTCCCAAGTTGGACTTGAATGTTCAAGTCTTTGCGTGAATAAGTTAGATGTCTTCATTTCACCATACTCGTTAAATAATACATGTGTTTATCTAAATTTCATTTGATATCTTGACCATTAAACTTATGCTTTCTTTTGGAGGTCAAATCAGTAGACAGTGATGATCAATACTTTATCATAATTTATGTCAATATGCAACATGTGATATCATTATCTAATCTTATATGAATTAGTGATAAAATTACTAATCACATACATCACTCGTGGTTCTTCTTGGATCATAAGAAAATTATTCTGACGCATAAGTATCTCGTTGATATTCTTTAGAATTTTCATAATTGACACGATAGTTCTCATGCAAATACAAATAGTAATTCCCACTAACTCTAATCATATGCCCAAATTTCAGGTTGAGATGTCAATGATAATAATTACAATACTCAAAATATAAAATTTGTAGGGATGGATATATAAATACGCCATACATAAGTTCTTCGGGAACTTTTCTTACATGATTTATAAATAATATTGGATCATCGTCATATATAATTTCATCAGAATTATATGCCCATTGGAATATAAATATCTCTTTCTAATTTTCCATCAAAGTTGTAATATGTCTTACTATAAATTGAATGAACATTCACATATATCACAAATATTATATAGAAACTAATACATGCAATTTGAGATAAAGAAAACATGATAACATATTAAACAAAAATTACAATGAGTAATGCATCTAACAACTTTTGACATATGCAAATGCAATAAGTAATCCATTGATTTATGACTCACACATGCATATGAACATACCTAGAACACAAAATAATGCAAGACACTGTACGGTGTGGATTTAAAAATCCATATTTCATTGGACTTCTGGTCCATGATAAACTTTTGATTATTGTCATTATGTCCACATCAAATTGGACATATACATAGGGGTGTAAAGAGCTGATACGTTCGTGAATTACTCGCGAACATGCTCGGTCAAAGCTGGGTCAAAACTCGTTTGTTAGGCTAACAAACAAGCTTGAACAAAAATTTTAAGCTCGTAAATTAGATAAACAAAGCTCGAACAACATCATGTTCGACTCGATAATGTTCACGAACAACTCGTTTAAGTCCATTTCTAAGTTTTTACACGGCCAATTAAAACTTGAACAATTTATATATCTTTTATTCATACATACTAATTTTTTTATCATGTAAAGGCATGAAAGCTCCGTCATTATCTTTTTCTATAGTAAAAATATAAAATCTTAGATAAAATAAGTTACATGGATGTGTTAAAATTTGAAAGAAACAATTTTTTAAATGATAAATTAGGGTTCGTTTATTTTATCAAGCCCGATTTAAACCCGTTCAAGCTCGAACTTAAACCCGAAATGCAAAAGAGTACATTCGTGAACAAAGCTCGAACAAGAGAAATTCTTAACGAGCCCAGCTCGAACAAGATTTTTAAAAATCTCGTTCAAGCTCGAGATAGTTCGAACACAAATAATTCTTACCAAGCTTAGTTCGAACAGACTGAAACTCGGCTCGACTCGGATGGTTTGCAGCCCTACATATACATTTTAGATCCCTTATTCACTAGTCCATTCTATCATGTATATGCATATTATTTATAGGTTTCATAGTATACCGGTATTATAAAATTCAATAAGAAACAATTTCTCATGCTAATTTACTATGATATTTGAATACATCTCCAATTGGTACCATTATAACTATTCGGGTGATTTTGTGATTTCCCATGGGACACTGGTTACGTTCTTCTGACAAGTAGACTCGGACACCTGCAAAACAAGAATATTCTGGTGACGGAATATTTGCCTCCGATGGTTAAGTTAGTTAGTAACCTTTAATCGGAAAAGCTAGAGATAGAAAGTAGAGAGAAGTTATAGCTGTTTTTAATGCTCTGCTAAATATTATGTCATAATCCACCCCTCCCATCATAAATGATTGGGGAATTTATAGGGTGGGGATCTGAGCTTTTTAGGGTTAGTACCCTAAAATGACGTTTTCTGATTGGCGACGCAATCAGGTATGGACACGTGTCCTTGGGAAGCACCGTTTTGCTGCTTTTCTCGAGATTTGGGCCTCTTGATGTAAGGAGGCTCTTTTCTCTCTAATTCAGGTACTCTTAATAAGGTTTGCATACGTGGTATCTTCCTGTAGTGACACGTGTCTCCCTTCGATTGGGCCACGTGTCACTAGGGGGGGATTGGTCCACGTTTTGGGGTAATTTTTGCCCCAAACATTTTCCACTTAGAGGGGGTGGCTCGTACTCTACGGGCCGCCTCCTCTGATTTTCTACTCGTCCAAACATATCCGAGTATTTGTAGAATTTTGAGCATTGCTTTGGTATGCGGACAATACCGTCCGTCTTATTTGGGGATTTCTCCCTTGGGCTGGACGCTTGGTCCTGTTCGCCTGTAATTCCTCTATTTGGACACTTCTGAGTCCTGAGGTTAGTCGGATGTAGCAGGCCGACTATCCTTTTAGGGAGAACACCTTTTGCCTGGGATTTCGGGACAACGGTCTGAACTCTGCTGACCTGGCCGTCTATTTTGACGCGCCGTCAACTCGTTCATCTTCCCTTCCGTTTAAAGTGACGGAAGTGGTTTTTAACCATTTGAATTCTAGGTTAACTTTTTCAAAAAGTAACCGTTCGAATTCTTGGACGGGGAAGACGGATTTACCGTTTTGCCCCCATAAATTTTGTCTATAAATATAGGATGCTTGACTTCATTTGTTACTTTGGAACTTTGAGAATTCTAGAGAGAAGTCAGAGCTTTTAGAGAGAGAAAGTGATTTCTTCCCTGAATCTTCAAGAGCTTCGCCGTACATTTGTGTTTTCCGGTCAGAGTCGTTGAATTTTTCGATCAACCTTCGAGAGTTTCCTAGGTTTTCTACACGGACGAAGGTAACCGCCTGCCCCTTTTTCTTCCTCTTTTATTTTGTTTTGTATTTCTTTTTATTTTAAAATCTGGCTCAACACTCGTCTTCGTCCGTTTTCCTCATGAGGCTGACCGTTCGCCTAGGAATGAGGATTCTAGAGTGGACGGGGACGAGTCGTCTCCCTCGTGGAGTGGGTCCATTTCTAATATGTACCGACTCACATCCACCTATTCTTCTCTGTCCCTGCAGTCACAAATGGCTCGGATCAGGCAGTCATACGACCCGTACGCCGCTAGAAATACAAACGGTAATCTGGTAAACCTAAGGGTCCCCCATGATCCGAATAACACGGACGGGGAGATGGAAACCACCACAAACACCAACACGAACACTGCCACACTTAGTGGCAGCCAATACTCGGTGGTCGAAATGACCGCCTCATTTGAAGAACGTCAAAGGCAAGGCGTCTCTTCTGGCAGGGAAGCGTCCGAACAAACTCCGGGCCTTCGCTTTCGCTAATTTTCCAACTCGGTCATAGATCCGGCCGAGTTGCAGACTTCGAAAGAACCTCCTTCTTCTCACGCGGGCGTTGGGGCGTCTGCTCGAATTTCTGAACAACCCCTTCCACAAACTAATAGGTCGGCCAATCTTAGAACTGGCATAGTGATTGCTGAACCGGCCGACCTGCCATCTCGCAGCGCTCCTCCTCGAAATCAAGCGGACACCAGAGGAAGGATAAGGGCAAGGGACCCTTAGTTCCGGAGGGAGTTTCTATCTCCGAGGGTGGTCAAGGCTGGTGAATTGGACATTGTGTTTTCCTCGGAGATTGGGGTCGCTCCCCACTCCGATGAAGGGGAGGCATAAAATCAAAAGGCCGAGGAGGCCGGTGAGGAGGCCAATGTGGACAAATTTAAAGATCTGTACGCCTGTCCAGTTGGGGACACGGCCCTAGGCTTCCTCAATGATGGGCTGGAGGAGTTCAAGAGCTTCCTTATGCTGGGAGAGGGATACGAGATCAAGGCTCCAAAGTGCTCTCATTCTGTGGCCGCCTGGGAAGATGAGCGGTCGCGCCGACAGTCCTTTAGCGTGTACCGCTGCCCTTAAAGTGGAACTCCGCTTTCCTCTTCACCCGTTCGTCTAGAAGCTCCTAGACGAGTACAAAATTTCCCTCTTCAGCTGATGTCGAACAATTGGTTGAACATCTTCGGGCACTTGGTGACGTGCCTCAAGAAGGGTTTTAAGCCGGACGTCCTAGTATTTTACGAGATGCACTCCATGATCCGCCTGGATAAGGAGACGAATGACTAGTTCATATTATGCACCACCAAGGACTATCTGGTGGTGATGGGGCGAGTGTCCAAGTGGCGTGATTGGAAGAACTGTTTCTACCGCATTAAGACGAAGAACGTGGAGTTCAACTTGCGGGAATAGGTTTAATGCCGCTCCCATCTAGCTTGGCCGAGGGCAGCACCATCCGCACAAGCCACCCGTCCATCCTGACCACGTTCACCAACTTGACTACTTTGGAGTCAAGAAGGTGACTAAGGGCGGCAAGTCGGTTGCCGTGCCTAAAAACTGGATTCACTTGTCCATCTAGCTCAAGGACCCGGTATTTATGTCGGCATGCGCCTGTACCGAAACATTCACTAGTAGAAAAAACTAAATGGGAAGCTCCAAATGGCAAGCGGTTTTTAAAATCCGCTTCTAAAAACCCACCCAAAAAAAAAAGTGAGATGTGTAATGGCAAGTGGTTTGGGTTGAACCGCTTCCAAAAATGAAATGGGAAGTGGTTCAAACCGCTAGCCATTTAAAAAAAAAAAAAAAAAAAAAGGGACATTATATCAAACTGGAGTCGAAATTTTTTGCCAAAAATTTCAAGCTTCAGCTACCTCCCGCGTTCATACACTCCTTTCTCAAGTTCAATTCACTCACTTTCCACTCTCAAACTCCGGCATACTCCACCACCACAACCACCACTCCCTTCACTCCCTTTTCTCTCTGTTTTCGTGGGTTACATTTGGTTCGGGTTGCTGCTGCCTAGGAGTTGGTTTTTGCTACTGTTCATGGGCTGTACTCGTGGGTTGCTGCTCGTGGTGGGTGGTTGGTGGTCGTCGTTGGATTGCTGATGGTGTTCGTGAGTGGCTAATGGTGGTCGTGGGTGGCTGTTTTTCACCCCACCACCACACCTCTCTCTCTCTCCCTGCCCTAACTTGTTTAAAGGCACCACCTCACCTCTCTCTCTCACCCCACATTCCTTCTCTTTCTCGCTCTCAAATAAGGGTGAGTTCTTGCTAAATTTTACTTCCATATGTATTAATTGTTTGTTTATTCCAAACTTTAAAGTTAGGGTTTCAAATTTAATTAACACAATTTTATCTTAATTGTTTTATTAATTATTTGTTTATTCCATAATGTTAATTGTTACTTTAATTGTTTAAATGTTACTCAAATTCAAACAACATATATATATATATATATATATATATATATATATATATATATATATATATATATATATATATATACAATCAAGATCACGTGAGAACCTAGGTCTATAATAGGAACCGGGAACTCATCTGAACCGTTGATCACGCTTAATCTAACGGCCGAGATTCCACCCGCTTCATTAATGGCAAATTAGTAAATTTACGGTATGAATGACCACCTCTAATAATCTTCTTGATTTCTTTCTTTTTTTCTCTCTCTTCCTCACACTTTCTCTCTCTTCTACCCAATTCTCTCTTCTGCGATTCTTTTGTTGTTCTTCTACAATCAAATTCTTAAAAAAAATTTCGATCTTTGTTGCTACTATATCCATTTTTGGACAAATTATATATTTTGATTTTGTTTTCTTTGTTCTTTTTATTCCAACAATTATGATTTTTGTTTTTGAGTTTTGATTGATTCGATTTTTTTAAAATTAGGGTTTTTGCTATTTTTAATCGAGCGAAAACGATAAACATTTTGATTAGATTGTTGAAGAATCATGTTGAATGACGAGAGACAGGAGAAAGAGTTGGATCTTCTAGTTAGCCGACTGATTTGATTTCGGAGCTTTAGCTCCTGGACAATAATTTAAATTGAGGTAATTGTTTTTTGATTGATTTTATACCAAATTGAGGTTTAAATTTGTTCGATTGTGGAAGAATGATTAAGCTTTGGATTTAAATTAGCAATATCTGAAATTTGTTTGTGATTTGGTTGATTTCATTAGTTTTGTATTTGATAACTTGATAGATATGGGTGTTGCATTTGTGATTGTGCAATAATGTAGGATGTGATTGTTTTTATTGGGGTTTTTTGCAAGAATTTTAGTTTAGTTCTTAATGGGATTTGATTAAACGTTTTAACTTCAAGTAAAACAATGAAAAAGTGACTTTTTATGATTTCATTATGTATAAGTTTTGTGATTTGCTGTTCTATTGTTATTTGGTTGTAATAATTACAATTTGTTTGATATAGTTTATACATTGTAATTGCTAAATTTGCAGCATTTTGGTTTGATTTTCTTTCCTGGAGTAATTTGATATTGGTGCATTCTTGTATGAAATGAATGATAGTAGCTTGCATACTTACATTCTTGTATGAAATGAATGATAGTATAGTATAGTGAAAATGGCTGCCGCAGGACAAAGGAAGGAGTGTGAGGGCTGCCGCAGCTGCTGGCCCTGCCAAGGCTACTTCCGTAGCTGCTGGTCCTGCCTAGGCTGCTGCTGCCCCTGCCATGGCTTGATTTTTCTTTTACTTTTCTTTGTCTGGTGTTACTTCTTAGTTTTTCAATCACTTCTTAGTTCTTGCTGAGTAATTTTTTGTACGTCATGTGAATTAGAGCTAAAGACTAAAGAGTGTTTATTAAAGAGTACATCAAGAACTATTCTATCGGATAATGATGGCTATGGAATACTAGTGGTTGAAATTGTCCTGGACGCTCATTTCTTTATGATCAATTTCCACATTACTAGATTTTCACGGTTGATGAAAAGATTATCATAGGAGAATTTTCCCATTACATCGGATAGGAACAATCTTTATGCTGTCAAAATGGGCTTCAAGCCTCGAAGGAGCTTGGAAGTTTGGATTACTTGCTTACAAAGTGGCAAAATGTTGTGCAATTTACCAATTTACAAAGCTTGAAATGATATAGAGTTCTTAACCCCTTATGAGTTTGCCACGTATATTGTATAGACATTTTGATTTACTTTTCATATTTTTTAATTTACTTTTCATATATTTTTTTCAAATGTTAAATATATACTAGCCTACTAGCTCAATTGGTAGAGCATTGTGCAGTTGCACAAAAGATATGGGTTCAAATCCCACGTAGGTTTATTCACTTTTGAGAACTTTTTATTTACTCCCTCCGTTTTTTTTATATGCATCAGTTTCCTTATTTGTCCGTTTTTTTATATGCATCATTTCCCTTTATAGCAACTTTCCTTATTATTTTATAATTTCCTACAAAGTGGTAGGCCCCAGCTTTATATTTTTTTAATCTGATGAGGGTCCACTAAAACAATAAAAAAACTCAGAACACCCCCCCCCCCCCAAACCCACGTATCCAAATATAAACCCCCCTTATAAGAGCAGCAGCATCGGGACCTTTCCCAATTATTTTAGGACCCTTTAGTCAATCCTGATGAATGTTGTGTGTTGGGAAAGGATCCTCTTAAAAAGAGGAATGGCCCATTTCCTTTCTGGTAAAAGAAAGCTTACCTCGTCCCTTGTGCAAAATTACACATTAAAATATACAAAAACTCACGCGTGCTGCAATCTCCAACGGCTAGTTCTTTTTTTTTCAATTTTTGGTCATACTTCATTCCGACAAGTGGCAGCATCTTATTGGCTTTGATTTTTTTTTTGCTCCAAAATATTATAACGGCTATAATTTGCAAACGGTAACTTATTTTTGAAATCCGAAAACACCAACGGTCGTAAAATTTTTTTGTCTATAAAATGAGTATAAATTTGCTATATTTTCACAAAATTTCAGTTTCACTTGTACAATACTCTTACACACAAAATTATTCTAATCTCCATATTTTCAAGTTTATTTTTCTCCATTTCACTGTATTTCATGTTTAATCAATGTATTTCATGTTTTTAATCAATGAATTTTATGTTTTTGAATTCGTCTCGTTTAATTAATGTGTCGGTTAATAGAACGATCTATTATTAATTATTATTAACAACATTTTCAACAATAATAATAATTAAGTATATTAATAAATATATGTAATTTGAAAAAGGAATAAATGGTGGGGTATATGTAAGTAGGAAAGAGAAAGTGGGAAAGGATACTCATTGATGTTGGAAATTTTTAAGGGAAAGGATGAGTAAAAGGATGAAAATAGTGGGAAGTGATGTGGAGGAAATAGAAAGTGATGTGTCAAGTGTAGAAAAGGAGAGAGAAACCGGGAAAGGATATAAGTATCCCCAACACTAATGATGCTCTAACCAATCAAATTTTCTCTCTCCTTACTTTGGAAAGCCATTATCATTCCTTTCCTCAAGCTCTTCACGTAAGTTCTAGTCCTTTTTTCATTCCTTTAATCTTTGCAAATTTGTGTGGTTGAGTTTAATTAGTGTAATTGTTCATATTTTATTTAAAATATATATTGTGAAAATTGTTTAATTGATTTATTTTTTTTGCAAATAAACCCTAGATCTACAAATTTGGGGAATTTAATTTTTTGCAATGGAGAAAGTGGTTGCTCAGGGAGATGAAGAGCCTTCGACATTGGCAAATCTATAGCTCCCTGTTCGCGCTTCATCGGGAGGCAAATTTCTGGGCACATTTAAAATTTTAGGCTGAAAATTTTGGCTGAAATTTTGGCGCTTAATTGAATTGTTGAGTTAAATTTTGGATGAAAATTTTGTTCAATTGTAATATATGTGATTACGCGCAACGGCTCCTAATCCCACCCATCCATCAACATTCAGAGCAGCATCACAATTGACCTTAATGCAGCCTTGAGCAGGGGCCTTCTATATTTTCGGACTGGTGGGTTTCCTTGTACTCTGACAGCCATAAATTCTGGTGTTATATTTGTACTCTGACAACCATAAATTCTGGTGTTTACTTTAGAGACCACTTAGGAATGCCACGAAGAACAAATTTATCCATTAACCTGTAAACAATCAAAGTAAACCAAGGACATATGCAAACATATCAAAACAATGAAATACGAGCAAACAACACCATTGATCTCCCAGCATAAAAGTCATGATTCCTTATGTGGCATTACATCTCCAAAAACTAAAAGGATCTTCCTAATTAATCTTCACCATCAACCAAATACATCTCATTTACTTTAAATAAAACACTATTTACTTTACATGTAAAATCATTTACTTTACCAAAAATCAAAAACTCCAAAAAACAATACTGTGTCCATATTAATTGGAAAGCTACAAAATCAGTTAATTTTATTAAAAAAACCTTAAATTATGTACATGTAATCTCTAGATTATGCACATATGTAAGCTATAAAATTCAGTAAGAAAAAAAAAAAAAAAAAAAGAAAAAAAAAGAAAAGAAAGGTACGCGTAGCTAAAATCACTAATACAACTTAATTTATAAATTCAACCTGTAAATCTCACAAGAATCATCCATAGGACCAATTAGCATAAATTCAAGCTCCAAAATTAGTCTAAATTAGCTAATGAAACTGAAAAGCCAGAAAAAATCATTCATAGTGAAGAATTACATAGCTTCAAAATATCATTATTCACTAAGTAATATATGATCTTGAAATATTTGTGGATTTTAGAAATTCAATGTATGCTCGTTAAATAGTCTAATTTGATTAAATTAAAGTAATACTTCAACTGAAACACAAAAAAAAAAAAAAATCAATAATCAATATCGAACAAATCAATAGTCTACTTTGATCAAATTCATACGCTAGATCTAGAAATTTGATTGAACAAAAATCACAATGTGATTATTTTAGTCTTTTGATTTACATTAAAATATAATCGATTTACTTCCACTTAGATACTATCTACATTTGAAATTGATAAAATAATAGGATTCATTGGGGAATTTTGTCAAACAGTTAGTGTGCATCAAAATTTAAGCACAAATTAGTGAAACAAAAGTACCAAAATTGAGAAAATCAATCGATATAACCATTCATAACCTCAAAAATAATAAATAAAAGTTCGAATTTCACAATAAAGATCCCTAAATTGACAAAAAAAAAATCAACGATCAGTGAATTGAAATTCGTGATTCAAAAAAAAAAAAAAAAAAAGAGAAAAACAAACATCTTACCTCAGAAGCTGCTTCATTGGAGTAGAGAAAGCTCGAAAACCGCTTCAATGGAGAATTCAGAGGCACACGTTGCTATGGAGGAGAGAGAAAATGCTTGAGGAGAGAGAAAGGAGAGAATGTGCGCTACATGGTTGGGAAATGAATTAATTAATCTGAGCCGCGCATCCAGCGCGCATCCAAGGTAGATCTAACGGTAGTTCCTGCTTTCTAATTATAGGATTGGTTCTTATTAGAGGTGGTTATTGGACAGGGTAGCCCAATGATAATAGGGTCAGGGCCAAGCTTATAGGGCTTTTAATGGACAGGGTTATTAATGGACAGGGCCTTATTGGGTAGGGTCAATATAGGGCCAACATATTTTTCAAATTTAGTTGATAAAGAAAATACATAATGTAAAAATAATTATATAGATTAATTTGTATTCATATGTATTTAATAATGGCTTTATCCAATATTTATTTTAATTGATATTTTGTAGGCCCGCCCATTATCGACCCGCGACCCGCATTGGCCCGACCCTATATTGACCCTATAAAATGTGACCCTCTTTGACCCTGACCCGCAACCGACCCGCACCGACCCTGACCCGACCCGCCCAATAACCAGGTCTAGTTCTTATTATAACTTGATCTCTTATATATATATATATATATATATATATATATATATATATATATATATATATATATATATATATATATATATATATATATATATATATAATATTAGTTTGTTAAATTTGGTTAGTAAAATATAATGTATGAATGAGTTGTTATGAATGAATGAATGGATTGTTAAGTAAACTTAGTTTGATTGTAGGTAGTTTAATTATCACTATATGAATGAACGAACTTGTGTATTGTTATGAATGAGTGAATGGATTGTTACTTTATGAATGAATGCACATTATTGAATGCTTGCATCATCATTTGCCTAAATACTCGTTCGAGTCTTTCTCAATAGGAGAAAGTCTTGAATAGTCTCCGGTTGGGACTGTTCTTGGACGTTTAATCTCACTTAGGTAGTGAATGTATGTCTCTTTTTCGATTTTAAGGAATATCTCGGCTCATCATTTTCTCACCATGTTCTCTGGGTGCATATGTAGGTAAGTAATTACCTACATTGTGTACTTGGAGAACTGGGGGGAAATGCTGCCGGATTTTCCTTAAAATTGAAAAGTTAACATACGTTCACTAGTGAGATTAGACGTTCAAGTATGGGTTAGGTTGGAGTGATAAGGACCTTTTGGGAGTATTCATTTTTACGCGATATGAATGATATATATGCTATGTACTTTAATTGACATAATATATGTTACATTTATAAATTATTTGTAATGTGTCGGTATGTTTAAATGCTATTTAAAACGTCAATGGATTGCGGTTGGATGTATGGTAGATGTGATACATTGGAATTTTTTAAAGGGGTTTAAGAGTTTTGCAAGAGTGCTTCACAATATCAGCTCCGAATGGGTGACAATTACCTTTATTGTCCTTGTGTCAATTGTAATAATGTCACAATGGTCGATGGTGTTGATACCATCATGGATCATGTACAATGTCATGGGCTTAGGCCTCAATATCATGTGTGGGTTTGGCATGGTGAAAAGGGATCGTATAGAGAGAATGTTGTTGGGAATGAGACGCATGATAAAAGTGCTGAGATTCATGTGGAAGAGTAATATGGGAGTGATGATGGTGGAGATGGGGATGAGGAGGGGGATTGAGATCGAGGATGGTGGTGGTGATCACTTGGATGAGATGATGTGTGATGTTGAAAGTGAATTTGGTGACCGATCTGATGTCTTTGAGTCATTATTAGAGGCTGCCAAAAAGCCTTTGTATCCTGGGTCTAAAAAATACACAAAACTCTCAGCCGTGCTCAAACTTTTTACCATTAAGTCAAAAGATAATTAGAGCGACACTAGTTTTACTTCTTTGTTTATTGCGTCATGTGACATGTTGCCAGATGGGAATGAACTTCCTAATTCCTACTATTATGCAAAGAAACTCATGTGTCCATTTGGTTTGGAGTATAAGAAGATACATGCATGTCCTAATGATTGTGTTCTATATCGAAATGAATATGAAGAGTTGGAGGAGTGTCCACGTTGCGGTAAGTCGCGTTACAAGCGAACAAGCTGCAATGTTGGTATGAAGGGACCTCCTGCCAAGGTGTTGTGGTATCTTCCTATTATTCAAAGGTTAAAGAATCTATTTTCAATACCAAAAGATGCTAAGAACTTGAGATGGCATGAAGAGGGAAAAAAGAAAAACGGTTTGTTAAAGCATCTGGCTGACTCTCCACATGGAAGAACATCGATATGAAGTTTAGGGCATTTGGTTATGAAGTTAGAAATTTAAGGCTTGGGTTGTGCATGGACGGTATGAATCAATTTGGCACTCTTAGTACCAAACATAGCACATGGCCGGTACTTTTAGTGATTTACAACTTGCCTCTCTGGTTGTGCATGAAATAGAAATACATAATGCTTTAACTTTTGATAACGGGGCCGAGACAACCTGGAAACGACATTGTTATTTACCTTGAGCCCCTTATTGATGATTTGAGAAAGATGTGGGACGAAGGAGTTTCCGTTTTTGATGCCCATAAGAACAAGATGTTTCTATTGCGTGTAGCCCTTATGTGGACCATCAATGATTTTCCCGCATATGGCAACCTGTCTAGGTACAAGAACAAAGGGCATAAAGCATGTCCCATTTGTATCGATGACACACCAAACGTGTACCTTGACCATTGGGGCAAAGATGTGTACGTAAGGATCCGAAGATTCCTTAGGCGCGATCACCCATATCGTAGGCAGAAAAAGGCCTTCAATGGGAAAGTTGAGAAGGGGGTTGCGCTTAGGCCATTGAGTGGAAAGGAGGTTTATGCTAGAGTGAAGGGTATACCATGTGTTTTCGGTAAAACAACGAAACCAATAGACCCACATGCTCTCTTTAAAAAGGAATCAATCTTTTGGAAGCTTGAGTGCTAGAAAGAACATGAAGTTAGACATTGTCTCGATGTGATGCATATAGAGAAGAATGTTTGTGATGCAATTGTTGGGACAATTATGAACATTCATGGCAAAACAAAGGATGGAAAGAGTGCGCGATTAGATTTGCAAGCGTGGGGGGTTCGTCCGGAATTGTAGATTAACACAAAGGTAGGGAAGGCAAAGGTAAAAGAAAAGGAAAGCGAAGATGGTGGACAAAATTATAAGGGGAAGCGCAAGGAAAAGGCCACGGGTAGCTCAAAGAAGAAAGATGATGGAAAAGGCAAGAATAAAAAGGTGTATTTACCTCCAGCTTGCTACACATTATCAAAGGAAGAAAAATGAAAGTTTTGTGCTTGTTTATATGACATTAAGCTTCCATCTGGGTTCTCGTCAAACATGAAAAGGTTTGTTTCCTTAAATGGAGAATTGAAGTTGATAAGTATGTAATCCCATGATTGTCACATGATGATGCAAGTATTCCTACCGATTGCAATTCGTGGTATTTTACCGAAGCACGTGAGAGAAGTTATTACAAGCCTTTGTTCATTTTTCAATACTATTTGCAGCAAAGTGCTTGATCCCTTTACACTTGATGCTCTCTAGGAGAATGTTGTTGTAAATTTGTGCAAATTTGAGATGCATTTCCCACCGTCACTTTTTGACATAATGGTGCATTTGATTCTTCATTTGGTTCGTGAGATTAAGTTGTGCAGTCCAGTCTTTATGAGGTGGTGCTATCCTTTTGAAAGACACATAGGTACATTGCAAGATAAAGTCAGAAATCTAGCCCATCCGAAAGGTAGTATGATACAAGGAATTGTGTCTGGGGAGATTGGGAATTTCGTGGCAGTGTATGTTGCCGTTGCCAAACCTATTGGGCTTCCCACTTCCCGACATGAAGGGAGACTTGATGGTCATGGCACAATCGGGTCGAAACGGATCTCACCTACTCGAGATCAATTCTTGCAAGCTCACCTATTTGTGCTTCATCATGTTGCGGAGGTTCACCCATATTTATAAGAGCACATGGATAGTTTGCTTGTCGAATTTCCATCAAAAGGGGAAAAGGGCACTAATGCAGTTGCATAATAAGATGTTTGTGAAATGGTTCCATGATCGTGTGATGCGTCAATTGGATGAGAGTGTCTCTGATACAATAAAGTGGCTAGCTTATGGTCCAAAGGAAGATGTTCATTCATTTGAGGGATATGACATAAATGGGTACACATTCTGGACTGAGTGTCGGGGTCAGAAATCCTCATCGACTCAAAATAGTGGTGTCACTCTTGTGGCTTCATCAAGAGAGTTTGCAAGTGCGAAGGATATATCACCAGTTGACGCACTATTATCCTACTACGGACGAATTCAGGAAATATGGGAACTCGATTATCGTGAGTTCAAGGTAGGCCTGTTGAAGTGTACATGGGTCGATAATAATAGGCGCAACGTCAAACATGACGACTTCACTCTTGTAGACCTTGGCCACTTGCAGGATAGTTTGGAACCATTCATCCTTGCATCTCAATCTAAGCAAGTGTTCTATGTAACTGGCCCATCTGATCCAAAATGGTCCATCATCCTTGCTGGCAAAAGGAGAATTTTAGGGGTTGGAGATGTTGAAGAAGAGGAAGAATATGATGCATTTGATGATTCTCCCCCTTTCACTGCTCCTACACTTGATGTAGCAACTGATGTAGACAATGACGCTACTTATATTCGATCAGACCACAATGAGGGAATACTCGAATGAGGTACTTTTATTGATGCATCATAATAAAAATCTCAAGCTGTATTAGATGTGAACTAGTAATGAAAATAAAGTAGTTGGGAAAGTTAGAACCTCATTTATGTCATTTTGACTTCTTTGGATCCTATAACCTTGACTTTTAAGCATTTTCAACTTATAAACATATTATATATACCAAATATGAGTTCTTAGAAGGATTTGATGTGAAGGTGAAATGAAAATAAAGAAGTTAGGAAAGTTAGAAGATGTTTTATATACTAAATATCTTTCGCTCCTATAACCTTGTTTTTGGATGAAATATTTGACTTTTAAGCATTTTCCACTTATAAACATGTAAAATACACTAAATATGAATTTTTAAGAGGAGTATATGTGAATTTGTTATGAAAACAAAGAAGTTGGGTAAGTGTTTAGCTTTTTTGGTGCAGCACCTTTGATTGCCTTTAGTGATGACTAACAATTTGCTTTGCTTGTGATGGTAGGTGTGTATATATCATGGGTAGTGATGAGAACGTT
The DNA here is from genome assembly GCF_948465745.1 of Chenopodium album. Classification (NCBI taxonomy): domain Eukaryota; kingdom Viridiplantae; phylum Streptophyta; class Magnoliopsida; order Caryophyllales; family Amaranthaceae; genus Chenopodium; species Chenopodium album. The sequence continues at coordinate 37,997,667 of NC_137851.1, read as the reverse complement.
CATTATGATGAGGATATGGATGATGAAGACTATGGTTGTTCTCACTCTGATGACGAGTTGTATGATATTAATAAGGAGATAGATTTGGGCGAACCGGAAGACCAAGCTCATGAAGAGTTGCAACGTAGGCTTGACAAATATGAGCTAATAGCTGAATGTGCCCCCCCCCTATTCAGGATAACGTTGTTTCCGAGTTTGTAGGTGTAGGGAATATTTTAAGCCATCCTACACTTGAGCCCCACTGTGATCATACACTTAAGCATGGTGGCGTCCAAAGGGAAAGAAGCTAGAGCAAAAGAGTCGCCAACAAGTTTTAGGAACTTGTAAACCGTTCACAGGGTGAAGTTTACACCCCTTAACGATCCATGAGATCGTCAACTCCAATTGGTCTGGAACCATGATTGGAAGTTCGGGGATGAAGGTACAAATCCAACCTAAAAGAGATTGAACCTGCCCTAAATAGGCGTCTACTTTATTCTTCTCGTATTCATGTGCGCTTTCTGACTAACATGCAATCAATGGGTTAACCCTAAACCTGTTTAGTCTATGTTGGTTGAATTTAATGCACAAACAAATCTATTATTGGTGATCACTTGAATTATAATCATATTAACCCTAAACAAGATTATTAATTATCTTATTAAGCGTGATTACAAGTACCAATTCCCTTTAAACATGCATAAAAGGTGTGATCAAGCAACAACGAATAAATAAGCATCAAGCAACATAATAATCATAATAATCATAATTATGTTAAAGCATAATAATAGCAAGATCCTAGGCATGATACTAACAAGATTAATAACAAACCCTAGCATGTCACTAAACAATAAAAATCAAAGCTTTATTCCTAGCATGATACTAACATGCTATTAGGAAAGAAAATAAGAAGCATCTTAGAAATCATAATTGATATAAGCAAATCACCCTAAATATCATACTAAGGAAAGCATCCTAACATGATTTCTATATCATATGATCAATTAAACAATTAAAGTACTTACTTCGATGCCTCGTACCTCTTTCTAATAACAAAATACACGCGTTAGTAACTTAAAGGAAAATAATAAATCAAACAATTAAATTAAATAATGGAAATAGAGATTAGGGACTAAACCCTCAGAAATTATAACCTTTCACGTGTAGGGCGAAGGCAACTTCGAACTTGGCTAGATGTGTCTAGTGCTAATGTATGAGGAATTTTGTTTGTAAAAGGCTAGGCTAGAAAGAGAGAGAGAATATCAAGAATTTCTTGATGAGAGTTGATTATTATTTGATGATTAAAAACGGAGGTTCAAAGGGCTATTTATAACGAAAATCAGTCGGAATATGATAAAAAAGAATTAGAATTCGAAAAGGAATAAAACACGATGCTGTTGCCACACCAGCCTCTGTCGCCGAGCGACAGACGTGTCGCCGCGCGACAGGCCTGTCTCCAGGCGACAGCCTGTGGTGTGGCGCTGCAGGCAGTTTTTCCACACGTTTTCATATTTCTGATAAAATTAAGCGTACGAGGGGCAAAACTGTAATTTTATTTAAAACACTTCTTTCATTCTAAATAAAACTCAAAAAACACAATTATCAATGCTAATCACATTAGGATTCAAAAGAACCTTCTAGAAGACTATAATCAATCCTAATTGTATTAGGAATCATAAATCATAATGGGCCCTCCTCTAGATCATTGGGCCGCATATAAAGGTCAAACCGGGCCTAGTTTAGTAATTTGGCCATAACTTCCTCATTATTTATCGGAATTGGGCTTATAATATATCGTTGGAAAGCTCTTTTCGAGCCCAATCCAACTACACTATTATTGGACCCTTGCCATGGACCAAATTAAACTGGATTGACTATTTTCATAAAATAGGTTTTCGAAAACAGAGAGAAATAAAAACTAACCGCAACACTAGACTTTCCACACTTTCCCTTCATTCGATTATGATTCTACGTGAAAAGTATTCATCACCGGGTTTAGTTTTGGGGAGACACATTTGGGTGTCTACAGTAGGTGATTCACAAGGTCAAAGTCAGATGCAAAGTCAAGTAAAAACCACCGGTGGTGGAGGGGGGGTAAAGGCACCAGTGAAGAGAAAGGGTAGGGGTGCAACAAAAGCTTTTAAGAATCCCGAGGTTCCCATGGTGCTTGAGTATGATGAGTTAGGTCAACCTACTGGCCAACGGCGCAACAAATATTCCAGTCATATTGGCATACTTACTCGTAAAAATACCCATTACACTTGAGTGGGCCGAGATACCTCACGGGCTGCTTCAAACGTTTTGGGACGATACAATGGTAAGTATTTTGAATTTGCCGAGATACCCATTGCACTTGAGTACATTATTTAGGCATAACCCGCACCAGCCCTTGCCTACTACAGCTGCTTAGGCTACTACAAATGCCAGGCTGCTGCATTTGCGTGAGTCTCTCAATTTTTTTTTGCCTTTCCTAACGTGGACGTTTTCCATTCTTACAGAGTGTGTTCAATATTCCTGATGAGCCAGCCAAGAGAAAATCGTTTGAAGATTTTGTACAAGAGAGATTTAAAAACTTCAAAATTTACTTGAGAACCAGATGGATCCATAAGAAAAATGTGAAAGCTACTGAAGGAGAGGAGGAACTTGATAAGAAATCGTGGGATTTATATCCATAAATAACGGTGCAGGACTGGGAGAAGTTTGTGGCAAAATCAGTAACTAGAACCACACTTGTATGCTTTATATATCAATTAGAGTTGTTTGATAAATTTGGTTTACTACAAATAATGATGCTAACATTTCTTAATGTGTAGAAAAATTCTGAACAAGCTAGAATCAATGCTGGGAAGAAATTGTGTAGCCATCATATGGGTTGTAAGACATTTGCAGAATGTAGACCAAAGTGGATCAAAGAGGGTCTATACCCCACATCCAAAATATCATCATCTGATAAACCGCTTTCTTCCACGGTCACAACTTTGGTATGTCGTGCTATTGACTGGTGGTGTGCTATGCATGGGATCGACAAAAAAACCGACAAGTATGTCATTCAGCCGGATACAAAAATAGTAGCAGATGCACTTGTAAGTAACCTATGCTACTTATGCTAATATTACTCCCTTATTATTAAATATTTTCATTTACATTACATCTTACTTAGAAATGGTAACTTTTTGTTTTGCTACAGCTCGAGCATATGTCGGAAGTGATTGAAGGCAAGCTCACTCCAAGCATTGAAAAAGATCTTTCACCTTAGATTTGGGAAAACCATACCACCCTGGGCGAGTTATTGGTTCGGGAGGGAAACGACTATGGTGGGAAAAGGTGATGGGTTCAAAATACACTAGATCAGGAAGAAGTAGATCAAGTGTTAATTCACCACATCGTATGGATGAGAAGGAAAAGGAATCAATTAAGGTGAAGATACGCGCAGAGGTGCAAGAACAGATGCAAAGTCAATTCAATGCCATTTTAAAGCACATGAACTTGCCGATTTTTCCGTTACCCTCAATTACCCCAGTGGACTCATGTAGTCACCCAGAAGGCGCCGAGGACGATCCAGTTGTTGAGGGCGAGGTAATTTCATTACATTCAAATTGCATCATATGAACTTGGTCAAACAAGGTATTTTGCATGCTTAATTATTTTACTATTGCAGATTCCTAGTCCTATGGATGTAGAGTCAATGAAAATTGCAAATCCGACACCTAAACCTTTCCTTGATGTTAAGTTAAACTTCAGTATCTAATCAAATTTGCTTCTATTAGGCTTTCGTTCATTATTTCATAACTTATGTCCTAATCAAATGTGTAGGAAGAGACGCCTTGTGAGCTTCTTCACCCCGAGGAAAACATGGCTGCAGAGTTGCAGTTGGTGGGGTATGGTAGTGCACAACCTTTTGACAAGGTCCATTTCAAGTCTAATACTAGCACCCACTATATCTCGGTCGGGATCAATTCTATGGTAGTTGGGTTTGAGGACTTACCACTACCGGTGCCTAGAGAGGAATATGATTTCTTTACGCTGCGTGATGCGAACGGTAGCTTTGTACAATGGCCACGTGATCGGGTGAGGTTTATAGGAGGGGTAAGTATATAGTACTTGTTTTTAAAACATGTCCACAATATCTTGTAATATGACCATGTGCTTTTATGTTACTAGATTACAAAGGAAAATTAGTCTGCTAAAAGGAAAAAGGTGGAGAAGCCAAAATCCAAGGATGTCCAACCTCCAAAGAACATGGAACAAGGACAAGGGTTGAAGGGTGAACACTTGTCGAAGAAGAGTTCGATAGCTTCTTCTACTCCATTGGTAGAAGCCGATGTCCTTAAGTCGCTCTCTAAAGCTTGTACTTTTCTTCACAACTGTGTTAGTGAGTTGCCTAGGGATAGACATATTGAAGAAAATTTACCTAAGGCATTATATTGTTCCACTATGATGAGGATGCAATCGCATATATTTCAAGAGTGGATATGACGGAATTTTTAACCGGTTCCATGCTTAACATTTCCACCATTCAAACTTTAATGAGGTAATTCAATGCCACTATTCCTAATCATATTGTTTTTATGATATTTCCGAATGTAAAGAATGCAAATAGTAATTATTTGCCCACATTACTCTCATGAAGGTCACTACAGGAGCTCCTAATTAGTAAACCCAATTCCGAGGCTTCAGTTGGGTGGTTATGCCCCGAGCAGACCTCCGTAAATAGATACTTATGCAACCCTCGTGATGTGGAAGATTACCTTGAGCTGAGTATTAAAGAATCAACGCCTGCGGGAGACTAGTTCATATTAGCCCCAAGATTTGAGGAGTACGTTTAAATATGTCATAACTCAGTTGTTTGTTAAGTATATATGTTGACGTCTAACAACTGATGGATTATTATTTGGTGAATATATATATTTAGTGCTCATTGGAGCCTTATGATGATTTGTGTTTCCAATAACACAATCTACTACTTTGATTCGGCTCTTATCTGGCCACCACGGAAGTTGCTAGTGAAGAACCTACTGAATAGGTACATTTGCTTCCTATTGTTGAATATCCTCACCTAAGTAATTGAGTAGTTATGTTTCTAAGTTTGAACTTATTTTCCTGAAATATTATGAACAAGCTAAATTGTCGTTCAGTTGCGGGTCCTACGTGGAAATATTCAAAGGTAATGACTTGATATAGTGATTTGTTTAATAAACATGGCTTCAATTATGGCTATGCATGACTAGATTAGATTTGTGTCATGTCAGTGTGCGCAACAAGACAACGGAGTTGATTGTGCCCTATACGTGATGAGGTTTATGTTTGACATAGTCAATAGTTGCACGGAAGCTCAACACGTTGAGGAGGTATGGTTTTTTTTTTTTTTTTTTTTTTTTTTTTTTCGTTCGATCAATACTTGCTTTCATTATTGCACTGAACACATAAATGGGAAAGTGAGAACCCGAGGCAGCAACCCAAGTATATGCAGAACCCGAGGCAGTTGTAACACCCGAGGCAGAAGTAGAAGCAGCAGGCAACACGCGAGGTAGCTACAGCAGCAGCCTAGGCAGTTGCCCAGGCAGCTGCAGTAGCAGCCCAGGTAGCCATGACAGCAGCCTGGGGAGTAGCCGAGCCATGGTGATAGTGGGGATTATGTTGAATTTTGGTAAATTTGGTCAATTTGGTAAAATTATGTGAACTTGGTGCGTAATTGTAAGTGAATTTGGTAAATAAGTCATATAGGCCGATTTTTTTTTAAAAAAAATGAGTCCTAAAACTTAGTAAAATGCACTTTTAATGTGATTTCAAACCTTAGACACCTAAAACTATGTAATTTGGGCATGCTATGAGAAATAAATAGTTCATTTGAGAGAAAATGTAGAAAATGGGCAAAGTAGAAGTCATATATCCCTTAATTGGCCGATTTTGGAAAAAAAGCGTCCTAAAACTTAGTAAAATGCTCTTTTCATGTGATTTCAAACCTTAGACACCTAAAAATAGGTAATACGGGCATGTTATGAGAAAGAAATAGTTCATTTGAAAGAAAATGTAGAAAATGGGCAAAGTAGAAGTCATATATCCCTTATTTGTCCGATTTTAGATAAAAAGCAGCCTAAAACTTAGTAAAATGCTCTTTTGATGTGATTTCAAACCTTAGAGGCCTAAGACTAGGTAATATGACATGTTGTGAGAAAGAAATAGTTCATTTGATAAGAAATGTAGAAGTCATATTAGCCTTATTTGGGACATTTTGGATAAAAAGCATTCTTAAACTTAGTAAAATGCTCTTTTGATGTGATTTCAAACTTTAAAGACCTAAGACTAGGTAATATTGACATTTTATAAGAAAGAAATAGTTTATTTGATATGAAATGTGGGAAATAGGCAAAATAGAAGTCATATAGGCCTTATTTGGGACATTTTGGATAAAAAGCGTCCTAAAACATAGTAAAATGCTCTTTTGATGTGATTTCAAACCATAGAGACCTAAGACTAGGTAATATTGACATGTTATGAGAAAGAAATAGTTTATTTGATAAGAAATGTAGAAAATGGGCAAAGTAGAAGTCATATAGGCCTTATTTGGGACATTTTGGATAAAAAGCGTCCTAAAACTTAGTAAAATGCTCTTTTGATGTGATTTCAAACCTTAGACTCCTAAGAGTAAGTAATATGGGCATGCTATGAGAAAAAAATAGTTTATTTGATAGAAAATATAGAAATGGGCAAAGTATAAGTTATGTAGGCCTTATTTGGACCATTTTGTGAAAGAAACAAACTTATATATATAGCCTATGAAATATTTGATATACATTTGGTTTGAATTATTTGTAATACGCATGATATATAATATTTGATTTTTTTTTCCCCAACGTTTGCAAGATTCAAAGGGAAGGCCCGTTAACAAGCAAAGAAATTGATGAAATTCGCGACATGTGGGCTTTTTTCGTGACATTTGATGGCATCTAGAATTGTCGGAGTGGGTGCACACACACCAAATTAATTAGTGAGCGTGACTTTAGTTATTATGAACAATATTTTAGTTATGTTTTTTTTTATATTTACGTTAATTATAATTAGTACATAGTATTTGTGAGTATTATCTTTATGTATTTTGGTATACTTACATATTATTGTTAATTAAATATATTATTGATGTTACTTTTGATATATATATGTATTTCATGTTGTTATTGTATTTTTATTCTTTGTAATATTTTAATTATTATTAATTAATAATATTAATATTATTAATAATTAATAATATTAATATTATTAATAATTAATAATATTAATATTATTATTAATTCATAATATTAAAACAGGTCACTATTTATATTAAAACAGGTCACTAATACTATTATTATTAATTAATAATAATATGGAAAAAAAATTTAATAAAAAGTTAAATGGAAAACGGTTTGGCGCCAAAACCGCTTCCCATTACACTTGACATAATATTATGTCAAGTGCAAATGGCAAGCGGTTTGGCGCCAAAATCGCTGCACTTTCTCTACTAATGGCAAGCGATTTTGAACCGCTTGCCATTTAAAAGGCTAATGGCATGCCCCCTAAGAGCATGCGGTTCAAAACCGCTTGCCATTAGGGGTATGAACCGCTTGCCATTTAGTTTTTTCTACTAGTGATTCCCCAAGGTGGAGACTCGTACCTTAGCCACTTACGAGTAAATTATGTCAAAAATTTTCTAACTCTTTTTCCTTTTTCTTGCACAGACAAAACTCTAGCCATGCTGGACTTAGAATAGAAGGGGGATGTAGACATGTCCGAGCTTGACTTGGCTAGATGCAAGGCCCGCCAACAATTGTACAAACAGACCAAGGAGGTATTGGCCGTTTGCCTTTTCTCTTCTTTTTTTTTTGGCCGAGCTGGTATGTTGGAAGAGGAGTCCTTCTGGGTTTAACACAGACGATTCTATTTTGGCCCTTCGTCCGACTTGGGACCTTGGAAAGGGCTTCCTTCGTACCCATGCTCGGACGTTCTGCTTTGGCTTTACTTAAGTTTAAATCGCGTTCTTTCAGCTGGCCACTCTCACCCCAAGGTCGAATAGGAAAAAGCCGGCCTCTTCTTCAAAAGAAGGGATGGCGTCCAAATCCCGCAAGAGCACTGCTTCTAAAGGGACACCTTCTGCTTAGGCAGCCAAGACGAAGTCGCGGACTACTCCAAAGTAGTCTAAAGGAAAGCCACCCCAACTGTCACCTAGTGGGGGCTCCAAGTCCGTGGATCAGACTACTGAGTCGATCCACGAAGAGTACGTCCGAACGGATGACGGGGGTAAATCGACCCCGGTAAAATCGACCGGCCCAATCTCGACTCCGCATGTCGAGTTAGTTAAAAAATCTGATTAGCAGACGGCTGCCTCTCAGTCGGCCGAGGATCATCTCGGTTGCGAGGAAGGAGATGGGGCCAAACCCGTACCTCCTCCTGCTTTCAACCTTCCCACCCCACCATATTTCTCGGACGGTAAAGTTCTTGTCATGGTCTTTACCTTGTATTTTTTACAAACACATTTTGTTCATTCTGACCTTTCTCCGGTCGTGTACAGATATTACCAAGGAGATGAACATGAAACTACCTGGCCAGTCGCTTATGGGCGCAGACCGAAAGGCTATGAGGGATGCCATGCAACGGATCGTCCCTCAGGAGCAGCGAGACAAATTCTGCGGAATAAACGAGGGCTTCCTTAGCCCCATGGTCAATTGTACTAATGAGGTAGTCTAATCTTCCATTTTTATGTCCGCCTTTTATTTTACTTAGAGTATTTTTCTCCTTTTATACTTGCTAACTTTTACTCGTCCGAATGTAGCTCTTCCTTCGTCTCTGCGCCTTCCAAGAATGGAAGGACAAGGATAACGAAAAAATCAAGAAGGTCTAGGCCTAGATCAGGAAGGCAGAGGACCCGAACACTGGCAACGTCGCCCTCCTGAAGCTTTATTATGAGACGAACCTCCAGGCCTTGTCCGACAAGGCAGCTCAGCAAACGGAGGATATCGTCAAAATAGGGAAGGCCCTTGAAAGGGAAGAGCTAGCAAGGCAGGCCCTCCAGGTGGAGCGGGATGAGACGGTCTTGAATGCCTTTTAGTGGAAGGAAGGCTTCGAGGCCTCCAAGAAGCTGATAGCCGAATTATCCTCGTCCCTGACGGCCCACAAGTCCGCCCAAGACGAGGCGGCCTCCCTCAAGCTCCAAGTGGACGAGCTGAACAAGTCCGTAGCTGACTTGACTGAGAAGCCGAAGGCCCCTCGGTCGCCTAGTGCAATGGAGATCGTCCGGATCAAGCACAAGGCCGAGGAGAGACTCAAGAGTCATTTCTTCGAGGCCTTCCAGCTGATGAATAAGGAAGGGACAGCTGCCTACCATCAGGAGTGATAAATTTTGAGACGATAAATTTCATGCCTAAGCGCCGCATTGCCCATGGCTTCTAGAAGAAAGTCTAGGGCCGTCTTAATAGCCTCCCAATTGGCCGATTCATCATATAGCATGACCCGAAAGGTTGGTTCGTACATCTCAATTGGGAGTACGGCTTCAGCACCGTATACTAGTGATAGGCTAAAGTCATATTACCTAATCAAAAGTATTACCTAAATCCTCTAACTAATGTAGATAGAGAAGTAGGGTCGAATCCTCAGGGAAACAAGTCTTTTGATTCCTAATTAATTAATATAATCTAAACTATTAAGTAACCAAAATTATTATTATTAAAAGGGAATTAAACTACGGAGATTAAGAATGGGGAAAAATCAATAATAAAGAAGCCTAGGGTCACAGGTTCACCAATAATTAATATTCCGGGATAAAACATGACAATCAATAATCAATATTGCACGAATAACATGATTAACAGGCTCTCGCAATTTATTAATCAACATAGATCTAACAGACTCTCGCAATTTACTAGATCTAAGTTACTATTGAAAATAGCCTTTAATATCAAATTAACATCTGCTCGATTCATCAATTCAATATTGCTATACTTTTGCAATCAAATCACATCTGCTCGATTCATAATCTAATTGTAAAGAATTAAAACAATTCAATAAGAAATTATTATGCAATATCAATAATCAATAATAACAAATTATCCCTTCATATTAATTATGGATCCCCAAAGAACCCTATAATTAAACTACTCACACATAATTAAATCTAAACAAATCAAAGCATATGGAAAAGACATGATTAAGATTAAAACAAGAAAATAAACAATAAAGGAGAGAAGCAGAAATACCGAAAGAAGGAAAATATGAAATTACTCTAAAAAGGGAAGAACATGAGTTAACTATAATCACCAACTAAAATCTCTCTAAAGTTTTTTTAAGTATGAAAGAGAATAATGGAAAAAAACATAAATAAGAAAGATTACAAAAGAGTATTAATTCTAAGCTCGAAGATTAGCCAAAACGAAACTCTTGAAATTACTCGCGCCCGATCGGGGCCACCTTTTTACTCGATTGCTGCTTTCTGGGCAGCCGCACAACCGGGCCCGGCTTTTGCCTTGGCCGTGCCTTGAGCTTCTCTTCAACTACTTATGGGCTTCAAATGACAAGGCCTAACACCTCTTCTTGGTCCATTGCTCGGACCAATTTCACGAACCAAGCCTTTAGTAACCGATACGATCGGTCTTGGGCTACGATCAACGGTCATACTGTGCTACAAGCACCAATATCTCGTAATGGCCGGAAAACCATAGGAATTGCCGACAAATCCGGGAAATTCCTACAAAAAAAATTCCAACTCTATAAAACACTAGAAACCACACATTAGTGATAAAAGTGGCTCCGAAGAGCTCAAATAAGCATATAAATGACCGTGGGACGGGGGATAAACTAGCATATAAAACACGAATATCAACTAGAAAGAATGGGGTTTCTCTTGTTCAACACTTGGCTATGGTTCGAATGGACCATAACACATTCACCAACTCATCTTCCAAAGGTCGTCTGCTTTCTCAAGCTTACGCTTGATACCATTGGAGATCAGCTTGTTATAAGCCTTAACTTGGCCCGTTAGCTTACGGGCGTCCAACCGCGGCAAAACAATGAGTGATGCCCTAGTCACTTAGCCAATTTTTGAGTTTGCGTGTTTCAAATTGGGGTCCATTGTCGAACACCATTGATTGTGTCACACCATAGCGAGTGATGATATTTTTCAAGATAAAGGCAAACACATCCGTCCACTTGATTGCTCGGACGACCTCAGCTTCAACCCACTTAGTGAAGTAGTTTAATGCTACTAACACATACTGCCTCTGACCAAACGCGGGAGTATACGGCCCCAAGATGTCCATGCCCCATTTTGCAAAGGGGAGCGGACTACTTATGGCCAACAAACTATTTGCAGGTCGGTGAATAAGGGTGGCAAACCTCTGGCACTTGTCACATTTTTTCACCATTCTCATGGCATCCGAATTTATGCTCGTCCAGTAATACCCCAGGTGGGTAGCCCTTTCTGCTAAGGCCCGTCCGCCTATATGCGATCCACATTGTCCTTAGTGGAGGTCGTCCAACACATCATGCCCTCTCTCTGGGGTGATGCACTTAAAATATGGCTTAACAAACGCTTTTTTGAATAATTCCCCGTTCTTCATTTCGAACCAGCCGGTCTCCTCTTCATCAGCTAACTCTCTTTGGGATCGTCCGGGAGTGTCCCATCCTTCAGATAGGACACCACCTCGTCCATCCAAGTGGAGCTTCTGTCTATGATCTGCACTGGCTCGGCATCAATACACCTCTTTTCTTTTACTTCCCAAAATACTGATCTGGGAGTATCACATGATGCCGAGGATGATAACTTAGAGAGTGCGACTGCTTGATGATTTTCTGAACGAGGAACTTGTTGTAGGGTGAAATGTTCTAGACCATCGGCCTCATCTTTCACCATCTAAATATATTTCATCATGGTTGGCTCCCTGGCCTCATAGTCACCATTAACTTGGCTGACTATCAGTTGGGAGTCCGAACTGGCATTAATTTTTGTTTCCCAGGCCGCCTTACATATTCTAAGGCCGGCCAGAAAGGCCTCATACTCGGCCTCATTGTTAGAGGCTTGAAACTGAAATCTCATTGCTTATTCAAACTTATCTCCCTCGGGAGACGGACAAATGATACCAGCACCACACCCAGCTGCTGTGGCACTTTCATTTACAAAAACCTTTAAAATCTAATCCCCTGTCGGCTGTTGTTCGGCCGTGTCATTTCAGCTAAAAAAATCAGCAAAGGCTTGCCCCTTGATTGCTTTCCTTGGCTCGAACGTAATATCAAAACCTCTCAACTCCAAGGCCCATTTAAGTATTCAGCCATTGGCCTCCAATGTTGTGAACGACTTTTTTAGCTGCTGGTCCGTGTAGACCACTATTGAGTGAGAAAGGAAGTATGACCTTAACTTTTTTGATGCCATGAACAATGCCAGTCCGAATTTTTCAATGGGTGGGTACCTCAGCTCGGCATTGTGTAAGACATGGCTTATGAAATACACGGGGATCTGATGGCTGTCCCTCTCAACAAGGAGGACAGCACTTAAAGAATGATCTGAAATAGCAAGGCACATGTATATCTTCTCATCTTTAAGCGAACTAATGAGCCGAGGAAGTGTATGCAGATGGTTCTTCAATTGTACAAAGGCTTCCTCGGCCTCTTCGGTCCACTCGAACATAACTTTTTTCTTGATTGTTTGAAAAAAATATCGGCATTTATCCCCTGACCTTGACAAAAATCGGCCGAGTGTAGCTAGGCAGCCGGTTAGTCTATGTACTTATTTGATTGTCCTCAGCGACTTCATGTCTAGGTGACCGCTTGGATTTTTTCAGGGTTGGCCTCAATACCGCGTTGATAAATTAGAAATTCGAGAAATTTGCCGAACTCAACACCAAAGACACACTTCTTTGGATTTAACATCATCTTATGTCGCCTGAGTTCGGTGAACGTTTCTCAAAGATCATTCAAATGGTCGGCCGGCAGCTTTGATTTTCCAATCATGTCATCAATGTACGCCTCCATGTTTCGGCCGATTTGATCTCTAAAAACAGTGTTAACCAGTCTCTGAAATGTAGCAGGGGCATTCTTAAGGCCGAATGGCATGACTTTGTATCAGTACAAACCCTACTCGGTCACAAACGTGATTTTCTCTTGATCTTCTTCCCACTAGGGGATTTGGTGGAATCCAGAGTATGCGTCCATAAAGCTCATTATGGCGTGCCCAACCGTTAAATCGACCAGTTGGTTGATTTTAGGCAAGGGAAAACTATCCTTAAGACATGCCTTGTTGAGATCAGTATAGTCCACTCACATTCTCCATGTTCCATTCGGCTTTTTCACCAAAACTAAATTTGCTACCCAATCAGGGTAGTAACATTGTCGAATGAAACCGGCATCCAACAGCTTTTTAACCTCTATTGTGGCCGCCTGATTCTTTTCTTCTCCATGGTTTCTCTTTTTCTGCCGCACAGGCTTTATCATTGGATTTACCACCAACTTGTGGACGACCAGACTTGGATCTCTGCCCGGCATCTCATGAACTTCAAATGCAAAAACGTCCTTGAATTCCCTTAACAGCTTTATCAGGTCATCTCCTAGAAAGCCCACGGCCATAGCACCCACCTCGACCGTCCGATTAGGTTGGACCAGATCAAGCACTATGTCGGTATGATCGCTAGCCGGCTGTGGCCTTAACTCTTCTCGCCGGCCGACGACCATTAGCTGTTATGCCTGCTCTTTCTTGATGCACTTCTGGCCGACCTGCTGTGTTTGGAGTAACCCTTCTTCTGAATTTGGCTCGGACGACCATGGTTGTCCTCTAGCTATTGGCTTTACGACCAGCTTATTACATTCCTTAGCCGTTTTTTAGTTACCATAAATGGTACTAATTTTTCCATCCATCCTCTCAAAATTCATCAGCATAAGGTGAGGTACGATCACTGCTTTGGCTGCTGTTAAAGTTGGATGGCCGATAATGACATTTTAGCCTGTAAGAACTTTGACCACCAGGAAGCAGACGACCATGTCCCTTCCTTCTCCCTTCTTCCCAAACCGAATGGGTAAATCAATCCGTCCGACCGGGTGAGTAATACTCCCACCAAATCCAACAAGTGGATGAGAGATATCCTGGAGGGCATCTTCTAGAAACTTTAAATTTTTCAGACATCCTAGACTGATTATGTTGGACGAGCTGCCAGTATCAACTAGCACTCGACCGACCTTCAGGTTAGCTACCTTCATGATGAACACCATAGGGTCATTGTGAGGGGCTTTTATCTCGCCTTGGTCTGCTTCGCAGACCGTCACTTCCAGGAAGGGCTCGTCCTTCACCCCCTCGGCGTGCGTCACATTCCCCAATTTGCAAGCGTCCTACTTGATTCCCTTCATGGTAGGGCCGCCTACGGCGCAACCACCTGATATGACGGCCACAAAACCAGAGTCAGTGCTATTTCCATCATCTTCCTTGTCATTTTGCATTTTCTTCACGGATTTGTTGTCTGTCCGAGTGTACGTGAATTTTGACTTCAACATGTACGAATTTAACATGCCCTTCTTGACCAGTTTATCCAGCAACCTTTTTAAATTGATGCACTCATTTGTGTCATGTACCACGTCCTTGTGGTAATGACAATATTTGTTTTTGTTGCGGTACTAGGCCGAACCTCTTAGTGGTTGGGGCTTCTCGAACTCAAACTTATCTTTGATTTCCATTAGAATTGAGTAACAATCCTTGTTGAACTCGTACTGAGGTTCGTACGTTTTGGTCTTCTTTGACTTTGTCTGCTGGCAGTCAGCCAACCAAACTTCCTTTCGCTTGTTTCCTTCTTTTTTTTTCCCGGTCGAGTCTTGCAGAGAAGGTTGCTTCTTCTCAACCACCTTGGCCTGTTGTTCTGCTTTTGTAAGTGTAGAAACCTAATTGTGTCTCCCCAAAACCAAACCCAGTGATGAGTACCTTTCATGCCATTTAATTATCGAACGAGGTGAAAGTGTGAAAAGTCTTGTGATGCGGTTGTTTTAATAAAAATAACTCTTCTTTCTGTTTTCGAAAATATTTCTTTTCATACTCTATTTATGGAAAATGTCCAGTCCAGCTTAGTTTGGTCCGTGATAAGGGTCCAATAATGGTTTAATTGTATTGGTCTCAAAAAGAGCTTTCCAACGATATATTATAAGCCCAATTCCGATGAATAATGAGGAAGTTATGGTCAAAATACTAAATTGGGCCTGAAATGGTTTTATGGCCAATGATCTAGTGGAGGGCCCATTAATTAATATTCCTAAAGTTATTAGGATTGATTTTAATCTTCTAGAATAATTTAGAAGGTTATTTTGAGTTCTAATGGGATTAGGAATGATAATTATATCTTTTATGAAAGTAAAGAATTTTATTTGGATTAAAAAAAGTGTTTTGAAAGAGATTAAATCTGATTTTTAAAGATAAGTACGGACGTTGTTAATCCAATTTAATTAGATTAAGGATTCCGTACAAATTTTTAGAAAACGAGTGAATCAGCGCGGAACGACAAAGCTGGCGCTGAACGACAAGCCTGTCGCATCGTGCTGGACTATGTCGTTCTACGATAGAGGCAGTTTTACTCCTAATAGGATTTGTTCTTTTTCTTATTTTTTCCGGGCTATTTCCTTTATAAATAGGATCGTATTTCCCTGTTTATTTAAAATCATTCACAATCATCAACATTCATCTAATTATTTCTCTTATCTCTTGAGCAATAGCTTATTCTTTCTCCCTCTTTCTAGCCTAGCCTTTTCAAATAAAAGTACCTCGTTCACGAGTTCTAGACACACCTAGCCAAGTTCGAAGTTGCCTTCTCCTTAGACGTGAAAGGTTGATAATTTCTGAGGTTAGGTCCCAAATCCCTATTTCAATTATTTAAATTAATTGTTTGATTTAATATTTTAATTGAAATTACTCATGTGTATTTTGTTATTAGAAAGAGATACTAGGCAACAAAGTAAGTTGTTTTAATTGTTTTATATCTTTAGAAAGAATGCTTAGATTATTTTAATTCCTAGTATCATGTTAGGATGCTTTTATTGCTTTCTAGTATCATGTTTAGGTTATTTCCTATTTCTTCTATCATGTTAGTATCATGTTAGGAATAAAGCTTTGATCTTTATTTTTTAGTGACATGCTAGGATTTGTTATTAATCTTGTTAGTATCATGCCTAGGATCTTGCTAATATTATTATGCTTTGATGAGATTGAGATTGTTATGATGATGAATGCTATTATTATGTTGCTTGATATTATATTATTGTTATTGCGTGATCACGCGCTCTCTTGCACGATTAAAGGGAATTTGTACTTGTAATCACGCTTAATAAGATAATTAATAATATTATTTAGGCTAATATGATTTTAATTCAAGTGATCGCTAGTAATAGATTTGTTTGTGCATTAATATTCAACCAACATAGATTAAACAGGTTTAGGGTTAACTTAATGATTGTATGTTAGTCAGAAAGCGCACATGAATATGAGAAGAATAATGTAGAGGCCTATTTTTAGGGCAGGTTCAATCTCTTTTAGGTTGGATTTGTACCTTCATCTGCGAATAGCCGGTCATGGTTCCAGACCACTATGGAGTTAGCGATCTCATGGATCGTGAATTGGTGTAACCTTTATCCTGTGAACGGTGTACAAGTTCCTAAAACCTGTTGGCGACTCTTTTGCTCTAGCTTCCTTACCTTTGGATGCCACCATACTTTAGTGTATGATCACAGTGGGGCTCAAGTGTGGGATGCTTAAAATATTCCCTACAATTTTTTGGCTACTCCACTGGGGAGGATTTCTATTTTAATTCCTAAAATTTATTTTGGCAATAATCTAGCATGAGTGGATGAGACTCGATACGTTATAAGTATTCATGTGCGTCATTTTTGATTGACATTATTGGCATAAGCATAAAAAGGTCCGCATTAGATAAGATCATCCGTAATGCGTCAAAAACATAGGATTTTTACACGTAGGAAATTTGGGAAATATCTTTCACAACTAGGATCGAAATAACGCTGCAAAAAACTGGAAAATTCAAAGAACAGAAAGCTGCTGAGGCATGTAGGAACTGGCGCTGAGAAAACAGAGCCCGTCGCAGTGGGATGGCTCTGTCGCTGTGTGACAACAATGTCGCGTGGCGATAGAGTCATCGTCTCGCGACATACTCTGTTGTCTCACGCTGTGTTCTTCCAATACCGAGCCAGAAATCTACCTTCTTGTTTCGCCTAGTTCTAGTATTGTTTGCTCGATTCTACTTCCTAATTGAGTTTTCTCACTTTTCTGAACCCATATGTGTTCTACATATTGCCATAACCCTCTTGGAATTCACGCTCCATCTACCCAATCGAACGCTCATGGCAACGAAGGGTACATCCGAGTTTGTGAATTCACAGAACTGTGGAAGCAAGTTTAACTTGCGGGGTCCCATCCACACGCGCCAACCCTTCCAAAGGTAAGGCTTCCACGCGGTGCATCCGGACTCATAACCATGGACCCTCTTTGACTAACCCTTATCCTTGAACTTTAGAGAACTAGATCCATGGTTAGGTTGCAAACTTATTGCATCATATTGTGCTTATTTGACTACTTGTGCATCTCTTGTTTGTGCATATTTACTCTAACCGTTTGTTTGACTTGTGTTTGAGTCTAAATAAATTAATTAATGACTAAAGGACTTTGCTTAATTAATTAACCAATTAATATGAGTTTTTAAAGTCTAAATAAATTAATCAAACCTGACTTAGTACGTCTATAGGAACTTCCCTCTAAGCTAGAATACTGGAAACAGACCCAGACTGACGTTTCAGCAATGACGCTGAAGTTTGGTCTGTGGCGCGACACGCTAGTGTCCGGCGCGACGCGACAGAAATGGCGCGCCGCGACAGGGCTGGCGCATCGTGACAGTCCCATCGTTCGTACGATGGTCCGGTTTTCTGCCTGAGTCCTCACGCTGAGTCTATTTAATCAATTTATTAATGACATAAACCATATTGAATCCTTAATTGAGTCTAGGCACATAGTCCCATGTTCTTACACAAGAGTCAAATCATGTCACTTCCGCTCACTTCTAAAGCACACACTTTGTAAATATGTTACACCATGACCACGCCTTAAGTTCATGCATGAGTCGCTTTTTCCGTCATTTGAGTTGGGGGTCCGTCTTATTCTAGAAATTTCTATAGATTTCCACATTCTTTCACATCACTTCTCCATACATTAAATATCTTACACTTTCCTTCTTTCACACTTTCCACATTCATACACCAATTTCATCTTACATGCTTTCTCCATACATATCATTCCCCTCATTCCTCCATGATCTTTCTCCATCTATGCATGTTGAATTGAGTGAGTCAAATAATTAATAATAAACATCCATGACTTTCCTTTCCACAGTACTTGGTCAAGGAGAGAAGGACGTTTAATCAAGGATAACACTTTTGTCCAAATCTTACTGTTTGATAAACCGATTCGACAAAAGAGAAAAGCTAAGAAGAAAATGGTGTCTTAGGAAGAAGTCAATGAACTTAGGCAAAACTTGGCTAGTCTAACTGAAATGATGAAGACTATTTCTCTTCAAGTCAATGACCCAGCGAAAAAACAACGGATGGAACGAATGGAAGAAAGCTTGAGCAAACTCTCCAATGAGCACAAGTTTCAGGGGATTAGCTCACAAGGGGTCTCAGGGGACAAGTAACTTCTTCCGCATATTTTCAATGCCAATGACATCCCTAAATTCAAGCCAACAGATAACCCTTACTTGTATTTGAGAGCTTTCAAAACTATAATGTATATTAAGGGAATTGATAGGAAAGCTTTCTACTTGTTGTTTTCACTATCTTTAGAAACCGTTGTCAACAATGGTTCTTTTACCTTGAAAAGAAATAGACCTCTTCTTGGGATGCCATAATAAATGCTTTCATTGATAGATACAAGTGCAACATTCAAGTTGAGACTGACCATAGAGAACTCGAGATGTTGAGACAAAAAGAAAATGAAGGATTTACTTCTTTCTTCAACAAGTGGGGGGAAACTTCCGCTAAGATGGTCAAGGTCCCTACTGAAAAGGAGTCTGTAAGGATGTTCATCAAGAACCTCCAAGAAAAGTATTCAAAGCACTTGAAATATCAACACAACTTGAATACTTTCATAGCTGTCTATGACATAGCCATTGACATTGAAGATGACTTTGCAAAGCAAAAAGTTCCTAACGACAATAACAACAGTGGCTAGAAAGGAAAGAAGAACGTCAATCCTTCTTCTTCCGAAAACACCTACTCTAGTAACAATGTCAGTACCTTTAACCTAAACGATGTCTTAGCCATGGATAATCAAGGATCTAAAAAGAAACCCAAAAGAGAGTTCACACCCATTGGAATGACCTATGATGCTGCTTTCGATCGTCTCCATGATCAAGGATTAATCAAACCTATTGGCCCTACTGAAGATCCAACGCCAGAAAAGCGATCTTTGAGGTGGAATCCCAACTCTTATTGCAAGTACCATCAAGGAAATGGTCATACCACGGATGAATGTTACAGATTTCAAAATCTCATTCAAGATCTCATAGAAGCAAACAAGATCCCGTTGCCTCTAGCTAGCAAGAAGACCGGTTGATGATAAAGCAAAAGACATAAGGCAAGCTTCAACGACAAGATTTCGTGACCTCTTCTTCCTTTTGTTTTTTTTCCTTTCCCTAATATGTCTAGCATAGGCACCTTTTATTTTCCTTAGATTTATTTTGTAGGTTTCTTCCCCTTTTATAAAATAAGCATTTTTTTTATTGCATATGATCATTGAATTGCATTCAAAAAAAAAATGTCGAGCTAAGCACAAGGTATACTAATGATTTGAGGCACCCTCTTGTAGCCACATCATATCACCTTTCACCCTTTAAAATACAAATCCTTTCTTGATAAACCACTTTGAGTCTCGTCTAACGATAGACCTTTCTTTTTTTAACCCACATCTACATAACTTTAGGATGGGATAGTGTGCAACTTATGCAAATTCTAAATACAAAAGCTTGATTGATTTTATCTAGATCTCAAAAAACTTCAAAATAAGCAAAAATATAAAAGTGTGCAAAAGGGGAAGTGTTCCAATGTCATTGATATGAACACGTCTTAGATTGCGTCTTTTATCGAGTGCTCAGTACCGTGCCTGAAAAACATGAATGCTAAGTGAGTGATAGACCGCATGATCGGGATTTCCCACACTTATCAAAATAAAAAAAATGATGAAGCAAAAAATAAAGAAAGAGAAAATATAAACAAAAGAGAGTTCAAAAGCGAGAAATCTCAAGTATACAAATACAGAGATTCAAAAGCAAGGTTGCACACCTTGGGGGCTTATCTAGGATCTTGAGCCTTTATCTCCTTCTTCTTCAACCTTTAGCCTAACCGCGTTACAACCCTTAAAAGACCTCTTTGAGGTATACACACACTTGTGCGAGGTTCGGCTAGAGCTACGTTCGGCCTGATTCCTAACGGATACGCAGGCAACCTCACATTGGGGTGCGACCGTAATAAACCTGCATTCACATTCACATTCATACATGATCATATCAAGGGATCTCCAATATTCATCCCCATCCATTTAGAGCTAGAGTTGGGGGCATGATCCTTACATCATTAGCCTACCCATCCTAAAGAGTCACCATTATTGGACTCTTTTCTATATATTTCCACACCGGTAGCCTTTGCGGCCTAACCTTAGTGTCACTTTCACACACGTCACAAATACATGACCAAATAAACCTTCCTTTAGGAACCCTTTGTCATGAAATCTTAACACAATGTTGAAGCATGCATGACTTGTCATATCAAAATCACTCATCACTTGTAATCATCATTGCATCACAAAGTATGAAGTACTTAGCCTCCACGCCTAAGTTACCCAAATACTTTCATCATCAAGTCAACAATTGAGATAGCCTAGGATGAATTAATCCTTACACTATGAGATACAACATCAACGCATACATTGACTAAGCTCATTCAACATGCACCATCAAACACTCAAAACACTCGCTTTGATTCTTTTTCGCGTCTTTCTTTTTCGGGAGAAAGTCGGTACCCTCCACAAAAAAATGAGGGAAATTTTTAATCTTCGCTTTTTTTGCATTTTCGAGTCGCACAATCACATTACAATGCACACACGAGTCATGCACATTGAGTCATGTCGCGTCAAAACACATTGAGTCAACCTCAAGTCAGTCAATCACATTGAGTCGAAGCAATCACAATGAGTCAAGTATACCAAAACTTGGGCCAACCCTAAAAACATGAGCAAAGTCCTATAGTCCAAAATATAGATGCAGGTACAGGAGTCAGCCTGATTGCAATCATATTTGATTGCCGATCGGCCTGCCGATGGTCATATTGATTGATTGGGTTCCTTGGTACCCCAATTAGCCCCTATAAGCAAATTGACATGATAAGTAGTCGGCTCGATTACAATCGCAATCAGTAATCGGCCTGACGACGATCATCTCACTTAGCTTAAGCGCCTACACATTGGCTCATTACAAGCACCAAGACATTGGTCCAAAAGCAAGCACATCACCTATGCGACAATTTTCCAAGACCGGATTGTCATCTCAAAACTGGCAAAGTTTCCAAGTCTGGATTGTCGTGCTCCTCCTCTATTTGGCAAGTTTTTTTCCGAGTTCAGATTGTCATACATTCATCAAATCTTCGACAATTTTTCCAAGATTAGATTGTCACCTCTGGCAAAGTTTCCAAGCGTGGATTTCCGTACTCCTTCTCTGTTTGGCATATTTTTCCAAGTTTGGATTGTCATATATTCATAGAAACCTTGGAAATTTTTCCGAGATTGGATTGTCATACACCCAGTTCCCTATGGCAAAATTTCCAAAAGGATTGTCGTAGGTCTCTATTTATCTTAAAAATTTTGGCAGAGGTTCCTCAAACGTGGATTGTCATTCATTTCAGTATTGGCAAATTTTCTCGAGATGGATTGTCGATCGACTCTTTTTTGCAAATGTTCCAAGATGCGGATTCTCAATTGTGGCAATATTTTCCCAAAAGGATTGTCGCATAATATTGGCAAATTTCCAAGGTGGGTTGCTTTCTAAAGTTATATTCCAAGTCATGGATTTTCAATCGTAGCAAGGTTCTTATGACAGATTGTTATGAAGCATTGGCAACTTTTCCCAAGATTGGATTTTGTCAAAATTTCTGAGATACGGATTGTCGTTTCATCGTGGCAACATTTCCTAGATGGATTGTTACGTGGCATTGACAACTTTCCTTAAATCGGATTGTCGTTCATCATTCAAGAGTTGTGTTGGAAACTGTTCCTAAAGAAGAGAGGATTGTCATCACCCCCAAAGCAACATCATAGCAAGCATTACAGCAAAGCACCAGCAAACTGAGGTTCAACAAGCAGTGATCTTCGATAGCTTTCCAAGGAAAGTTATCACGCCGAATAGGGGATTGCTACAAGCAGAGTGATCTTCGACAATGATCCCTAAGATGTGGATAATCGTCATAAAGGCTGAAGATGGCTACAAGCAGAGCTGTCTTCGACAGTTTTTCCTAAGATGTGAGAAATTGTCAAAAATCTAAGGATGACTACAAGCAGAGTTATCTTCGATCGTGTTCCCTAGCTTGCGGAAGATGGTCACAAAACGGCAGAAGAGTGCTACAAGAAGAGCAATCTTCGATAGTATTCCCTAAGATGTAGAAGACTGTCATAGCGGAAATCGAAGACAGTTACAAGCAGAACGGTCTTTAAGCAATGTCCCCTAGCTCGTGGAGGTCGTGACAACAAAAATGCAACAACAAAAGAGGTTACCCACGAGGCGTGTGCTCGACGGTGCAAGATACACATTTCTTAACTCTTTTATCTGTTTAACTAACGCTAGTTTGCAGGTATCGGCGTTACAAGAATGATATAGGATCGCAGAATGTTCTGAATCATTCTCCATCCCTATCGATACTTTGACTTTTGTTTTTGAAATAGGCGTTTCTCCAAACTTAGTCAAACTGGGGGATTCTATAGACACCTAATTGTGTCTCCCCAAAATCAAACCCAGTGATGAGTACCTTTCATGTCATTTGATCATAGAACAAGGTGAAAGTGTGAAAAGTCTTGTGATGCGGTTGTTTTAATAAAAATAACTCTTCTTTCTGCTTTCGAAAATATTTCTTTTCATACTCTATTTATGGAAAATGTCCAGTCTAGTTTAGTTTGGTCTGTGATAAGGGTCCAATAATGGTGTAATTGGATTGGGCTCGAAAAGAGTTTTCCAACGATATATTATAAGCCCAATTCCGATGAATAATGAGGAAGTTATGGTCAAAATACTAAATTGGGCCTGAAATGGTTTTATGGCCAATGATCTTGTGGAAGGCCCATTAATTAATATTACTAAAGTTATTAGGATTGATTTTAATCTTCTAGAATAATTTAGAAGGTTATTTTGAGTTCTAATGGGATTAGGAATGATAATTATATCTTTAATGAAAGTAAAGAATTTTATTTGGATTAAAACAAGTGTTTTGAAAGAGATTAAATCTGAATTTCAAAGATAAGTACGGACGTTGTTAATCGAATTTAATTAGATTAAGGATTCCGTACAAGTTTTTAGAAAAGGAGTGAATCAGCGCGGAACGACAAAGCTGGCGCTGAATGACAAGCCTGTCGCATCGCGTTAGACTATGTCGTTCTACGACAGAGGCAGTTTTACTCCTAATAGGATTTGGTCTTTTTCTGATTGTTTCCGGGCTATTTTCTTTATAAATAGGATCGCATTTCCCTTTTTTTTTAATCATTCACAATCATCAACAATCATCTAATTCTTTCTCTTCTCTCTTGAGCAATAGGTTATTCTTTCTCCCTCTTTCTAGCCTAGCCTTTTCAAATAAAAATACCGCGTTCAGAGTTCTAGACACACCTAGCCAAGTTCGAAGTTGTCTTTTCCCTAGACATGAAAGGTTTATAATTTCTGAGGGTTTGGTCCCAGATCCCTATTTCAATTATTTTAATTAATTGTTTGATTTAATATTTTAATTGAAGTTACTCGTGTGTATTTTGTTATTAGAAAGAGATACGAGGCAACAAAGTAAGTTGTTTTAATTGTTTTATATCTTTAGAAAGAATGCTTATATTATTTTAATTCCTAGTATCATGTTAGGATGCTTTTATTGCTTTCGAGTATCATGTTTAGGTTGCTTCCTATTTCTTCTATCATGTTAGTATCATGTTAGGAATAAAGCTTTGATCTTTATTGTTTAGTGACATACTAGGATTTGTTATTAATCTTGTTAGTATCATGCCTAGGATCTTGCTAATATTATTATGCTTTGATGAGATTGAGATTGTTATGATGATGATTGTTATTATAATGTTGCATGATATTATATTATTGTCATTGCTTGATCACGCCCTCTCTTGAAGGATTAAAGGGAATTTGTACTTGTAATCACGCTTAATAAGATAATTAATAATCTTATTTAGGCTAATATGATTTTAATTCAAGTGATCGCCAGTAATAGATTTGTTTGTGCATTAATATTCAACCAACATAAATTAAACAGGTTTAGGGTTAACCTAATGATTGTATGTTAGTCAGAAAGCGCACATGAATATGAGAAGAATAATGTAGAGGCTTATTTTTAGGACAGGTTCAATCTCTTTTAGGTTGGATTTGTACCTTCATCCCAGAATATCCAGTCATGGTTCCAGACCACTATGGAGTTAGCGATCTCATGTATCGTGAAGGGGTGTAACCTTCATCCTGGGAACGGTTTACAAGTTCCTAAAACTTGTTGGCGACTCTTTTGCTCTAGCTTCCTTCCCTTTGGGCGCCACCATGATTAAGTGTATGATTACAGTGGGGCTCAAGTGTAGGATGCTTGAAATATTCACTACAGTAAGCGAACAAAAATCAGATGCTTCAATATAGGCTTTGGCCTCCCGCAGCAGGCCTGCGTACGTCCAAACCTTTTTCTTGACTAAATTAAACTTGAAACCATTATGCCTTAACCCTTAGAGAAATTCCGAATAGGCCATTTCATTCGGTAGGTTATGAATTAGGCTTTCTATTGATTGAACCTCTGAACGTACGAACGCAACCCTTTATTCTTCCCTTGGACGATCGTTGCCAAGTTCAGGCTGGTCTTCCTTGAGGAAATATTGTATGAGAAGTTTCCAACAAATAATAGACTGAGAGTGGTAAAGCAGTTGATGCACCCGGCCGGCAGACTGTTGAACCAGTCCTACGCCACGCCCTTAAGGGTGGGCGGGAAGCACCTGCACCATGTGGTATCATCCACACTTTGCAAATACATCAAATTTCTGTATGAAGTGACGTGCTCTTTTGGGTTGCCCGTACCATCATAGGAACCCATAAGTACACTTTTAACCTTTACTAGTTGAGGAGAGTTAAGAATTTCCTGAGAAAACGGAGGTGGCTTGTGTAGGGAATATTTCAAACCATCCCACACTTGAGCCCCATTGTAATCATACACTTAAGCATGGTGGTGTCCAAAGGGAAGAAAGCTAGAGAAAAAGAGTCGCCGACAAGTTTTAGGAACTTGTAAACCGTTCACAGGGTGAAGGTTACACCCCTTAACGATCCATGAGATCGTCAACTCCAATAGGTCTGGAACCATGACTGGTGTTCGGGGATGAACAAATCCAACCTAAAAGAGATTGAACCTGCCCTAATAAAATAGGCCTCTACTTTATTCTTCTCGTATTCATGTGCACTTTCTAACTAACATGCAATCAATAGATTAACCCTAAACCTGTTTATCTATGTTGGTTGAATTTAATGCACAAATAAAACTATTATTGGCGATCACTTGAATTATAATCAAATTAACCTAAACAAGATTATTAATTATCTTATTAAGCGTGATTACAAGTACAAATTCCCTTTAAACATGCATAAAAGGCGTGATCAAGCAATAACAACAATAATAATAATCATAATCATAATTATAAATAATCATGTTAAAGCATAATATTAATAGCAAGATCCTAGGCATGATACTAACAAGATTAATAACAAACCCTAGCATGTCACTAAACAATAAAAATCAAAGCTTTAGCCCTAGCATGATACTAACATGATATTGATATGATATTAGAAAGCATAGGAAGCACCCTAAACATGATACTAGAAAGCAATAATAACATCCTAACATGATGCTAGGAATTAATAAATAACAAACATGCTTTCTACAAGAATAGAGCAATAAGACTACATACTTTGATGTCTCGTATCTCTTTCTAATAACAAAATACACGCGTTAGTAACTTCAAGGAAAATATAAAATCAAACAATTAAATTAAATAATTGAAATAGAGATTTGGGACCAAACCCTCAGAAATATCAAACCTTTCACGTCTAGGGTGAAGGCAACTTCGAACTTGGCTAGGTGTGTCTAGTGCTAATGTATAAGGAATTGTGTTTGAGGGAAGGCTTAGAAAAAGAATAGAGAGAGAGAGAAAGCTTCTAGCTTTAGAGAGAGAAAGATGATTGTTGTAGATTGTAGATGAGAGTTGATGATTAAAAACGGAGGTTTAAGGAGCTATTTATAACGAAAATAGTCCGAAATATGATAGAAAAAGAATCAAAGTTCGAAAAGGAATAAAATACGATGTTGTCGCCGCAATAGCCTCTGTCGCCGCGCGACAGAGTGCAGCGTCGCGCGACAAGCCTGTCGTCCGGCGCTGCAAGACAGTTTTTGCGGATTTTGTTTTTATCATATCTTTTTATCTAGAAGTCCAAATAAGTCATATAATATGTCGTTGGAAAGATCTTGAAGTCTACTTTCCAACCCAATTAGAATCAGATTAAAATATTTTGTAGATAAAATGATATGGCCGAAATAGTGGAAGGGTGTCAGTTTTGGATAGAGTTTCGTATTCCTTTCATATCTTTTTCGTTATAGCTCGGAATTAATATTATAATATATCATTGGAAAGATAATTTCAAGATCTGTCCAACCATATAAGATTTGGATAAATATTATGAGGCACGAAAATAATATCTGACTGTCTTTGAACATCTTTAATTCGAATAGAATTAGGACTTAAAAAAGGAAAGTTTTAAAAAAGGAAAGTTTTTATTCAATTTCAAACTCTATGATCTTATCTTTTCAAAAAGGATAATTAAGGTATTTTAGAAACTTATAAAAGCTTCTAATAAATCCTAATTAGTTTAGGAATAGGATTAAACCTTTGGACCCTCCACATGATCATTAGGCCGTAGGTAAAATCCGATTTGAGCCCAGTTTAGTATTTTGGCCATAACTTCCTCATTATTCATCGGAATTGGGCTTATAATATATCGTTGGAAAGGTCTTTTCAAGCCCCATCCAACTACACTATTATTGGACCCATATCATGGACCAATGCATGTTTTTCATAAAATAGAGTAAGAAAAGAAATATTTTCAAAAATAGAAAGAAGAGATATTTTAATAAAAACATCCTCATCACTAGACTTTTCACACTTTCGCTTCATTCGATAATCAAATGACGTGAAAGGTACTCATCACTGGGTTTGGTTTTGGGGAGACACATTTGGGTGTCTACAGCTTGTCATCGATATTAAACAAGCGCATTTGCCAATCAATGGGCTGAGGTTATGCGGTCGGTCCAGCCAGGTACATAGCCTGGTCGAATGGCTAGCCATAATCCCCGTAGTGTACGAAGATAGGGGGTTAGGCGGCATGATTGCATTGAGATTATGGGGGTCTGATATTAAAACGGTTGAACAACCGGAATAGGAGTTTGAGTATGATGAGCTTGACTTCTGCTGGTCCTAGCCGAGCTGGTACGTTTGGAAAGGGACGGGTTTGAGAATTCATCCGGCATTGTGGGAGTAGAGGCAGTGTCCAAGTAGGCTACTCGTTCCCGTTGCTTGTGCCGGAGGTATTCCCTTGCGTCTTTCCAGTGCCGAGACGACTCAGGCTCTTCCCTTTGAGGCTGTCTGGTCTGCCCCCCAGCCGACTGTGTTTTCTCAAGGAACCTGGACATGTTCGTCCTTGACACCCTGGGAGATCTTCCAGGTCGTCTGAAAGGGGTGTTTCCAGCATCTTCGGCATTGGTCTCCTTGCTCTAGGTCTTCTTTTGAGTGCCCTCTCCTCCTCTCCTAGGCGCCTTCCTAGAGGAAGAAGGCATCTGACCCTCAAGTTCCTTTCGGAGCTTGCTTAAGGCGAGCTTAAGTGAACCAGCAGTGACCGGAGGATCCTCGGCCTCATGAAATGAAGCGGTCAGAGGATCACTAGAATTGATTGTTGCAACTAGTTCCTCTGCATGTCTGTCCTCACCAGGACCAGGACCTGTGTTCGGTGTCTGACCATCGATTGCCATAACGAACAAGTATCCCCACAGACGGCGCCAAATGTTTCAGATGATTTTGTGATTTCCCCTGGGACACTGGTCACGTTCTTCTGACAAGTAGACTCGGACACCTGCAAAACACGAATATTTCGGTGATAAAATATTCGCCTCCGATGGTTAAGTTAGTAACCTTTAATCGAAAAAGCTAGAGAGAGAAAGTAGAGAGAAGTTAGAGCTGTTTTTAATGCTCTGCTGAATATTTTGCCAACTTACTCCAATTCTTCTCCCTCTAATTAAGTTGATAAAATGTCTCATATATTGGGGAAATTCTTCACCAACTTAGAATGTAATTTCAGTTTCAACATATTTCATCTCACAAAATAATCATATTCAACAAATTTTCACCTCTAGAGAATATGGTAATTTCTATCTCTTCTAGAGAATAACGTAATTTTGCTTTCTTCTGGAGATCAATCTTAATAAGGAGTCATAAATTGTGAAGTTGTCTCTTTTGTTATTCTATTTCTTATGTGCTGACATAAAATGCCCTAATCAAGAGATTAATTTACTATTAAAATCACTTGCATGTAAAGTCACTATATGGTGATCTTCTAATTCTTCAAATACTTTAATAATAAGTTTCTAATTACTAAAAATCGCTACACATATAAGTTTTAGTGAGCTTCTGGCCACTTATTACTTGTTCACATGCAAAATTGTTCAAAACTAGCATATAATCTCTTGAAATTTCTTCAAAATAAACTATTAAATTACAATCTAAATATAGCTCAATTTCAATGTTATGTCTTGCCATTCAATTCATTTCATATATCTAACATAAGAGAGGGTCAGCACATAATTTTTTTCATGTCAAATGAAACACTGATTTTCTAAAACGGGAAATTATTGAACCCGGATGGCCTAATTTAATCATCTCATCTAGTCACTTCTCTAAATTTGAACTTTGGTCAGTTTTCCAACACTAGTGATCACTTAAATTTACTTTATGCATCGCCATGAATATGATGTGATATTAGAACACCAACGTGTGTTTCTTATACAATTGGCAAGACAATCAATTAATACTTTATCCAATAATTACTTATACTCTGCTGGAGTTTTGACTATTCAATACTCTTCTGGAGTCTTTTATATAATCATGGAACATATGAATTTTACTAAAAGTGATTTTTTCTAGAAATGTAATGAGATTTATCACTTCCTCAAATTTGTCATTGTCAATAGTTGCTTCTTTCATCTTTAAATATATTGGATTACCACGCTTCAGGCATGCTTTAGATTCATTAGTAATCGATGTTGTCCTTCTAGAACTTTAATTTTAATTGGAGCATTTACAGCTGATATATAGTCAATGACATTTATTTATATGCATCTTCAGGATGATGTCATTGTAAATATGTAATATTATGTGGTCACTTTTATTAAAAAAAATTATTGACATTGATATTAAAGCAAATGTGTGCACTATTGACCATCAATGTATCATATAATTCACGTGCAAGGATTACATATAATCATAAAATAAATAATATCTCCCCCTAATCCTTGCATATGGGGGATATGAAATTAATCCAAGTTATCCAACAATCTTGAAATCCCTTGCACTTTTAAGCCATAAATTCTTTTGGTAATATCATATCAAGCAAAGAAAAATATTTTTATAAAACTCTTGTTCCTTTTGCCCAATAATATTAATCTTTATGTTGAAAATTCTGTAAACTATGGGCATAATAAATACATTTTTCAAGTAATTTGCTCAAAATAGCTTGTTTAGTATCTTGAACTCATAACACTATTATTTGCTCAGATAGATACTCTTATGAATTTTCCATAAGTTATATATACTTGTTAGTTCTTCAATAATCATGAGATTTCTCATTCATTTACGAGAATGAGCTAATAAGTCTCGCATGACATATATAGGAACACATTAGTTTTGTGAATGGAGAATAATCTAGTCAACATACTTTCAAAACTATTAGAGACTTCTAAATTATTCTAGAAGGTTTCCAACCCATAATAAATTTAAGAAACTTCAGGTCTATTTTACGAAACTTCTATTATTCAATTTACACATCATTAATAATCTATCTTCATGTAGGAGTATGTATAATGTCACATATAATTGAATGAAATCACACAATCTAATTTTAATATAAAAATCAAAATAGTATACTTCATAATAATATAAATTTAACTAATAATATGACCATGGTAACAAGTTTAGGTCAATTAGAAGGTGTGTACATGATATAATCAGAAACTAGCTAGCTCAGAAGGGGAGAAGAATAGAGTATAGTCTTGCAAATTTACTAGTAGTACTTGTGTAATACCCTGTATTTTTGAAACGTATTTTCTAATTAATTAGTTAATTAGTATTTTCTAAAAAGGGTATTTTAAGTAATTTATTTTTCTATTTGAATTTTGGAGCCAAAATGATATTTGAATTTTGGCGCCAAAAGTAATTTAAAACTCAATTATTATTTTTGGATTTTGGATAAGATTTATTATCCATTTATTTTATTTAAAAACCGGATTATTTATATATATTCCGGATATTTTAATTAAATAAAAATTATATTTTATTATTTATTTAAGATGGCCAAAATTCCTAATTTAATGATTATGATTTTTGGATTTCCTATGTATAGAAAATCTGATTTTTTTTTTTTAGTTATTTTATTTAGTGAATAATTGAAATTTTATTAATTAATTATTTTATACAATAAATATTATTTACACAATTATTTTTAATTCCTTAAAACTAGCAAATTAATTCCCTAAATATCTAAAGCCACCATGATGGATTTTTGGGTGACTTATTTTGGTAAATTATAATTTTAATTATCTCCTTAAAATCTCTTTTTTCCTTAATTCTATTTCTCCATCTTTTTAATATCTAATCATCATATTTTCTTGCCATTATTTCTTCTTAATTATCCCCCAAGTAATTCCAATGTCCTTATTATTTTTCATGACATACATACATCCATATTCAATTATACACAATAACCTTAATATCCAAACTTTCCTTAATTCTTTTATTCACTTCTCCAAGTAATTTTCTTAATTCTTATTACCATAATTCTTTCTACATTCTCTTGCCATAATTCTTGCATGAGCTAGCCTATAAATACCCCTTCATGCCTCTCATATTCTTCACACCAAAAACCCAATTCTCTTCTTCTCTCTTATTCTTCTTTTCCCTAAACCTTTTCATACTTTTCTTCTCCTCTTTTCATACAAATATTATCCCGTATACCTTTGAAGCCAGTTTTCGGGCACTTCTGGTCAATTTTTGGGGTATTGATGTTTCACAGAAGATTGTTTTTCTCAAAAAAATCCTTGAGTTTAGGCTCAAGAATCACCCAATTCAGAGTTATATTGAAGGAGTTATGACATCTGCAAGTTCTGCCTATTCTTTCTAATGAAAATTCAATTCTCTTTAATCCTATTCTTTATCTTCTTCATGGTTAGTTTTCTAAAATATAAATACCTATTTCAAAGCTATAATTTTATATTAAAGTATTATTTTAAAAGAGTTTTATAGTCCATGCACATTAGATTTGAGTTTATGTTGTGATAACCTTATGGTTATGTTATTTGCAAAGTGTATTCGTGATTGAACTTTGAAAGTGCGAAGTGTTGATTGATATTCGGAATCAAGATTCTTGAGGTTCTTTTTGTGTGGTTTTTCTAGCAAGGATCAAGGTACGTTTAGGTGGCTAGATACCTTTGAAAGTGATTGGTTTGAATAACATGTTTTATATGATTTTATTGGAGATTGAATTAAATTAATTTGAATTATGTTTGGAGGTATTGATTTTAATATTTAATTTGTTTTAATAAAAGTATTTTGGATGATTGATTTTTAAATCATGTTTTGAATGGTTTGAATTACTTATCATGTTTAAATAAAAGATTTGATTTTAAAAGGTTTGTTGAATTAAATAAAAGATTTTTCAAGGAAGAGTTATTGATTTTGGAAAAGTTATTAATATGAGATTTTATTCTCAAGTATCTATTTAAAAGGTTTTGATTTTGAAAGTATGTGGAATTATTAAAAAGGAGTTTGAATTATATTGGAATTTATTGGATATTAAAAGGATTTATTGAACCATTGAATTATTATTATTAATGCTTTATAAGCATGTTGGTAATCCCACTATGCGGATTTGGTTTATTGATAAGGCCTTGGACTTTGTATGACCGGGTCTTTCCTCAAGAATAGCCTTGTAATATAAGGAGACTAGTTTGGGGGGTGTGCACACTTGGGTGAGGAATTGGATTAAAAGGAATTGGTTCTTAATAAAGGAATTGGTTTTATTAATTATTATTTTGAATATTGAATCATTGTAATCGGTTTTGGAATAATGAGTTTTGAAATTATTGGATTAATTATTGGAATTGATTTTTAAAAGCATGTTTGCAAATAAATTGAGTTTACATTATCTTGCACTTATCGTACTTAGCATAATTTGCTAATCCGTATTTCTTATTTGTTTTGGTTCGCCCTGTTTACCGTAATGGTAAGTAGTGTTGACTAATTTCAGGTGGAGTCAATAATTGAGCATATAGAGTCCCGAGAATGGTTTCACCTAGTTTAGGAATGTTGGTCTCATCTTTATTTTGAGTACTCATAATAATGTTACTATTTTTATAAGTATTAATAAAAGAAAGTTGAGTTTCCGCTGCAAGTTTTGTTATTGAGTTAAGTATTTTGAGTAGCCTTGCGTAATCACGCGGCGGTAATACACCCAATTCTATCTCTACGGTATAATTATACGTATTATACTAGTATTTCCGTAGAGGGAGATTTGGGGGTGTTACAACTTGTCTTCCCTATTTCACAGGAAACCATATGTATTCACCAATTATAATTAACCAATTTCTTTCACATCTAATTAACAAAAATAGATGATTTTTCTCAAATTCATTTTGAAACAAATTTTAACATAATTTGGGCTCGTCAAGAATAAACATTCAATAAGGTTATGACATCATCCATGTATAAGCAATCTCACTTAATTAAATCATTCTTGATAATCTTACTTTTTAACAATAGGAATTATTAAACATAATTATGCAAACAATACTTAATTGAATTGTACAATAATTAACAAACTTCACAAATTTACCGAGTGTGGAAGTCCGATTACTAGAGTACGAGTAATGTACCTTAGTGAAGTATATATGTATACAACAAAATATATTATAGTACATTCAGAATGGGTTGAATAATATAATTAAATGCACCCCATGAAGAAACCAAATCCAATACGGAAGAATTAGACCATAAATTCTAAGCCTAATAAGTCAAGACTTTGAATATACAATTATAATCATCACATTATATATGATGGAAGAAAATTATTGGAACAAATCTCACTTATTGCGCACATAAGAGGATTATATTATTCGATATTGTTGTGAACATAATAGGCCAACAACAGTATACTATTATTACAAATGTAAAAAGATCCTAACCAATTTAATCCAACAATCAATGACTAATTAGAAAACTAAAAAATTTATCACATGGAATCTAATAATCTATAACCGTAAATACAACATCGATCTAGTTAGTGCAATTAAAAGATACTCGTAGTAATTTGACGCATAAACTTTTTTATGTTAAACAAAGAAAAATACAACATCGATCTAATTTGGATTGGTATGGTGTCATATAAAACTTTTAAATTCTAGTATATAAATGCAATTCCTCACAAAAATAATGGTTGGTATCATAATCAATTTAACATTGACAACAAGAAAGGATATTTATAATTCAACAAAATTAAGGATTAGACATGATAATTTAATATCACATTGAGAAACATTGCAACTTTTAAATTACACAACCATCATATGCACATCCAATATATACAAGGATCATGATGCATAACTATGTATTGATCTCGTAAGTAAAGTTTTAATAACGATGATACTTACCTCAATATCCGTAATATCATATTCCTTTAACTTTCGCATGCTCAGTCAGTTAGGGTTGGTGCTGATAACGTGTTATAAATTAGAGGAAAAGATAGAATAAAAGCTGGGGATATAGTGCAAATATTCATTGTCTATTCCATTTTCCATTCAACATATATATATATATATATATATATATATATATATATATATATATATATATATATATATATATATATATATATATATATATATATATATATATATATATATATATACACATTAGATCATAGTAACTTCCTAGTGACAATAAGAAGTCACCATTATGAGAAGAGTTACGGCTAAGGGAGTTACAAGGAGGGTTACAAAGTGGAAATAATAAAGCTTAATAGGTTACATAAGTATAATGGACATACATTCATGTATATATCATAACATAATTCATATATAAATTAGTGTAAAAATATGGTGAAAATTAGAAAAATTAATGCATCAAATAAGATTAGACTAGAATATTGTTGACCAAATCTAATCGAACCAAACTTTATACTTCTCGTTTTTTTTTTTTTTTAGATGCATAAGTATTAAGTATGGAAGTTTGAATTTAGATGCTTCAATTTCTATAAATGGAAGTTTCAATATAAATGATTTTTCTTTTTTAGTTAATAAATTCTTTTTTACCTCGCTTATATCACATGAGCTCTCTTGATTATATTATTTCTCTCTATCTCTATCTCTTTGAAAAATTGCGTAGGAGTTTGCAAATTCAAAAGTAATGCATCTAATAAAACGGAGGAAGTAAAATCAAATCAGATTATAATGTGCTTGTGAAGTCATGTTTAGTTCACCTTATTTCAAGACGCTATTACTTATTTCAGATCAAATCAGGCTAATAAGTAATAAGTTATGAACATACTTTAGTGTTTCATATGTGAATTTTTATCGCTAAATATTTTTAATTTCGTAAAGAAAATATTATGAAAATTACATATTACGGAGTAATAAAATACATATTATTACGAATATAACAATATCACACTCATTATAATTTTCTTTATAAATTATTCCCCCTATCCTAAAACAACTGAGACATTGGACTTTTATTTACTGTTCTTACATCAACTTTGACTATAATTTTTTATTAACATAATAACAGCATATCTTATCATAAAATATGTTATTAAATAGATATTGATAAAATGTTTCATATTAAAACTTTATTTGTTTACAATTTTTATTAAAATTTACTTATGTATAAGATTAAACTAGTGCAGCGACCAATTAATACAGTTAGAGATGACATGGGGCGGCAGGTCGGATGCGAAGGATGCGAAGGTGAACATGGTATAAATAACAGATTTTTAGTTTGGTCCTGAAAAACAATTAAGGGTCATCATAAAAGTTTCTAACTTTGATAAGCGAGCCAGTCGTGACTCTTTACTTGTTCACTGTTTTGCTAGCGAGGTATAGATGGTAGAGTGTACTGCTAGAAAAGAAAATCATCAAATTTATTTCTTCCAAACACTCTTCCTGACTTGTCAAATCATAACAAATCCTTGCAGTAAACAATTTCTCCATTTTTTAGGGCTCCTTGGTTGAATATAGGAATTACAAATTCCTTGGAAATTGATTTCCCGTGAAATTGAATATTCTAGAAAATTCTAAAAAGTGTTTGGTTAACTAAGGGAAGTGGAAATTACCATGGAAAGTTCCACTTAACTAATCCCCTAGGTAATTAACTTCCCCCATTTTATGAAAATGAAAATTCATGCGAATTTCTACTTCCAATGAATTTGTTAACCAAATGGTCTGTTTGGATATAGCAATTTCATTTTAAATGATGGATTTGGCCCAAATCACTTGTTTGGGAATCCAATGAATTTGGAATTGGATTTGGGCCAAATCCCACCTATCTATTAAAAAAATTTAACTTAAATATTGAAATGACAAGGTAAAACAAGTCATTTCAAATTCCATGACTTCACGTTTTTAGGTTTTTTCTCTACTTGATTTTCTCTCTCCTGGGTAATTGGGGTTCTTCAACTCATTAGACCTAAAAAAATATATATATATATAAAAAAAAAAAAAAAAAACTTCAACTCATCACCATCGTTGCAACAGCAATCTAAATTCTACTTTCTCTGCCATTGAAGTAATGAAGCGTACTCTGAATTTTCGATTATAGTGGTTTAGCTTTTGAGCTTTCTCACATTGATGCAGTATTGAAGATTTGAAAGGGTACTCTGAATTCTAACCCAATTGAATCGATAAATAAACAATGACGATCGATCGATCGATCGTCAATAATAATATTTATTTATGAATAAATTCGAAAAATTAAAAGGAAAAAAGGGAATTGAAGAAATTAGGGTAATAAACTGCCTTCATTAAATACGGAGCTTTAATCTTCATCTTCTAAAATGCATTAGAGCAACTGAAGTTGCAATTCTTAGATTTGATTAATTATATCAATTTTCTCTCTCTTGTTTCTTTTTTAGGACCAAATTGAACTTTTTTTCCCACTATTTTCCAAAAACATAGTGAATTTTGAAATGATTAATTTGAAATCCCAAGTTTTTCCAAAACAGAGAAATTGGAATTGAAAGTCTATACTTGAAATTCCAGATTTGAAATCCCAAATTTGAAATGAAATGCTTGTATCCAAACACAACCTCAAAGAATTTCAATTCCTAGGATTTCCAACTTTCCATGTTTTTCTTTGGCAACCAAACAATCCCTTAGTCTCGTCTCCATATTACTGTAATAATAAACACAAACCCTTAATTCTACACTTGAATAACAACCATGCAAACAACTAAAACGCAGCAAAATAGTAGTAACCAAGATGATCACACCCCCACCGCCACCGCTTCTGGTGTTGCCTCAGCCTCCGCTACAGCAAGAGAGCACTTAAATGAATTGCGAAAGAATAAGTTCTCAATTGGTTCCGACAAACCAAACCCACTTACTCAAGACTTGCATCATGCTGTTACTTGCCTTTCTAATGAAATGTACACCAAGGACATTCATTTTCTCATGGAACTTATCCAGGTTTTTTCTGTGAAAAATTTGCAAATTGCAGCCATTTAAAGTTCGTATTTTGCAAATTGCAGCTATTTTAAAAAAAAATTGCAAATTGCAGCCCAAAAGTTCGTATAAATTGTAAATTGCAGCCCGATTCAACTTTTTCATCGGTTTACAAGTCGAAAAATCTTCTACTAAGGTTTTAGGGGTCATTTTAGTCCTTAAGGTTCAGAATTGAGCTCGGAATTAGCAAAAAAATAACGCAAGTGTCTCGTTTTGCGTAATAAAAATCTATTGATTTGTGGGAAACTGTAAAAATAACTACAATTTTTTTAATCACTCCTTTTTAATACAAGACTTCTAAATTCTAATTACGCAGTGTTATTGTGTATTAGAGTCTGGGCAAATTTGATACTGTTATGTCTTCCAAATTATAATACTTCGTATGATCTATGAGGCTGAGATGGTGGAGTAGTGGCCCCACTCTCCACCTTAAAAATGCCTTCCAATGTATCTTAAGAACTGTTTGCGGATGCATGCTAAATATATAAATGTTACTAGAATTGGAAATGTCAATCCAACTAAGAAGCCATAGCACTTAGCACACACAATTAGTTGAGTTCTCGGAGTCTTGAGGTTTTATTTTTCAGGAAGGAGGGGAGCTTTGGCAGGGCATTCTATCCCCCTTGTTACCTTGAGAAGTGGCCGATTGTCAAGTCCTAATGACTAGATAAATTTCCGAATATTATATAGGGCAATAAATACTTGTTTGTCTTGGTTAAATGACCATGCAGTCTATGCTCACTCTTGTCCACATCATTGCTTAAGCACTTAACCTATAAATATTTCCAGGATTAGATGTTACTTCTTGCATAATTATATAGTATGTGCAAATTCTGCTTATATTTACTACAAATAAAACCAAAATGTACTCAATGTATTATAGTAGTATTAATTTGATTATTGCTTACTGGATTTAAAAGTGTTTCCTGAGTAAGTAAATTCCCTCATATCATTAGCAATGGTTACAAGGTAAAATTTTCTGAAGAGCCAGACAAGGAGTGTGGCATTGGATACATAGTGCCTCAATGAATTTCTGATGAATCTATTGTTTCCAAAATACAAACTGTGTATGGGTCAGAGATCTTGCCAATGATGATAATTATCCTGCCATTAAAGCCTGACAAGGTGAATCCAGTAAAAAAGGAACTGTCATCTCTTCACCCCAAGCTACTTTTGTTTTTGTCGAAATTGAGAGCTCTATGTCCATGAGAACTGCAGTGGTCCGAAGAAAACTGACAGTGTGACTGCAATATCAATAGTCAGTGAAACCAATTATGAGGTTTCAAGAGATAAAGACGCAGACTCACGTGTTATTCATCTCTTAGTGAAGGAGAAGGCAGATGCTCCTGAAGAGAAGTGCAAATATTACTTGTGGAGACAATCATTTCCTGTGACAGATCAAGCCAAAGTCAGCGGAAGAACAGATGTAAAAGAATGGGTTTTGTCACTTGCCTTTCCATTTGGCAGGAGGCTGAGAAGGGGCACTTCTTTGGTTGGTGTTTTTCCATTCCTCCCTACTTCTATGGTGACTAAATTTCCCTTTGTGGTTCAAGCTGATTTCATCCTCGCTTCCTCACTGGAATCTATTGTCTTTGACTGTTGATGGAGTCAGGGAATTCTTGAATACCTGTGGCATTTGTCAATGCTTTTATGTCTTGTGTCAAACAAGGATCACCTTTGTTTGCTGTCGCTGAGGCCTTTATGTTCTTGCCATCTCATGCTTCACCATTTAAAGAATTCAATAAAATCAGAGAAACAATCAGAATGAAGCTTTGTGATGCTGTAATTGTTCCTTGTAAAACGTTCAATAATCAGAAAACATTTTGCAAGCCTAGTTCAGCAGTTACCATTTACCCTAGATTTCGGAATATTTTGAATAAGATGAACAAATCAGGGGCCTCTTTAGCTGGCCTTTCTTCCTTGGAAATGTGTCCTGTGCATTCTTCTCTTGATCAAGAAAAGTATAGGCCAAGTCTAGACTTTCTTGGTATCCGCAATCAAAATACGTGGTATGAAAAATGCCTTACTGCTTGCAATCTTATGTCCCAAGCTTCAAATGATGACATGTATATTGATCTCTTGTATTTTATTAGCCGGTACATAACTCAGTATATAATGAGTTGTCCTATATTAAAGATGATCAATGAGAAGAGTGAGATTGATTGGTGCAGTATTGTTTTGAAAAGAAATAAGAAATTCAAGATTCAATACTGTGTACAGGAGGAACTTCACGTCTGGCTGCAAAAATGCAATATTCAATTTGGCTGCCCAATTTTCTTCTTACCTAATTCTACCCAGGTTGCTCTGACAAGGCACCCAAAGGGTAAAAAGGTTTCCAATTGGTTGTTGTCTTGTGCTGGAGTAAAAACTTGCTCAGCATTGGAATATAGCTCCATGCTTTGTGATTACATTGCGCATAAAGGGGAGTCAAATGGCGTGGTTATGTTGGCTCACTTTCTCTATCACTGTAAGGAAAAGAAGTTCTTGACAGACACTGATATTTCTTCAATTGCACGATCGCTACCTGTCATAGATGGCTCTGGCTGTGTAAGGGTCCAAAGAACTGAGACTCTTGTGACTGCATCAGGAAGTAAATGGGCTCAGCTATTTGGACCAAATAATCCGTTCAGACAAGAAAACTTTATTGCTTTATCGGAAACTTATGCTGCAAATGGTCAGTTTGCTGCTGAGAATACTCCTGATAAAGTGCTTCTCAGATTTCTGACACTCAAAGCTGCAGCCCGAGACCTACCTGAGATATCTCTTCCGAATTTGCCTCTTCAAGTAGCATCTTCGCTAATGACTAGTGAGCAGGCTTTCTTGCTGTTGGACTGGATTAGATTTCACCGAACCAGAGGTGAAAACATGCCAGAAAAGTTTATCGAAAGCATTCGTTCTGGCAAGTGGATGAAGATAAAAACTGGAGTCGACTGTCCAAGTAGTTGCACAATTCCTACTGAAACCGGAAAGGCAATACTGGAACTAATGAAAAACGTTCTAAGTGGTTTCTCCATCGTGGAAGAAAATTTTTATGGTGATCAGATCAGGTTATATATAGATGAATTGACGTTTCTTGGTGTTCAGTGTGGGATAAATGGGTGTTATGGATCGAGTCAATGAGGTCAAAGGGCAAAATCAGCCACCTTGGGTGGTGTACACGAGGCGCAACAAGGGAAACAAGCAGGCTCAGCAACTAGAGGTAGCAGCAAGCACAAGCACTACTATGCAACAGGACAAAATCCATTAAGAAGAAGAGAGGGAAAGAAAGCAACCAAGTTTCTCTTATATCTTTTATTGTCTTTCTAATTTAGCTAAGTATCACATGTATTAGCCTTAAGGTCACCTTTGACCATTAGCAATCTCTAGTATAAAGTATGAAGTAGTAGTCAGAGGAAGGCATCCAGAAATTGAGTGAACTCTTGTGAGATTTGTGACCTCAAGTCACTAGAGAGATTGATAGCCTAAAGCTATTGTAATATCCCCTAAGCTATTATTAATCAATACAAGCATTCAACTTTGCCTTCAATTCTTATTATTGCAACTTAGAATATCTCAGTACATAACAATAGGGTGCAGAAGATTATCATGGATCGTTTCAAGCTTTTGTCTTCTACTACCATGAAAAGAGAGGAAGCGTTCTCACTTCTTCTATTCATTGGCTTCTTGAAGGAAAGAAAAATGCTAGATGAGCAATGGATAAACACTATGAGTAATGCCAGATGGCTGAAAACTTGTAAATGCTACGCCTCTCTTAGGGGTTCTGTGTTATTTGAATCAGATTCAGAGGCAGCTGCTGCACATTTGGTAACAAGTTTACAAGTAGTCAATGGGAAGTTTTATGGGCGCAAACTTCATTCTTATCTTGATGAACTTAAGCTTCTAGGTCTTGAATTTGGATTAGGGGTGTATTCCTTGGCTGCAGAGAATCTTTCTTTTCCAGAAAACCCTTTATCCATGACTTCTGACTGTGGTTACTTTGTACTTAAATGCCTAAAAAACATGAAGTCTGCAGCTGCACCATTTAGGCAGAAAGTCAGCAGTACTCCTTGGTTGAAAACAAGCTTTGGTTTTAGATGCCCTTCAGCCACAATTCTTGATAAACCAGACTGGGCATGTTTGCTGAAAATTGTCAAAGTTCCAATAATAGATGAAACTTTCTATGGGGAAGGAATCCAATTTTATGTGGATGAACTTAAAGCCATTGGAGTTGCCGTTAATCTTGGAGATGTATTGAAGATAGTCATTAGT
Source organism: Chenopodium album (assembly GCF_948465745.1). Taxonomy (NCBI): domain Eukaryota; kingdom Viridiplantae; phylum Streptophyta; class Magnoliopsida; order Caryophyllales; family Amaranthaceae; genus Chenopodium; species Chenopodium album. The sequence continues at coordinate 37,956,087 of NC_137851.1, read as the reverse complement.
AAATTGAAGTCCCTTTTGTCATCATCTGTTGCGCCCGATCTTTTCATTAAGCTGTTGCATTACATCAAAGAGTTGAGGAAAACTAAGTCTTGTGTTTTAGCAGATTTGTGTGAATGCTTAATTAAGGAGGAGTTTTTAAAAACTCGACATGGACACAAGAAGCCCGGAGAATCTATTCTTTTTAATTCGAAGTGGGCATCTATTTCATTCTTTGTGGATCTTCCTCTCATTGATGATTCTTTCTACGGAATTGAAATATATGGTTTTAAAGAAGAGCTGAAGATGCTGGGTGTATTGAGTAGTTTGGAAGAAGGGGCTATATTTGTTGCTAAAGGGCTGAAAATGCCGATTGAACAAGGACTTTTGACAGCTGAAGGCACACTTTCATTGCTACAATGCTTGAAAATTTTGATGGCTGATGAAAATGGTCCCTGTTTTCTTAACAATTTCATTGACAACATGATGAAAAGTGATCTCCTAATGACAAGCTGTGGATATAAATTGCCAAAGGATACTCTCCTGTTCCAGTTTTCTTGGAGTGAGTTGCTTGAGCTGACAGATGCTCCTTTCATAAATAATAAATACTATGGAGCTGATATGTCTGCTTATATTAATCCACTTAAAAAAATTGGGGTTAAGGTTGATCTTGAGGAGGTCTGCTTAGCTCTATCACTCTCTCTTCCATTATTCTCCGAAACTCCTCCCATCAAACGGATATATCGTTTTCTCAAGGAATTTCATTGGAAACCTGTTTCACCAGAATTAGCAGGTTTGCAGATATGGATTTATTGAAATGAATCATCTAGAGAGGGAATGTGGGTGGATTCTGAGCTGTGGGTGCTTTATGACAAAGCCCATCATTTTGCACCTATTCTGTATTCTTTGGAAAGATTTTATGAAAAAGAGTTGCTTCCCTTCTTTAACACTGCTTTTCGAGTCTTGGAATGTCCTTCAACAAATCACTACTTGCAATTATGGAGCCTTTGGGAGGCTAGGGAGACCCTTGCACTCTTAGAAACTGAATGTTGCTTCTTTTGGAGTTATACTCTCAAGAACTGGAATCAGGAAATGGAGGATACTCTTAAGAAGAAATTGACCAAGGTACCTGCATCGTTGCTAGATGGGAACATCGTCTTAGTTAACAAAGAACTTGTGGTTATTCCAGATAATTTGTTGCTTAAGAAGATGTTCATTGTCTCCGAAGGCTCGCCTTTATATGTGTGGCTACCTAGGGGAAATGTGCTCTCTTCTGTTTCCCCACCTAAATTATGTGCAGTCTACAATGTGATCGGGGTGAGAAAAATCTCTGAGTGCGTGAAATGCAGTGTTAAGATTATGCCATCTTCAGCTCTATGTCCTAAAGTAGAGCTGAAGAAGAAGCTGATTGTTAAATGCCTGATTGAAATAATATTGGGCTTCCATGCCTGTAAGATTCACTTATCCATCAAGAGTAGACATGAAGCAGTAAATTCTTTGCTTACCCTCTCTGTTTTTGGAAGCAATGAAAACGTACAAGTCTCTTATAAATTGCTTCTGACAGCTGAAAAGTGCCTTGAGAGAGAAGTTGTTAAGTTAGTTCATTGGGACAAAAAATCCAAGCGGTTATTCATCGATGGCACATTTGCTGGATTCCAGAAGACTACTGCATAGTTCGTGAGTTCCTTTGCTACAGAAATTGCAGAAGGATTGCTTCCGGAAGAGAGAGCTGTCATTGTAAATGACCTGCGGAATCTTATCCAGATGGGTTTTCTGTTTGAGTTTCAGGAGCACTCAATTCAGTATTTGCTTGCCAAAGAGAATATTGAGATTGCAGTGGAAGACGAAGAGTTTCTTGCTACCGCCTTTCCTATAGTGGAAGGATTGTATGCTACAGATCATGGGAAACGGGCCTTAACTCAGCAGGAGTTATTGGCTCCTGTGACCCCAAGTGTCCCTCAAAGTGAAAGAGAAGAAAATTGAATGACATAGGTATTTGACATCTCTATTGCTAGCTATTTTGTTTTTGGTTGTGAGAAATACAATAACTTAGTGAATCTAAGTACTATAGTACTCGGGTGCACATATTCACTATGGTTCATTGCTCTGCTACTTTTCCTCCCCTCTACTTTCTAGGAGCATTGACAATTTGATATACTGGGAAGTATGAACTCTCATCATAGCATTTTCAGCAATTGAAGTAAATACATAGTATTAGTTCAGTTGTTCTAGAAGTAAGGTTATTGCATTGCTGTTACTACTTGTAGAGAAGGAAAGTATTTGTTCCAACTGCTGAGATGTAAGTCATTCTTGCATTTCATATCTTTAACATATGAGTCTATCTGCAGTGGCAGCTGAAAATGAAGGGACACCAAAATCCAATTTCATAAAAGCTGATGGCAAAAGAATGTAAGTGGTTGTAAAAAATAAAAATAAATTATTGTGCTATGTTATCTCTCATTCTTTTATTTTTTGCTTTCACTGACATAACCCTACTGCCTGGCCTGTTGGCTGTACAGGTTGTCATTTGGAATAAAAGGGGAAGCTCGTGATCCTATTCCCATCAAGCCAAAGAGGCCTGTTACGTCGTCCTTTTTCACATTCATGTATTTATCTTTATCTTTCCCTAAAAAAAAATGTATCTTTATATCTGTCTATATAATTTTTACAGTATAGATATTCAGAATAACATTAAAATTGCTTGTTTTGATGTGGATTCCTTTTGGTATCACATACTAACTCAGTAGCTTTTATGAATTTGATTAAAATGTTACTCATGGAAGTTGCACAATTGCACCAAATCATGAGGAGCATGAACTTAGAGTTCAAAAACAAATGTGTTTATGTATGTGGATTTCTTTGAGAACTGTACTTGAGATGTGATAAAGAATATGAGCTTAGGAGATAGAAGTGATACTTATTAAACATCAAATTGTCACAATGTTGTAGTTACTTTGAGTTGGAAATGGTTGAAAAACAATGTCTACATTCAACAAATTGGTGTATTGTATTACAAAAGAAATAATAATTCCCATGTATAGCTTAAACTTCAGTGTTTGCTTACTTCGTTTCTTTGTCTTTTTTTCTATTATTTTTTCGGGTTTGTTCATACATAAATGATTTAACATATTGTGTTCTCTTTGTTGCACAAAGGGAGGAGTTTAAACTGGAGCACCCTAATAAGAAGTCATTTGGTGATGTGAGCATGCATTTCTCATAGAATCTTTATCTTCATGGAATTCTATGCTATCCTGTTAATCTGGTATTCTATGTTTGGTTTTGTTATAAGGTCCCCAAAGCCGCTTCAGAGAAGTGGAGAGCCATGTCTGATCCTGTGAGTTGCAGCAGGATAAAACTTTACACAAACTTATTTGATATATGGATTGTGATATGTATAACTTGACCAAATAAAATTCTGAAAACTTGAATTATGAACTTGATCCAGGAAAAGGCTCCCTACATCATAATAACAGAGAGGAAAAAGGCTGAATATGGAAAGCGGTGCAAGTATACTACAGGAAAATGGTAATACCCTTTTAGTAGCTCACTTATTATTCACAATTTATATTATTACATTGTCAAACCAGTTTCTTAATTGAAAGGATGAATGTTAGGAGTCACATATGGAGTCACAATTTGATCGTAGTGTGGATGGGAAAGAGTCACCCACTGATTGTAGTGTGGATGGGAACCTATCATAGTGTGGATGGGGAAACAATTGGGATAAGGGAGTAGCTTAACCTCTCCTGATCAAATGTTTGAAGGTAAGTTACAATTGAGATCAAGGTCATGTATTCTCTGCTTGATTTCTCATTCATGGAAAAGATACTAGATTTTAGACTATGTGTAATTAAAGGAGAATGCTATGATTTTTTTTCACGAGTCACTAGTATATACCAATATCAGCATCAATGCTTTATATTTAAGAAAGCTCAGATTTCCCTAGTGCTCACTATGTGTGATCACTCTTTTTTCATCCAGAAATCTTCGTACTAGATTCACTTTTGAAGGTTGAAATGGATTTCAAAGGTCATCCTTTTTTGGGGAGTGTGTGATGGCCTCCCTTAGAGCAAGGTATGAAAGTAATTATACATGTCACGTGGCACCCCTCTAATACACTAGAATTATATATCATGTCATTCATTCAATTATGAACATTTTTTTTATGTTACTCCATAATAAACAGCCATTATTATAGAGTTTGAATTCAAGACCTACTAGAAATGAGTTAGAAGCCTTTCCATTATACCAATCTTTTAATTATGATTTCACTCAATTCATATATATCCCTGTTTGCTGTTTTCATTAAGCAGCAATTGTAGTATAGATTTTGGAATGCAAATAATACATTATAAACATTCAAAACAATATAATTTGAGGCATTGCTTGGTGCCCTGGACCACATACTAGTTATGTTTATAATACTTGATAACAGATTTTGAAGGTTATTGATCATATATATATGTCATCATAGAAAAGGCCATTTGATTTTTTTGAAGAAAAATCGATCATAAATTCTTTCATTATTTGAAACTTGTTGAAAAATGTTAGTTTCACAATAAGTTCGTTCTTTGAAATCACTTTAAATTTTAGTCTTTTTTTTTTTTGGAATGGTAATTTTAAGTCGATTCTTTACTGATGATAGAAGTTTGTCGTTAAAATAGCTAACCTTCTTGCAGGAAATTTGGATTTGGAATGTTAAGTAAAATCTTTTATGTTAACCTTTTCCCTCAAAAAATTAAGTACAGTATAAAAATTCTATTATGACAAAACAAGAATTCCGTTTTCATGGGGTGGTATTAGGGATAGAAAAAAGACTACGCGACTTAATGTTATTGCTTAATTCATAAGAACTCCCTATCTAGAAACCATGACTTAGATTCTTAATCACAATAAAGATTGATAATTTCAACTCTTTGAAACATCCTCGGAAACTTTGGTGTATATACTCTCCCATCCCAATTCCATAGTTATAATGTTAGTTTTATTTTAAAGTTGTAATGTTGTTAAAATCATATAGAAGATGTACTAATCTTTCATCAACATTTTTTGTAGGTGCCAATGTACATCTTAACACTTCTGAAGCAGTTTTGATGACTTGTAGAAAACTAAAAACGGAGCATTTTTAGTTTGCTTTTGAGCTTTAAGAAGATCCATGCACCTTTTCGATTTTTGTTTGATTGGAGTATTTTGGTGTATTATTAACGTATTAGAGAATGTAAAAAAATCACCATGATGTATTTTTCTAGATGAAATGTAGTTGGCAAGTGACTTAGTGTGTTACTATAGTTCATTAGAGTAAAAAAAAAAAAAAAAAAAAAAAAAAAAAAGAGTTTTCTTTTGATATAAGGTCATACCCTTAAACAACATAGGGCCATTGGTGACAATAACTTTGAAGCTAATACAACTTGCGAAACATCAAATGATTGGGAGGAAAGCTTACAAAAAAATTCATAAATATGTATAAAAATTAAAATAAACATCAAAAATAATGAAATTTACATATTACGTCTGCATGGTACACCTAGGCCCCGTTCTTTAGAGCTGCTCTGCTCTGCTCTGCTCTGCTTTACTTCAATCTGATCTGATCTGCTCTGCTCTGCCCTACTATGCTCTGCTTAGCTCTACTTAAAAATAATACTTAATATTGAATTATTATAATAATAATTAATATTCAATAATAATAATAATAAATAATTAATATTTAATAATAACAATAGTTAATATTAAATTATTATAATAATAATAATTAATATTTAATAATAATAATAAATAATTAATATTAAATAGTAATAATACTATTAAAAATTAATATTTAATAATAATAATAATAAATAATTAATATTTAATAATAACAATAATTAATATTGAATTATTATAATAATAATAATTAATATTTAATAATAATAATAAATAATTAATATTAAATAGTAATAATACTATTAAAAATTAATATTTAATAATAATAATAATAAATAATTAATATTTAATAATAATAATATTATTAAAATTTAATATTTAATAATAATAATAATAATATTTAATAATTATAATAATAATTAATATGAATTATAATAATAATTAATATGAATTATAATAATAATAATAAATATTTAATATTAATAATAATAAATAATTAATATTTAATAATTATAATATTAATAATAATAATTAATATTTGATAATTATAATATTAATAATAATAATGAATATTTAATAATAGTAATAATAATAATTGTTATTAATAATAATAATAATATTATTATTATTAATTGATTTTTTATAATAAAAATTAATGTTTAAAGATAATACTAATTATTAATTTTTTAATAATAATAATAAAAATAATTTTAAATAATATTAGATAATAATCATTATTATAATAATAATAATAATTAATATTTAATAATAATATTTAATGATTATAATAATAATGCGATTATATTAATAGTAGTAGTAGTAGTAGTAGTAGTAATAATAATAATAATAATAATAATAATTATAATAATAATAATAATAATAATAATAATAATAATAATTATTATATTAGTAGTAGTAGCAGTATTATTATTATTGTTATTACTATTATTATTATATTAGTAGTAGTAGTAGTAGTAGTAGTAGTAGTAATAATAATAATAATAATAATAATAATAATAATAATAATAATAATAATAATAATAATAATAATAATAATAATAATAATAATAATAATAATCATTGGGTTGGCTGGAGGGAACGACGAGGCCCTCAGACCTGCGGATGTGTTACTTTATTCATGGGATCGTGGTCGCGATGTCTGTGTTGATTTGACAGGGTCTTCTCCTTTGACACAGTCAAGGCTATCTGACTTTATTCCTGGGCGGGTTGTGGCTGATGCTGCTCATCGGAAGTGGGTTAAGTATGAAGCTCGATGTCAGGCGATTGGATGTGGTTTCATTCCCTTCTCCTTTTCTTCGCTTGGGGAATTAGAGAAGGAGGATGTTGTGTTACTGAAGCGGATTCAGAGGTTCTCGACGACGCAAGACTTTGGGGCTCGTGCTGCAGCTCATATCTTCACTATGGTAGGATTTGCTATAGCTAGAGGAGTGGGGGCCCAGATTGTATCTCGGCTTCCCACTAATTTATTGTAGGTTGTATGCCTTTTGTTTTTGAGATATAATAATAATAATAATAATAATAATAATAATAATAATAATAATAATAATAATAATAATAATAATAATGAAATCTGCTCTGCTTTGCTCTGTTGAAATCTGATCTGCTCTGCCAGAATCTCAAAAAAAAGGGCCCTAGTCAACCTAGATGAAAATAGCAACATTCTTTAGCTTTGATAAAAAATAAATAAATAAATAAATAAAAAAAATTCCATTCTTAATTTAATTGATTTGTTAGTATTCTCCATATTGATAATAGGTTTCTAAATTAGATTTGATATTTTTGGAGGGACATAATTATAATGTTTGAAATATAGATTGAATTTATATAGAGAGAAATTGTTTAGCCGAGAAAACTAATGGGGGCGTACTATTAATTTCACTATGATTCCAATTGTGTATTTGTGATAATACATATGAGAATGAAGATTTTGATAATAAGTTGAATTTAAGGATTTCGTAAGATTTCATAATCATATTACCTTAATTTCTTATTAACAAACGAATATTTTATGTTTTATAAATAATACCCTTTATTGCACATAATAAGAAATCGAGGTAGTAATTATAATTATGATGTTGATGATAATGATAATGTTCTTTTAAAATCAAGAATTATTTCATAACTAAAATAATTCCATAATCAAAAGAAATTTTCTGTTTTTTCCCTGTTTTTGTATTATTTTCTAAGGGCGAAGATGATGTTCTTTGGAAAATGATGAACGTTATTTTATCACTTAATCAATCCATATTCATTTTCTTAAATGTAATGAAACATGCTCTTTAAGTCTAATTAATTTGCACTTTAAGTTTGATTAATTTGTTCTTTAACTCTTGTACCCGTGCAAAATGCACGGGATATATATTTTACATACAAAATGATATTAAAAAATAAAAAAAACCTAATAACAAAAATTGTTTTTCAAATACGCGAAGTTGATTTTGATATGGTAACTAGTTGTTATAACACCGTATGTCCAACTATTATGGGAGTTACTTTATCAATTTTACAATGGTTTTTGCATTTAGTATTATAGATGTAACCCCGTTAGTGTTAAGAGTTACTCCGTCAGTGTTATAGGAGTGACTTTGTTCTTTTGCAAGCAGCCATACTGGTGCCTTGTAACAAGAAAAACATGTTTTTTTTTTAATTTTTTTTATTGTTAATGATAATTGAATTAATAATAAGGTAGTTATTGAACGATTAATTAAATATTAGTCAATGTTATAAAGATTACTTTGTTCTTTTGCAAGTAGTCACACATTGTGGCAAGTCGTAGAAAACATGATGTATACATTTTATGTTTCACAAAGTTTCATATGTGGTTGGCCACATTGTGTGGTCGGGTTATTGATATGTCTATTTTATATAGTGTTTTACCCCGTCCCTTGGTCATAATTGGTAGTGTTTTTGGCTCTTTAGAGCCACTTTTATTACTAATTAGTGTTTTCGTAGTTTTGATTGAGTTTTGTAGGGAATTGCACTTTAGGAGCATTTTCCCAGGAGTTTATAAGGCGACTACGAGCATTGGAAGAGCACGACCAGTTTTCGTAGCCAAGGCCGGTTAGATTCATCAAACTAGTGATTAAGGGCTCGGCATTTGAGATACCGAGGCATTTGGATCGAGTATTCAAGACCCGAAGTGGAAATCCAGATTGGGCCAAGTTACGAGCCCAATCGAAGTCCAAGATAGCCCAAGTGGCCTTGCCCGGCCAAGTATGGTCCTGCCCGAAGGCGCGCCAGGTCGGGCGGGGCAAAAGAAGAATAGAATCCTTCGCCCGATCTCGCGCCCGGCCGAGCGCGAGAGAAGACTATTGATGCAAAAAGGTGGGCCCGATCGGGCGGTGTGGCGCCCGACCGGGCGTGTGTCTCTGAAGAGAGTTTAGATCGTCGTTTAGTTTGTTTAAGTTTAGGATTAACTTGTTTAATATAAATACGATTTCGTTAAGCAAGTTTAGTATCTCCTTTATCTCTTTTTACCTCTTCTTTTAGACTTTCTCTCTCTACTTAGTTTTAGTTTTCTCTCTCTACAACTTTATACCTTGTTCTTGATTCAACTCATTATTTCCGTTAACTTTGGTAACGATTTCTTCTCTATTAATTTCAGCAATTTTATTTCTTTATTCATCATGTCTTATTTAATTTCTTTGATTAGTGTAGATTTAATTATGCGTGAGTAGTTTTCTTTCTAGGGTTTATGGGGATCCATAAATAAGATGAAGGGGTAATTTATTGTTGTTGATTGTCAATGCTTAATTAATTTCCTATTGATTGATTTAATGCTATGCAACTAGATTTGCGCAGGTCTTTTATGTATGAGTTTAGCAATATTGATTCGAGATTCGAGAGATGAGAATTGATATTTAGGCTTAGTTTCAATAGGCAGGTTAATTTATATATGGTAAAGTCGAGATTCGAGATATGAGATTTAATACCGGTAGATTAATTCTGTGATTGTAATACGTAGCGAAAGCCCTTTATGATCTGATTAATTTGATGCATTGATGATTGATTATTATGTTTTACCCTGGAATGTTATTTATTTGTGAACATATGCCCTAGGCTTTTAATCCTTGATTTCCTCTATCCCTTAATCTTAGTACTTTTAGTTTCCCTTTGATTATATTATTTTGTTACTTAATAATTTAGATTGCTTAGATTAATTAGGAATAGAAAGACTTGTTTCCCTGTGGATTCGACCCTACTTCCCTATCTACATTAGTTAGAGGATTTAGGAATTACTTTTGATTAGGTGATACGACTTTAGCCTGTCAAAATTTGGCGTCGTTGCCGGGGAAACGGTTTTATTTTTATTTCTAATTGTTTTTGTAGTCTAGATTATTTTCCTTCGCCCCAGAGAACGTGAGTTCTATGGGACATTTCTCATATTTGTCGTCTAGTTCTTTGTTTATGCCTAGGTGTTCCAAATCAGGTTATATTCCATTCGAGCCTGAGATCGAGTGCTCTTTTCATAGACAAAAGAATCTTTACAGAAAAATCCTGGCGGGTTCTAGGGATAGCAATAATCACAGAGACCCTCCAACTGATTCTAGTGATTCAGAAGTTCCTTCAGATTCAGATGACAGCACCTAAGAAGCTCAGCGATTATTCACAGCCGTCGCTGACCGATTTTCCACATCTCAATCCCACTCCGGCTCTTGATGGAGTGCAATTCGAGATTACACCCCAATTTATCACGATGATAGAAAGTAAGCAATTCAGTGGAGCTAAGGGTGAAGACCCAAATCTTCATATTGCAGACTACTGTCAATATTGCAATACCATCAGGCAAGCGGGGGTCACACAAGACCAAATCAGGGAGATCCTTTTTCCTTTCTCTTTATGTGGAAAAGCTAAATTATGGTTTAATGGTTTGAATAGAACCGCACTTGGTAATTACTAACTGGGAGACTCTTGTTTTGAATTTCTATAATAAATATTACCCTGCAGAGAGGACAACTTTGCTAAGGAGCGCAATTCAGAACTTTGCCCAAGAGCCAGATGAAACTTTATATGAGGCTTGGGAAAGATTCAAGGATCTGCAGAGAGAGTGTCTCCACCATAATTTAGCACAGTGGCAGTTGATCCAAACCTTTTATAATGGGATTGGAAATTCATCTAGAACAATTTTAAATTCTGCAACTAGTGGGAGGTTTATGAATCTTAATGTTGATGATGCAGGTCAAGTTATCGAAGATATGGCAATCCACAATTCCCAATATGGGAATTATAGAGGCTTTGCTAACAAGGGGAAACATAGTGTTGACTCTTTATCCTTTTTGCAAGCTCAATTAACCTCTATTTATTAGAAATTAGATAATCTTGGCACTGCAAATATAGCTAATGTTTCTGCAATGAATAATAATTCTAATGAGACTTTCTGTGAAAATTGTGGAATTGTAGGTCATTGGGAACAAGATTGCAGGAGTTCCGTGGAGCAAGTTAATTCCTTTCAAGCTTATAGGCAGAATGACCCATACTCCAACACCTACAATCCTGGGTTCCGGAACCATCCATATCTTTCCTACCGGAGCACCAATGTCCAAAACCCACCACCTCCACAGCAATCACAGGCGCCACAACAACCACAACAAAAATATTACCATCCCAATGTTGGCCAGAAGAACTAACCACAACAACCCTCCTCATCTTCTGACCCTGCTTTGACAGAAATTAGAGTAATGCTAGCTAGTATGCAAAAGCACATAGAGAGTAGAGATGCTCAAATTGATTCGATCATAGCCCATAATAAAATTGTAGATAATCAAATTGAGCAGATTTCCTCTACTCTACAAGCCCGTCAATAGGGAGCCCTACCATCGCAGCCAACCAGGCCTACAAATCAAGCTTTTGCAATTACTCTGAGGAGTGGTTCACACTATGATGAGCCCCCTAGCCTAGAGATGATGAACCTGGTTTTTGAAAAATGCTAATCTTGATTCTATTAAGCCAAACAATATTGCTAATAGCCCTATAAGGCTCAAGGGTAGTACTAATATTTTTGATAATACATTGCAGGGTACAACTCCAGTGAAGGTAGCAACTCCATACAAGAGCAGTAATGCTCCAAAGCCAGTTATCAAACTTCCATTCCCCAATTGACATTTAAAAACAAATTTGGATAAGCAGTTTGGTAAGTTTCTGGAGATAGTGAAAGATTTGCAGGTAACAGTTCCTTTTACAGAATTAATTACACAAATTCCTGCATACGCTAAATTCATGAAGGAAATATTGACTAGAAAAAGGTCTATTAGTGAGGTAGAGATAGTCGCCTTTACTGCAGAATGTAGTGCCGTACTACAAAATAAATCTCCACCTAAACTAAAAGATCCGGGTAGTTTTTCAATCCCTTGTCATATTGGCAATCTGATGATTGATAATGCATTATGTGATTTGGGTTCTAGCGTTAGTGTCATGCCATTTCTGTGTGTTCCAAGCTAAATATAGGTAAATTAAAAGCTACTAATATTACTCTGCAAATGGCCGACCGTTCTTTTAAATACCCCTAGGTGTTTTAGAGGATGTTCCTGTCAGAGTAGGTAAATTTTATATACCTGTTGATTTTGTTGTTCTTGATATGGCTGAGGATTTGCAAACTCCAATTATTTTGGGTAGACCATTCCTTAATACTAAAGGAGCAATTATAGATGTAAAATGTGGTAAACTGACACTATTAGTAGGGGATGATAAAATTATTTTCAATTTGAAGAATACCCCTAAAAGCCCCATGATAGAGGAGAAGTGTTTTAGTATTGATGTGGTTGATAATTGTTCTAATAAGCCCCAAGCTCTTGCTAAAGATCCCTTGGAGGCGGTATCTTGTGTTGCATCTCCTACAGGAGAAATAGACAAATGGCAAAAGGAGGTTGATACAATAGAAAGAGCCCTTTACTGTGTGGGTCTTGGTTTTGAAGATGAAAAGGTGGAGACAAATAAGCAAGCTGCGGAAACTGAGCCTATAGTGAGAGTTCCACCGGATCGAGTTGCAATTGCTCAATCTAATGACAACTTGAGGCAACCAAAGGTCAAAAAGGGGTACCTTGTGAGTAGTAGCGAAGACCACCAGTTCACGCCAAGGAGGATCCTCCAGATAGGGTGGATTAGCGCCCTACAGGGCGTGTTAGGAAACCAAGTCGTGGTCTAAAAACCGCCCGACCGGGTGAGGAACCACCGGACCAGGTGGTAGGCCAAGGGTCTTAAATTCTCAACTTGTGGTAAGAGGGTCGTGTGGGACCTAGATAAACTAGCGCTTTGTGGGAGGGAACCCGTATTTTCTTGCTTTTTAGTCTAGCTTTCTTTCTTTCTTTTATGAGAAGAGAAAGGAGGGAGTTTAATGAGTTTATTGAGTTTTTGTACAGGTTTGAAGGAAAAGAGTTAGCCAATTTAGGAGAAAAGAGAAGTAGATATTCGTACTCATAGTGTTGTAGAGCGCCTGAGTGGACGAAGCTCCGCCCGACCGGGCACGAGAGACAAGTAGAAAAACCACCAATTTTCACCCGACCGGGCGAAGGCGCGCCCGACCGGGCGCGAGAGGAAGATAATTAATATAGTCAGATCGCCCGGCCGGGCGAAGGCGCACCCGACCGGGCGCGAGAGGAAGATAATTAATATAGTCAGATCGCACGATCGAGCGGTGTGGCGTCCGACCAGGCACGAGCCCAGCTGTCCTATTTTCTCCTCTTCTTTCTTCTTTCTTCTTCTCCCTCCTTTCTTTTCCCATCTTTTTCTCTTTCCTCCATTGTTTCTCTCTCTAAAAACTCAATTTTCTCTACATTCTCTCTAAGATTTCTTCTCCATTTCTCACCCAAATTCAAAAGTAATTACATATTCTTACTCCTCTCTCCATCCTCTACATTTCTACACCAATTTTACCCATCTTCAAACAATTTTTTTTTACAAACCCATTTTACCAAATGGCATCAAAGAGGGCAAGATCATTACTCGGGGGAAGTTCTAGTTCGAGCTAACAATATGATCCGGAGTTGCAGCTTTCACAGTGGCCAACCATCCGAATCACTACTTCAACACAAAAGGAACGGCTCGAAAAGCTCTATGAGCGTGAGGTAATCCCTTCACGGTGGTTACACCGCCCTACTCTCGAGTCTTTAGGTTTATTTGATTATGTCAGACGTTTCGTGAACGATATAGGAATGAGAAAATTTGTTGATATGCACTATCCTACGTATCGTGAATTGACATGTGAATTTCTTTCCTCTTTGAATGTTGTAAATAGTAAAAATGGGACGAATTTGTTCTTTAGGTTGAACAATAGGAATATTAGTTTAACTTATGTTAAATTCTGTAAATTATTTGATTTGGAATCTGAATTACCTCACCATTGGCATGCTGAATATAAAATGGATGATGTTTACCGTGTTTTAACTGGTTTGTCGGCCCCTAGCGCCCAACATGCTAGTGCCCGACCTATCCATCACCCCGCTATTTAACTATGGCAAAGATTTTCGGGTGTCTGGTTTTTAGATAGGAACGAACCACATAACGCCCAAACTAACGAACTAGTTGTTGTTGCTTTGACTTTTTGTTGTTTATTTAGCCACATTACAAGCGATTTGCCCCATTGGTTACTAGTCCCAAGCTTGGCTTGGGGGAGCTATTAGTGAGTGAGGTGAGGGAGTTTTGTGGTGCACATATTATTTGCACAATTTGGGTGGATATGAGGAGTTATTTGTTCTTGATTGTGGTTTATTTTTGATGATCTTGAATGTTGAATTTATTGGAAAAAATAAAGCATGATAGAAAAAAGAGAAGTTTAAGAAAAAAAATAAGTGGAAAAAAATAAGTAAACTTCAAAAGAATAAAAGAGCAAAAGAAAAAAAATTGTTTAATGTTTAAATGTTCTAATTGAAGGTTGATCAAAAGAAAGAAAAAAAAAATAAGATGATGAGTTTCAATAAAAAATTCAAGTTTGGAAAATAAAGTTTGTTATTCACTCAAGTTTACATTGTTATATTTTTGTGAGTGATAATGTAAATGTTGGGATTTGTTTGATATGGTTGGAGTTGTTTGGTGAATTTTTGGTGGAGTTGAGTATGTTGGAGATGTTTGGTCATTATTTATTTTTGACCTTTGGTTTTATTAGGATTTGGCTCCCTTTAAGCATGGCTTTACTCTCACATTTTCCCAAATATTTCCTACCCTTTACCATAGCCTTACATTACAAGTTTTAAAGACCTTCCGACCTTTGTGCATAGAGTTGTGTGAATGTGAAATTAGTTGTTTATCAATGGAAAGAATGATTTGACATATTCTGAGTCGACTATTTAGGTTGAGTGTATGTTTTCTTATACACACGAGTGTTGTGAGTTGGGAGGGCATTGTTCAAATTAAAGGGGTTGGGATGGAGAGTGATCGAGTACATCTTTTACTCGCCACATAAATGAGAGTTGAGTGTGTGAGCACTAGTCTTGTATTCTATATGCTCTTGTGGTTTTCTCTATTTGACAATTGTATGGGAGGATGAGTGATTGGATGGATAAGATTGGGTAATGTTGATGCATGCTTGTTAGATTTGCCTTGAATTGGTTGCTCTTGATTTTTATTATTTGGGGTGAGTCATGTATTTATTTATTCATTGATGAGCTCTTTGTTTAGGGACAAGTAAAGGTTTGGCTTGGGGGAGTTTGATATGTCTATTTTATATAGTGTTTTACCTCCGTCCCTTAGTCATAATTAGTAGTGTTTTTGGCTCTTTAGAGCCACTTTTATTACTAATTTGAATTTTCTAGTGTTTTCGTAATTTTGGTTGAGTTTTGTAGGGAATTGCACTTTTGGAGCATTTTCCCGGGAGTTTATAGAGCTACTACGAGCATTGGAGGAGCACGACCAGTTTTCGTAGCCAGGGCCGGTTAGAGTCATCAAACCGGTGATTAAGGGCTCGGCATTTGAGATACCGAGGCATTTGGACCGAGTATTCAAGACCAGAAGAGGAAATCCAGATTGGACCAAGTTACGAGCCCAATCGAAGTCCAAGATAGCCCAAGTGGCCTTGCCCGGCCAAGTATGCTTCCGCCCGAAGGCGCGCTCGGTCGGGCGGGGCGGAAGAAGAAAAGAGTCCTTCGCCCGAGCTCGCGCCCGACCGGGCGCGAGAGAAGACTATTGATGCAAAAATGCGGGCCCGATCGGGCGGTGTGGCGCCCGACCGCGCGTGTGTCTCTGAAGAGAGTTTAGATCGTCGTTTAGTTTGTTTAAGTTTAGGATTAACTTGCTTAATATAAATACGATTTCGTTAAGCAAGTTTAGTATCTCCTTCATCTCTTTTTACCTCTTTTTTTAGACTTTCTCTCTCTACTTAGTTTTAGTTTTCTCTCTCTACAACTTTATACCTTGTTCTTGATTCAACTCATTATTTCCGTTAACTTTGGTAACGATTTCTTCTCTATTAATTTCAGCAATTTTATTTCTTTATTCATCATGTCTTATTTAATTGCTTTGATTAGTGTAGATTTAATTATGGGTGAGTAGTTTTATTTCTAGGGTTTATGGGGATCCATAAATAATATGAAGGGGTAATTTATTGCTGTTGATTGTCAATGCTTAATTAATTTCCTATTGATTGATTTAATGTTATGCAACTAGATTTGCGCAGGTCTTTTATGTATGAGTTTAGCAATATTGATTCGACATTCGAGAGATGAGAATTGATATTTAGACTTAGTTTCAATAGGCGGGTTAATTTATAAATGGTTAAGTCGAGATTCGAGAGATGATATTTAATACCGGTAGATTAATTCTGTGATTGTAATACGTAGCGAAAGCCCTTTATGATCTGATTAATTGATGATTGATTATTATGTTTTACCCTAGAATGTTATTTATTTGTGAACCTATGCCCTAGGCTTTTAATCCTTGATTTCCTCTATCCCTTAATCTTAGTAGTTTAGTTTCCCTTTTATTACATTATTTTGTTACTTAATAATTTAGATTGCTTAGATTAATTAGGAATAGAAAGACTTGTTTCCCTGTGGATTCGACCCTACTTCCCTATCTGCATTAGTTAGAGGATTTAGGAATTACTTTTGATTAGGTGACACGACTTTAGCCTGTCAGTTATTTGTTTAGAGGTTACTCATTTGGTCAGAGGTTACTCGATCGGGGGTTACTCGGTCAGTCGAGGGTTAATCGGTCATGAGATACTTGGTCAATCAAGGGTTACTTGGTCAGGTAAGGATTACTCAGTCAGAGGTAACTTCGACAGGGGTTATTGGTTAGTGTTTTGTGTGTTTCAATCAAACACATTTAGTAAACATGTTATTTTTTTTATCTGTATTAGATTAATTAATAGGTGGTTATTGAGTGACTTTTAAAAATATAAAAGAAAAATAATTGTAGTTGAAAATAGTGAACCTTATGGTGGTTATATTATTTATTTTAAAAAAGAAAAATGAAGTACACATATTTGAAAGATTGATTTTCAAGTGTTGTGTGGGAATGTTAGGAAAAAAAAAGTGCAATAATACTCCCTCCGTCCATTATTAGAGTCTCATTTCTCTTTATTATGTGATTAATAAATGTTAGAAATGGGACTCTAATAAAAGGAAGGAGGGAGTAATATTGATTCCTTGTATTATTGGGGTTTCTAAAAAGAATTTAATTGAATGATATAATAAAATATGTAATTTTTTGTGCATTTTATTTTTTTGTAATATTAGGTAAAATGGATAGTATGTGTGTTATTAGGAAAAATAGTAGAAATGGAAGTTACTAGGTTATCCCCGTGCAATACGCAAATTAGAATTAATCTTTCTTGTAATTTATATTAGTTACATTACATTGTATATGAAGATTAGAATTTGATAGGAAAATAATTTACATTTAAAGAAAGTTTAAAAAAAAAAAAAAAAAAAAAAAAAAAAACCAAGATCAAACATCAAACAAATTAGATATGTGAAAGTGTGTAACTATAATTTAGGAGAGAAATTTGCTTTACTAAATTTTGTATTGACACTTATGCATTGAAGTCAAAAGTAGTGTAAATTAAAAATAAAAATAAAAATAAAAGCATTAATGATAGCTTGCTATTTTGTATGATTATAAAGTGGTTTTTAACGTTGAATATGTGAGGAATCGATGCCGGCCTTAGTTCATTTTTCTCTCTATTTTTATGCATTTTTATGTATTACGTGCTTCACGAGGTTGTTATTATTTTGGCAAATTTGTCAAAAAAGACCTTTTAAATGCACCATTTTGCGAAAAAAATCTTTTAAAAGCTTTATCGTTAAAAAAAACCCGAAGTGAAAATTTTTTTGTTTAAAGAAACCTAGTATCGCTAATTAACTCAATTAACCTCTAATCTCTTCTAATTACTCTCTAATACTCACTTCACTATTTAATAATTAAATTAATTTATAAATTAAAAAAAAATCACCACCCTAACCACCAACCCGGCCACCTTCCTTTCTCTTCCCTTCCCCTGGCAGCCACTCCCACCACCGGTGACCCAACTCTACCGTCGCCAACCCCCTTCCCTTTTCCTCTTACCACCTCAGCCACAAAAACCACCTCCAAACGGCCTGACCCCCACCTACGACCGACCCCCTCTAAAATCCCTAACCCCGACAACCTTCCTACCTACCACCTCAACCGCAAAAACCACCACAACCACACCCACTTGACCGGAATTCCCAAAATACCACCACCCCCAGACATCTACCTCGACTGGAATTCTCGAAGGAAATGTGTTTTCTTCCTCCCTCTTTTCCTTCACTTTTTCCCCCTTCTTCAACCACCATCAACATTAAACCATTTACAATCATTCAATTTCGAAAAAGATAAAATGAGTGAGGAAATAAGCAAGCAATGACACTTGAAAACATGGAAATGAAGATCAGAAACTGCCATTGACGGGGTTGATTTTCTTAATTTATGGAAATTGTTGTTGATTTGCTCTTTTTTTGCTTTAGGTTTTGATAATCTTAAGGTGGGTTGTTGGGTTTAGGGTTTTGGAAGGGGGGTTGGCCGAACGTGTAGGTGGGTCACTAGAGGTGGAGGGCTTAAGGCGGCGGTTGAGTTGGGGGAGGGGACTGCTGCCAGGGGAAGGGGAAAGGGAGGAGGGTGGCTGGTGGTTAGAGTGGTGGTGGTGTTTTTATTTTTTTTAATTTATATATTAAATAGTTAAGTGAGAGTTAGAGAGTAATTAGAATATATTAGAGGTTAATTAATTTAATTAATGATGCTAGGTTTCTTTGAACAAAAAAAATTTTAACTTCGGGTTTTTTTTAACGATAAAGCTTTTGAAAGGTTTTTTTTCGCAAAATGGTGCATTTAAAAGGTTTTTTTTGGACAAATTTGCCTATTTTTTTTATGACATTTTAGGTCCAAAGAATGGACTACGATGATGCATCCCGAGAAGTATGAAAGGAATTTTAAGTAATGAGGAAAAGGAGTGAAGCAAAAATGAAGAAGAAAGGAACAAGAAAGAAGAAAGGTGAAGAAAAGGCCCTTTACAAGACCCTGTAGGGACGTGCCAAACCTTGCACGTCCATGCAGGAGTGCTCCAGCTTGATCAGAATGTATTGCCTCATTATTTCAGGGCTTACACATCCGTACAAGATTTCCTGCATGTCTGTGAAGGATGCCCTGACCCAAATCAGTAGCTACTGATTCTTCAGTTCAAGACCTGCACGGTCGTGCCTAAGGTGGCACGTCCGTGCAGAAGCATGCACGTCCGTGTCGTACCTTGGCACATCCGTGCAGAAGCATGCACGTCCGTGCCGTACCTTGGCACGTCCGTGCAGGATTTAGGGTGCCAAAACAGTAGCTACTGTTTCAGCTTTTAGGTTTTGCACGGCCGTGCACAGGTGGCACGTCCGTGCAGACCTGCAGTCGAGCCCATTGTTTTCTCCGTCCTTTTTATTTGGGGGTCTTATAAATACCCCCTTGAGCTCATTTGTACGGAGATTCTTCTCTCTTAACTCCCTTAGGCTTATTGTTTTAGTTAGTGCATAGTTTTCCTCTCCTTAGTTTAGATTCTCAAAAACTCAATCATTTGTAAGATTTAATTGAAGATTGTTCTATCAATTTAAACAACAATTATTCTCGACCTTGAAGTATCAATTAGTAATCTCTTTCTCTCTCCTTTGTGGTTTACTTTTCTGATTTTATCTTTGATTAGTCTTAGTTCTTGTTTTTATCTTTGTTAATTGTTCTTGCATGTTCAATCCATCCTTATTTTATCTCTTTCCTAGTTTAATTGAATTCATGAAAACCCTAGATATAATTGTTAGAGTATTTCCCACCATGTTTAGTGAGTATTTCCTTAGTTAGGGGTTAAGTGAAAACCCAACCGAGCCATGGTTAATTGACTTGAATTTCTT
Source organism: Chenopodium album (assembly GCF_948465745.1). NCBI lineage: Eukaryota > Viridiplantae > Streptophyta > Magnoliopsida > Caryophyllales > Amaranthaceae > Chenopodium > Chenopodium album. Next base: position 37,936,120 of record NC_137851.1, on the reverse strand, counting down.
CATGTCTACTTTGGGTTGATGTCTATTTGTGCTTGAATTGATTATTGCATGTGTATTTTGGTGACCACTTCATGCTCATGTGTTCATTTATAATTTCCTTACTCACATCGAAAGATGGGGTTTGGTAATGAGTCCTTTCTGATTGTGCAATTAGATTATGCTACTTTCATGATTATTGATGTTTGATTTCATTGAATAGGATGCTTTAGTGTGGTAATTAGATGAGAAATCCCAATTATTTGTGCTTCATGCTAGTTCGGAATGATCGAGAGACAAACTCGAGCTAGAAACCCACTTCCTACCTTTGAGACTTAATCCATGTCATGTTAGTTTCTGATCTAGGGAATACTTATATTGTGACTTTGAAAGAAGACAATGTTAAGTTCCTATTCTATCACCCATGTATGCTCATGATTTATCCTTATTATTTATTATTTGCTTTGGTTGGTGTTGAATCCCGTTTCCCCTAGCGTTCATCTCTATAGAAGTTAACTAATCAAGCCCCAATTTGTGACTGAATTAGCTTACACCCGTTTCATACTCTCGGTGTTCTTTACCCATTCCCTATGGATATGATCCTCTACTTACCCTACACTTGTCTTAGGTTGGTTTAGGGTGATTGTCCAACGACCGATATATCCCTCTACCAATTAATAATTAATGACATCACACATAGAATTGGAGGGAAAATTTTTAATGTGAGAATGACACGTAGAATAATTTGAAGGTTAATGATGTCGACAGTATTTTGTTTTAGTAATACTCCCTGCGTCCTATAATACTTGGGACGTAGGGGTGGATACGTAGTTTAAGAAAATTACAATTGGGTCAATTTAAAACATTTATTTATTGTATAAAATAATTTCTTTTGTATTTTTATATTACAAGAAAACAACAAATGGGGAGGAAGTGGGGTAGGTGACTAGGTGAGGAGAAAGAAAATATGGAAATATAGTTTTTATTAACGGTCCCATTTCATACTTCCTCCGTTTTTATTTAGTTGCAACACACCCCTTTGACACGCATGTTAAGGAAGATATTAGACTAGGTAAACGGATAAATTAAATTACAAAATTTTAACACCTATAAGAAGAAAGGGATAAGTTGCTACGATTTAAATTTCATAGCTTAATTCATTTGTTTACCTAGTTTAATCACCTCATCGATAAGCGTAATAAAAGGTGTGTTGCAAGTATAAAAAATAGAGAAAGTATTTAGTAATGTATCAAATGTCAATTATCATGGGGCGAATGAAAATAGAAATTATGTCAAGTAATATGGGACAGAGGGAGTAGTTAATAGATTGGGAGGATTTTTATTTTTATGTTTTTTTTTTTAAAAAAAAAAAATAGAAGTTATTTGGATGATAGTGCAAAAAATGAAAAAAAAAAAAAAATGGAGTGCATGAGAATTGAGGATTGAGGTTTTGGAGAAACCTCGTTAACTTACTCTACAATTATATTATAGATTAGTTTTGTGCCTCGTGTGATGCTTGGGTTGTTTATTCAATTTTAAGATAAATTTTTAATCTATACATCAAATTTTTAAATATATGATTGATACAAAATTAGTTAGAAATTGATAGTGCTTTTGTGACGATTTGCTATCTAGTAGGCATATAATGACTAATAATAATTATGGTGGAAATGTTCGATTTAATACATTAAAAAATAAAAAATTAGCAAAAAATAAATTAAATAAAATAAATGTTCAAAACCCGTTGGGTTGACCCGAACCCAAAACTTTGGGCAAAAGTTGAACATTTCTTGACTCGTAACCTGAAGTGACCTAATCCGAAATGACTCATGACCCGACCCTAATCGACAAGTCTAAATAGTGATAAAATTCTATTAGATTGTGAAGTATATTATTTTAACCCATTAATATATATTATAAATGTATGTTTTACGCTTTGAAGTACAACCTTCACTCCAAAAAATATTATGATATAAAAATTAAATTTAAATGATAATTTTTTAGAATTATAAGCTGATAATTTTTTTTTGAATAAAATTATAATTTAATTTGTACAACAAAATATTGGTATTTTATCGAAAATAAAAGTCTAAATTAACAATTTTATCCTAAAATTCTATCCAAATAGAATTCTAAACTAACTTTTTTTATCTTATGTATTCTATATAAATCTATCCAACGTGGCGTAACACTTGGCGAAAAGTTGGAACGTCAAGTGTCACTGCCTCGTGACCTGGCTAAAAATTTAGATTTATATATTAGTTATATGATTACAGATTATGTTCTTTAAAGTTATAATATTCTTTGGGCTTCAACAATATAAAAAATGTTCTGAATACTACATCCTTCTTATTACATGCAATAAATGAATATTATTTGTGAAGTATAAAATATTGCTTTGTTGCATATAATAATAAACAAAGAAAGTGTAATATGTTTCCTAAAAAAAAAAAGTGTAATATGTTATTCAATCTAATTATCATCTTCGATTATTTTAACTCTTATGTTCTTTTGGTATTCAATTTTGAGGTGGTTTACCCCTTATATATGTTCTCTTATTACATCACTTATGTTCTCTTTTTTTATCCCTTATATATGTTCTTTGATTTTGTTCCCTTATAGCACATGTCATTTACAAATTAGTTTTTAACATCATTTTTTATTATTATGACATTCATCTTGAATTTTTTTTTTTTTTTACTAATTCTATATTTTTTATTGTATAATAGGGATGTCTATGTGCATGATGCGTGCGGTATAGCTAGCCATCATGAGGGAGTTATGTATTTGAGCCTCAGAGTTTACGACTTTAAGTTGTTGTGTTATACTTGTATTAGGTCGATCAATAGAAATTATAATTTTATATCTTTTATTGAAGAAGCATGTTTTGTGTTACGATTATTTTTTAAAATTGATTCTTATAACTCGCCAATGTATTATTATATAAAAAGGCAATCAAAGCTATTACTTCTTTCCATGACTACAATAAGAGTGTTATGGTCTTATAGAGACGTGTTGTCGTCTCTAACAGGTCAATAGAAAGTGTGAATGTAGTAATTAATTTTCAAAAACACCCTTTTCTAAGAATGGTTGTAGGCTCAAAGGTGCAGAAATGTAACACATGCTTAAGGACTAATTATGACTAAGGCCTTGTTTGATTCAACTTATTTTTACTTATTTTAGAAAAAAATAAGTTCAGATCAGACTAGATTAGAAAAAATAAGTTCAGATCAGATCTTCGTTTTATGTGCAGTTTTTAAACACTAAATATCTTCAATTTCATAATGAAAAAAATTATAAAATAAAAATTACATATTAATAAGTACACATTATTACGAATTTAACGAGACCTCACTTGATACATTTTTTCCTTATAGATTATCGTACATTTATGGTCAATGTTTGATCATACCAGACAATCAAATCAGATCAGATAAGACCAGATCAGATAAGTTCAGATTAAACTAGACCAGTTCAGATAAGCAAAAATAAAATGAATTAAACAAGCCCCATGTCGAACTATGTATAATATAGAATCCCTCATATATTTCCAAGAAACATTGTGAGTTGTACAATCATAGTTGACTTATTGAGAAACTAGAGAGGGGTGTTATAATTATGATGGAGAGGAAGATAAACAAATAAAGAAAAGTTTTATGAAACTTTTGGATGGAGAAGATGAACCAGAGTATTAAATAGAGCCACACACGAAAAAGATACGAAAGGTCAAATGGATCAAAATTTTAATTAGGGGCAAATATGTTACTAAACTTTTTTAAGGGTATAATAATCTTCACCTTATTCATAAGAGCATTCTTACATTTTTATAAGATAGGGATATGATTATTTAACATATGTTAAACATTGTCCTCATTTTACATACTAACGCCCATATTTTATCTAAAACAAACCATTATTCCCTTTTGTTTTTCACTCTCATGTCTCATCCATTGAACCACTTGCTCTTAATTCTCCATGTTCAAGTTTTGTAGAACATGTTTTTGTTACTCTTTATTTTCCAATTTTTCTCCACCATTAAAGCACCACCATCTCCCTCGCCAACCATGAACCCCACCACCATCACCATCTCCTCACCAGCCACCACCTGCACAAACACTACCAATTGTGGCTTTTAGATTTTTTATTTTTTTTTTCAAATAGAGGAAATGCCCAAATATATCGTAACCCTTAGGTGGAAACACCTGAATTTTTCGTTCCCACCTACAGGTTACGAAATCATAAGTGTTTCCAACAAAACGTCTATAAATTTCGTAACCCAAGGGTGGGAACGAAAAATTCAGGCGTTTAAACCTGCGAGTTACGACATTTTGAAGCGTTTTTCGAACACCCATCTCCTTTCTCTATGCTTCTCTACCGCCGATTTTCTTAACTCTGAACTCTCCGTTTCTGCTACCCCATTAAAGGCCTTTGTGAAGAATTGGTAATATTAATCACAATTAAATTATTTTTTAATTTTTTGTTAATTAAAGATTTCCGTAGAATTGCATTTTTGCATAGTATATGAAAATTCAGCAATTTTTTTTGGCAGATATCAATTATATATGATTGAAATTTGGTCCCTATTAGTGTATTGAAATGATTGTGTGTTCTTTTTAGGATTTGCAATGTATTGTGATTATCAATATTACACTTAGGCTGTGTTAGAGAAACCATATTTTGTTTCAAATGAAGGATGCTTCAATGGAGGAGAAAGCTCATAACAGTCATAATTAAGCCACTTTCAATAAAGAATTCTGAGTAGGTGTTTCAATAGATAAGATGAAAAAGAGAGGGGTAAAATGGTATGTTTAAGCCTAAATACAGGCGTTAGTATGTAAAATGGGGGCACTGCTTAGTGGTCCAAATTTTTTTTTTTTCTTTTTTTTGAAATCAAGATCATGAAGATTGATGATGATATTCTTTTGGAATCTCATTTATTGATGATTGATTTTCAAATCCAAGAAACATCCATAATATTAACAAAGATCATGATGACATTTTTTTTTTTTTTGGTGTTTAGAGACCCACAAGGATGGGGGTGAGAATCGATGTCAAGATCTCTTGAAATCGGGAGAGAAGTTCTAACCACTTGAGATATCCTTCACTCTCATCATGATGATATTATGCAAAGAACATTATCTAATTTAACCTAGCATGGTCCAAAGACAAAATCAAAGAACATTTACGTAATAAGAAGAAAAAATTATATGACAATAAAAGTACATTACAATTTCAATCAAAGTGTAGGGATCTAGGTACTATATTGCGGAATTTATTAATCATATTCGTTCACACCTAATAAGAATCAACATGCACAACACATAAAAATTCACATATATAATTCTTACATTTGATGCTTGATTTCCACGTAAGAGTATGAATTAGGGAGTATAGAACCTCAAGTGTAATTCCTTTACTTGGTACATGTGCTAGGATTAAACCTTCATTACTGTTAGGTAGTTGAGTACAAACCATATTCTAATGAGAAGTAGGGAAGAAATGGCCACCGCACACACGTCACACGCACGGAGGGAGAGAGAGAGAGAGGGGTTTTGGGTTTGAGTTTGCTCGGTTGCTTGGAATAATCTGATTAATCTAGGCACCTCTAATCATATATCATTATTTATAAATAGAGTTCAAGAGCAAAGCCCAAAACTCCCTTTTCTAAACATATGATCAAGGGCTCAACATTTGGCTTTTCTCTTTTGCTCAATACATCACCACAATGTGTGACCTTGTAAGATTCATTCCATTAGGATTTGGTCTATTTGACTGGCTCAAAGATCATTGATCACGTACGTCTAGAAATAGATAATAACAACCTAAAGAAATGAATTAGTTATGTCCATAATTCGATCAATAATATACTTTCTTCGTTTCTGTTTACTTGACCCATATTTATTATCCACCAAAAGTTTACCACATATAATATGAGTTAAGTAATATGATATCTCCATTTTAGGAATGTTAGTCAAGTAAGTAGAAATCGAGGAAGTATCTAGTAATTGCACTTAATGAAAATACTATTCTTTCAATCTCTTATTTCTTGTCTGATGAGACAAGCTAAGTATACAATCTTCAAAATCCTTAACAGTGTGTTTGGATAGATTAGGGGGAAGGAAAAGAAGGGGAGGGAGGAGAAGGGGTGGGAAGGGAAGGGGAGGGGAGGGAAGAATGAAGAGTTTTCCTTTCAAATCTCTCCATTGTTGGAGAGATCAATTTCTTGCTATTCTATCCCTCTATTTCTTTCCCCTCCAATTCTCTTCCTTCCTCATCTGCGATCCAAATGAGAGATTATCTATCCCTCAATTTCTCTTCCCTTCCTTTCCCTCTGTTTCCTTCAATCCAAACAAAGTGTAAGTTAATTAGTGTTTGATTTTATAATGTGATTGCATCCCATGTTGAGATCAAATTAATCCTCAAATCATTTACTCAAATGTGAGCTCGAATTGTCAAGCAAATGGTTATATAATCCTTTTGAGCATGAACATGCATTTTCACACAATTCTTACTCTACAAGGATCATGACACTTAGGCCTTGTTTAGTTCACCTTATTTTTACTTATTTTAGAAAAAATAAGTTCTGATTAGAAAAATAAGTTCTAATCAGATTAGATCAGAAAAAATAAGTTCAGATCAGATAATCGTTTTATGTGCAGTTTTTTATCGCTAAATATCTTTAATTTCGTAATGAAAAAAATTCTAAAAATCACATATTAATTAAATACACATTATTACGAAACTAACAAGACCCTACTTGATATATTTATTATGTATAAATTATCGTATATTTAAGGTCAAAGTTTGGTCAAATTTGACATTCAGATCAGATCAGATCTGACCAAATAAGATCATATCAGACCAGACCAGATCAAATCAGATAAGCAAATATAAGGCGAACTAAACAAGGCCTTAGGACCTGTTTAGAATCTTTAGACTATTAAAAATTAGGGGAAAAATTCTTAATTTCATTTTATATATAAAAATAAACATAGTCATATGACATCTTGTTTTATTCGTCTCGATGATTATATTATTAAAATTTAATTTTTAGAATTTTTGGTAGTTTGATATTAAAAATATTTACGATCAAAGATTTATATCAATATAATAAATGGGACAAACATAATGAAACGAATAGATGTACTTATTAAAATTCAATTGCTGCAATTTATACTTATTAATAATTAAATATTTTATTAGTCAAATTTACTAGATGGAGTTTAGGTTGACCCACTATAGGTCAAGATGTTTGGGTTGGATAATGACGGGTCGTTTTTAATAGAGCAAATCAAGTCCAGTTGAGCTTAATTATATTCGGGTCAAAGTTGTGTTCGAGTATGGTCGAGTTAAAATCGAATTTGCGTCAAGTAAATTACAGGTCGAGCCATATTGAGTTCAGATGAGCTTCAATTTGAATCTAACCGGGTTTATTTGAATCAAAATGGATTTAATAGACTTTGAATTCAGTCATTTTGTATTTGGTTAGATTTCAGTTCAAAATCAATTGAGTTTCGGTTAAATTTGAGTCGAGTTATTTTGAATATCCGCTCACTCTTAGGTTGAATAATTTAAGTTTTGAATTTTAATTAATCGCACCATTTAGGTTTCAAGTTTATGAAGTAGTGTTGTACTAACTTTACCTACACAAGTAATATATTATCTTTTACTCTTACCAATCCCACTTAAACAAGTATTTTATAATTTTTCTCTTCTACTACTAACAATTATTTACAATCCTCATTTACTACACTTTTATTATAATATTCCCCTTTTTATCTCCACTACAATCAACAAGTCGATAATTAATTAAGTAATACATTTTGGGTCATGTTTAATAAAGGTCGTAGGTAGTTTCGGGTCGGGTAAATAGAGGTCGGGTAAAATGAGGTATTTTTCCGGTATAAATGGTTTTCGGTAAATTTCATCCTGAGTTAGATCGAATTCAAGTCTTGAATTGTCGGACTTTGTAAGTTACGGATTAACAATGGGTCGATACCAAGTTAATGTTGGGTTGATTTCAGATCGGATTTGGAAATAAAGCACTTAAACCCAACTGGTCCGAAAACAGTTTGGTTTCAAGTCAGATAAGTTTTTGACACTCGTAGTCAAATTTCTACATCCACATATGTGCAAACTCGTTTGAAGTAAAAAAAAAAAAGAGTGGAGTACTATGTCTATTTTCTTTGTACGTGAACCAATCATATTTCAAGGCAAATTTGTTTTAGCAATTTAGTTTTCTTCTATAATCATCCATCTTATTACATGGCCGGCAGTTATTGGGCAATAGTACACTTGAAAACTAGAGAGGCGAGCCACTCCTGCTATAGCCTGTATAATAATCCATGAGTGGTACACCTACACTCTTTCCATTTTTCCAACTTCCTGACTTGACAAATCCCACTTTTTTCTCATCACCCACATTTCCATATCATATTTCCTCCTTATTACATAATCTTTAATTCGGTGGTTTTGAAAGAAGTAAGATACGGAGTAATTATGGAGTGTAAAAATCATAATCCTAGCAAATCTTTAGCAGAAATATCAGCTAAAGAACACATTGAAGAAATCAGAACTAAAAAATTCTCAATTGGAGCTAAACACCCTAACCCACTCACCTTTGATCTTCATCGTGCTGTTACTAGACTTTCTGCTGAGCTTTACACTAAAGATGTCCATTTTCTTATGGAACTCATTCAGGTAAATTTTATGTTTTCTATGTGTGACATCATAGGTGTATACGTGTGCACGCACGTATGGTTACGATACTAACTTATCTACCGATTGAGTGTGTATGTGTACGTGTGAGTGTGTGACATTGTTTGTATGTGTACGCACGTATGGTTGCAAAACTAACTTATCTGTGGTCGAGTTTGTTTATTCATATATTTGTTCAAATGCTACATATCATTTTCACTAGCTAAGGTGCAACTATTAGTTGTATGTGCTAACAGTATAACATGCATGCACAAGTTTTGTACTTTGTAAATAATTTTAGTTCAAACTACTTGGGCAGAATGCGGAGGATAATGAGTATGGGGAAGAGGTAGAACCAACCTTAGAGTTCGTTCTCACTAAAAGAGACTTAACCGGCTCCGGAGCTCCGGCAACACTAGTGGTGTTCAACAATGAAGTCGGGTTTTCGATGCAAAACATTGTATCCCTTTGTAGTGTGGGTCGCTCCACCAAGAAGGGTAAACGAGATCAAGGCTTTATTGGAGAAAAAGGTGATTTTTTTTTATTTTTTTGTTTTGATTATATGAGATGCTTTTTTTTTTTTTTTTTTGTTTTTTGTTGTGTTTATCGAACAATTAGTGTTGACAATTTGTTCATGTGAGAGTATATTGTGGCTTTCACTTAAGCTTTTTTCCATATAATAGTATAATTTTTCAGCATGATTGGTTGTAATTTTTTTTTTCCTTGCAATATACCCCCCCTGACACTATTTTGCATAAGAGAGGGGTTGGGGCGTTGGTGTAAGAAGTTTTCAAAGTGTTTTAATTGAATTGTCCGTTTAACTTTTCTAACCGCTTCGTTTAATTGTGCGTGGCAGCAAAAGTTGCTAGTTGAAAACGAAAGAAATTTTAGACACCACTTATTTTGTATGCTGAGGCAGGAGATGCATCTGTAGAATGTAAATTTTGCAAAATTTATACTAATCAAAACCTATTTTCTGTATATTTCTATTCTATAATTAATCAAGAAGAAGCATTTGTGTACCTACATCATTTCCTTAAGCAGAACAAAAGGCGATAAATTCCTTTGTGTCCTGCATATTTGGGAAGGCTCATAAATGTATTCTGTCTTCTTTACCTATGCAGCTTTTGTTGTGGTTAATCTTGGATTTGAATAGAATGTCACTCATTTTGCTGATGTTTGGGTTATGAGTAATGTCTTACTATCATATTGAAGCTATAAAAAATAGGTATTTTGGCTAGTGTTACAAATCTTACAATAGTGAGCTACTATATCATCTGAATCCTTTAGAAGTGTTAGGCTCTTAAGTGACATATCTGATATGGTATAGCAAGGTGAATTGCGGAGTCAGAATAAATCAAATGCCTTATGTGCTATGTTTCATTTAGATAGCAACTGAAAGCAGAGTCTTCTTATCTTTATATATTACATGAGAGCATTCATGAGGATATTTGTATGATGATTTAGATCTAGTTATTCATTATAATCAAGCAATTTGTCACTTATTACGAAAAATTTCCCTCTCCCATTTTCGTGTTTGAAGTATTTAATTAATGAACTGAGAAACTAATGGATGGATTTTGTTGTCCACTGCAGGAATCGGATTCAAGAGTGTGTTTCTGGTGAGTAAGGAACCTCATATTATTAGCAATGGATATAAGGTGAAATTCACTGAAGAACCAGACAGGAGTTGTGGCATTGGTTATATTGTTCCTGAATGGGTTGGAGACAAATTGTTGATTTCTAATATACATAGTGTATATGGAGCAAACAGAACCATTCCCACTACAACAATTGTTCTTCCCTTGAAACCTGAGAAGATCGAGTCTGTCAAAGAGCAGATTTCTCAGCTGCATCCAGAGCTTCTGCTTTTCTTGTGTAAGATAAAGAAGTTGTATGTTCGCAGTAGCAACAGCTACTATAAAGATGCCAGTGATGTATGTGCTATTTCTATATCTCATGAAACTCAACATGTGGTTGTACGGTCCAAAAAAGCAGATTCACGCGTAGTTCATCTAGCTGTTGGTGGCGCAGAAGGTTCAGATGAAGAGACATGCCAGTATTACATTTGGAGGCAAATGTTTCCAGTAAAGACTGAAAACAAGGTTCATGGCTGAGAAGATGTTAAAGAATGGACCATCTCTCTGGCGTTCCCAGTTGGCAATAGTCTAACAAGGGGAACCTCTTCTTCTGTTGGAGTCTTTGCATTCCTACCAACAATGATGGTTACAAACTTTCCTTTCATAATACAGGCAGATTTTTTGCTTTCTTCTTCTCGGGAAAGCATATTATTAGACAACAAATGGAACCTTGGCATACTTAAATGTGTCCCTTCAGCATTTCTCAATGCGTTCACATCTTGTGTGAAAGAGAGTTCTACACTCTTCACCATTGCCAAGACATTCAAGTTTTTGCCTGTAGAATAATCCCCGATTGCTGAACTTGATGAAGTGAGGGAAAGTATCAGGTTGATGTTGTGTGACGCTAAAATCATGCCATATGAAACATTTGATGATGGCTTAAAGTTTTGTAAGCCACTGTCAGCTATGAGAATACTGTCTGACTTCAGACAGGTATTGATCCGCATGATAAAAAATGGTATTTCTCTAGAGGGATTATCCTCATTGAGAATTCATCCAGTAGATGCTTCCCTTGACATCGAAGAATTTGATAAAACTCTTGATTTTCTCTGTGTTTTGTCAACGTCAGAGAGCTTTGGGTGGTACGAGAAATGTATCAGTGCTTGCAAATTACTCGACCAAGCATCTGAAACTGATTACATAGATATATTATGGATTTTTGCTAATAATGAGGAAGTATTTTCTAAGACTTTCTTTATGAGAAATCAGGTTTTCAAGTATACTGATCAAACCGGTCAAGTGGAGCTATGCAGTGCTTGTAAAACCAAGAAAGATGGTCACAGGATTTTGTTTGCAATGGATTCTGAACTTCATGCTTGGCTTAGTTCTTGCAACATGGAATTCAACTGCTCAGGTGATGTGTTTTTCTTGCCAAACTCGACCCAGGCTGCCCTTATTGCTCATGAACAAAATTCTGTTCTGATTGGTTGGCTATCATCTCACGCTAAAATTGAGTGTTGTTCTGCCTATAGTTTCTCTTTATTACTTCGTGATTATATCTTGAACAACACTGAGCAAAATCTTCTGCTCAAACTTGTTCATTTTCTGTTTCATTCTCATCGGAAAGGATTCCTAACTGAGACTGATTTGTCATGCCTCATTTTGTGTATACCAATAATTGATGGGTCTGACACTATTCAAAGAGGGAAGTTTACAACTCTTGTTTCCATGGAAGGCAGCAAATGGTCGGTGTTATTTGGAGGGAAAAATCTACTATCTGAACACAGATATCATGATTTGGGACATGTATACTGTGCCAGTGGAATCTTTGCTGGAGAATATACTCATGAGAAATCACTTCTCAGCTTTATGGATAAGCATACTAGAGCACGAGATTTACCCGAGTTGCCTCCACCAAATATTGCATTGCCCATTGCATCATCTAAATTGACAAGTGAGCAAGCATTTTTACTGCTTGACTGGATCAAGTTTTTCCGAGCTCAGAAAACTCCTCTGCCTGCGAGATTCATTGCCAGTGTTCGGAAAGGGAAATGGATGAAGACAAATTCTGGCTATAACTCTCCAGCAAAGTGTGTTCTTCTCAATGAAATAGGGAAGAGAATACTTGAGATGACATCCTGTGTTCTTAGCGATCTTTCTATCTTAGATGAGGCGTTTTATGAGAATCGCATCAACCTTTATACAGATGAGCTGCAGTATCTGGGAGTTACAGTAGGAATGGATGATGTGCAAAAGGTAGCTATGATCCATTTCAAAGCAGTTGCTTCATCCGAGATGAGCAAGCACTGTGTTATTTCTCTGTTGACATTTATCGGTCTTCTCAAGGAAAGGGATATGCTTGACAGTGGATGGTTAGCGACAATGAGGAAAGGTAGGTGGCTCAGGACTTCCCAAGGGAGCTGTGCACCAAGTAATTCTGTTTTTCTAAGCTCTGAATCAGATTCAGAAGCTGTTTGTCGCATTACTTGCTTACCTCTAATTGATAGATTTTTCTATGGGAGCAAACTCGATTCCTTCTCAACTGAGCTGGCATCACTTGGTGTAAAATTTGATCAAGAAGTGTATGGATTAGTCACTGAAAAACTCGTCTTTCCTGTCAACCCTGCTTCCATGACAAGTAATTGTGGCTTCTTCCTTCTCGAGTGTCTAAGAAACTTGCAGCAACCAGGTGCTACTGCCTTTATTGAGAAACTGAATTCTCAACCTTGGCTGAAAACCAACCTTGGGTTCAAGTGTCCGTCATCAACCATACTTCATGGTTCTAACTTGGGTATTCTACCCAGTATTGTTGAGGTTCCTGTTGTAGATGAAGTGTATTACGGAAGATCAATACAATCTTATACAAACGAACTGAAAGCACTTGGTGTTGGATTGGATTTCAGTGGCACGTTGAACATTGTGGCCAATCAATTACATGAACATATATCATCTGGCAAGATGTCACCCTCAAAAGTAATATTACTGCTGCAAGGCATCAGGAATATGTTGAACACCACACCTGATCATTTGCATCAGATTCGTGAGGCTTTGTTTGGAGAAGCACTTTTCAAGACCCACTGTGGTTTCCGGAGGCCTAGTGAATCCATTCTTTCTACTCAGTCTTGGGCGTCTATCTCACTGTTAATAGATCTTCCAATGATTGATGATTCATACCATGGTATTGACATATATGGCTACCAAGATGAGCTAGAGATTCTTGGAGTTATAGTTGACCTGGAAGAAGGAGCTCATTTCGTTGCTAAGGGTTTGAAAACACCGATAAAGACAGACCAAATCACTGCTGAAGGTGCTTTAACTTTCCTCAAATGTATCAGAATTCTAATGTCACAAATCTGCAATGAGAATTTTTCACTTTCCCCCTTTCTTGAAAATGTTATGTCCAGTGAGTTTTTGAAGACCAGTGAAGGTTATAAAACCCCTAAGCAATGCGTATTACTTCATCCAGAATGGAAAGATATCCTTCAATATACTGATTTGCCATTTCTTGATGAGGTTTACTATGGCAACCGTGTTTCTGACTACAAGGATGAGCTGCAAAGCATTGGAGTAAAAGTTGATGCAGCGGAGGTTTGTGCTCTCCTCTTCGAATCCCTTTACTCACTTAACGAGTCATCATCAGTAAAGCGATTCTACAAATTTTTGCACAAGTGTTCCAATGATTCAATTTTTCCTGATAAAGCTAAAGAGTCTAAAGTGTGGATACCTTGCCAATATGATTCTGACAAAGGCGAATGGGTAAGTTCAGAGGTCTGCATAGTTCATGGTAGGGATGGGCTTTTCCACAGTCTGTTTCATTGCCTGGATATCCATTATGAGGACGCATTGCTTGACTTGTTCTCTCGAGCCTTTGGTGTAGTGGAAGTTCCTGGATTAGATCACTACATGCAGCTATGGCATAGCTGGGTGAAGAGCGTGGATCGCCTACTATCTTCTTCAGAATGCCACTCTTTTTGGAGCTTTGTTCTTGACAACTGGACTCCAGAGACCGAGAAGGTTCTAAAGCAAAACCTGACTGAATTGCCTGCTGTATCATCAACTTCAGGAATCCGACTCCTTAGAAAGGAAGAGGTGATTTTGCCAGATGATTTGCATCTTAAAAAAATGTTCATGAACCTTGATAATTGCCCTCCATATGTATGGTTTCCAAAAGGGAGCATCACCTCATCTTTTACTCCTGCAAAACTCCAGCTTGTATATGATTCTCTTGGAGTGAAACGCCTGTCTGAATCTGTCAAGCTTCAAGTCAAAACTTGTTCTGTGTTTAATCAACAAAGCCTATGCGCTGACATGAAAAAGAAACTCATCTCCAGAGGTCTAATAATGATCGTGCTTGCTTACCTTTCTGGCCCAAAGGTTAATTTGGGTGTGAAATTGAGGCATGAAGCTGTAATGACGATTCTCAACTTGTCAGTATATGAGTGTAATGGACCAATACTAGTGAACTATGCATTGAATCTGCCTGGTTGCAAACCATATGTAGTGGAATCTCGAAAGCTGGTTCATTGGAATAAGGAGTCATGCATGCTGCTCATTGATAAATCTTCTTATGGAAGTCGAAAGTTGACTATGGAATTCGGGAGTTGTTTTTCACAGGAGCTTGCTGAAGGCCTTCAAGCTCGGGAAAGATCTGTTGCAGTGAGCGATTTAAGAATGATGATCCAGCTGGGTTTTGATTATGAGTTTGAGCAACTGTCTGTTGACTTTCTTCTTACAAGAGAGAATTTGGAGTTGTTGCTAGAAGATGATAAATTTCTTAATGATGTGTTTCCTTTGGAGCAGCTGGAAGCGGATGGTTCCTGCAAACGTATTTTCCCATCCACTCCTTTGCCTTCCTCTAAGAAACAAAGACACTAGTTAGAGGTAAGTTAATAGATTCAAGTTGGTGTTTTACTAAATAATGTACATATATACTTCAGAAATTTGTAATTTGCTGAGGTTGTTAATCATTCTAATCAGCAATTATATTGACTTCTGTTATGTTTTCTTATGCAGATAATGCCACTTTTGGTTTAATATTGTGAATAGCTTTCCTCAATGGCTGATATTCTGTCTTCAATGGCATCCGAATTTGATGAGTAGCTCAATATTTTGATGTAACTAACATTGGCCTGTTTTTTGCTTGTTATCAGAAGGGATCTTTTCTGATTGTTACCTCAGCATTGGAGCTTGAATATCTATATGCTATTTTGTAAAATCTGTAAAAATGCATGGCTATTATTGACTTATTGTGTATATACTGTATGAAACAAGGGAAAGTCTACCTAAAGTACAAATCTTTGTGTTTGTAGTCTTTACCTAAGCTTTTAATTTCTGTTCAGGTTTCTTTAATTTTTTTTTTTTTTTTTTTTTTTTTTTTTTTTTTTTTTTTTTTTTTTGAATGGTGTTCATGTTTCTTCAATTCTTTGTTTCTTTTATTGATTATTGAGTAACAAGCCATTGCAAATTCCGGTTATAAATAATATGGTGAATGGTGAATTCTTGATTAGGATGTCCTAAAATAACAGGCCAATATCAAAATGATGTTGTACTTTGAAAATTCGCAACCTTCCCATCTATATTACTTGAAAGTTGAATTAAAACAAATAGTTTCATAAAATTGAGTACTTTCATTTATATTGGTAATATTATGTATTATGTATTCTCTCTGTTTATAAATAACTGCATTATGGATAGACTTGGCAATTCTAACCCGACCTGAATGACCCGACCCGCGACTCGAAAGTTGACCTAAAATCATTGACCCAAAAATCACCCAAACCTGAACTAACCCGACTTGACCTAAACCCGATCCGAAATGGAGTTGACACGAACGTGACCTGATCCCCGAAATGACCCGACGTGAAATTGACTCGAAACCCGAAGTGACCGGACACCCGAAGTGACCCGACCCGATTTTAACCAGAATTGATAAACCTGAATAAACCCGATTCGAAGTGACCCGATCTAAAGTGACCCAACCCGAAGTGACTCTATTCCTAGTTACAAGTAAATTACCCCCAAGTAACTAGGGTGTTAGAATATTTACGTTTACTTATATCTTTGAGGGTTACCTAGTTATAAGATGGGGGTAATTTACTTAGAATGTTAAGGTTTGCTTTGATCTTTAAGAGTTACCTAGTTATAAATTAAGGGTTGTTTAGTTAGAATATTAAGGGAGGGTTAGTTATATTACAACCTCTGTTTACTTTTAGTTGCAATTTTGAAATATTTTATATCTCACAAATAATATTCCAAAGTTGCAACTAAAAGTTAACTGAGGTAGTATTATAAATTACCTGGTTATATATCGAGACTTCTTACATTCGCATTTCAAAGGTTACCTAGGTAGTAGCTAGTTATAGGGGATAGTTAGAATTCTAAGGGTATCTTATACTAACAACTAGCTCTTGGGCCCGAACAATACATGGTCTACTTATAATAAAATAAAGAAAAATTGCCCTAAATAATCCCACTATTGGGTTAATTTTAAATAATCCGACCTTTGTCCGGTTAGCTCAAAATAAGTCAACCTTTTAATTAGCTAAAAATAAGTCGACTTTTATAGAATATCTTCTCAAAATGAGTCATTACCTGTTGAATTTTGGTTTAACCGGCTGTTTCGATAATTATGCCACGTGTCATGATGTGGTTGGCCTATTTTTTAATATAAATTAATTAAGATTTTTTTTTTATTAATTAGTATTTTATAAAAACTTTTTTCATTTAATTGTATCCCACAGCACAGCCACCCCGTAGCCCCGTACCCACTGCCAGCCCCCTCCCCACCAGCTCTCCTTCCACCGGCCGCCGGTCGTAGACCACCCGTCCCTGCGCCGGAGACCCCATCCCCAAACCCTTCCCTTTCCCGTCATCCCCACCCCAACACTCACCCTTCTCTCTCCTCTTTCGCTCTCTAGTTCGCCTGAACTTCTGACAAGTTTTGATGAATAAGTGTTTCCTTGATTTTCATTCCAGTAAATCATGTACTTATACAACCTATCTGAAGGTAAAGCCCACGCATATGTAATATGTGCAGCCTACACAAGCCCCAATAAATTCACTGAAGTCGTTCAACGAATCTTCCTTCGGGTGAATTTTCGACGAAAGGGAAAGGGGCCGGAAAGGGATGGATGGAGGTGTCGTGGGTGGGGGAAGGGAAAGGAAAGGGATGGGGTCGTCGGTGCGGGTGGCAGAGGGAGTGGGTGGTCTTCGACCAACGGCCGGTGGAAGGAAGCTGGTGGGGAGGGGGGCTGATAGTGGGTTCGGGACTACAATGTGGCCGTGGGATTTTTTTTCGGGTTTTTAACTATATGCCCCTAAAATTTTTGTTTATACACCATATACCCCCTAAACTTTTTTAAATTCATCATATACTCTCGTGTTTTCACAAAAATACATCATATATCCTTTAATGACTAATGATTATTAATTTCGTCAATTATTAGAGTTAATTATGAATCGAAACTACCCTAAATACATTCTCAATTTCTCCTACCCCTGAAATCACCCATATTCCTTTTTTTTCCACCCCTAAAACCACCCTATATTTCCTTTTCTTATCCTCCTAATCAATCATACAGATATGGTTATGAAGATTTGAAGTGGTTTCGGAGACCGGAGAAAGGAGAGGACTAGTTTTGGGGATGAGTGAGAGAGATCTAAGGTGGTTTTGATATATAATTAACCAAATTCTACTCATCTTATTTTCATTAGGGGTATAGTATATGGTGAATTTTTGTAACAACTTAAGGGTATATGGTGTATTTGAAAATTTTCATGGGTATATGGTGAATAAACAAAAACTCAGGGATATATGGTGAAAAAATCGTTTTTTTTTTTAAAGATTTTTTTATTTGTTTATTTAACATAATTATACGTAATATATAATAAATTATTTTTTTATTAATAAAATGACTTGTTTGATAGATTGTAGGTCATTGGACTTATTAAAATTAAATATCTTTAAAAGATCGACTTATTTTGAGTTAATTGAAAACTTGGCTTATTTTAAGCTAATCACCCAAAGTTGGCTTATTCTTGACAAATTTTTCTTATATATCGGGATTTTTTACATTAGAATTTCAAAGGTTACCTAGCTAGTAGCTAGTTATAAGTCAGGGGATAGTTAGAATTTTAAGGGTATCTTATAATAACAACTAGCTCTTGGCCCCGTACAACGCATGGGCCGCTACTCATAATAAAATAAGGAAAAAGTGCCCCGAAATAATCCCACCTTTGGGACGTCCGCTTAAAATAATTCCACCATTGAGTTATTTTTAAATAATCCGACCTTTATACGGGGATACCCAATCCTCTCCCAACGATTCTAATCGGTCATGTAACTTTTTATAACAAGTTACCAGACATGTGGTGTCCAGTGATTGGTCCTAAAAAATAAAAAATTGAAAAATTTAATTATTTTATAAAAAAAAAAAAAATAATTTAATTGATTATTTTGAAAAAGCCCCCCATCAACCCAAGCCACCTGCCCGCCGCCCGTTCCCGCTGGCTTAGGTGCCGGACTCTCTTGCTCGCAGCAAAGTCACCGTCAACACCAACACCGACCATTTGACCACCGTATTCCCACCTCGTCACAAGTAGACCGAGTAGCAACGAATTGAAACCCCAACCCTAATAACCCCACTATCGACCAGCGACAAACACCTAGCAAACCCTAATCAGAGACGATTTCAACTAAGGTGGGGGTATGGCTAAAGGTGGCTAAAGTAACAGTTCAAGTAGGGTGATGGGGTGGTGGTTTCGGTTCAGTTGGTGAAGGCAATAGTTGTTTGGTAGGTGATCTTGAGTTGGGGTTGGGTGATGGTGGCTGAGGTGGTGGTGAGCTGGAAACCCAATCCCAACCCTAAACGCATTCTCTGTCTCAATCCCGGCCCATTCCTTTTCTCCCGTTCCGATTCCGGTAACTCTCCCCTTCCCCCGACCCTATTCTGGCCTTCCTCCTCTTTCCCCGGCCACAATTTTAGCCTCCCTCACTTTCCCCTACCTCGAATAAGGCCGGCCATACCACCCACTATAGCGACGAAGACGACGTGAGCTTCGATCTGATGGTCGGGGTTGGTGGAGGAGGTGGCTGGGGCCGGTGGACGACGATGTCGTGGTGTGGCTGGGACTTGTGGATGAAGGAGGTGGATGGTTGGTTGCCTTTTTTTGTTTTTTTTTTCAATTTTGTTTTTTAATTTAAAATTTTAGAAAAATTGTATAGTGACACGTGTACTTGAACCAAAAAAAAAAAAAAACATTTTTAACAGGTGACCGGTCACTTGGGAGTTGGGACTATTGGGAGGAAAATGGGTATTAAGGTCGGATTATTTAAAAATAACCCTAAGATATTTTTAGCGAATGCTTCAAAGGTGGGATTATTCCTACCAATTTTTCCATAAAATAATGTAGTCAAGTTGCGGGGCAAATTCTTAAAATGCACCCTTAAGCATTTAAGCTAGCTGTACCAACTATTTAAACCCCCATTTATACACAAAATGCACATACTTCATACTCCTTTAATCTTCTTCCAACCTTTTTTATTTCCTTATCTCTTTATTCTTACATGAATGTTTCTCTCTTTACTAATTGTTTCCTTTATTCTTCATTTTGTTTGATTTTTTCTCTCTCCTCTTTTTTTTTTTTTTTTTTTTTGACATTGTCTTCTTCTTTAACATACTGTCTCTCCTCTATTTTTGTATTATTGTTGATTCATGATGGATTTAATTGGTATTTTTAAAGAGATAGTTGATGCAGGTTAGTTTATATATTATTGATTGGTAATTTGGTTTAATTAGGTTATAGTTTTTGAATTTGTGATTGATATTGCATATATAGTTTTGTGTATTTTGTCAATTTGTAATGTCATGAATTTGTGATAAATATCAATTGATTGTGGTATTTTTCTCTCCTCTCTTTCTTTTTTTTTTTTTTTTTTTTTGATTCTTAATCTATCTTGTTATACATCGGTATATAATTATTTTCTCTACATATGATGAACCAATATTAGATTTAAGTAGACCTGGCAATCTTGACCCAGACCCGATGACCCGACCCGAATGACCTGATCCATGACCCAAAAACATTGACCCGAAACCTGAAATTGACCCAACCCGACCCGACCCATACCCGACCCGAAAATGGAGTTGACCCGTTTCTGACTCGACACCCGAACTGACCCGACCCGAAATTGACCCAAATTGTTTGATCCGAACAGACCCGATACTCGAAATTGACCTGAACAAACCCGACATCCGAAATGTCCTGAACTAAAATTACCTTATAATTGAACTTAAAATGTCTTGTACCAAAAATAACTCAAATTATTCATCTTTAATCGTAGATAAGCTCATAAATTGAATTGGTAGTGTTTGTTATAACAATAACAAAATATATACTGCGTATAAAATTATTGATTTGAGCTTGATTCACAAATGAAACAACCCGAGCATGACCCGACCAGATTTTGACCTGACCCGAATATGACCCGACCCGAACATACCTGACCTGAAATTGACCCGACGGGAACTGGGCCCGATTCCTGACCCGAAGTTGACCCGAAACCCGAATCAACCCGACCCGACCCATACCCGACCCGAATGTTAGCTGACCCGAAATGACCCGACCCAAACCCAACCCGAATGACCCATTTGCCAAGTCTGGATTTAAGGGTATATATTTAGAGTTAAAATAATTATAATCGAACTTGTGTATAATTTCTGAAAAAAAAAAAAAAAAAACTTAGTACTTTAAAAATGAACATTAGTACATAAAAATTAAAAAATGAACATTTATCATTAATAATTATATACTATGAATTTATACCTATTTGAATATGTGAAAATCATGTACACTAAATGTTCATCATTTTTTTATGACGTGTTCATTTTTAAATACTAAGATCTTGTTCTAATTTACTGAACTGAGCTGAATAGAACTGTTTATGAGAGAAGGAAATTAGGAACTAAACTGAATTGAATTGAATTAAACTGAGCTGAACTGAACTGAATTGAGCTGAACTGAACTGAACTAAACTAAACTAAATTGAAATTAAGCTGAAGAGAACAGGCCTTAAATGTTCACTTTTTAATTTTTTTTTTCAGTGTTCCCACCTGGTTTACCCTTTGGGATTTCCCGGAGGCTGCTTTTTTACTTGCTTTTCTCGATCAAGCATTATTCAGGGCTCAGTTTTGGGTGGTTATGTTCCGTTTTCCTCCTACTTGTTGTTGTAGGAGATCAAACACGTAGTCCTTTCTACCATGTGTAGCCCCAATCACCAGTATCCAAACAACCAATTAGTTCAATTTTTTTTTAATACATTCATATATTTTTATGAAATATTCATTTTATTATCAGGTGGATATGCTCCCTATTCTATGATAATATGATAAATGTTCATTAATTTTTTTTTATGTGTTCACTTATTATTACTAAATGTTCATTTTTTTCCTTGTTCATATTTTATTACTAAATGTCCTTTTTTTTTTTTTTTTTTTTTTTAATTTATGTGTTAATCATTTTTTTACTAAGTGTTTGTTTGTAAGGTTGTGGTCCAGTAAATCTATAATTATATGATAATCATGTTCATTTTTAAAATACTAAATAATCAATTTTTTAAGGCAAATTTGTCAAAAATACAAAACTTTTAAATGTACCATTTTGCGAAAAAAAACTTTTAAAAATCTTTATCGTTAAAAAAAACCCGAAGTTAAAAATTTTTTGTTCAAAGAAACCTAGTATCTTAACTTAATTAACCTCTAATCTCTTCTAATTACTCTCTAACACTCACTTAACTGTTTAATAATTAGATTAATTTATAAATTAAAAAAAATAACAACCACCACCACTCTAACCACCAACCCAGCCACCTTCCTTTCTTTCCCCTTCCCCTGGAAGCCACTCCCACCACCGGTGACCCAACTCCATCGCCGCCGACCCCCTTCCCTTTCCCTCTTACCACCTCAGCCACGAAAACCACCTCCAAACGGCCCGAACCCCCACCTACGGCCGATCCCCTCTAAAACCCTAACCCCGACAACCTTCCTACCCACCACCTCAGCTGCGAAAACCACCCCAACAACACCCACTCGACCGGAATTCCCGAAATACCACCGCCCACAGACCTCGATCTCGATCGGAATTTCTGAACGGACTGTGATTTCTTCCTCCCTCTTCTACTTCACTTTTTCCCCCTTTTTCAACCACCATCAACATTCAACCATTTACAGTTATTCAATTTTGAAAACCCGAAAATGACGCTTGAAAACATGGCGTCGAAAATCGGAAACTGCCATTGACGGGGTTGATTTGCTTAATTTGTGGAATTTGTTATTGATTTTCTGTTTTTTTGCTTTAGGTTTTGATAATCTTAAGGTGGTTTGTCGGGTTTAGGGTTTCAAAAGGGGGTTGGCCGGACGTGTAGCTGGGTCACCGGAGGTGGAGGGTTTAAGGCGACGACTGAGTTGGGGGAGGGGGTTGCTGCCAGGGGAAGGGGAAAGGGAGGAGGGTGGCTGGTGGTTAGAGTGGTGGTGGTGTTTTTTTTTAAAAAATTTATATATTAAATAGTTTAGTGAGTGTTAGAGAGTAATTAGAAGAGATTAGAGGTTAATTGAGTTAATTAGTGATATTAGGTTTCTTTGAACAAAAATTTTTTGAGTTCGGATTTTTTTTAAGGATAAAACTTTTAAAAGGTTTTTTTTCGCAAAATGATGCATTAAAATGTTTTTTTTTGACAAATTTGCTTTTTTTTTTAAGTATTCACTTTTTAGTACTAAATGCTCATTTTTTTACGTGTTCATTTTTAATTAATTATTTAATGTTTATTTTTTTACGTGTTCATAGTTTTTTTACGGGTTCAAATTTTTTTTACTATATGTTCAGTTATAGGGTGGCGTGCAACTATCTTAGCTGCACCCTCGCTGGTATTGAGGTTGTGGGAGTAGGGGATGGGGAAGGCTTATGAGAGTTTTTTTTTGTTTTATTTGTCTATTTTTCTTTAATTAATAAAAAAAACCAATTTCGAAAGCAATACGTGTCAAGTCACCTCCTCTAATCGGTTGCCTCCTAACAAAATCTGTCATGGCCTGTTAAAAGAAGATTGATGTTAAAGGTGAGATTATTTTTGAAATAATCGAAGATGCATGGGATTGTTTTCCAGGAGATTGATCAAAGGTGTTCTTAAAAAAATAAAAGAAGATCTCTAAAAAAAGGAAGTAATGCACTTATATAATGACTGATTTAGGAAAGTGATGCACTTAAAAAACAAAGATTTTAAGGAAAGAGTGTCATTAAAAAGAAGGAAAAAACTTGTGTGAACTTGAGGATCATACGCGCGCAGCTGACGTAGTCTTTGAAGATAGTGAATTTAATTTTAACATATACTTCGTAGTAACCTTAATTTTTAACATATATATTAACCTTTAATTTATTAAAACTTGTGTGACCTTTAATATTATTGTGAACCTGAATTAATTAAAACGTTATATTAAATATAGTAACTTGATTATAACATAGTGACCTTAATTATTCATATTGACCAGTATATTAAAATTTTCATTAAAAAAATTAGGAAAAGTTTAGATTTTAACACCAGATGAAAACCCGAAAATGGTTTTAAATACCCCCATAAAAAAAAATTAATTTTAACACCAATAATTTTTTCAAAAAATTTGAATTTACCACCACTTAACAGATTTCGTCCATGAATCTGTTAAGTGGGATCTACACTGCCACGTGTCACTTTTTGTTTGGTCAAAAAAACAAAAACAAAAAATAAAAAAATCCTAACACTACCTAGCCACCCCAGCGCCACACCACCTCCCTATTCTTCGCCCTCACCTAGCACAACTGCCAACCCATATCTCATCACTGGCACACCTCCTCCCCCAGCCTAACTCAGCCCAGCCATAACCGCGACTAGCTTCAAATCCCTGACCAACCCCAAATCGCAACCCCATTTCTTTTAAAAAATGACCACGATTTCGGCCATAACAGGTCGTTTTCGTGGCCGTTTTAGAGTTTAGAGTTTTGGTTAGGATGCTTTACGGGTGCAGAATGAGGGTGGGGGGACGATGGGCTCTAGTGGTCTGGGTTAGGGAGGGGGATGGCTTTCAGTGGTTGGGGCTAGGGAGGAGGGTGGGTTTGGTGTCAGTTGGTTGAAGCTACGCGTATGGGGTGGGGATGTGGTGGTGGTGGTGGTGGTTGTTGTTGTTGGATGGCTA
The DNA here is from genome assembly GCF_948465745.1 of Chenopodium album. Taxonomy (NCBI): domain Eukaryota; kingdom Viridiplantae; phylum Streptophyta; class Magnoliopsida; order Caryophyllales; family Amaranthaceae; genus Chenopodium; species Chenopodium album. The sequence goes on along the minus strand of NC_137851.1, from coordinate 37,911,648 downwards.
TTGGTTTTTAAGTTTGTTTTCTTTTTTAATTTTTTTTTTTGAGCAAACAAAAAGTGACATGTGGCAGTATAGACCCCACTAAATAGATTCATGGATGGAATCTATAAGTATTGTAAAATCAAATTTTCGAGTAATTTTTTGATGTTAAAATAATTTTTTTTATGGGGGTGTTAAAAACCATTTTCGGGATTTTTTTATTTTTTTTTTCTGATGTTAAAATCTAAAATATGCAAATTAACCTCTTATGACTTTTATGAGAACACAATGACTTTTATGTTTACATAATAACCTTTATTTTAATATAGCGACCTCTTTTTTTAGTAACAAAACGACCATAATGTCTCTAGTGGTCCACAATCAATTAATGTGAACCAGATCTATTTAAGAGTTTGCATTTAAAACAATAAAAGGGGGTATTCTTAGGTAACTTGCCCACTGGGGAGAGCCAAAATAGTATGTGAGAGCCCTTAGTCAATGTACTCCCTTTATTTTATGATGGTCATAGACTCGTAGTACTTGAACACACATGTTAAAGCACAATTATTTTGACCATTGATGTTTATAACTATTATAAATCACAAATCCTTATATGTGGTTAGCCACACTATGTGGTCAGTCACCGTGGTTAGAGTTACTTGGTCAGTGTTATAAGGGTTATTTCGTCAATGTTTTAGGAGTTATTCGGTTAGTGTTATATGGGTTACTTGGTCAGTATTACAGGGGTTACTTGGTCAGTGTTATAAATAGAGCTGTCAATTTAGGTATTCAAGTCGGGTTCGGGTCGGGTCAAACCAGGTTTCGGGTTTAATTAGGATCAGGTTATGTCGGGTCAATCTAGCCTCAGATTAGGTTCAGGTTCCGGTCGGGTCAATTTCGGTTTAGATTATTCCGGGTCGTTTACCTTTTCGGGTATAGGTCGGGTTCGATTCGAGTCAAATTCAGATCGGGTTCCATTTCAGGTTCGGGTTGTGTTGAGTCGGGTTTAGGCGAGTTAATAGATGGTACATTCGGATTCGGGTTCAGGTTAGGGTTGGGCTAGATAATTATTTGGTCGGATAATCTTAAAGTTAGATCATTCTTGGTTTTGGTTCAAATTCAATTCGAATAATTATCGATGTGGTGAAATTGAACCTATAATTACGCCTTTTATAATTTGATCAAACATTATCAAGATTTTATTAAGCCTATATGCGAAGTAACAGAGAACAAAAGGTATATAAGCTGAACAAATTGTACCAATATTTTGTTAAGGATTGAGGGTTTACCAGAACGAAAGGTGTGTAAAATTTTATTAAACCTTTCATGACTCGGGTCAATAACAGGTTGTGTTGGGTTAAAATCATTTTCAGGTTCTAATCGGGTCGGGTACTAATTCGAGTTCGGATTGTTGTCGGGTCGGATTAAGTCGGTTGACTGTTACTATCAGATCAGGTGCATGTTCGGGTTTAGGTCATAAAGTATTGGATCAAATCGGTTGTCAGTTAACATCAGGTCGATTCAAGTCGGGTTACAGGTCACTAGTTTCATCCCATTGTTCGGGTACAAATCAGGTTCAGATCATTGTCGGTTCAGGTTGGGTTCTCGGGTCGGGTCAGTTTTTAACAGCTCTAGTTATAGAGGTTATTTTGTTCTTTTACAATGAGCCACACGATTTGACTAGTCACACATAAGACGGGCTAATTATAAATAAAAGTATACTCCGTAAAAAAGTTAATATAATAAAAATATAATAAAGATTAATCGAAAACAATTACATTGTACAATTTTATACATTTATACGACGACTAATATCATCACAATAAGATTATTATTGGACCCCATGCATGACGATTGTTTATTTAATTTAAGAAAAGAATACACTGGATTCATGACTAGACCCAAGGATTCGATAAAAAAAAAGAAATATCAGAGATACCAAGCCATGAAAGACAAGAAGAAAAATCCTTGTCTTACATACTGGGATGATTAATCCACCTTAATTTTTATAATCATACCCCAACTTTATTATCCCTTAATATTATTTTATTATGATACACATGACTTTTCTGTGCCCTTTGCTTAATTATACTACCTTAGCTTATTAGCTTTTTCATATATCATTCATTATTATTCTCCTACTAGTTATCTTCCTCTCCCTTTCTCCCATTTTTTCTCATTCTCTAAAACACTAAGAAAAAGATAGGCTAATTCCAACAAGTTATTAAACATTTCTAAAGTCATAACACAACAGTCACCAAACTCACAAGTTAAGCTTAATTAAGGCGTTGGAGAAAAGAAAAAAAATGGGTAGAGCTCCTTGTTGTGATAAAGCTAACGTGAAGAAAGGTCCTTGGTCTCCTGAAGAAGATGCCAAGCTCAAATCCTCCATCGAAAAGAATGGTACCGGTGGTAATTGGATCGCGTTGCCTCAAAAAATCGGTAACTTACCCTAGCTAGATGATCATCTTCTCTTCAATCTCATGATGGAACTTTTATTAGTTATCTTCATATATAAATACTCATGTTAAACAACTAGCTATATATAGCTTTGCTTCTTGTTATTATTATTTTTTGAAAGTTTACCTAAATCAAATCTTATTTACATCACTGTGTTTATAGCTCTCTTTATACAGTAACAATTAATGACATGTATATAAATAAATAAATTTTTTTTATGTATATATAATTATTGTTAGCTGTTTACATTCTTAGGGCTTAAGAGGTGTGGAAAGAGTTGTCGTCTTCGATGGCTAAACTATCTCCGGCCTAACATCAAACATGGAGGATTCTCAGAAGAAGAAGATAGAATTATTTTAAGCCTCTATGTGAGTATTGGTAGCAGGTATGATTTTTTTATTTCTTAGGTTTGTACAACCATTTAATCAAAATCTAAGAGCAATACATTAACACATATATGTATATAAGTACGTACATAGAATTAAATGGAAATATTTATGATTTTGGATGAACAGGTGGTCTATTATTGCAGCACAATTACCAGGAAGAACAGATAATGATATTAAAAATTATTGGAACACAAGGTTGAAGAAAAAACTCCTAGGAAAGCAAAGGAGAGATCAACAACAAGTTCGAAAAGCCAACAACCTAATCATAAAGCAAGAGGATCATACATTGGTTGATTCCATTCCGTTTACCTCGAGTTTTGTCAATCATAACCAAATCCCATATTGGCCACCCCAACTTACTACCAATCTACCTAGTGCAATTTCAATACCGAATTACTCGAATTCTTCATGTGAGAATTTCCAAGGTCTTAACAATGATCACACATCACTTCGAAAATTGTTGATGAAGGTTAATGGAGGACATTATGATAGTGTCAATAATAATCCTCAATTTTTGCCTCATCATAACATTACTTACCCAAGTAATAATAATATCACACAAACAGATATCAACCTCTCTAATACTACACTCCCCTTAGACACCATGATTGGTACATGTGAAATGACAAATAATTCGACCAACTTTAACCCTCAAGGTGAAGGCGGTGTAAGGATAGGGATGATGGAAGGGCAAAGTAGTACTTTCCCTCCAGAACTCGAGGAGTTGATGAGTAGCAACCCCCAAAGGATAGTGGCAGAAGATGGACTAGAGTTCCTTTACGGCGATTATGGCAACAGTTTTGTAAACAATGATGGATCAACGTCAGATACTACAACTTGTGGGGAGAGTTCAGGATGGGTTGAAATGAGCTCTTTGGTGACTCTTCCTAATTTGGAATCAGATTGTAGTGTTTTGGTTCAAGAAATTGGTGAAGAAAATCGATTCGAAGAGCCCTTGAGGTACTCTAGTACTAATGATCTATAGTGTTTCGTTTGTGTGGTTAAGTGTATGTGTGTGTGCCTATGAAAATTGGTGTAAATTCTATTTACTATAAAGAGTGGAAGAAATCTAATATGTTTTTGTGATTTATTTCATCATATTTTTGTTTGTTTTTCGGATAATATTTCTTGATAACACAATTTCATATATAATAAGCTCATGAAATAATGTAGGTGTACTTTTTTTTCTTCATTTTTATTTATTTATTTATTTATATATATTCTAGTTTATTTGCAGTTGTGAATCTGAGTATAATTGTAAGTTCAAATATATTAACATATAATGTGTCATAACTTCAAAAGATTGATCGAGAATTGAAGTTGGTTGATTTTTTTATCATTTTGATTTTGTTTTTAAAAGTTTTGTCCTGTTTTTAAATCGTTCTTGGATAGCTCAAGCTATTGATAATGTGATAAGGGTATATGATTAGAAGATTTAGAATCCATTAGCATATACAAGTATATAGTACATATAAAGGACTATTCTTCAAGGTAGGTGGATGTGCAAGAATCCTATGAAGATTATATATAAGAGAATGTATTTGGTTTGCACTTTAAAATTTTATATGGTTTTTGTGATTTTCTCGGTTAATTAATGAACAAAACGATATTCATACCTCGGGTGTATAGTAATTTTACTGTTTAATGTTTTATATTGGAATACGCCTTAACAAATTTTGGGGTGGTTTTTCTTGATTTGATTAAAAATAACGGGCAATTATATGAATTTTAAGAGGCAATTTTTTATTTTTATTTATTTCAATAAAGTATTGGTAACTTTTAGTCTATACATGGAGGACATTAATTCGTTTTTAAGATTACTTTATATTTGTAACGATATTTAATGTATACCCGTCTTGTTTACAAGTTTATGCTAAATAAAAAGATGTTAGTTAAAGGTGGGAAGTACTAAGTACACTTTTAATCAAAAGGAAAAAAAAAAAAAAAAAAGGAGGTGGGAAGTACAATAGGGCTAAGAGTAAGGACAAGCAGAGAAGTAGATACCCTAAATATTTGTAAACGACATTCTTACAGAATATCATATAACTCTTTTGCCTTCTGTTATTCTGTTAACATGCATGGTGTTTGTTGCTATAAACCATACATATATTCTCTCTTTCTTTGTTAAAAAATTAAAGTGATCTGGCAAATGTCAGACTTATTAAGCATTACTTTGCGCATTTTGGAGTTGTTTTTTTTGGTTATGTTATACACTTATGCTTAGTCGGAATTACATTACGGCTATTCTTTTTAAGCAGAACTAATTTACTACTTGTGTGTTAGATACTGCTTACTAGATTAATTAAGCTTACAATAACTCCACTTCATTTGATCTAAGCAAATATTTACTTGTTTTATATATAATCTGATTAGACCAGGCCAATTAATCTTTTTAATTGTTTTATAAATATTCTGATTAGACAAATCCATATATTATTAATCAATACTAATAATTCAAAACAACTCATTTGTTATTTTCAAGGATTAATATACAACATAAGCTCAATGTTTAATAAATGAGAAATTAGATCAGGTAAAATAACATAGTCTCACTCTTATATACGTTGTTATTATTCCAATCAAATAATAATGCTTTCTCAATACAAATGAATTATATGATCATATGATGATTTATGAATTTAAAGAGGAAGATTTTAATTTATTGCCAAAAAAAAAGAAAAAAAATAATATAGTGGAAAGAATCAACCAAAACTAATGCTTATTTCAAGTTTGATGCATTGCTAGTTTTCACCAAAAAAATGTTACAATCTATAGTATGTAAACATAGCACAAAGTATTAAAAAGTGTTACCAATCATGTCCATATATATGCACCACAGTGAAATTTAACTGTTGAAAAATACAAACTTTTATATGTGGCTAATCACACGGTGTGATCAGCCACCATAGAGTTACTTAGTTTTATAGGGCTTATTTAGTTAATAATATAGAGGTTATTCTGTTAGTGTTGTAGGGGTTACTTGGTTTTTTTTATTAATTTTTAGCAATGAAACAATTACTTCGTATTTTATATCAAAAGTTTCAATTATTGAAAATTACCCAAGTAACAACCCGTGCATCGAACGGACTAAAAAGCTAGTTTTTCTATACCTTATTCTAGAATACACACCGTTTACATTTCAGATACGTACACAACTCGTTTTTGAGTGATGGTGATGAACAATTTTCGTTACCGATTCCGAGTACTAAAACTTTCCTAACCCTCAATTTGATTTAATTTAACCTAACAATAGGGACAAAATTCTTCTTATGTTGACTTGGTATCATGAAATGCAACTTTGAAATTGAAATATGTCAACCACTTCTAACAAATCATGACCCCTCCTCAGGAGAAAAACATTTATTTTGAGGCAATAATCAATCAGCATAAAAGACAATTTTTGCATTGACTTCGATCTAAATTACAACTGTAAGCAACGTCTACAAGAGCATTCACTGATTCCCGTAAGTCAAGTCACTGCTGAATGATCAATTACCAAGTTTGACGTTCTACTACATCGTAATCAAATATGTTACGATATATTAGGATATGTCTATATTGTATCGTTGGCATATGATAGATTATGAAATCTTTTGATCTTATCTTTGATACTAGGGTGAATTGCCTAGCATTGTGCGTAGTAATTGTATTTAAGCTGCCGCATATGATGAATAAATTCAAGCTTTTGCCTCATTATAATCTCATTTGGCTGTCTTCGGAAAAAAAAAAAAAAAAAAAAAAATCTCATTTGGTTATGCGGATGGTACATTTCACAAAATACTATACCCTGCTTCTGTCTCATATAAGACTTAAATAAAGAGTGAGGATAGCTCAAATGGTTAGAACTTTTCTCCCGATTTCAGGTAATTCTGGGATCGATTCTCACCCTGTCCTTGTGGCTCTCTATACACCCAAAAAAAAAAAAAAAAAAAAAAAAAAAATAAATAAATACTTAAATTTATAATACAAAGTACTCCATAACTTTGATAGGCTACGGTACCTAGAGATGTGATACTGGTTTTGTATATGATAACTCCTAAATTATTCATTTAAGTAGCATCAAACGAGCAAATTAAGCGTGGTGTACCGATGTTAGAAAAAAAAAAAAAAAAAAAGGAAAAGAAGAGAAAAGAAGGGGCTTTTATTTTCTCTTTTCAATTGAACTCCTTCAATTTTGAAAGGAAAGGAAAGCTAAAAATTTGTAAACTTCCTTTCTTTTAAATTCTCATGTCATTCATCAAACCAAACATGGGAACATATTAAAACCTTTTCCTTTCTTTATTTTTTTTTTCTAGCCAAATCCCTTCAACCAAAAATGGCATTAATTCAAATAAATAAATAAATAAATAAATAAACTCTGCATAGAGCAACTAAGCAAGTGATTAATGAAAAGATAAGGTATTGGGTGCAGACGTCCACATGCAAATTTGGTGCGGGAGCCTTGGCTGATATATTTTACTTATTGGCTGATATGTTTCATGTGTTGACTGATATATTTCATTTTTTGGCTGATATGATTTTTGTGTTGACTAATATATTCTTTTTGTTGGCTGATATGTTTATTTTATTTTATTTTTTCCCTTTTGTGCTGATATCAAACAACGATCATTTGGCTTATATATTTCTTTAGTTGGCTGATATATTTATTTTGTTGGCTAATATGTATATTTTAATTGTTGGTTTATATGTTTTATTTTGTTGGCTGATATGTTTAGTTTGCTGGCTAACATGATGCTTTTGTTTGCTGATTTCATACTTTTGTTTGTTGATACGCTTCATTTATTGGCTGATATGTTTCTTCGGTTAGCTGATAAGTATCTTTTGTTGGCTGATATATTCTTCTTGTTGGCTGATGTATTCCTCTTGTTAGCTGATATGTATCTTTTGTTGGCTGATACGTTTTTACTGATTGACAGATATATCCTCTTCCTTTTTCTCTCTTGTTAGCAGATCCTCACGCTACCTCAGTCTATCTCCTTCTCCTGCTCCTCACACCACCCCTCACTCCATCTCCTTCTCTTGCTCCTCAAGAAACCCCACACTCCCTCACCTTCTCCTTCGTTCCTTAATTCCCTTTCCTCCTCGACAAATCAGTCCGGTCACCAACCATCGCTACGCTGTTTTGCTGCCATCGTTCACCGAACCTACCGCACCCCACCAACCATGGCATCACCAGCCGTAAATCGCCAACCACCGAACCCACCAAACACCACATCACCAACCACCGACGCCAATGCCGTGCCATTAACACCTCCAATCGTAAGTTTTTTTTTTGTTGATTTAGGGTTATTTATTTGTTTTAATTTTTGATTTGTTTTGATTTTGGGATTATTATTTGGGAATTTTGGAGATGTAGATCTGGATTGTGGCTTAGTGTGTCTGATTTTACAGGTGGTGGAAGGACGGAGGCCGTTGCCGCTACTGCTACATTCTCATCCGCACAAACTATTGGGTGCAGACGTGTTGACATGTTGTCTAGCTTTGATTGTGTGCTGTTAAATTGTATAGATATTGTGTTGTCACATAGAGATGTCAAAATATGACCAAACCAACCGGATTCGAAGTTGACTCGAAAAACATCTGATTGAGGTTTTGATTTGCATGGGCGCAATAATTTAATATGGCTCAAGTTTGAAATTAGATTCGACCCGATCTGACCTTACCGAACTCAACCCAAAAAATCCAAATTGACACCGACATTGTCACATGCATTTATATCACCCTAACACTCTCTACATGTCATAAGAAACGAACTTGTGATCCAGTCCCGCTTGTGCCTAATTCGAAGGCTAGCTCAGCCATCACAAGCTCCGATCACGATGTTTTTAGGTGTTGCTTTGTGCTCACAACCTCGTGAACTAACGTGGTTTGCGCCTTTGCCATCAAAAGACAAGAGTGCACCGCATGATCCAGTGTGAAAGCACTTAGAGTCTTAGACCATGACAACCGGACAGTCAAGCAAGGGAGTAATCATAATCCGTAAATTAATTAAAACAGATGGTTCTGAAGGTATTTGTCTATGGATAATTGTTGTAAAGTTTTCTACGAATTACAATAGCATATTACAGCCTTAACTCAAGGGCGGCAACACCCTTTTATTTTTATTACTACGTATTATCTTAACTTTAGAACTTATTATTATTTTAGTTATAGGTACTACTACGCAAGTACGCATAACAAATTTGGGTTACGTTAGAAAGATCTTCCAGAAGAAAGAAAATAACATATTCCAACTTTGAAGCATTAAAGTTTGGTATACTTAGAAAGGAATATCCCTTGCTAAGATAAAATGAAACAGAAGAAGCTTAGAAGATAATAACAAAACATGGTTCAAACTAATTGAACTCTTATCTGTCCACATTATTTTTTGTCACCTTTAATGATGGTAATAATCATAAATTAAACCCTTTAATAATTAGTGTTATGTTGTAGGCTAGAAATTTTATATGAATTGGACATTATATAGAAAATCCAAGGTATCATCCTTGTTGGGCTATTTGATGATAAATAAAATGTAAATTACTAATATTTTTATATATTACTAGGGGTCGTCCCTACACGCGTGATTTGGCTAGTCTTTTAGAAAAAATAATTTTTGTAATTGATCCTAATGTCCTACGCCTATATGTATGGTATTATATTAAAATTGTTTGCATATATAATATTTGAAACTTTAGTAGTGTTATTTAGATTTAATGAGGAAGCAGCAAAAATTATCAAATTCTAGAATCCAAATAATTGATAGAATTAAGGAAAAATTGATAGGAAAAATCCCACCTTTGGGGCGTCTGCGAAAAATAATCCCACCTTTGGGATACTTTTAAATAATTCAACCTTTATACCCATCCATAAGAATTTGTATGTTTCTCCATAAGCCAAACCCTTTTATTAACTTTATGAGAAAACACGTTCCAATTCCTACATGCAATGCTTTCTTCAATCCATAATGGATTTCTTGAGCTTGCTTTCAAATCTAGCATTATTTAGATTTTCAAAACCCTTAGACTATTTCCATAGTCTATTCCAAAATCCTATTTTAGGAAGGCGGTTTTGGTATCTATTTTGCCATATTTCATATGCGTAATTTTGCTAGAATAATCACGAAAAGACTTGAGCAATCCGATTGGTGAATAGGTTCCAAATCAACGTTGTAAACAAATCATATCCTTTTCAACAAATCTAGCTATGTATGCATGTATATTTCCACATTTTTGAGTTTTCTTTTTAAAAACTTATTTGCGATTGATGGGTCTTTCACCCTTCATGCAAATTAATCTAGTTTCAAACATGATTTTCAAATGTAGAGTCTATTTCGGATTTTATGGTCTCTACATTATTCGGAATTTGGATTTTGTAAGTCTTAGGTTTATTTCTAACTTTATAGAAATTTATAGGATTCAATCCAAGCCTTTGGTGAATTCTATACCCATACGGGGTAATTACATCAAACGCTGAGTTTCAAGGCGCGTTCAAAGCCCTTTGATTATGTTGATCTTACTCTAACATTTCTGAAATTTTGAGAGTAATGAATTCTCTTTTAAGGCACTTGTAAAGTCCTTTTGAGTATTCTTGATCAATCATTCTCATAAAGCCCTTTAAAAGTCTTTCGAGATTCTCAGTTCTAGTTTGTTGCTTATCTCGATGGTCATCGAATTAATTTTCCTCCCACTTGTCGTTTTGGAAATGCGTTACTTTCCAGAAAGACACCACTTAGAGCAACAAATACTATGTCCTCAATTGGGTTATGAAAGTAATGCCCATAGTCTCACTTGAATGCATACAAAGAGACATGTATATTGTATTTGGGTAAAGTTAGTTGTGAAACAAACAATTAGCTCCAACTTGAGCTATCTTAGCCTTTATTGATCCATTGAGCTCCCACTGAGCCGGTGATCTCCCACTAAGGCTAAGAACCTTAGGCATATACTTGAAAAGACGTTAATGTGGCGTCCTTTCTTAAATTAGACATTTTATTTAGTGTAACATTCGTCATTTGCAAATCTTTAAGAACTTTATAGGAAGGGATGTGATCCATCATCGTTCGAGTCATTTTCAAATGACATCGAGATCTCCGTGAAGACATACTATGTTCTTTGTGGAGTTATTTGTAAAAATTTCAATTTCATAACTTTGAGATGGTCACACTTGGCTCAAGCAAACATCGCTCGATCTAATCTAGACGTTTTTGATATCTTGCCAAGTCGATTCTGTACTTCACTGAACTTTTGAGCTACTCAAGGTCAAGTTTGTCCACATTTGATGAATACAGCCATATTCTTTCAAATTCTTGTGAAACATTGAAGTAATTGAATCCTCTTTATTAGATTTCGGAGTTAATTGTCTATAACAAGAACAATAGCTCCTTACTTTGTCGGTTTCAACAAGTAAGACTTGCTTGCCTTATAACTATTCCTAATCAATCAACTATCAAGAGCCTATCTAATAGAGCCTTGAGTACGTTCTTGTCAATGTGACATTGCTAAAGATGTTCGGAGCACAAATCATGCCCATGACTTGATCTTTGTGAGTTTTCATGTGAGGGAAATGTTTGTTTATAATCAAGCCTTCTTGACTCATGGTTTAGACAACCATTTCATTCAAATGAATTCACAACTATTGATCTTTACTTTGAATGTAAGTCTTTTCGTGTGTAAACTGATCGTTGTTGATTATGGAACATAATAATAACCATTATTCGTTCCAGCCTTAGCTTAAAAGGTCTTTAAACAAAGCATACGACCTTACAACTAATGTAACACTTCTTGCTTCATTCTAGGCTTGTAAGTCAATAACTTAGCTTAACTTCAATGGTTTGAAGTCACTTTCAAAGTGGAACACTCAAGCAGTATCCGATACTTGTGAAGATAACAAGTTGCTAAGGGTTCGTTTGGCATTGCTGTGGTTTTTTGTTTTTTGGTTTTTTGATTTTTAAAACTATATGATATATGTCCCATAATGAATCAAAAATTATATAAACTTATTAAAATCATGATAGTTTTGAATACTGACAACAGAAAAGTGAAAACACCTTTTTCTTGTTTCCTGTTTTTGGTTTTTGGTTTTCAAAAAAACAGAAAAGTGAAAACCAAAAATGATGCCAAACAAGCCCTAAGTTAACTACAATAACATGAACTCATGAGTAGAATTGGAATCTTATTCCTTTTCTTTGTCCTTTGTTTCCTATATTTCTTATCATACATCATTTCATAACCTTTAAGAACCATTTCTTTAAGTGGTATGACTTTTATACTTTTTTAGGCATATTTAAGCATCTAGTGCGCCGTAAAACAAAGTTTCATCTTTTCCTTTAATTCGTACTTGAATTACTACATCAATGAGTTGTACTCATTAGTGTATGAAGAGAAAAGATATGTTGGTTGTCAACTACTGACAATTTGAGTTTTCAACTCAATACCTCATGTTTATCAAAACTACCTAGTATTTTGAATACATGATGTCCAACCATCCTTTCGAACTTAGTTATAAAAGTCATTTATGAGAGTTTGTATTTTAGAAATGCTTTTCCTTTCTTTGAGAACCATTCTCAAAATATTTCCTTTTACCAATCATTGAAAACAATACAATTTGATTTAGAATTCTACAAATATAAGTGCAAAGTATAACCATTTATCAAGATAATAACAAAATAAGTTTGAAATTTAAAAGCACACATGCAAACTTTCAATCTTACTAAGCGTCTTATCCACGCATTAAAATTGTCCCTTTTAGGGTAGAATAAAAACGATTCCAAGATCCCAAAAATAAGAAAGTGATTAAGCATGCTTTGGTTTGTCTTAACATTTAATATTTTAAGGTAAGCAATTCACTTACTAATAGCTCTAAGCTATTCTTGGTTAGATAAGACGTCGCATCCAATGCTTTTCTGACGTTTATCTCCATTGCCACGACATCTAAGGACTCCTTACTGCTATCGTTGAGTTTAATCAAAATCAACGTGTATATGATGTCTTGCTTTGGCAAACCCATCTACATACCTTACGTCCCTAGGAAAGTAGTGATGCCTCGCTTTGGCGTAGCCCATCACTATTCTCATTAGTTCGGTAAGTGTTATTTTGGAATGACAAATTTGACTAGATATTTTAGGGACCTAGGGTTTCTATGTTGGTTGATTTAAGTGAACTTAACTAATCATCACAACATTTGAAATCCTAAACATGCATCTAACATATCATTCATATATAGCACAAATATATATCGAAAACATAATTTAAAAGATGCATTTGGCAACTAGCATGACCCCTTGAAACTTCAAGTCTTCAAGAGTCTTCATTGCAACTTCTTGGCCTCGTCTTCTAAGAATCGCCATCTTCGAGACATCACCATAAATTATGCAACTAATAGTAATTAAGATTAGGACTAATCTAAATATTAAGGTACAAAAATACACAACGGTTCGCAAACCGTATTTAAATTTACAAAATACATAACGGATCGCAGTCCTTATTTACTATCCTAATCGGGCCCCACTAGTTGCCATTTTCATAAAACATGTGATAGAATATTCATTCCATTCATCCATTCACTATACGTGAATTGCCCATGCATTTTACAACAAAACAAGTAATAATGCAACATCACGCGTAAATTAGTCAATAACTTAGGTAGTTAATCCTACTAACGTGCCTAATTAAAACTAGTCAAAGTTGTTAATCAATTATGTGAATAAACACAATAAAATAGCTTAAGTAAATAATGAAGCTCCCACTAAATTCTGCATCTAACTTAATTTAATCCGATTAATTAAGCCGGTAAACCCAAATTTTGCCAAATAAATTTGCAAATGCCAGAAAACCGAGGCCTAGCCTCATTTTATTTAAAATAATTAAACAATTAAATAAATAATTTAAATCGGCAAAAATGCAAAACACATAGCCCCATCAAGCTCGAGTGCCTAGCACCAAGCAATGAGGGTTTCTTTGCTAGGCACGGAGCCTCGGCATGTAGTGTGGCTGTTGCCCGCACAACCCTTGCTGTTGTGCTAGGCTCGTGCTGCCTAGCAGCTACAAGCCGCAGCTCCCCGCAAGACCCTTGCCTTCACGCACCAAGCAGCGCACAAGCTACTTACACACATTCGCACATCGACGCACTAGCCAGCAGCTTCGACAGCCACATGTGGGTAGCGCAAGTAGCCTAGCTAGCTGAGGGGTTGCTCATGGCTATTGTTCCTCGATTTACGTTCTCGTTCTTTTCGGGTTTTTGTCCCGATTTTTGTGTGACATAAAATTATTTCTAATTTGATTTTAGAACCAGCATTTGAGCAAAATGAAAATGAAACAAGTTCAACTTAAATAAATTCAATTTGAAGTGCACAAACCACAAGTCAATTCTAGAACCATTCTTTTATTAATTTTGATTCAACTTGATGCTACAAAATTGAAAGGGCTAATCTCATAATTAATTTAACCAAGTATAAATTAATAATGAGTTTTGACAAAATTAAAAGAGGTTGGAAAATAAAATAATCATCCAATGAAAATAATTCCAACACTAACTTGTGTTCATTTGAAAAATTACATCTTCCAATATGAAGATTAATTAAATTTCAATCACAAGTTTGAACCTTTATGACTTTAATCGACTTGAAAAATTATTAAATCAACATAGTTCAATAAACAACATGAAATCTGGTAAGATAAAGTTCCAACCAACTAAATTAATTAAATTTAGATCTTTAATACTTAAGGACTTTAAAATCACAAATTTTTCACATATGGAGCAATTGATTTGCAATATTGTGAAAAATGAGCCAACCAATTTAAGCACCTATTATAACTTTATAATCATTCTCAAAGAGGCTTATTAATGCACTAAGTCAATGAAATAACCATACACATAATCAACAATTAATATGCCATTAAAAAAAACAAGGTTTATAGATTTAAAAATTTTCGTCAAAATGAAAAATGCCTCTAAAATAGCATTTCTGGACAAAATTTGGCTTATGGACATTCCTATAAGGGTCAAAATTGTTCCACAACATCGATTCGACTTAAAATTCACTAGTCTTGGGTTATAAACTGGGTTCTGGAGCCAAACTTGGAACAAAATCGAGATTAAAAATAATCCAAATGAGCTTCTAATCTAATTAGCAAGCATAACCATAAGTTTAAATCCATTTAAATCACCTTGAAAAATTAGTCACAATAATTAAATGAGCGTGGCGCCGATACGGCTGTTGGGTTTCGTGATGTCCGACATCAAGCGGAACAAAACCCATCCCAAGAACCGTACACAAATTAAAGTAACTAAAACATGCATATTAATTAACTAGTACATAATTAATTAACTAAGAAGAAAAGACGATCATGCCCTTGATGCGTGCTTCGCTCTTTCTTAGAGCTCGGACTTGAAAGCGTCGAGCCCCGCAAATGCGCAAGCCTCCAACATCTCATACCCTTGAGACCCAACCCGAACGGACCCTACCCCGAAGCTTAGTTGGGGCTAGACCAAGAAAGATTAGAGTATTACGAACTTAAATGCTTCTCACCTATTGGGAAATGCCTTATTGAGTTCAACTCAAGTGAATAATCCTAACTCCTAGAGTTGATATTTATAGGCAAAGACTCCCAAAAACTTCAATCATCTTTCTATGTAGGAGAAATGATAGAGTGAGAAAAGTAAGCAATTAATTTAATTTCAAATTAAATTAAATTAACTATGTAATAGTCAAATGACAAGTGTCAACATGTGGGAGGGAGTAGGTAAGGACCATAAACCCATCCTTGAAAAGCAAGCATAAACAAACCAACCCCATGTGCATGGCACACCCCAAGCCTTGGGCCTCAAGGCATGCCACGCTAGCATCCTTGACCCTCGGTAGGGCCTACCTCGCAAGCCCAGCTAGTTGCTTGCGCTTGCGATATGGCAGGTTGGCCTCGCTGGCTGGCACCGCACACAAGCGTGCTTGGCCAGCAGCCTTGCTACACACAATGGCGTGCTGGCCTGGCATACTTAATGTGTGGTTGCGGGCTAGCGCTGCTAGATAGCCTGCCCAACCAGCTCACCCAGCCAACACACAAATGTGGCTGCTGGGCTTGCGGTCGAGGCTAGCGCATGGCTAGCTGCTTTTCTAGCCTTGCACGCCTAGCCCTCGCTTGGCTAGGCCAACGCGCGATGACTTTGTCATTTGACTTATTTTCTCGTCTTCTCGATTCATAAAATCAACTCGACTTACGACGCTCGACTTAGACGCTCGAAGCTCGAAAACCAACGTCTTTGTTCGTAAAACTCTATTGACTCATTTAATCCTTCGGATTAATTCGTTGTTTCGGTTCGGTTACTCGATAGAGTGTGACCCAAAGGGTTTAGTCAAGATTAAGCTGTAATATTAATTATGCATTAATATCACTAATTGTAAGCGTCCTCCAACTAGGCATTCTGGTCACTTGACCTCACTGAATAATTAGCTTTCTAATAATTCCGAATCCTCTATCAGAATAATACACTTGTTCGAAGGACACCATTCCTTTCAGCTAAAATTATGGAAAGGAAATAACAAAAATCCTTCAATTAAGGAGCATAAATTTAGGAAGCTGACTTTTTTTTTTTTTTAATGACAATTTTCATCCAGGTGTACCATGAGCTTGGTACACCATGGTGTACAATGTAAACTTCACACATTATGAGTTGCTAAATTGAGAAATGGGTTGGGTATCATACTTGGGGCGAAGCCAGGAATTTAGGAGCCGGGGGGCTGACTCTCATATAAAGTTTGTTTTTTAAGGAAAAAAATTATTAGAAGTTTTTCGGGAAAAAATGTAATTACTAGAGATTTTAAATACCATTGTCAAATTTGATCATCCCATATGTAAATAGTTTTTACTTAAAAAAAGAAAATCTAGTCGAAAATGCAATTATAATTAAAAGTTGTTGGAATATTTGGGAAGGAATGACTTTGATAAGTATAGAAAATACCACATTATTTTCATATGTATAAAATAGGAAAAAAAAAATCTAAATTAAAATATACATTTAAAATGATATTAATTGGAAAAAGAAGGGGGGAAAACTGACTTTGAAAATACAGAAAAGGCAAAAAAAGCATATATTGTATAAAGAATTGATCACATGACCATACGCCAACAAAGTACTATTATGGTCCTGTTTGGCAAAAGTAGCGGTAGCGAGTAGCTTTTAGCGGTTAAGTAGCGGATAGATGTTAAAGGTAGCAAGTAGTTGTTCAATAGTAGTGGGTAAAGGTTAGTTGTCAAAGTAACGGTTGATAGTATGAGTGTTTGACAAAAGTAGTTGTTGTAATATCAAAATATATTTCCTTTGTTTTTTTTTATAGTTGCAACACTTCTCTTTTCACGCTTGCCGATGCATGTTTTGATCTTTAATATCTTTGATTACCAATATGTAAAAATTATAAATTTTAGATATTAAATTCTACAATTCGATATTAAAATTGTACAATTCGAAACGAATCTAACAAGATCCCACATGACTATATTTTTATTTATGTATATATCGTCAAAGTTAGTCAAAGTGAAACACATGAATAGTGTAAAAGTCAAACTGTTGCAACTATAAAAAAAAAGGAGGAAGTATCAAAATTCATATTAACTAACAATAAAAAAAATTACTAAAAATTTACCAAACGCTACTCGCTACTTCTAAATGCTACTATTTTTAACGTTTGAGAAAAATAACCTAAACGCTACCTCTATCGCTAACCATTACTAGAACCGCTACCTTGCCAAACACTCTCAAAATTTTTCTAGTAGTGTTTTGACTAGTCATAACACTAATCGTTACCTCAAACACTACCACCAAACAGGGCCTATTTCCTTCTCAAACCAACTAAGACACCCAACTTTACTATAAACTTTATGTTAACATTCACATTTATTCAGAAATGTTAAGGGTGCCAACAATTTTATTAAAAAAAAAAAAAACCCCTTACTAGGGTGCCAGCCCCTCCCCCCCCCCCCCCCTTTTACCTCCGCCCATACTATCATCATTGGGTGGAAAAACAACTCATTTTGTATTTTAATACTGAAAGTAGAGTCTCATCATTGGAGATGATCTAATAGGGTATGTTGTCTTTTTTTGCACGAGCAAACAAAAGGTCATTTGATGAACCATTTGAATTTTTTTTTTCTTTTTATTATTTCGGCTAATAACCATATAGTACAAAATGTGGACTCCCTTTTATTTATACGCAGTCAATTAATAAAAATTCATAGTACAATTGCAATAACCAAAGACATGAATTCTCACATAAATCAAATTAAAGTTGCAAACTAATCATAGCTAAAATTCATATTAAAGAGAGTGAAATATAAATATGGAGATTAAAGTGTGAGATTATATACTTGATTACACTATATGAGTCTAAAAATTAATATTGAAGTTCTAAATTTATGGTCCAATATTAATAATCTAGATCGCTAAAAGTTTAGTTTAACGTGAAAAAGGGACAAAAAAAAATTGAGAAAAAAAAAAAGAGTTTATCTGACAAGTTGTGTCTATTGATTTGCGGGCTTTAATTGTAGACTTTGTGACAAATTCATATATCATGTCATAATACCATCCACTAAAGGGACATGAATTGGACTTTTCGTTGATGAACTAACATTAAATGGTTTAATTTTTGTACTGATTGCTTAGGAAACAAAAACTTTTAGGTTTTCCTCCATTGTATCACTTAAATTTGAGACTTCTGGCTTTTTCAATCACATTAAGAAACAGTAAAAAGGCAATTATTGCTTCACTTAGATAAGAAACGGGGAAAAAAAGCAGGGAGCACCATCGGCTACATTGATAGCTTCAAACTCCAAGTTTGATTTGAATGCAATTGGGAACCTTGTAAGGGTGACAATACTACTAATGGTGTTGATAAGTTAATAAGGTTGGGGATATTTTTTTAAGTATGAGCACTTATGAGGATGAAAATTTTTATAATGCACAAGGTGCATAATAATCATCATCATAATGACTTTGATTTAAATCAAGTTCCAACAATTGAACAAGAGAAGATGGAACAATAGGAAGACCATGCATCAATGTAGTCACCAGCACTATTCAACAAACAACAACAAGTAATCATTTTAAGGAAATAATGCTAAGTTATTATGGTCTAAATTTTATAAGTTAAGTTGTTACCGGGCCCGCTTATGATCATGTTCAACATGAGACATAGAAATATAGAATAGGGCCTCTGAGAAATTGGATGCCTCCAAATTAATTACTCTATAAGTAATGAGTGTTGTAGTAGTATTACATGTTTAAAGTTGAGGCCCAATGATTTGTAAATGTAAATTTAGAGTTTAGGGTTTTTTTTATAATCATAGGTTTGTTTTCTTTTTTCACCTGTCTTTCCTAAAACAAAGTATTATATTTCTAACTAAGATATTTTTATTTATGTTTAATATTTTTTTTTAAAAAAAAAAAAAAATTTATAGTTGGGAAAACAGTTTTTTTATTTTTTATTTTTATTTATTTATTTTTTTTTTAAATAAACAACACAAAAAGTATTACATATCATTTTCATTAAAATTATAGATTAATAAGGACCCAATTTTTTCTCGTAGCACATGGCCTCCATTGAGATTAAGACGGGCCTAGTTGTTATTTTACCTTTAATAATCTCTCCTTCAAATAGTGTGCTAAAAATATTCGGTGCAAGTAAATATTTCTATTACTTGATATAATAAATTAATAATTGTAAAGTCATTTTGTAACATTTTACCATAATCCACCAAAATATCAATAATCAAATACTACGCAATTAATTTTTTTATCTAAGAAAAAACAGCAATAACTATCTATCCCACTAACTTCCAAATTATACTTTATAAAGGTGTGTTCTATTAACCTGATTTTTACTTATCTTATTAGAGCTTAACTGAAGTTATCAGAGCTTATCTGAACTTATTAGCCCTTATTAGAATTTATTTTAGTTATAAATTGAATTTGGGTAATCCTGATTAACCCTTATTAGAACCTATCAGAACTTATTAACCCTTATCTGAACTTATTTTTCTTGAAATAAGTGAAAATAAGGTGAACAGAATAGGGCCTAAGGGCCTATTCTGATTGACTAAGCTGAACTAAACTGCAACTGCAACTGCATATTTTATGAGAGAAGGAAATTAAGAACTGAACTGAAAATAATCTGAAGAGAACAGGCCCTAAGTGACTCCATTATTCATAGTTTGTGTTATTTTCTTTTGCAAATAATATATCTCGTACATGTTCTAGTCTTTTATAATTAGAATAATTTATCAGCAAATAGTTACTATTGAACTATGTTTAACAAATAATTCTCGTGCCAGTGTCATCCCGTACAACTATTCAACGATATATCAAGTATTATCATTAATCATCCAATGAAGTTATATATATATATATATATATATATATATATATATATATATATATATATATATATATATATATATATATATATATATATATATAAACTACCAAGTGATAATGAACAAACACTATTTTACAACACTCCCCCTTGGATGTTCATTATCTAAAACAATACAAAACCTACTAATGCACATGTAATGTTGCCTCATCACAGAGGATCTTTAAGAGAACGCAATCCAATGTGATGACGAAGCTTCTTAATTGTCGCAGTTGGAAGCGCCTTAGTAAACAAATCTGCCAAATCTTCATTCGAATGAATATTTAAAACATTTATATCACCATTCTTTTGAATATCATGAGTGAAAAAGAACTTTGGTGGGATATGCTTTGTCCGATCTTCTTTAATGTATCCTTCCTTGAGTTGCGTAACGTAATGAATGCCGCATTATCCTCATATAAAATGGTTGGTGCTTCTTTTTGGGAAGATAAACCACAATCTTCTCATATGTGCTGAATTACCGATTTCAACCATACGCATTCACAACTAGCCTCATGAATAGCTAAAATCTCATAATGGTTAGAAGAAGTAGCAGCTATGGTTTGTTTTATGAATCACCAAGAAATGGCAGTACCACAATGGTAAACACAAATCTAGTTTGTGATCGAGCATTATGTGATCAGATAAATATCCTGCATGTGCAAAACCAATCAAATCTTCTTTGGACAATTTAGAAAATAATAAACCCATGTCTTTCGTACCTTGGAGATAACAAAGTACATGTTTTATCCCATTCCAATGCCTCCGAGTTGGACATGAACTAAACCTTGCTAATAAATTTACTGAAAATGATATATCAGGTTGAGTATGGCTAGCAAGATACATTAATGCTCCTATCACACCTAAGTATGGTACTTCTGGACTAAGAATCTCTTCGTCATTTTCACGAGGGCGGAATGGATCCTTCTCTACATCTAGTGATCTTACAACCATGGGATTACTCAATGGATATGCTTTATCAATAGAAAACCTTTTAAGAATCTTGTCTATGTATGTTGATTAATGAACAAGGATTCCATTCTTTAGGTGCTTAATTTGCAATCCCAAACAAAATTTTGTTTTTCCAAGATCTTTCATTTCAAATTCTTTCTTTAAGAGCATCTCCAATGGCAAGCTACAATGCTTTGTGTAGGGAATATTTCAAACACCCAACTTTGAGCCCCACTGCGATCATGCATTTAAGCATGGTGGCGTCCAAAGGAAAGGAAGCTAGAGTAAAAGAGTCGCCAACAAGTTTTAGGAACTTGTAAACCGTTCACGGGTGACGGTTACACCCCATTCACGATCGCAAAGTTCGCTAACTCCATACACTAGTAGAAAAATCTAATTGGGAAGCCCTAAATTGGAAGCGGTTATTCAATTCCGCTTCTAAAAACCCACAATAACCCTCAACCTAAGATTTGAAAAGGGAAGCGGTTTGAACCGAACCGCTTCCATAAATCAAAAGGGAAGCGGTTCAAACCGCTTCCTTTTTTTAAAAAAAAAAATAGCGCCATGTTCTAAAACACAAAAACCCTTGAATTTTTTCGGCTCTCTCCTCTCATTTCATTCCAATTTCTCATTTCACTCCACTCAAGCTCTTATACTTTCGTTCCCCTGTCATTTCACTCCACATGCCGACGACACTCCACCACCACCACCACCACTCCTTCACTGTTCGTGGGTTCCATTTGGGCTGCTGCTAGTCGTGGTTGTTGCTGCGGGGGTGCTGTTGCTCGTAGGTGGTCGTGGTTGCTGCTGTGGTGTTGTTGGTCGTGTTGTTGTGGTTGTTGTTGTGGTGTTACTGCATGTGGGTGGGCTGCTGCAGCCGGAAGCTGGTGGTGTTGCTGCTCGGGTTTGCTGTTGTAGTTCACCTCTCCTCCCTGCCATAAGTACCTCAAAGCAAGCACCACCAGTACACATCCCTCTCTCACTCCACATTCCTTCTCTTTCTCACTCTCAAATTAGGTTGATTTGTTGCTCAATTTTACTTTGATATGATATAATTGTTTGTTTATTCCAAACTTAAAAGTTAGGGTTTCAAATTTAGTTAACACAATTTTTACTTAATTGTTTTATTAATTGTTTGTTTATTCCATATTGTTAATTTTTTGTTTAATTGTTTACATGTTATATATTTATGTGTTGTGTGAATTAAAGTAGCTTTAAAGTAATTTTATTGAATATAATACTTGTTAGTTAACTAGTTAGTTTGTTAAAATTGGTTAGTAAAATATAATTTATGAATGGATTGTTATGAATGAATGTATGGATTGTAAAGTAACCTTAGTTTGCTTGTAGTTACTCTAATTAGCACTATATAAATGAATGAACTTGTGTGTTGTTGAATGTCAAATAAATGCATATTATTGAATGCTTGCATCATCATTTGCCTAGATACCCGTTCGAGTCTTTCTCATTAGGAGAAAGTCTTGAATAGTCCCCGGTTGGGACTGTTCTTGGACGTTTGATCTCACTTAGGTAGTGAATGTATGTCTCTTTTTCGATTTTAAGGAATATCCCGGCTTATTATTTTCCCACCTTGTTCTCTGGGTGCATATGTAGGTAAGTTATTACCTACATAGTGTACTTGGAGAACTGGGGGGAAATGCTGCCAGATTTTCCTTAAAATTGGAAAGTTGACATACATTCACTAGTGAGATTAAATGTTCAAGGATGGGTTAGGTTGGAGTGATAAGGACCTTTTTGGAGCATTCCTTTTTATGCAATATGAATGATATATATGGATTGTACTCTGATTGACATCATAAATATGTTGGTATGCTTAATCATATATGTGTTGGTATGCTTAAAGGCAATTTAAAACGTCGATGGATCACGGTTGGATGTATGGTAGACGTGATACATTGGAATTCTTTAATGGTGTTCAAGAGTTTTGCAAGACTACTTCACAGTATCAGCTCAGAACGGGTGTTGATGCCCTTTATTGCCCTTGTGTGAATTGTAATAATGTCACATTGGTCGATAGTGTTGATACTATCATGGTTCATGTACAATGTCATGGGTTTAGGCCTCAATATCATGTATGGGTTTGGCACGGTGAAAAGGGATCGTATAGAGAGAATGTTGTTGGAAATGATATGCATGATAAGAGTGTCGAGATTCGTGTGGAAGAGGAATATGGGACTGATGATGGTGGAGATGGGGATGAGGGGAGGGATGAGATCGAGGATGGTGGTGTTGATCACTTGGATGAGATGATGCATGATGTTGAAGGTGACTTCGGGGACCGATCCGATGTATTTGATTCCTTATCAGAAGCTGCCAAAAAGCCTTTGTATCTTGGGTCCAAAAAATACACAAAACTCTCGGCCATGCTAACACTTTTTAACATTAAGTTAAAGCATAACCGGAGTGACACTAGTTTCACTTCTTTGTTGACTGCGTTATGTGACATGTTGCCAGAAGGGAATGAACTTCCTAATTCCTACTAATATCCAAAGAAACTCATTTGTCCATTTGGTTTGGAGTATAAAAAGATACATGCATGTCCTAATGATAGTGTTCTGTATCGAAATGAATATGAAGAGTTGGAGGAGTGTCCACGTTGTGGTAAGTCACGTTACAAGCGAATAAGCTGCAATGCTGGGATGAAGGGACCTCCTGCTAAGGTGTTGTGGTATCTTCCCATTATTCCAAGGTTAAAGCATCTATTTTCAATTCCAAAAGACGCTAAGAACTTAAGATGGCATGCAGAGGGAAGAAAGAAAAACGGTTTGTTGAAGCATCCGGCCGACTCTCCACAATGGAAGAACATCGATATGAAGTTTAGGGCATTTGGTGATGAAGTAAGAAATTTAAGGCTTGGGTTGTGCACGGACGGTATGAATCCATTTGGCACTCTTATTACCAAACATAGCACATGGCCGGTACTTTTAGTGATCTACAACTTGCCTCTGTGGTTGTGCATGAAACGCAAATACGTAATGCTTTCACTTTTGATAACGGGGCCAAGGCAACCTAGAAACGACATTGATGTTTACCTTGAGCCCCTTGTTGATGATTTGAGAAAGATGTGGGACGAAGGAGTTTCTGTTTATGATGCCCATAAGAACGAGATATTCCTATTGCGTGCAGCCCTGTTGTGGACCATTAATGATTTTCCAGCATATGGCAACCTGTCCAGGTACAAGAACAAAGGGCATAAAGCATGTCCCATTTGTGTCGATGACACACCGAACGTGTACCTTGATCACTATGGCAAAGATGTGTACGTGAGGACCCGAAGATTCTTAGGCGAGATCACCCATATCGTAAGCAGAAAAAGGCCTTCAATGGGAAAGTAGAAGAGGATGCTGCTCTTAGGCCATTAAGTGGACAGGAGGTTTATGCTCGAGTGAAGGGTATACCAACTGTTTTGGTAAAACATCAAAAACTGTTGATCCACATGCTCTCTTTAAAAAGGAATCAATCTTTTGGAAGCTTAAGTACTGGAAAGAACATGATGTCAGACATTGTCTCGATGTGATGCATATAGAGAAGAATGTTTGTGATGCAATTGTTGGGACAATTATGAACATTCCATGCAAAACAAAGGATGGAAAGGGTGCGCGATTAGATTTGGAAGTGTGGGGGGTTCGTCCGGAATTGTGGGTTAAGTTAAAGGCAGGGAAGGCAAAGGAAAAGGAAAAGGGAAGCGAAGATGCTGGAAAAACACATAAGGGGAAGCGCAAGGGAAAGGCCACGGGTGTATCAAAGAAGATAGATGATGGACCCGACAAGAAGGAAAATGTTTATTTACCTCCAGCTTGCTACACATTGTCAAAGGAAGAAAAACAAAAGTTCTATGCTTGTTTGTATGACATCAAGCTCCCATTTGGGTTCTCGTCAAACATGAAAAGATTCGTTTCCTTAAATGGATAATTGAAGTTGACAAGTATGAAATCTCATGATTGTCACATGATGATGCAAGTATATCTACCCATTGCAATTCGTGGTATTTTACCGAAGCACGTGAGAGAAGCTATTACTAGTCTTTGTTCGTTTTTCAATACTATATGTAGCAAAGTGCTTGATCCTTTTACACTTGATTCTCTCCAGGTGAATGTTGTTGTTACTTTGTGCAAATTTGAGATGTATTTCCCACCGTCACTTTTTGACATAATGGTGCATTTGATTCTTCATTTGGTTCGTGAGATTAAGTTGTGCGGTCCAATCTTTATGAGATGGTGCTACCCTTTTGAAAGACACATGGGTACATTGCAAGATAAAGTTAGAAATCCAGCCGATCTGGAAGGTATTATGATTCAAGGGGTTGTGGCTGAGGAGATTGGTAATTTTGTTGCAGAATATGTTGCCATTGCCGAACATATTGGGCTTCCCACTTCCCAACATGAAGGGAGACTTGATGGTCATGGCACAATAAAGTTGAAACGGATCTCACCCACTCGAGAACAATTCTTGCAAGCTCAGCTATTTGTGCTTCATCATGTTGCGGAGGTTCACCTAGGACATCTGCCCAGGGAGCTGCAGCTGCAGCCAAGGCAGGGCTGCCCATGGCAGCTGCAGCAGCAGCCAAGGCAGGGCTGCCCTTGGCAGCTGCAGCAGCAGCCAAGGCAGGGCTGCCCTTGGCAGCTGCAGCAGCAACCATGGCAGGGCTGCCTAGGCAGCTGCAGCAGCAACCCAAGCATCTTCCTAGGCAGCTGCAGCAGCAGCCTAGGCACCTGCCCAGGCAACTGCAGCAACACCCAAGGCAGGGCTGCCCATGGCAGCTGCAGCAGCTGCCCAGGCAGTTGCAGCAGCAGCCGAGGCAGCTACAGCATCGCCACTGGCAACAGCCCAGGGAGTGGCTGAGGCATGGTGCCTAATGGTATTTTTGTGAATTTGTTTACCTTTCATGAATTTGGTTAATTTTTGTGAACTTGGTGCGTAATTTTTGCTAAAATTTGTTAATAAGTCATTTTGATATTCTTTGTGCCTTATACGATGGAAATGCGTCCTTAAACTTACTAAAATGCTATTTTCATGTGATTACAAACCTTAGACACCTAGTACTAGGTAATATTGACATGTTGTGAGAAACAAATACTTCATTTGATAAGAAATGTAAAAAATGGGCAAAGTACAAGTCGTATAGGCCTTATTTGGGCCATTTTGGATGTAATGCGTCCTAAAACTTAGTAAATTGATATATTCATGTGATTTCAAACATTAGACATTTAATACTAGGTAATATTAACATGTTGTGAGAAAAAAATACTTCATTTGATAAGAAATGTAGAAAATGGGCAAAGTAGAAGTCATATAGGCCGTATATGGGCCATTTTTGGATGTAATGCGTCCTAAAACTTAGTAAATTGCTATATTGATGTGATTTCAAACATTAGACACTTAAGACTAGGTAATATTGACATTTTATGAAAAAGAAATACTTCATTTGATAAGAAATGTAGAAAATAGGCAAAGTAGAAGTCGTATAGGCCTTTCTTGGGCCATTTGGATATAATGCGTCCTAAAACTTAGTAACATGCTATTTTCATGTGATTTCAAACCTTACACACCTTAGACTACGTAATATTGACATGTTATGAGAAAGAAATACTTCATTTGATAAGAAATATAGAAAGTGGGCAAAGTAGAAGTCATATAGGCCTTATTAGGGCCATTTTGGATGTAATGCGTCCTAAAACTTAGTAAATTGCTATATTCATGTGATTTAAAACATGTGACACTTCAGAATAGGTAATATTGACATGTTATGAGAAAAATAAAATTCATTTGATAAGAAATGTACAAAACGGCCATAGTAGAAGTCATATACGCCTTATTTGGGTCATTTTGGATATAATGCACCATCAAACTTAATGAAATGCACTTTTGATGTGATTTGTCAATGCATGACATACAAGTTTGTGAAAGAAACAAGCCTATATATATATATATAGCCTTTGAAATTTGTGACAAACATTTTTTAACTTTTTCATGTGATACGCATGATATATTGATATATAATAATGGTTGGTTGATTTTTTTTCCAAAGGTTTGCAAGATTCAAAGGGAAGGCCCGTTAACAAGCAAAGAAACCAATGAAAATTGTGACATGTGGGCTTTTTTCGTGACATTTGATGGCATCTAGTGAGTTCGAGCTAGTTTAGATTACTTGTGAACATTATTTTATTAGTTATGTTTTTAAATATTATTATGTCAATTATTAACGTTAGTTACTTATAATTAATTAGTACGAAGTATTTGTGTGTGTTATCTTTATATATTTTGGTGTACTGACATAATACTTTTAATTAAATATATTAATGATGTTACTCTTTTTGATATTTATGATAATTACATGTTATTTGTATTTTTGTTGTATTTAATATTAATTAATAATATATTAATATTATTATTAATTATTAATACTAATTAATAATAATATTAATAATAATTAATATATATTATTATTAACCAGTAATATTATTATTATTGTCACAAGTCACTAATATAATTATTATTATATTATTATAAATAATAAATAAATAAAAAATATAATTCAAAAGGGAAGCGGTTTGGCGCCAAAACCGCTTCCCATTACCCTTATCATAATATTGGTAAAATCCAAAAGGGAAGCGGTTTGGCGCCAAAACCGCTTCCCTTTCACCTAAAAAGGGAAACGGTTTGAACCGCTTCCTTTTCCAAAGCCTAAAGGGAAGCCCCCCAAGCGGATGCGGTTCAAAACCGCTTCCCTTTTGGGGGTTTGAACCGCTTCCAAATTGGTTTTTTCTACTAGTGATAGTGGCTCTGAACCAGACTTGATATTCGGGGATGATGGTACAAATCCAACATAAAAGAGATTGAACCTTCCCTAAATAGGCCTCTACTTTGTTCTTCTCATATTCATGTGCGCTTTCCAATTAACATACAATCATTAAATTAATCCTAAGCATGTTTACTCTATATTGGTTGATTATTTAATGCACAAATAAATCTATTACCAGCGATCACTTGAATTAAAATTATATTATCCTAAAATCAAATTATTAATTATCTTATTAGGCGTGATTTCAAGTAAAAATTCCCTTTAAACCTACAAGAGTGGGCGTGATCAAGCAATAACAATAACATGAATAATCAAGCAAGGCATAATTTAATTATATTGACATAACAATCATCATCATCATAATAATATTCTCATCAAAGCATAATAATATTAGCAAGATCCCATGCATGATACTAACAAGATTAATAGCAAATCCTAGCATGTCACTAAATATTAAAAATCAAAACTTTAGCCCTAACATGATACTAGAAAGCAATAAAACATCCTAACATGATACTAGGAAACAATAAAAGCATTCTAACATGGTAATAGGAAACAATAAAAGCATCCTAACATTGTACTAGGAATTCAAATAATATTCTAAGCATGATTTCTATATCAAAGGGCTAATCAAATTACTTACTTTAAAGCCTCGTACCTCTTTCTATTAAAACAATACACACATTAGTAATTTTAATAAAGATTAAATCAAACAATTAAAATAATAATTGAAATATAGATTTGGAACCAAATCCTCAGAACTATCAACCTTTCACGTCGAGGTTCGAGGCAACTTCGAGTTTAGCTAGGTCTATTCGAGTCTCGTGAATGAGGAATTGTGATCAAATCAAAGAAGAATAAAAAAGATGTATGATGTGTTTAGGCTAGACTTAGAAAATTAAGAGAGAGAAAGAGAAAATTGATGATGATTGTGGATGATTGTTGGTGATCAAGGTTTTTGATGATAGAAAAAGGGGTGATATGACCTCTATTTATAAGGAAAAAAGAGGGTCAAAAGATTATAAAAAGATCCGAACTCGAATTGAAATAAAACTCTTGCGATAGGCAACAGTTTTTGCGCTTTTTGTTTTTATCATATCTTTTGATCCAAAAATTGGAATAAGATAAATAATATGCCTTTGGAAAGATATTGAATTATAAATTCCAACCCAATTAGAATCAAATTAAAATATTTTGTAGAATAAAAGATATGGCCGAAATAGTGAGACGGTGTCAGTTTTGGATAGAGTTTAGTATTTCTTTCATATCTTTTTCGTTATATATCGGAATTAATATTATAATATATAATTTGAAAGATAATTTCAAGGGCTATCCAAAAATCTAAGATTTGGATAAAAATTATGAGGTACGGAAATCATATCTGAATGTCTTTCAATTTGAATAGAATTAGGACTTTAAAAAAGAGGAGTTTTATTCAATTTCAAACTCTTTAATCTTATCTTTTCAAAAAGGATAATGAAGATTTTTAGAAACTTATAGAAGATTCTAATTAATCTTAATTGGTTTAGGAATGGAATTAAAGCCTTTGGACCCTCAACATGATCATTGGGTCGTAGGTAAGGTGGGATTAGGTTCGATTTGGCCTCAGTTTAGTATTTTGGTCATAACTTATTCGTTATAACTCGGATTTGGGCTTATAATATATCGTTGCAAAGCTATTTTCAAAATCCATCCAAATATACAATCATTGGACCCATATTATTGATCTAAAGAAATCGGTTTGGACGTTTTTATAAAAAGGACATTAATGAATTATTTTGCGTTTAAAGGCATAAAATGAATGATTTTGGCTTAAAACATTTTAGTAAAGGTTAGAAAGGGAAATTTACAATACTCTTAAATTTTTCACCTAACTCGATAACCAAAGACGTGAAAGATACTCATCACTGGGTTTTGGTTTTTGGGGAGACACAATCAGAAGTCTACACTTTGTAGCTTGCTTTTCCACATCAATTTTTAAGCTACATCACTCTTTAGCAACAAAGTGTTCCAATGGTAAGCTACAACATCTTTTAGTTTGTAAAAAATAAAATTTTAAAAAATAAATAAATAATTATACACATGTTACAATATGAGTGGAGTTTATTTATTTCTTTTTCAATCAAGCATATAGCTTGTTTGGGCTACAATAGCTTGCATGTTGCTCAATTTTTGGTTCTCCAATGGTAAGCATGAAGCTAGGAACTTTACTTATATTGCAAGCAAGTCCTTACAATTAAACCATTGGAGATGCTCTAAACACTCTATTGTCATTGAAATCTCTTCAGGAGTTCCAATTATATTCAAATCATCAACATACACTGCAACTATAACAAATCCTGGTCCAAATCTCTTTATAAAAATGCATGGGCTAATAGGATCATCATTGTAACCTTCTTTCAACAAATAATCACTGAGGGGATTATACCACATACGCCCAGATTGTTTCAATCCATAAAGAGATTTATTCAATTTGATAAAGAATTGTTCTCGAGAACTAGGTTTTGCTGCTTCAGGCAGCTTAAAACCTTCTGGGAGTTTTATGTAAATGTCATTATCTAGTGGGCCATACAAGTAAGTTGTGACTACGTCAATCAAGCATAAGTCTAGTTCTTCTCTTATTGCCAGACTAATGAGAAATCTAAAAGTAGTTGCATCCACCACAGAAGAATATGCTTCGTTATTAGGGGTGTCCATAATTCGGATAAAAACCGAAATCCAATCCAATCCAAACCGAATTGTCAATTCGGATCGGATCCGAACTTTAAATCGGATCGGATCGGATTGAAATTTTTTGAAAATTCGGATTTTCGGATCGGATCGGATTGACCCTATTCGGATCCAATTAAAACCGAACACCGAACTTTAAGATGCCAGCATTTATAATATGGCCTGTTTTGGTTTATAATTGGGCCTTTAAAATTTAGCCCAAATACATACTATATAAATAAAAACCCTAAATTTGCCTATTCAGTCTTCATTACACGCCTCTTTCTTCATCACTTCATCATCTACTCTGCTACTCATCTCATGAAAATTTAAATCAAATCATTCCTTATGATCTCACAATCCTAAACCACTTAAGGTAATTTTCTACCCTTCTTCTATTGTATTTTGTTTTTTTTTTCATTTTTTTTTTTTGTTGAATTTCAACTACAAGTTTTTAATTTTTTCGTAATTATACTTGCAGTATGTCGCGAGTCTCACGCAAAGGGGATGTTGAAGTTAATAATGTTGAAGTTAATAATGCTGAAAGTAACGTTGATGTTGAAGACCTTGAAGTTACTTCAAACAACAACCCAAAGAAAGAAAAGGGTAAGAGGAAGAGGATGAAAGACAGATCTGAGGTTTGGGATCACTTCGACAAAGAGGAAACGGGTGGGAGGCTAAAGGCAATCTGCAAGCATTGCAAGACAAAGTATAATTGCGACCCTAAAAAGAATGGAACCAGCCCTTTGTGGGCTCATATCTCTAAATGTCGTAAGTATCCCTATTCTACTCCAAAAGAATCCAAGCAAAGCTTACTTTCTTTTCAAAATGGTAGTAATAAAGCATGTGGAGCAACTAGTGGTTTGACTTATCAGAAATTTGACCCTGTTAGCATTAGAAAAGCACTAACTTTTATGGTAATTGTTGATGAACTGCCTTTCAAGTTTGTTGAGGGTCAAGGTTTTAAGTATTTCTGTAGTATTATGGAACCTAGGTTTCATGTGCCTTCTAGACAAACTATAGCAAGGGACTGTTATGAGATGTTCTTGACAGAAAAAAGAAAGCTAAAAAATGTCCTAAAACGATGCAATTCTAGGGTCTCTTTAACAATAGATTTGTGGACTTCTATTCAACAAATTAATTATATGGTTTTGACTGTTCATTTTATCGATAATGACTGGAAACTTCAAAAAAGAATTCTGAGTTTTTGTACTGTTGCAAGTCACAAAGGTGAAGAAGTGGGTAAAATGATAGAGAAGTGTTTACTTGAGTGGGAGCTTGAAGATGTTTTTTGCATAACTGTTGATAATGCGAGTTCAAATGACACTGCTGTAGCTTATATGAAAAGAAAAATCAATGGCTGGAAGACAGGGGTTCTTAAATGTCGTTTCCTTCATATGCGTTGTGTAGCTCATATTGTTAATTTAGTTGTTGGTGATGGTTTGAAATGTGTTCATGATTCAATTATTCGGGTTAGACATGCTGTTAGGTTCATTAAGCAGTCTCCTGCTCGCTTATTGAAGTTTAAAAAATGTGTTGCCGATGAAAAAATAAATAGCAAGAAGTTGTTGTGTCTTGATGTGCCGACTAGGTGGAACTCTACGTATCTTATGTTAGATGCTGCCCTTGCTTTAGAGGATGCTTTTGATAGATATTCAGAGGAGGATCCCCATTATAATATAGAGTTATATGAGCGGGAAGGAAATGGACCCCCTACATGTGATGATTGGGCTACTGTTAAGAGGTTTTCTGAATTTTTAGAGTGTTTTTATGAGCTGACTTCGCGTGTTTCTGGTTCTGCATATGTGACTGCCAATCAGTTTTTTCATGAGCTTGTTAATGTTGCTGCGCTTTTGAAAGAGTTGTGTGCATCTAGGGATGAAAATATGTGTTTGATGGCTTGTAAAATGAAGGAGAAATATGAAAAATATTGGGGGGATCCAGAAAAGATAAACTTGCTGATTTTCGTTGCTGTTGTTCTTGATCCTCGCTATAAACTTGATTATGTTGAGTGGATGATCAGTGAGATTTATGATTTCAATGTTGGTTCTATACTCACAAAAAATTTGAGGGAATCTCTATATGCATTGTATGATGAGTATCGTGTTTTTCCAACAACCGATACACTTAGAGAGGACTCAAGTGAGAGTAGGGATGATGCTCACTTAAATGCTCCTCAAAAGAAAGTTGATGTTTTGAAAAACAAGTATAAGAAACAAAGGGGGGAAAAAGGAGGAGAAACAAAGTTAGAGTTGGACAAGTACTTGGAAGAAGAAACAGAGGAAGACTCTGATAACTTTGATGTTTTGGGATGGTGGAGGTTTCATTGCTCTAGATTTCCTACAATGGCAAAACTAGCTCGTGATGTCTTAGCTTGTCAAGTCTCAACAGTAGCTTCCGAAAGTGCCTTTAGCACTGGTGGACGGATTCTTGATCCATTTAGGAGTTCCCTTTCTCCTAGAGTTGTTGAGAGTCTTGTTTGTTCACAAAATTGGTTGCGTTCCTCCCCGAATTCATTAAATGTTGAAGAATGTTTGGAGGAAGTTGAGCAACTTGAAGAAGGTGATTGCTAAATCTTTTTATTTTCTTGTTTTAATTATATATTAATATTGTTACTGATTTTGAATCTAATTATTATTTGCTCTTTATTTTTTTCTCCCAATATCAAGATTTGTGCAAGATATCCATTGCTGAGCCTGATACAGTTGAGGTTTTAGACGACTAAGCTTCTGCCTTGATTAAAGAATGCTGGTGGGCTGTTTTTGCTGCTGTTTTTGCTGCTGTTTGCTGCTGTTTTCTTCTTAAGTTGCTGTGCGCCTGTGCCTGCTAGTCTGCTACTGCCAGAAGTGCTACTTATTTTGAACAAAAATCATGCTACTTAATTGTTGTAATGAACTCTTAGTGTTGCCTTTTAGTTGTACTACTTATGTTAAACAATTTAATTTGTTTGGATGTTAAGCAATTTATGTTAATCATGACTATCATTTTATGTTATCGTACTAGTTTATTAGACGTTATAATCAACTTAATTTAATTCGGATTTCGGATCGGATCCAAAATAACCGAATTAAAATTCGGATTGGATCGGATTGGATTGGAAGATTAATTCGGATTGGATCGGATTGAAAAATGAAAACCGAATTATAATTCGGATCGGATTGGATTTGGCCTAAATCCAAACCGAAAACCGAATGGACACCCCTATTCGTTATAATCAATACCGGGTCTTTGTGAGAATCCTTGTGCAACTAATCGTGCCTTATGTCTCACAAATTCTCCTTTTTCATTTCTCTTTCGCACGAAAACCCATTTATATCCCACTGGCTTTACACCTTCATGTGTATGGACTATGGACTACAAGTCCAAATACTTTTCTTTTTCCAAGAGATTTTAATTCTATTTCAATTGCTTCTTTCCATTTTAGTCAATCATTTCTTTTTCGACATTCCTCAATAGACTTTGGCTCATGATCCTCATTAGCATCCATACCATCTAATGCCACATTGCATGCAAAAACATCATCGACGTCGATTTGGTTTTGGTTCCATGAAATTCAAAACATGATATATTGTTGAAATTTCTTCATTATTAGGTACTTGAGTTTCCTTTTGTATCATGTCTAAAGTCTATTCTAGAGATTCTTCAGAAATTCTATCATCATTTTAGCCATCATCAACCATTGCTCCTTTCCTTTTCGAGGATTCTTGTCTTTGGAACCTTTTGGTCTTCCACGCCTCAGGCGTGCTTTAAACTCATTAGCAACTTCATTTTTCCCTTTTGGGACATCAATCTTGAATGGAGCATTTATATCTAGAATATGTGACTTACTCACTCTTTTTGGGTCAGCAAACGAGTTTACCAATTAATTTGCTAAACTTTGCAAATGAATTATTCTTTGAACTTCCAATTCACATTGCTTTGTTCGAGGATCAAGATGAACTAATGATAACTCATTCCAACTAATTTCTTTTTCCAAATGTTTGTTTTCTCCACCTAATGTTGGAAGAACCGACTCATTAAAATGACAATCAACAAATCGAGCGGTAAATAAATCTCCTGTGGTAGGCTTAAGATATTTAACTATAGATGGAGATTCAATTCCAACATATATTCCTAACCTCCTTTGAGGACCCATCTTAGAGCTTTGGGGTGGAGCTATTGGAACATAAATTGCCATCCAAAAATTCTCAAGTGAGAGATATTTGGTTCCTGATGAAAAACCAATTGTGATAGGGAGAATTTATGATAACTTGTTGGCCTGGTGCGAATTAGTTATGTTGCATGTAATATAGCATGCCCCCAAGGAGAAATTGGGAGTTTAGATTTAATAAGAAACGGTCTAGCAATTAACTTGAGACGTTTAATCAATGACTTTGCCAAATCGTTTTGTGTATGAACATGCGTTACAGGATGTTCAACATTTATCCCAATGGACATGCAATAATCATCAAATGCTTGAGAAGTAAATTCACCAGCATTGTCAAGACATATAGTCTTGATAGGAGAATCTGGAAAATGTGCTCTTAATTTAATCAACTAAGCTAGTAATCTCGCAAATGCCAGGTTACAAGTTAAAAACAAAGATACATGTGACCATCTTGTCGATGCATCGATCAATACCATAAAATATCTAAATGGTCCACATGGGGGGTTTATGGGCCCACATATATCCCTTTGTAAACATTCCAGAAAATTAATTGATTCATAATTTATCTTAACTGGTGATGGACGAATAATTAACTTGTCTTCTAAGCAGGCAACACATGAAAATTTATTATGAAGAATCTCCCAGCACTTTAATGAATGACCACAAGAATGCTCAATTATTTTTCGCATCATTATTGAACCGGGATGGCCTAACCGGTCATGCCAAACAACGAAGTCATCAGTAAACTTCTGGTGTACAATAGTGTGTGTCTCAATTGCATTGATCTTTGTGTAGTACAAACCGGTAGAAAATGCAGACAATTTCTCTAATATACATTTTGTGCTTTGGTTTATATTAGTGATTTGAAGGAATTCATCATTTCCTTCACTTATTGTCTCAATATGATAGCCATTATTACGAATATCTTTAAAGCTTAGCAAGTTTTTTTTGAGACAATGGGGAGTATAATAAATCAGTTATTTCAATTTTTGTTCCCCCAAGGCAATATTATATTAGCTCTTCCAGAGCCTTCAATTATATTTTTACTACTCGATAAAGTACTCACACTAACCTTTTTCGAAATCAAATGAGAGAAATAATTCTTATTTTTAAGTATAATATGAGTAGTCGCAATATTAGCAAGACACAATTCTTCATCCTTTATTGCCAATTGAACTTGAGGAGTATTCATACTATATATTCAATGAAATAAAAAATGTTACAAAAATTATGATAGGAATGATGTCCTTCGAACAAGTGTATTATTCCAATAGAGGGTTCAGAATTATTAGAAAGCTAATTATTCAGTGAGGTTAAGTGATCGGAATGCCTAGTTGAAGGCCGCTTCCAATCAGTAATATTAATGTATAATTAATATTACAGCTTAATTTTCATTGAACCCTTCGGGTCACACCCAAGCAACTAACGATCCGACACGACGAAGTAACCCGAAAGGAATTAATGAGTCACTCGAGGATTAGGAAAAAAAAAAACGTCGAATTCCGAGCTTAGAGCGTCGGAACCGAATCTCAAAAGTCGAGCCAAAATTTAGGAATTGGCGAGATGGGAAAATGCTTCAAGTAACAAGTAAAAACACTAGGCACGCGAAGTCTAGGGAAGCGCTACAAATAGAAGCACGCCACGTGGCAGCGCACGTGGCAGCGCCCCATGTGGCCACTAGTAGAAAAAAGTAAATGGCAAGTGGTTCAAACCCCCTAATGGGAAGCGGTTTTGAACCGCATGGGCTTGGGGGGCTTGCCATTGCCAATTTAAATGGCAAACGGTTCAAACCGCTTCCCATTTAGAGGTAATGGGAAGTGGTTTTGGCGCCAAACCGCTTCCCATTTGCATTTCACACATGATATGTGAAGTGTAATGGAAAGCGGTTCATTAGACCAAACCGCTGCCCATTTATGGCATAAAAAAATATTTTTTTTTTATGCTGAAATTGATATCAAACCAATATACATATTTAAACTTAGATATTTTTATTAATAAATGCTAGTTTTATTACAATTTCATCCAAAAAAATTAAAATAAAAAATATTACAATATGTAAAGTG
This sequence comes from Chenopodium album, assembly GCF_948465745.1. Lineage (NCBI taxonomy): Eukaryota > Viridiplantae > Streptophyta > Magnoliopsida > Caryophyllales > Amaranthaceae > Chenopodium > Chenopodium album. The sequence continues at coordinate 37,874,750 of NC_137851.1, read as the reverse complement.
ACAGCAGCTCAAACACTTCTCAGTAACAGCACCGAAGCAGACCAATAGCAGCACAGAAGCACGAGCAGCAACATCAAAGACATAAGCAGTGGATGCATGTAAGAAGATACCTTCACTCTAACTTTTGAAACCTTGCACAAGGCAAGCACAAATCCAAGGTCTTCCAGCCTAAGATACTTTAGCCCCTCCTTTAAAGCTCACCACTGTGTTGTTTCAGACTACATATAGAAACACTTTTGTAAAGAGACACCTGGAACAGAAAGATTAATCATCATATAGAAAAGAAAGCAAGTTTGTAGGAGCTACAATCTAATTTCATGCAAGCTGCACATGGAAGAATTACTTTCAATAACACATCGATATATTAAATCAAGCTTAAATTTTGCCAAATCAGGTCAGAGAGTATACAAACAGATGGTCATCCCACAACTAGGCATTAAAAACCATTGTACTAGTGTAATAGCTAATATTTGGCTTTCACAACTAAACTAATCAATGTAGCACTAACAAAGAGGCAAGTGATTACAATCACTGCAGCAAATGTACAAGATTTGAAGGTACTTAATTGTTTATTTTGTACAAGATTTCTTTAGCTGCTTCTTTATTTCAATTTATAACCTTGTACTACTGTTATGCTATGTAAGAAAATTCAGAACATACTCCTCATAACTTGTTTAGCAATTCAGCACTTTAGAATGCTCAAGGTTTATTAATTCGATTTTCTAGTTTTCATAATCCATATGACCATATTCAATATCAGATCGAATCACATACCACCATATTTTGCACTAAAAGATAATTTCTAAATCCAGATTTCCAAATCAAACTTCAAATAATTTTTCAATTTACTAATTTTGTTATTCATTATCAACTAGTGCCATAACAAAAGCGCTAGTTTATGAAAGTTACAACTTAAAAATCATGAATTAGATTTGATAATCTATCAAATAGCAAAATTATGCAGCAACCATTGCATCATAAATTTGATTCTCTTAACATAAATCAGTTAGAATATCACAAGTTCCATATTAGAACAATGATGAATACTTAATGAAAGGATAAATGAAAACCAGCTACATTAGACTAGTGATACTACTGATTGCATATTATAGCCACACTATCATCAATTAAAAAAAGCCTAGCTGATCCACAAAATTCCAGCAACATTTCCTCAGTTATTTCACAAATAAAACCCAATAATTACACTATATTTTAACAACATTATACAAGTGATTGCATATCTTCTTACACGAACAATCACCATCATTTAGGTTATCTCCACACATTACATGATTAATTAGTCACAAAAATCACACTCTAGCTGAGTCCTACAAATAACAATCAACTAAACTTATCTTCCTAGGAAACTCACTCAAAAACCACTGTAAATATATTCAACACCATCATCATATGTTCAAATAATTTCTAATCAGATTAACTATTACTATTATCACTAGTAGGAAAAAAGCAGCCCAGATAAAGCAACATAAGACATCAAATAAGTCAAACAAACCGAAACATCCTCATCCAACTGATGTTCTAATGAAATACCAATAAGACTTCAACATTTAAACCCCACAACTACAGGGGAATACCACAAAGACTCCCTGCCATCTCTAACTTCTCGCAGCACTATCACCAATATCAAGCAACTATTTCAAAAATATCTAAGAATTCATACCTTCAAGGTGGCATTTGCTTCTTATTCCCTGATTGCAAGGTTATGCTCCATTGCCTCTATTGTTGCTTTAATCCTTTGAGCTTCACTTGCACAGTAGGATGTGTATTCCTCTATTTTATTCCTCATTCCTTCTCTGTTAGATTCAATTTTTCAGTAGATTAGCCTCACAATATTAATATAAAGACGAATAAAAAGGAAATGAAAATCGTAGAGTTAAAAAAATAAATTTGACAGAGTTTTTAATTTGATATGCATGAATATATCTTCGACCACCTGCACCACCAAACTGGCGCTGCTGCCAACACCCACACGCACCACCACCTGCCAACACGCACCACCACCTGCGCAAACCCGCTGCTCCCCTGTCCAATTCAATTAATTAGATGTGAAATTTGAAAAAAAGATAAAACTAGATCTAAATTCTTACAAGTAATTAAAATACAAGTAATTACCTAAACTAAAAAATTAATATACAAGTAATTGGCAAAATTCCTCAAATTTTGCTAGAAAATCCATCCACAAACCACCACCACACGCATGCACCACCACCTACTCGGATTTGCTTGATTTTGGCTCAGATTGGCTCGATTTTTGCTCAGATTTGCTCGATTTTGGCTCAAATTTGCTCGATTTTACTAGGGGGTTTTGGGTTCGAATAATCTGGGGTTTTTGGTTATTTTTTTGCTCGAAAAGGTGGGATTTAGCTCGAATTTGCTGGAGAATTATGTGTTGCTCGGTGTTGCTGGCGCCGATGATAGGCTTGAGAGAGGAGAGGAGAGAGAAAATAAGGGGAGGCTTGAGAGAGGAGAGTAAGAAATGGAGAGAGGAGATAGAAGAGAGAAGGAGAAAGAGGCGTGAGAATACTGAGAGAGGAGAGAGGCGTGAGGGATAGTTTGTGCTGTTTTGGGTCTTTTTTTAAAGAATGGGAAGCGATTAAAGGTTCAAACCGCTTGCCATTTATAATTTTGCAAGCGGTTCACCCAAAACCGCTTGTCATTTGCTTGCGTTAGTTTTGTTTTTGGTGTTTTTGAAAGCGGAATTTAATAACCGCTTGTCATTTGGGGCTGCCCATTTAGTTTATTCTACTAGTGGGCAGCGCCAAGTGACAGCGCGCCTCGTTGGCTGCGGGCCGCGGACCCGGGTGACGGGTCATGGACGAGGGTCGAAGGGTGGCGGCCCAACCGAACCCATCTTGGGGAGCAAGTGAGGAAGTGGTCCTCACCTAACCATGTTCCACTTGTTACTTAGTGATTCCTTGGTTTATTTAATTAGGAATTGAATTCAACATTCTTTACATTGAAAGATGAGAGGAATTCACAAGGAAACACTCCTTATAAATAGCCAAGGCATACCTTAGGATTGTTCACTTGAGTAAGAAATCAAAAATGCATCTCCACTAGAGAGAAAACCTTTAAATTCATATAATACTCCAGTATTGTTTTGGTCCGACTCGACTAAACTCTGAGTAAGAGACCGATCGGGTCGAGTTGCGGGTGGATACCGTAGGAGGTCTCTGCACTTGCAAGACTTGACTTTGAAGTAAGAGCTCCGGGTGTGAGCGAAGCACGCGACAAGGTTAAGATCGTCTTGTCTCTCTTTCTTGTTATTTATGTCATTTAGTTATATTAAATGTGAGCGGGTCTTGGGGGTCGGGTTTTGTTCCGCGGTAAGTTAGACTTACCGAAACCCAACAGCGGTATAGGAGCCTTGCTCATTTATTTTTGTAACTAAAATTTTCAAGGTTTTAAAATGGATTTAATTTCTGGTTGTGTTGCTAATTAGATTAGTAGCTTGATTTTATTAATTTTTAATCTCGTTTTATTAAGAAATTTGGCCCTAGAACCCATATTTTCGCCCAAGACTAGTGAATTTTGGGTGGAATCGATATTCTGGAAATATTCTGACCCTTTTTGGATTGCGAAAAAGCCAAATTCTGCCCAGAAATGCCTGTTTCGAGGGATTTTTCGTTTTGACGAAAAATTTCAAATCTTCAAAACCTTGAATCTTAATGGCATAATAGTTGTGATTATTGAAGACATCTAATTATGTCACCCCAAAACCAAACCCAGTGATGAGTATCTTTCACATCATTTGATTATCGAATGAAGTGAAAGTGTGGAAAGTCTTGTGATGAGGTTGTTTTAATAAAATTCTTTCCTTCTGTTTTCGAAAGTGTACTCTATTTATGGAAAATGTTCAATCCAATTTAGTTTGATCCATGATAAAGATCCAATAATAGTGTAGTCAGATTGGGATCGAAAAGAGCTTTCCAACGATATATTATAAGCCCCATTCCGGTGAATAATGAGGAAGTTATGGACAAAATACTAAATTGGGCCTGAAATGGTTATGTGGCCCAATGATCTAGTGGAGGGCCCATTAATTAATATTCCTGAAAATTATTAGGATTAATTTTAATCTTCTAGAATAATTTGGGAGATTGTTTTGAGTTCTAATGAGATTAGGAATGATAATTATATCTTTTATGAAAATAAAGAATTCTATTTGGATTAAAACAAGTGTTTTGAAGAGATTAAATCTGATTTTAAAGATAAGTACGGACGTTATTAATCGAATTTAATTAGATTAAGGATTCCGTACAGGTTTTTAGAAAACGCGTGAATCAGCGCGAAACGACAAAGTCAGCGCGCAACGACAAGCTTGTCGCACAGCGACAGGGCTGTCATGTCGCGTTGGACCCTGTCGTTCTGCGACAGAGGCATTTTTACTCTTAATAGGATTCGGTCTTTTTCTGATCGTCTCCGGGTTATTTTCTCTATAAATAGGGTCGTATTTCCTCGTTTTTATGGATTCAGAATCATTCAACAATCATCTTTCTCTTCTCTCTCAAGCTAATAGCTTTTCTAAGCTTTCCCTTTTCAAATAAAATTCCGCATTCACGAGTTCTAGACACAACTAACCAAGTTCGAAGTTGCCTTCGCCCTAGATGTGAAAGGTTGATAATTTCTGAGGGTTTGTCCCAAATCCCTATTTCAATTATTTAAATTAATTGTTTGATTTAATATTTTCCTTGAAGTTACTAAATAACGTGTGTATTGTTTTGATAGAAAGAGATACGAGGCATCAAAGCAAGTAATTTAATTGCTTAATTATTCTTTTGATATAGAAATCATGCTTAGGTTATTTTAATTCCTAGTATCATGTTAGGATGCTTTTATTGCTTTCTAGTATCATGTTTAAGTTGCTTTTTATTTCTTCTATCATGTTAGTATCATGTTAGGGATAAAGCTTTGATCTTTATTGTTTAGTGACATGCTAGGATTTGTTATTAATCTTGTTAGTGTCATGCCTAGGATCTTGCTATTATTATGCTTTGATGAGATTGAGAATATTATGATGGTGATGATGATGATGATTTGTTGTATCAATATTATGTTGCTTGATATTATTATGTTATTGCTTGATCACGCCCTCTCTTGCAGGTTTAAAGGGAATTTGTATTTGTAATCACGCTTAATAAGATAATTAATAATCTTGTTTAGCCTATTGTGATTTTAATTCAAGTGATCGCCAATAATAGTTTTGTTTGTGCATTATTACAACCAACATAGATTAAACAGGTTTAGGATTAATATATTTATTGTATGTTAGTCAAAAAGCGCACATGAATATGAGAAGAATAAAGTAGAGGCATATTATTAGGGCAGGTTCAATCTCTTTGAGGTTGGATTTATACCTTCATCCCCGAATATCCAGTTATGGTTCCAGACCACTATGGAGTTAGTGATCTCATGGATAGTGAAGGGGTGTAACCTTCACCCTATGAACGGTTTACAAGTTCCTAAAACTTGTTGGCGGCTCTTTTATTCTAGCTTCCTTCCCTTTGGACACCACCATGCTTAAGTGTATGATCACAGTGGGGCTCAAGTGTGGGATGCTTAAAATATTCCCTACAATTTTTGGCGACTTTGCAGGAAAGGATTTCTATTTTAATTCCTAAAATTTATTTTGGCAATAATTTAGAATGAGTGGATGAGACTCGAAAAGTTCTAAGTATTCATGTGCGTAATTTTGATTGACAATATTGGCATATGCATAAAAAGGTCCGCATTGGATAGACCATCTGTAATGCGTCAAAAACATAAGATTTTACTCCTAGTGAATTCTCATCCGAGAAGTCCCTCGGTTTTCCCGGAGTACTCCTATGGCCGATCTGTCACCCAACTTACTTAAACAACCTAAAGGCTTGGCCCTGTCCCGAGCAAAAGCAGGGTTATTAGATACCTCTTTTACACGTAGGAAATTTGGGAAATATCTTTCACAACTAGAATTGAAATAACGCTACGAAAAACTGGAAAATTCTAAGAAAAGAAAGCTGCTGAGGCATGTAGGAACTAGCGCTGAGAAAACAGTGCCCGTCACAATACGATGGCACTGTCGCTGTGCGACAGCAATGTCGCGTGGCGACAGGGTCATCGTCTCGCGACGGTCCCTGTTGTCTCGCACTAAGTTCTTCCAATACCGAGCCAGAAATCTACCTTCTTGCTTTGACCAGTTCTAGTATTGTTTGCTCAATTTTACTTCTTGATTGAGTTTTTCTCACTTTTCTAAACCCATATGTGTTCTACAAATGGCTATAACCCTCTGGGAATTCACGTTCCATCTACCCAATCGAACGCTCATTGCAACGACAGGTACATCCGAGTTTGTGAATTCACCAAACCATGGAAGCAAATTTAACTTACGGGGTCCCATCCATACGCGCCAACCCTTCCAAAGGTAAGGCTTTCGCGCGATGCATCCGGACTCATAACCATGGACCCTCTTTGACTAACCCTTATCCTTAAACTTTAGAGAACTAGATCCATGGTTAGGTTGCAAACTCATTGCATCATATTGTGCTTACTTGACTACTTGTGCATCTCTTGTTTGTACAAATTTACACTAACCGTTTGTTTGACTTGTGATTAAACATAAATAAGCTAATTAATGACTAAAAAACTTTTCTTAATTAATTAACCAATTAATATGAGTTTTTAAAGTCTAAATAAATTGATCGAACCTGACTTAGTACGGCTATAGGATTTTCCCTCTAAAGAACACTGGAAACAGGCCCAGACTAACGTTTCAGCAATGACGCCGAAGTTTGGCCTGTGGCGCGACATGCTAGTGTCCGGCGCGACGCGACAGATCAATCGTTTGAACGATGGTCCAGTTTTCTGCTTGAGTCTTCACGCCGAGTCTAAATAATCAGTTTATTAATGACAAAAACCGTATTTAGTCCTTAAATTAAGTCTAAGAACATAGCCCTATGGTCTCACACAAGTCTTAACTTAGCCTTTGTTTGAGTCTAATCACATGGTCATGACAAGAGTCTTGAACATATCACTTACACTCACAAGTATTCACACACTTTGTACATACTTTTTTCACACCACGACCATGTCTTAGTTTCATGCATGAGTCGTCCTTTTCGTTATTCAAGTCGAGGGTCCACTCTATTCCTAATTTTTCCATATCTCTCCATCTACATCACCTTTCCATACATATCTCACACTTTCCTTCTTAAAAACTTTCTACATTCACATTCCTTCATCTTACATGCTCCCTTCATACATCATTCACCTCACTACACTCTTTTCCCATCCATGCATGTTGAATAAAGTTTGAGTCAAATAATTAACAAAAAGTATCTACAGTACTTGGTCAAGAAGAGAAGGAAGATTAATCAAGGACAACACCTTCGTTCAAGTTCAAGTTCATACTAATGGCAACCCAACAAGAAGTTGATGAGCTTAGGCAAAACCTTGTTAGTTTGACCGAGATGATGAAGACCCTTACTCAACTCTTCAAGTCAATGACCCTGCAAAACAACAAAAAATGGAGCGAAGGGAGGAAAGCTTGAGAAAACTTTCCAATGAGCACAAGTTTCAGGGGATTAGCTCACAAGGGGTCTCGGTGGACAAGGAACTTCTTCCGCAGAAGTTCAATGCCAATGACATCCCTAAATTCAAGCCAACAGATAACCCTTACTTCCATTTGAGAGCTTTCGAAACTATAATGAATATTAAGGGAATTGATAGGAAGGCATTCCACTTGTTGTTTTCACTATCTTTAGAAACCGTTTGTCAACAATGGTTCTTTTCCCTTGAAAAGAAGGAGAGATCTTCTTGGGATGCCATGATAAACACTTTCATAGATAGATACAAATGCAACATCCAAGTCGACATGGACCATAGACAACTTGAGATGCTAAGGCAAAAGGAAAACGAAGGATTTACCTTTTTCTTCAACAAGTGGAGGGAGACTTCCACTAATATGGTAGAGGTTCCTACTGAAAAGGAGTCTGTAAGGATGTTCATAAAGAACCTCCAAGAAAAGTATTCAAAGCATTGAAATATCAACACAACTTAAATACTTTCAAGGCTGTCTATGACATTGAAGATGACCTTGCAAAGCAAAAAGCTACTAACAATAGTAACAACAGTGGCTGGAAAGGAAAGAAGAACGACAATCCTTCTTCTTCCGAAAACACCTACTCTAGTAACAATGTTAGTACCTTTGACCTTAACGACGTCTTAGCCATGGATAATCAACGATCTAAAAAGAAACCCAAAAGAGAGTTTACCCATTGGAATGACCTATGATGTTACTTTCAATCGTCTCCACTATCAAGGATTAATCAAACCTATTGGCCCTACTGAAGATCCAACTCCGGAAAAGCGATCTTCGAGATGGAATCTTAACTCTTATTGCAAGTACCATCAAGGAAATGGTCATACCACGGATGAATGTTACAGATTTCAAAATCTCATTCAAGATCTCATAGAAGCAAACAAGATCCCATTGCCTCTAGCTAGCAAGAAGACCGAGTGATGATAAAGCAAAAGATACAAGGCGGGCTTCAACGACAAGATTTCGTGACCTCCTTTTTCTATTTTTTCCTCATTTCCCCTATAAAGTCTAGCATAGGCACCTTCTGTTTTCCTTAGATTCATTTTGTAGATTTTTTCTTTTTTCCTCTTAATAAAATGAGCATTTCTTTCCTTACATATGATCATCAAATTGCATTAAAAAAAAAAATCCATGCCGGACTAAGCACAAGGTATACCAATGATTTGAGGCACCCTTTGTAACCATATCATATCATCTTCACCTTTCAAATATATAAATCCTTTATTGAGAAACCACTTTGAGACTCGTCTAACGATAGACCTTTCTTTTTTCAACCTACATCTACCTAACCTTGGAATGAGATGGTGTGCAACTTATGTAATTAAAAAAAAAAAAAAAAGCTTGAGTGATTTCAAAAGATTAAAATAGCAATAAAGTGTGCTAAAGGGCAAGTGTTCCAATGTCATTGATAAGAACATGTCTTTGATATGAACATGTCTCAGATTGCGTCTCTTATCGAGTGCTCGGTACCGTGCCTGAGAAACATGAATGCCAAATGAGTGATAGACCGCCTGATCGGGATTGCCCACACTTATCAAAATAAAAATAAAAAATGCAAAAGCAAAAAAAAAGGAGAGCAAAAATATAAACAAAAGAGAGTCCAAAAGTGCGAAATCTCAAGCATAAAAATATAAAGATTCAAAAACAAGGTTGCACACCTTGGGAGCTTATCTAGGGTCTTGAGCCTTTATCCCTTTCTTCTTCAACCTTTAGCCTAACCACGTTACAACCCTTCAAAGACCTCTTTGAGGTATACACATACTTGTGCGAGATTCGGCTAGAGCTACGTTCGGCCTGATTCCTAAGGGATACGTAGGCAACCTCACATTGAGGTGCGGCCGTAATAAAAATGCATTCATTCACATTCACATTCATACATGATCATATCAAGGGATCTCCAATGTTTATCCCTATCCATGTAGAGCTAGACCTGGGGGCTTGATCCTTACATCATTAGCCTACCCAGCCTAAGAGTCACCATTATTTGACTCTTTTCAAATATTTTTCAACACACTTAGCCCTTGCGGCCAAACTTTAGTGTCATTTTCACACACATCACAGATACATGACCAAATAATCTTTCCCATAGGAACCATTTGTCATGAAATCTTAACACAACGTTGAAGCATGCATTGTCATATCAAAATCACTCATAAATATCATTGCATCACAAAGTATGAAGTACTTAGCCTCCGCGCCTAAGTTACCCAAATACTTTCATTATCAATCGAGATAGTCTGGCATTATCAATCCTCGCACCATGAGATACAATGTTAATGCATACATTTGACTAAGCTCATTCAACATGCACCGCAAACACTCAAACACTTCACTTCTTTCCTTTTCGCGTCTTTATTTTTCGGGAGAAAGTCGGTACCCTCCACAAAAATAACGGAAAATTTTTGCTTTTTGCTTTTCTGCATTTTGAGTCAAGCACATCACAATACAACGCACACACAAGTTATGCACATTGAGTCATGTCGTGTCCAAACACATTAAATCACAAGAGTCAAGTACACCAAACCTTAGGTCAACCCTAAAAACATGAGTCCTATAGTCCAAAATATAGATCCATGTACACTAAGTCTCCGACGGACGAGTAACCTTTACAAAAAATTTTTGAGGCAAAAGGACGCAAACAACTTAGCAAATCAACTAGAGTTAGCTTGATCGCAATCATATTTGATTGCCGATCGGCTTGATGATGGTCATATTGATTGATTGGGTTCCTTGGTACGCCAGTTAGCCCCTATAAACAAATTGACATGATTAGTAGTCGGCTCGATTACAATCACAATCAGTGATCGGCCTGACGACAATCATCTCACTTAGCATGTTAGGGATAAAGCTTTGATCTTTATTGTTTGCTGACATGCTAGGATTTGTTGTTAATCTTGTTACTGTCATGCCTAGGATCTTGCTATTATTATGTTTTGATGAGATTGAGAATATTATGATGATGATGATTTATTGTATCAATATTATGTTGCTTGATATTATTATGTTATTTCTTGATCACGCCCTCTCTTGCAGGTTTAAAGGGAATTTGTATTTGTAATCACGCTTAATAAGATAATTAATAATCTTGTTTAGGCTAATGTGATTTTAATTCAAGTGATCGCCAATAATAGTTTTGTTTTTGCATTTATATTCAACCAACATAGATTAAACAGGTTTAGGATTAATATATTGATTGTATGTTAGTCAGAAAGTGCACATGAATATAAGAAGAATAAAGTAGAGGCTTATTATAAGGACATGTTCAATCTCTTTTAGGTTGGATTTGTACCTTCATCCCCGAATATCTAGTCATGGTTCCAGACCACTATGGAGTTAGCGATCTCATGGATCGTGAAGGGGTGTAACCTTGACCCTGTGAACTGTTTACAAGTTCCTAAAACTTGTTGGCGACTCTTTTACTCTAGCTTCCTTCCCTTTGGATGCCACCATACTTAAGTGTATAATCACAGTGGGGCCCAAGTGTGGGATGCTTGAAGTACTCCCTACAATTATGCATTTAGTTCTTTCCTTTATGCTTCTGTAATTTTTGACAACTTTTGAGCATAATTACTTAGTAGTAATTGGTGCTTAATAGTTGGCTCAAATTTTCACATAATTGCAAATAAATTGCTTTAAGTGTGAAAAGTTTGTATATTGAGGCTTTTAAGTACTAAAGATTCAATCTTTAATTATTTTAATTGATTGGAACTTTGTGTTACTAAATTCTATGTATGTTAATTGAACTTTTTTTTATTTAATCATTATTAAATTGATTGGAATCATAAAGTTTCAAACTTGTGATAGAATTTTCATTAATCTTCATATTGGAAGATATAATTTTTCAAGGATTCACAAGTTAAAGTTGGAATCTTTATTTGAATATTTATGTTCATAATTCCAACTCTCTTTTAATTTTGTCAAATCTCATAATTAATTTATGTTGGTTAAATTAATGGTGAGAATAGTCCTTTTTCATTTGATGTTGCATCAAGTTGAACCAAATTTCGTTAAAGAATAGTTCTAGGAATTAATTTGGTTTAGTGCACTTGAATGATTTTATTACCCCGGTGCCTAGCACACCAAACCGATAGGCTTGATGTTAGGCACTTTGGGGTTTTAGGGCTATATTATTTTTGCGTTTTGCCGATATTAATTATTTTAATTATATTTAAATTATTTTAATTAAATTTTGGAGGCTAGGCCTCGGTTTTTAGTGGCACTTGCAAAGTTTTATTTTGGCAAAATTTTGGGTTTACAGGCTTAATTAATTGGATTAATTAATTTGGATGCGGAATTTAGTGAGAGCTTCAATTTTTAATTGCACTTAATCACATAATCGGTTAAACAACTTTGACTAGTTTTAATTAGGCGCGTGAATCAGATTAACCACCTAAGTTAGTTGCTAGTTTACGCGTGTTTGTGTCTAACGAAAATTCAATTCTCTTTAATCCTATTCTTTTATCTTTTTCATGGTTAGTTTTTTAAAATACAAATACCTATTTCAGAGCTATAAATTTTATATTAAAGTATTATTTTAAAAGAGTTTTATAGCCCATGCACATTAGATTTGAGTTTATGTTGTGATAACCTTATGGTTATGTTATTTGCAAGGTGTATTCGTGATTGAACTTTGAACGTGCGAAGTGTTGATTGATATTCGAAATCAAGGTTCTTGAGGTTCTTTTTGTGTGGTTTTCTAGCAAGAATCAAGGTACGTTTAGGTGGCTAGATATCTTAGAAAGTGATTGGTTTGAATAACATGTTTTACATGATTTGATTGGTGATTGAATTAAATTGATTTGAATTATGATTTTGAAATAAATTATGTTTGAAGGTATTGATTTTAATAAAAGTATTTTGAATGATTGATTTTTAAATCATATTTTGAATGGTTTGAATTACTTATCATGTTTAAATAAAGAAATTGATTTTAAAAGGTTTGTTGAATTAAATAAAAAGGTTTTCAAGAAAGAGTTATTGATTTTGAAAAGTTATTAATATGAGATTTTATTCTCAAGTATCTATTTAAAAGGTTTTGATTTTCAAAGTATGTGAAATTATTAAAAAGGAGTTTGAATTATATTGGAATTTACTGGATATTAAAAGGATTTATTGATTAAGGAAAGTTTGGATATTAAGGTGATTGTGTATAATTGAATATGGAATGTATGTATGTCATGAAAAATAATAAGGACATTGGAATTACTTGGGGAATAATCAAAGATGAAATAAGGTAGGAAAATAAGATGATCAAATCTTTGTGAGATGGAAAATAGGAATTAAGAAAATAAGGAATTTGAGGAAGATAATTAAAATACAAAACTAACAAAATAATTAACCTAAATTTAGCATATGGTGGCCGAAAATATTGAGCATATCTATGCTCATATTTTCGGACCTCCACTTATAGTTTTAGGGAAATATTTGCTAGATTTTAAGGATTAAAAATGATTGCGTAAATAATATATTTTGTATAAAATAATTAATTAGGAAAATACCAATTATTCACTAAATAAAATAACTAAGAAGATCAGATTTTCTACACATAGAAAATCCAAAAATCATAGTTAATAATTTAGGAATTTTCAGCCCTTTTAAATAAATAATAAAATATAATTTTGTTTAATTAAAATATCCGAAATATATATAAATAATCCGGTTTTTTAAATAAAATAAATGGATCATAAATCTTATCTAAAATCAAAAAATAATATTAAATTTTAAAATACTTTAGGCGCCGAAATTCAAATATCATTTTGGCTCCAAAATTCAAATAGTAAAATAAATTACTAAAATACCCTTTTTAAGTGAATACTAATTAGAAAATACATTCCAAAAATACGGGGTATTACATGGATTGCTTTCAAGAGTTATGTTCCAAGACGTAGATTGTCGATCGTAGCAAGGTTCTTATGACAGATTGTTACGAAGCATTGAAAACTTTTCCCAAAATTGGACTTTAGCAAAATTTTCGAGATAAGGATTGTCGCTTCATTGTGGTAACATTTCCTAGGAAGGATTGTTACGTGGCATTGACAACTTTCCTTAAATCGGATTGTAGTACATTATTCAAGAGTTGTGTTGGCAACTATTACTAAAGAAGAGAGGATTATCATCACCCCCTAAGCATCAGCACCAGCAAACTGAGGATCAACAAGCAGTGATCTTTGATAATTTTCCTAAGAAAGTTATCACGCAAAACAGAGGATCCTTACAAGCAGAATGATCTTCGACGACGATCCTTAACATGTGGAGGGTTGTCACAAACAACTGAAGATGACTACAAGCAGAGTCACCTTCGACGATGGAAGTTGTCATAAAAGCAGAAGATGGCTACAAGCAGAGTTATCTTCGACTATGTTCCCTGGCTTGCGAAAGATGGTCACAAAATGGCAAAAGAGTGCTACAAGAAGAGCAATCTTCGATGGTGTTCCCTGAGATGTGGAAGACTGTCACAGCAGAAATTGAAGGAAGCTACAAGCGAAGTGGTCTTCAGGCGATGTCCCCTAGCTTGTGGAGGTCGTCACAAATGCATCAACAAAACGGTTACCCTAGAGACGTGTGCTCGACGGTTCAAGATACGTGTTTCTTAACTCTTTTATCTGCTTAACTAAAGCTAATTTGCAGGTATTGGTGTTATAAGAATGATTTAGGATCGCAGAACGTTCTGAATCATTCTCCGTCCCTATCGATACTTTAACTTTTGTTTTCGAACCATGCGTTTCTCCAAACATAGTCAAAGTGGGGGCTTCTATAGACACCTAATTGTGTTTCCCCAAAACCAAATCCAGTGATGAGTATCTTTCACGTCATTTGATCGAACGAAGTGAAGTGTGGAAAGTCTTGTGATGCGGTTGTTTTAATAAAATTCTTTCCTTTTGTTTTCGAAAGTGTACTCTATTAATGGAAAATATCCAGTCCAATTTATTTTGATCCATGATAAAGGTCCAATAATAGTGTAGTTGGATTGGGCTCGAAAAGAGCTTTCCAATGATATATTATAAGCCCAATTCCGATGAATAATGAGGAAGTTATGGCCAAAATACTAAATTGGGCCTGAAATGGTTTTGTGGCCCAATGATCTAGTGGAGGGCCCATTAATTAATATTCCTGAAAATTATTAGGATTAATTTTAATCTTCTAGAATAATTTGGGAGATTGTTTTGAGTTCTAATGAGATTAGGAATGATAATTATATCTTTTATGAAAATAAAGAATTCTATTTGGATTAAAACAAGTGTTTTGAAGAGATTAAATCTGATTTTAAAGATAAGTACGGACGTTATTAATCGAATTTAATTAGATTAAGGATTCCGTACAGGTTTTTAGAAAACGCGTGAATCAGCGCGAAACGACAAAGTCAGCGCGCAACGACAAGCTTGTCGCACAGCGACAGGGCTGTCATGTCGCGTTGGACCCTGTCGTTCTGCGACAGAGGCATTTTTACTCTTAATAGGATTCGGTCTTTTTCTGATCGTCTCCGGGTTATTTTCTCTATAAATAGGGTCGTATTTCCCCGTTTTTATGGATTCAGAATCATTCAACAATCACCTTTCTCTTCTCTTTCAAGCTAATAGCTTTTCTAAGCTTTCCCTTTTCAAATAAAATTCTGCATTCACGAGTTCTAGACACACCTAACCATGTTTAAAGTTGCCTTCGCCCTAGACGTGAAAGGTTGATAAATTCTGAGAGTTTGGTCCCAAATCCCTATTTCAATTATTTAAATTAATTGTTTGATTTAATATTTTCCTTGAAGTTAATAATGTGTGTATTGTTTTGATAGAAAGAGATACGAGACATCGAAGTAAGTAATTTAATTGTTTAATTATTCTTTTGATATAGAAATCATGCTTAGGTTATTTTAATTCAGAGTATCATGTTAGGATGCTTTTATTGCCTTCTAGTATCATGTTAGGATGCTTTTATTGCTTTCTAGTATCATGTTTAAGTTTCTTTCTATTTTTTCTATCATGTTAGTATCATGTTAGGGATAAAGCTTTGATCTTTATTGTTTGCTGACATGCTAGGATTTGTTGTTAATCTTGTTACTGTCATGCCTAGGATCTTGCTATTATTATGTTTTGATGAGATTGAGAATATTATGATGATGATGATTTATTGTATCAATATTATGTTGCTTGATATTATTATGTTATTTCTTGATCACGCCCTCTCTTGCAGGTTTAAAGGGAATTTGTATTTGTAATCACGCTTAATAAGATAATTAATAATCTTGTTTAGGCTAATGTGATTTTAATTCAAGTGATCGCCAATAATAGTTTTGTTTTTGCATTTATATTCAACCAACATAGATTAAACAGGTTTAGGATTAATATATTGATTGTATGTTAGTCAGAAAGTGCACATGAATATAAGAAGAATAAAGTAGAGGCTTATTATAAGGACATGTTCAATCTCTTTTAGGTTGGATTTGTACCTTCATCCCCGAATATCTAGTCATGGTTCCAGACCACTATGGAGTTAGCGATCTCATGGATCGTGAAGGGGTGTAACCTTGACCCTGTGAACTGTTTACAAGTTCCTAAAACTTGTTGGCGACTCTTTTACTCTAGCTTCCTTCCCTTTGGATGCCACCATACTTAAGTGTATAATCACAGTGGGGCCCAAGTGTGGGATGCTTGAAGTATTCCCTACAATTATGCATTTAGTTCTTTCCTTTATGCTTCTGTAATTTTTGACAACTTTTGAGCATAATTACTTAGTAGTAATTGGTGCTTAATAGTTGGCTCAAATTTTCACATAATTGCAAATAAATTGCTTTAAGTGTGAAAAGTTTGTATATTGAGGCTTTTAAGTACTAAAGATTCAATCTTTAATTATTTTAATTGATTGGAACTTTGTGTTACTAAATTCTATGTATGTTAATTGAACTTTTTTTTATTTAATCATTATTAAATTGATTGGAATCATAAAGTTTCAAACTTGTGATAGAATTTTCATTAATCTTCATATTGGAAGATATAATTTTTCAAGGATTCACAAGTTAAAGTTGGAATCTTTATTTGAATATTTATGTTCATAATTCCAACTCTCTTTTAATTTTGTCAAATCTCATAATTAATTTATGTTGGTTAAATTAATGGTGAGAATAGTCCTTTTTCATTTGATGTTGCATCAAGTTGAACCAAATTTCGTTAAAGAATAGTTCTAGGAATTAATTTGGTTTAGTGCACTTGAATGATTTTATTACCCCGGTGCCTAGCACACCAAACCGATAGGCTTGATGTTAGGCACTTTGGGGTTTTAGGGCTATATTATTTTTGCGTTTTGCCGATATTAATTATTTTAATTATATTTAAATTATTTTAATTAAATTTTGGAGGCTAGGCCTCGGTTTTTAGTGGCACTTGCAAAGTTTTATTTTGGCAAAATTTTGGGTTTACAGGCTTAATTAATTGGATTAATTAATTTGGATGCGGAATTTAGTGAGAGCTTCAATTTTTAATTGCACTTAATCACATAATCGGTTAAACAACTTTGACTAGTTTTAATTAGGCGCGTGAATCAGATTAACCACCTAAGTTAGTTGCTAGTTTACGCGTGTTTGTGCATTATTATTTATTTATCGTTGTAAAATGCATGGGTCATTCACTATAGTGAATGGATGAATGGAATGTATATTCTCTCACAGGCTTTATAAAATGGCAACTAGTGGGGCCCGATTAGGATAGAAAATACGGACTACGTTCCGTCATGTATTTTAGTAAATCTAAATACGGTCTGCGAACAATTGAGTATTTTTGTACCTTAATATTTAGATTAGTCCTAAACATAGATACTAGTATTTGCATTTTTTTTGTTATGTCTTGAAGACGGAGGTTCTTGGAAGACGAAGCCATGAAATTGCAAGAGAAGACCCTTGAAGATTTAAAGACTCAAGGGGTCATGCTAGTTGCCAAATGCATCATTTATTTATGTTTTCGATATATATTTATGCTTATATATATGAATGATATGTTAGATGCATGTTTAGGATTTTAAATGTTGTGATGATTAATTAAGTTCACTTAAATCAACCAACATAGAAACCCTAGGTTCCTAAATATTGAGTAAAATTTGCCATTCCAAAACAACACTTACCGACCTATTGAGAGTAATGATGGGCTACGGCAAAGCGAGGCATCACTATTACTCCTAGGAAACGTAAGGCATACCGGGTATGCATGTTGGTTTTGGTTATACTCAACGATATGAGTGATGGAGTCCTCACATGTCGTGGATAAGTTGTTGAGAGAGCATTAGATGCGACAATTATCTAACCAAGAATGGCTTGGGGCCATTAGCAAAGAGTTGCTTACCTTAGAATATTAAGTGTTAAGACAAGCCAAAGCATGCTTAGTCACTCATTGATTCTTTGGATCTTGGAATCGACTTATTCTCACCAAATTGGGACAATTTTAAATGTGTGAATAAGACGTTTAAATAAGTTTGATAAATATGCATGAGTTCAATCTTATTTAAGTATTATGTATGGTTTTTCATTTCAAATTCTTTCAATTGTAGAACCATGTCTGCGAATAACTCAAACAACTAATTCTCGTTGCGCTCAATTCTCGACAAGGAGAAATTGAGTGGGCCAAATTTTCTTGATTGGCAAAGAAACTTGCGTATAGTGCTCATGCAAGAGTAAAAGGAATATGTCCTTGATGAGGAAACGCCCGAGACTCCCAATGAGGAAGTGACTCAGGCTGCCTTGAACCGATGGCAAACTGCCAATCGGGATGTCAAATACATCATGTTGGCCACTATGTCTCCCGACCTTTAGAAGAATTTCTTTGAGAAGGAGACAACTTTTGAGATCATTTATGAGCTTCAGAACATGTTCCAAGAGCAGGCCCGAACTGAAAGGTTTAAAACCCACGGGCAGATCTTTGAGAGTAAGCTCAGGTAAGGAGAGCCGGTCAGCCCACATGTACTCAAAATGATAGGATTATTTGAGAACATGGAAAAGCTTGACGCGGGGTATTCAACCGAGATGGCCCTTGACATCATTCTTTAATTCTCTTCACAAAGGCTATGATGAGTTCAAAATGAACTATAATATGCACAGCATGGAGAAAACCCTCACCAAGCTTCATGGTATGTTGAAGTAAGCCGAGCAAACACTCAAGGATGATGGGAAGCATGATATGCTCATGATAAAAAAGAGCAAGTCGTTTAAGAGCTCAGGCAAGAAGAAGAAAGGCTTCAAGGGGAAGAGGAAGAAGACCTTTCTACCTAAGCCAAAATCTACCAAAGATAACAAGGAGAAGAAGGTAGCATCTTCTAAATCTGATTCCGAATGCTTCTATTGCAAGAAGAAGGGACATTGGAAGAGAGATTGCCTCAAATTCAAGGAAGATAAGAAGAACAGAACCGTTTCTTCTGGATCAGGTATATTCGTTATAGACTTAAACTTCACTAGCTCAACATCATGGGTATTAGATACCGGATGTGGCTCTCACCTTTGTTCTAATTCTCAAGGACTAAGGAATGCTAGAAGGCTAGCGAAGGGAGAGGTTGAACTCCGGGTCGGCAATGGAGCCAGAATTGCGGCCGTATCCGTAACTCTCAGTTTGTCTTTGCCCTCCGGGCTAGTTTTGGAACTTGAAAAATGTTCTTATGTTCCCAACATTACCAAAAACATTATTTCAATTTCAACGTTGGACGCCAAAGGTTTTGAATTTCGAGTAAAGGACAATGAATGTTCGTTTTATCTTGATAATGTTTTATATGGTATTGCACATTCTGAAAATGGTCTTTATGTGCTTTCATTAGACAAACAAGGTTATAATGTTAATAACACCGCTAATAAAGCTAAGACCATAGA
Organism: Chenopodium album; assembly: GCF_948465745.1. Lineage (NCBI taxonomy): Eukaryota > Viridiplantae > Streptophyta > Magnoliopsida > Caryophyllales > Amaranthaceae > Chenopodium > Chenopodium album. The sequence goes on along the minus strand of NC_137851.1, from coordinate 37,855,323 downwards.
GTCAAATGAGACGTACTTGTGGCATTGTCGTCTTGGCTACATCAACATCAAATGCATCAAGAAACTTCTATAGGAAGGTGTTCTTGACTCATTCGATTTACAATCATTTGAAAATTGCGAAGGATGTTTATTAGGCAAGATGATAAAGCAGCCATTCTCCAAGTTGGTAGAAAGGGCAAGTGCCTTATTGGGCCTAATACACACCGATGTATGTGGACCAATGAGCACAACCACAAGAAACGGCCATCGATATTTTATCACCTTCACAAACGACTATAGTAGATATGGATATGTCTACCTTATGTCGCACAAATCTGAATCGTTTGAAAAATTCAAAGAATTTCAGAGTGAAGTTGAAAATCAGTTTGGCAAGAAAATCAAAGCCCTTCGATCCGATCGAGATGGTGAATACTTGAGCCAAGAATTCGATGACCATCTGAAAGAAAAGGGTATACTTTCATAATTGACACCTCCAGGAACTCCACAATGGAACGACGTATCCGAAAGGAGAAATTGAATCTTGCGAGACATGGTACAATCAACTATGGGCCTTAGTGATCTTCCTATCTCTTTCTGCATGCACTTCTAACAGCGGCACTAACACTGAACCTTGCTCCATGAAAGCTGTGGAAAAGACTCTATATGAATTGTGGACGAAGAAACCTCCAAGGTTGTCTTTTCTCAAGATATGGGGATGCGAAGCTTATGTCAAGAAATTAATTTCTGACAAACTTCACCCCAAATCTGACAAGGTTTTCTTTGTAGGCTACCCAAAAGAAACCAAAGGGTATTACTTCTATAACAAATCCGAGAACAAAGTGTTTGTTGCTCGCGATGGTGTCTTTTTGGAGAAAGAACACCTTTCCAAAATGACAAGTAGGAGGAAAATTGAACTCGATGAAGTTCGAAAGGATGAGCAACAAAGTCAAAGTGCTCAAACAGCATCTGTTGACGTTGGTCAAAATGTGCAAAGTCAAACCGACAATGAAAATGCTTAGTCCGTTACCCTACATAGATCGCAGAGGCCTAGGTCTCAACCTGATAGGTATCTTGGTGTCGTATTAACTGAGAATCAGGACATCCTGGTAGTGGATGGAGACGAACCGCCAACCTACAAGCAAGCGATAGTGAGCACCGACTCTGCTAAATGGCAAGAGGCCATGAGATCTAAAATGGATTCCATGTTTCAAAATCAAGTATGGGGCTTGGTTAACTTACCCGAAGGTTACACACCTATCGAATGTAAGTGGATTTTCAAATTGAAAACCGACAAAGATGGAAATGTATTCATTTACAAAGCTAGACTGGTAGCAAAAGGTTATAGGCAAATTCATGGTATTGATTATAATGAAACCGTTTTTTCGGTCGCAATTCTTAAATCCGTTTGGATCATCCTAGCGATTGTTGCATATTACAATTATGAAATATGGCAGATGGACGTCAAAACCGCCTTCCTCAATGGAATTTTGGAAGAAACTGTGTATATGACACAGGCTGAAGGTTTTGTCGACCAAAATAATGCTAGGAAAGTGTGTAAGCTTAAAAAGTCCATTTATGGGCTAAAGAAAGCTAGCAAAAGTTGGAATATGTGATTCGATGAAGCCATCAGTAAGTTTGGTTTTATCAAGAATCCAGATGAGTCTTGTGTTTACAAGAAGGTCAGTGGGAGTGACATCGCCTTCCTAGTCTTATATGTCAATGACATATTGCTCATTGGAAATAGTATCCCAATGCTAGAGTTTGTAAAGGCCTAGCTTGGAAAATGTTTTTCAATAAAAGACTTGGGAGATGCTCAGTACATATTGGGGATCAAGATCTATAGGGATAGATCTACAAGGATGATTGGATTGAGCCATAGTACTTACATTGATAAGGTACTGGCTTGAATTCAACATGTAGGAGGCAAGGAGAGGTCACCTACCCATGTCACATGGCATAACCCTAAGCAAGAAGCAGCGTCCAAAGACACCTGATGAGTGGGAAAGGATGAATCAGATTCCATATGCTTCGCTTATTGGATCGATCATGTATGCCATGATATGTACTAGGTCAGATGTATCGTATGCCTTGTGTCCTACGAGCCGATACCAATCAGACCCAGGAGAGGCGCACTAGACTGCGGCTAAGAATATCCTAAAATACCTGAAAAGGAACAAGGATAAATTCCTAGTATATGGTGGCTCAGATGAATTAGTTGTTGAAGGTTATACCGACGCAAGCTTCCAAACAGACAGAGACGATTTCAAATCACAATCTAGATACGTGTTCTGTTTAAATGGAGGAACATTTAGTTGGAAGAGTGCCAAGCAAAGCACAACTACGGATTCTACAACTGAAGTCGAATACTTGGAAAATGCTGAAGCGGCTAAGGAGGCAATTTAGATTCATAAGTTCATTGGTGAACTTGTTGTTGTACCCTCCATCAAGGGTCTAATAGCCCTCTATTGTGACAATGGAGCTATTACTCAGGCTAGAGAGCCAAGGGAACATCAGAAGGTCAAACATGTCAAGCGGCGATATCACATGATAAGGGAATGGAAGTCAGAAGATAAAATCAGAATTTGTAAAGTTGGAACGGACAACAATGTAGCCGATCCACTTACTAAACCTCTGCCTCAAGTGAAGTACAACAAGCACGTTGAGGCAATGGGAATCAGGCACGTTGGAGATTGGCTTTGATTTCCCTGGTTAGTGTTTTAATTAATTTTGAACATTTTAATGTAAATCACTACGATGAACCATTCAAGTTTTGGAGCAATTTAATTTCATGCAATTTTATCACTCCGTTTCTATTTAATTGTGGTTTAGGATTAAATATTGAGTCCATTCGATTCTGAGAATATTCAAAATAGGGTATCAAGACCAGTCTTAGATAAAGAAACACCTATTAAGTGAATATTGAATATTATAATCGAAAATTATCCCTAATCAAGGTCATTTAAATGATGGACGATTAATGACCACTTGAGATTAGTGTGTAGTTTGATTTATAGCACCGTTTCTTGTGCTACAAGGACATGATTGTCATAAATCATTTACATAGGTATTGGTTTAGAACCATACTGGATTGACCTATGAAAATACTTTAAGAGATTTAAAAATCGTCATAAGTATACTTCTCATTATGGCTATCGGAACCTCTTTCCTCGACCATGAGTATTGTGAGTTCTCTTGTTTGAGTACTAGTCCGTTTTGATGTTAGTAAAACGTCTGTCGTACATGGAGATTATATCGGCAACACTCTGGCGGCTAGGTCCTCTTAGTAAGAGAAGCTGACAGTGCAAGACTGGGAATGTCCCCCTACTAACAATAGGGAACATGTCTTTGTTGTTTACAAGGCCTCTCAAAGAGCGAGACTGTAAAATGCATGGCCGTGCTCAGATGGATTTTAAGAAATCATCTGTTTATTGAAAGTCGAACTCGGATTTCAAGAAACACTTCTGGACGTAATAAGGATGACGAACAATCTTACCTTATAGTTCATGAAGAGACATTAAGTAACATAGGAAATAGGCTATACACAAAAACCGCACATGTCCGGAAGGAGAAGTGGGAGATTGATAGGAATGATGTCCTTTGAACAAGTGTATTATTCCGATAGAGGGCTCGAAATTATTAGATAGCTAATTATTCAGTGAGTCAAGTGATCGGAATGCCTAGTTGGAGGCCGCTTCCGATCAGTAATATTAATGTATAATTGATATTACAGCTTAATCTTGACTGAACCCTTCAGGTCACACCCAAGCAACTAACGATCCGACACGACGAATTAATCCGAAAGGAATTAATGTGTCACTCAAGTATTATGAACAAAGACGTCGGATTCCAAGCTTAGAGCGTTGGAATCAAATCTCAAAAGTAGAGCCAAAATTTAGGAATTGGCGAGATGAGAAAATATTTCAAGTAACAAGTAAAAACCCTAGCCACGCGAAAGGCTAGGGAAGAGAAGCGCGCTAAATAGAAGCGCGCCATGTGGTAGCGCGCGTGGAAGCACGCCATGTGGCAGCGCACATGGCAGCACGCCATGTGGCAGCACGCCACGTTGGCAGCGCCATGTGGCAGCGCGCCTCGTTGAGGGTGGCGGCCTAACCGAACCCATCTTGGGGCTTAAGGTTGGGTGCCACATGGTTAGCTCACAATGGAGATGAGTTACCTTGGGGCGCAAGTGAGGAAGTGGTCCTCACCTAACCATTTGACACTTGTTACTTAGTGATTTCTTGGTTTATTTAACTAGGAATTGAATTCAACATTCTTTCCATGTGGGATCTTTTTGAGAAAAAGTCCCACATTGAAAGATGAGAGGAATTCACAAGGAAGCACTCCTTATAAATAGCCAAGGCATACCTTGGGATTGTTCACTTGAGTAGGAACTCAAAAAGGAATCTCCACTTGAGAGAAAACCTTTAAGTTCATATAATACTCGAGTAGTGTTTTGGTTCGACTCGGCTAAACTCTGAGTAAGAGACCGATCGGGTCGAGTTGAGGGTGGATACCGTAGGAGGTCTCTGCACTTGCAAGACTTGGCTTTGAAGTAAGAGCTCTGGGTGTGAGCAAAGCACGTGACAAGGGTAAGATCGTCTTTTCTCTCTTTCTTGTTATTTATGTCATTTAGTTATATTAATTGTGAGCGGATCTTGGGGGTCGGGTTTTGTTCTGCGGTGAGTTAGACTTACCGAAACCCAACAAATTAAACATGTCTAAAATAATAATAATAAAATATGTCAACAAAATAAAATAAAACATTAAAATATTACACTGTCTCATAAAACATAGCAAATCATATTACAATCATAGTATGCATAAAATATAAACATAATCAACAGAAGTAAATACTAGAGTTCTATAGCTAAATTCATACACAACATAACCAAATACATCATCAATTATTTATTTCAAAAAAGTTAGAAAATCAGCAACTTCAAGATGAGTTGCATCGCCAGAATTAAAGTCACCTTCGCCATGTTCAAGTACAAGATTTGTCTCAACCTTCTTTCCTTTCTTTAGTGATTCTTGATAAAACTGAACAAGGTGTTTTGGTGTTCGACACACACGAGACCAATGGCCTTTTACTCCATAACAAAAACAAATGTATATTAGGCTCATGTTTTTCTTTCTCAACTTTATTATTTTTGCGTTCCCATTTCCGGTGGAAATGTGAGCTCTTAGAGTAACCTCCACGACCTCTACCATAGCCACATCCCCGACGACGGCCACGCCATTGACCGCGACCTTGACCTCGACCACTGCTACTGAATGGTCTCTATTTTTTTTTTATTCTTTTTCACATTCACTTCAGGGAATGGAGTAGAACCAGTAGGACGGGACTCATGATTTTTCATCAACAACTCATTATTTTGCTCAGCCACAAGCGAACATGATATCAATTCAGAATATTTTTTAAAACCTTTCTCTCGATATTGAGTCTGTAGGACAATATTATTTGCATGGAAAGTGGAGTATGTTTTTTTTAACATATCTGCATCAGTAATCTTCTCCCCACATAATTTCAATTGAGAAGTTATTCTGAACATGGCTAAGTTATATTCACTAACATATTTAAAATCCTGTAATCTCAAATTTAACCAATCATAACGAGCTTTAGGAAGTATAACAGCTTTTTAGGAAATACTTCCTCCATTTTTAAATACTTGCTCCATTTCTCCATGTACGGAGTTTTAGGAGAAATTGGAGATAATAATAAAACATGAAAGGAGTGGGAAGGTGGAAGAATAATAAATTGTAAAAAAAAAACAAAAGTAGTGGAGAGAATTGAAGAGAAAGAAAATGAAATTAATAAAAAATAATTTATGGTGGGTCCACTAGGTGAGAGAAATTAATTAAATATTGTAAAAAAATTTCAATTAAGGAAATAGAGCAAGTATTTAAAAACGACCGAAAATATAAAGTGGAGCAAGTATTTAAAAACGGAGGGAGTATAATACTTCCTCCATTTCTTTTTAGTTGACACGTTTCTTTAGTCACGTTTGTCAATATACTTATTCAATCATTAATATCTTTAATTATCGATAAGATTATGAAAAGTTCATATTTTGTAAGTATATAACGTGACGAATCTAACAAGATCTCACATGACTATATTTTTCATTACGTATAAAGCACAAAACACGGTCAAAGGGAGATGTGTGAATAGTGCTAAAGTCAAAACGTGTCAACTAAAAAAACGGAGGTAGTAGTATTCTGTACTATATAACAGAGAGGGGATGAATGAATAGAGGAAGGGAGAGAATTTAGAATATTATAAAACTGTATCATCATTAATCATCCAATGATGTAATATATATATACTCGTATATATATATATATATATATATATATATATATATATATATATATATATATATATATGGGCAAATTTAACTACTTTAAAATAACTATGTAGTATGTATTATTGTACTGTACAGCATTTATTATACATTCGGATTTTCAAGAAAGTTTGGATTGGCTCAGTCCGAACCTTTAATTGGCCACCTATAGAAATCAAGCCCAGCCCATATTATACATGTCACTAATTCACATTCACTATATCATTTATCAGTATCACCATTTTTTTTTTTTTTTTTGACAAACAGTATCACCATTTTTTAAGAAAGAAAAAAAGTGTGATGAGTAGACAGGCGCAGTGAGAGAGGCGCACACGGCGACGACGAGAAAATGACGGTGGCGCTGCTGCGTTGCGCAGTTTCTCCTCCCACTTTTCAGGTCAGCTTCTCAAAACACCTCCAACTCTACTTTGTTTAATTTTTACTTTATGTGTTTGGTTAATTTGCTCTTTAATGCTAATTGCTGCTTCTATTGTCAATTCTTAGAATTATTGAAAGAATAGAACAAACGTAGAAATAGTGGGTATTGGTTGAAATTAAGAAATTATCATAATATAGTTGAACTGTTTGCTTGATTATAATTCTAAATTTGTTGGAAAATTTTGTGCAATTGGGAGTTTACCGTGTTTCAGTTTTTGGTTATTAAGGATTGGTAAAGTCTCTTGAGATTGACATCCTTATTTAGCTTTTACATGTAATGTTAAGAATTTTATGGGATAATGTTGTTTTTTTTCCTTAGAAATGAGCGTTTAATGCGGTCAAAGTTTACTTTTATTAGGAGATTAGAAGCACCTCTATCTTGTTCTCGTGCAGGTGTACCAAGAGGTGGTTTTTTTTGTTCATTTTATCCATTTTGTTTAAATGAGCAAACTGATAAAATGAACCTAAACACTCATGGGTACACACGGCTCTTGGTGTACTCGTGAACAACTGAGAATATGTAGGAAAATAGCATGTACTAAATCTTACTAATTTTTACACCAGGTAACCTTACTTTAGGTGAAGAGACCATAGCTACGTATGGAGAGTGGACTGTTACTTATGTAACTAAAGGCTACTTTAGTCTAGATTTATGTGTTGCTGGACCTGATTATTTAAGGGGGTGTTTGGTATTAACATCGTAAATGAAACGGAAAGGATTCAAATAAGTAGGGGAAAGGGTAATGATAAACGTTACCTTTACTATTCGTTTGGTATCTTTGTGGAATGGAAACAAATTGAGTAGATTGTGATTGAGTAAGGAAATGTATTTTGTTTCCACTAGTTTGTCAAGGGTACTAAATTGGGGGATTTTGTTACCCCCCGAAAGAGTATTTGTTACTTTTAACCCACACCAAACAATTAGAAATGAAAACACTTATTTGAATCCGTTTCCTACATCTAAAATTACTATACCAAATGCCTCCTAAAGGATTTCAAAGAACTATTTATTAACTTGCAAATGTCTTTTGGTGGTGGTCAATTTAATTCTACAAATCATTTCCTAATTTAACCCAACAACAATAGTCTTCGAACAATCTAGTTAAAGGGTAATTAGCTTATACAAAAGGAAATAAATGATCAATGAATTTACCTATCATTTTGGGAGTCAACAACCAGGGGATTTAGAATTGATGGTCTTGAAGTTGAAGATATTGAAGTAGACTGAAATTGTGTTGTGGTTGTTAACATCCAAATTGAATATTTAGGATACTAAAGATTTGTTCTTTAGTAATGTGCTTCTTGATTTGTTTGATCTTTGATCTTAACAAGCTTCACTTGTTTGTTACCACTTAAGGGTCCTAAATCAGAATTATGGCTTCACTCACCTTAATTCACAATTTTATGGGGGCTTTAGGTTATCTAATTCACTATGCTGACCAAAGATGTAAATTGCTTGCAAGTTTTTGCTCTTCAGTGTAACAGCAACTTGAAACTCGTATATGTACTGGGTGATGAATAGGCAGCGCTGACTTGAGCTTATGAGCATCTGACAGGTACACGTAAGATTAGCAGATGCCCGCCTGATCCTGGCCCTCTTTAAGCTAGGAGCCTAGGACCCTGGTGGAAACCAGGCAACAAGATCATGTTGTGGCCAACACAAATATTTCTCTGTGTAGTGACTTAGCTCTGACCATGCAAGGTTAATTTGCAAGCTAGGATCTGGATCAAAAGCAAATGATGGTCATTATGTCACCAACATTTATCATACCTATGATTAGCACTAAAAATGCAGGAATCTCAAGTAGCTATGCCTGCATAACAAAGATGAATTGGTAATGTAGATGATTATAGGAATCCTAATGTGCTCGTTTCATGGAGATATGTAGTGTAGAAACTTTTTCTTATCAAACCACCGGTAGCTTAATGATATCAATTGGCTAGCTGATTAAGTGTTCAAAATAACCCTTTACTAAAAATCCACATTAAAACCACCCATTACTCTAAGCTTGTATCCACAAAACACCTTCATTTAGGAAGGGATTTAGTAAATGTACCTTAACACTATGTTTATTCAATGGCATATCAAAGATAATACAATGCATTAAATTTTTGTAAAAAATTAATTCATTTATATATATTCAAATATTTTAATTGTCTAATGCTACCGCTAGTTAGAAATCCTGGATCCGCTACTCTTCTTCTTCTTCTTCTTCTTCTTTTGCTTGAACACCTTAATCTCATAAGTGGGGTGAGCTACATGGACCAACATGAGGACTTCCTAGAAGGCCACCCATCTTAGTACTACTCTCAATCATTGTGGCTCATGTCAAGCGATGTGACAAAGTTTTACAATAGCTGTCACTCGCCTATTGTAACCCTCCTCTTGGATCCACCACTACTTATAATTATTCATACTTGTATTAATCATGTTGATTTTGAAGATTGGCAAGTGAAAATTGGAAACTACTTCTTCTAGTTTCCATATTTTTGCCTACAATAGACAAAAAAATGATAATGAACAAGCCCTTACAATTGAGTTTCAGAGGGGGGCTTTGAGTTAGGGGTGAGCAAAAAATCAGGGTACCCTGAATCGGAACCAGAACCTGTTAGGAACCGCAGGTTCCGGAACCGGAACCTGTACAAGAGGTTCCGGTTTCGGGTAGCAAATTGGAGAACCTGTTGTAACAGGTTCCGGATCAGGTTCTCAATTTTTTGGAACCGGAACCTGTAGGGTACCCTGTACCTGATAAAAATATCACTTAATTTTTAATTATACACTAATTTGTACTCAATTTTTAAATAATATATATCAAAATTACAATTAAAAAAATATATATATTAAATTTGTAAGACAACTACTATTAGTTTGTCTTATTTGCAAGTTGTAAACATTATAAATTAGTGACTAACCAGTTTTTTATTAAAAAAATCTGCAAAAAGTTAGTGAGTATCTTTTAATACAGGGTACCCTGAATCGGAACCGGAACCTGTAGGTTCCGGTTCCGGTTCCCAATTTCTAGGAACCTGTTCAACAGGTTCCGGTTCCGGTTCCCATTTTGAGGAACCTGTTGCAACAGGTTCCGGTTTCGGTTCCTGGAATTTTTACAGGGTACCCTGTTATGCTCACCCCTACTTTGAGTCTCTCTTCCAATTTCACTTTGAAAATGTTTCACAGTTCAATATATTATGTAACCAAAGCTAAATGGCTTATCAAAGATCCTGCAATATTATTCATTGGATCATAGGTCATAGCAATGAAAGATATGGCTGTTTGAGGTTTTGTTATGTCTCAGTGAGAGGAGGGGAGGAAGATACGATAATTGTGAATCTTACACAAGTAGCTTGGAAGAACGAATTCTTCTCTTCTGCTAACATCAAAATCTCAATGCCTTGAACTTTCAAAACAACTTATCTCTGATGAGATTGTATGGTCTATATGTGAGTAGTGTGACACCATTGTTCTTTAGCCTTGGTTACTACCTGTGTCTTAAATTGTGGCACCTTCATTTCCCCCTATTTTCCACAGCGTCTAGTAGTGGCTTTAATTTCTACTTCGTATTTTTCTTGTGAAAAGTTCATCTTTTTAGTAGAAAAAACGTAAAATGAATCAGGTAATTATTATATATATTAAACCGACTCCTATATACTCTGTATTATATATATACAATTTCCATTCTCACATTTTTAAGTCTAAGACAAGTTCTTGAAAGATCTACTTTTCTGCTATCTTTCTATTTTTTTCTCTGCTTTATATGGGTTTTCTCTATTGAGTGAATTTTCATTGCATGTTGCATACTCTGACAGGTAAAATTATTTAGTGCGTCTCCATTTCAACCTCAAACATTTAAATTGACTCGTAATTCCCATTGGAAGAATATCTCTTACAATTATTCAACAAAAAAAGTTGTTGCACAATTTGAGTTACCGGACAAGTCAAAGATGCAAATGAAAGTTGTCAAGGAGCAATTATGGAAATCTCTGCCTGATTCAGTAAAGGAATTTCCATGGAAGAAAGCTGAACACCAAGTACTGCATCGGTTGCTGTTTCTTGGCCTGCAAGCATTTAAATGGTCTTTCATGGCTTGGTTTTCCTTGAGCTTTGTGTCAGATGTTGTAGTTACTATATCTAGGAATCAGGAATTAGTGATGCCTTTGGGTCTTTTTGCTGGTTGCTTGCTGTCTGATTTCATGAAAGAAACACTTGAAATGTTTCAACAGCGAGAGGTACTGCACATATGCATTCGTCTTAAATCACTCATTTTTTTGATTCGTTAATGGCAATATCATACATTATTTGATGTTCTTTTGTGCAGATGAAAGGAATAAACTTAAAATTTCTGGGGATCACTTGTGCATTTGTAGTTGTAAAGTTAATCTCTACAAATTTTGCTAGTAGGCCCTGGATATTCTTTTTACATGTAGCAAATGGTGGCTTGATGCAGATTTTGTGGCTACGGAAAGCATTTCGGGAAGAAAATGTAAAAGCTCAATGATAGATAATACATGGAGACCGAATATACCTTGTAATGGAGAGAGCTATATGAACATAAGCTTGATATTGTGTATTTCTATTAGTTCCTAAAGGCTTTTCTTCATTTTGTTTTGCCATTGTTAAGTGTCTAAGCTTTCCTTTCTTCCAGTGTATTGGGTTTATATATACTCATATTTCTTTTTCATGTCTATCAATCTATCCCTCCATGGCTCCTAATCACTCTCTCTTGTACATAGTTTTCCATTGGGTATATTAGTACTGATTGATAGAATCAATTCGTTTTCCAGGATTTCCCAGAATAAGAAAAACTTTACAGGTAAGGGTGTGGTGCTTCAAATAGGGATGCAATTGACTTAATTCTTTTTGTGAAATATTTACAAATACTCAAATAAGTTAAGTTATGAAAAAGCTCATTTTTTTTAAGTTAATGAACAAATTTGCTCTAAATATTTAATCTACTTAAGTAAAATGAGTTGAACTAGAGCCGGCAGCTATTATTCAACTTTCATCTTTCTTTTATACTTGTATAAATCTTTCTACCATATCAATAACATTAGTGTTTTAAATTTATGGACTTGTTAATTTTGTGAACAACTTGATTGAAAAAGTGATTATCAAACTAAAAAATGTGATTTATCAAAGACATTTTTCTTATGTCAAATTTGATTTCTTTGTTTTAAACAAAACATTTACTTATGTTTGGATTGTTTATGTTATTCAACTAATGTTACCGGGGTATGGGTTAACACATTCAGCGTTACATGTAGAGATGAACGCCTGTTTTAAAGGTCTGAAATGGGGAACATGTAGATTGTTGCAGCCCGTTACCATATTTTCCGACTCCATAAATTTTGTTCACATGTTGAGATATGAACGTGACACATATATCACTCTCAAGTGCATGGTAAATTAGATTTAATAGATTAGCAAGTCCTTTACATGTGTGGTATCCACAAGGTTGATACGAATAAAGCAGATAGGGTGCATGCCCTCGCTACTATGGTATATTATAGCTTAACGTCTTTCAATAATGTTTTCTAGTTTTCGTTTGATTACACACATCAAAATTTTTAGAAGTGTTTTATTATTGATATTCATATGTTGACACACACATCGCCCATAATATATGGGGAAAGAAAATGATATGCTAGAGTGTTAGAGACTCCCATATGGGGGCTCACTAGACACTAGTCACTCAATGAAGACTTCTCAGTAAGTCAGCCATTTGGTTAGCTCATAATCTTAATTCGAAAACAATAACTGATTCCACCATTGAATCTGGAAAATAGACATCCTTCCTAAACCTAAATTTTTCTATGGCAAATATTCCACTAACATACTTCCTCCGTTCTTTATTACTTGACCCGCTTTGACTTTTACACTATTCACCACCCTTCCTTTGACCGTCTTTTGTGAATAATATGTAAGGAAAAGTACATTCATGTATGATCTTTTTGGATTCGTCTTAATAAGTACTATCATAATATATAACTTTTATAATTTTTACTTATGGAGAATTTAAGTTATTAATCGTTAAAGTTTTACATTGACAAGCGTGATAAAAGAAACAGGTCAAGTAAAAAAAAACAGAGGAAGTATTTGGTTTTCAAAGTTCCCTTCACAAAAGGAAGATCATTTCGTTAAATATTTACCTCCTTTGCAACCATCAAAATGAAATAGTTACTCTTTCCTCAACTACATAGAACCAAAGAATTCTAAAATAGTAGAATGTCCCATTAGATTATAAAATTAAAAAAAAAAAAAAAAAAATTAGATTGCACAATCACTCATTTTGTATTTAATTGAAACATTGCTACACCTAATAAAGCACCACAAAAAATGTAAATTGAATCTCAACACCAATACATTTGTTGCAAAAGCTACTTTTCTTCATAAAAGAGTAACAAAAAATTCAACAAACATTCAAATTAAAGGTGATAATTTATTAGATTAGTCATCAACTTAATAGAGGCATTAGAACAGTCCCTTGACAGATCGAACATATTAATAAAGACATGCGTTCTTACCTTGCCCAAATTCATACTTAAGAGTACATCACATTTATTGAGAGTCAAACTACACAACAAAGTAAATCACCAACGTAAGGTATTTGTAATTGATTATATGGATTTGAAGTAATTTTTAATAATTCTTGTTTGTCATGAGGACGACATTCTAATGCTATGCATATTCACTCAAGTAAGGGAATTGTTTTGCCTTTAAAGTTGAGGTTCTTGCAATAGAGTATGAGCTTGCGAGAAGAATGGGCATTAAGAAGCTGCAAATCCACTTAGATGATCAGGTTGTTGTCCAAATTCTCAACGACTTGGAAGGGTATAGTGTGGAGTGCATTCATAATATTTCGCGTTGTCGAAGCTAAATTGAGAAACAAGATTGGGTAGGAAAAGTGAAACATATCTATAGAGAAATAAACCAAGCAATAGATTGACTAACTAATCAAGGAGTTTATTATAACAACAAATTTGAATTGATACCTTTAAGACGTGTTTTAGCATGATATTAGAGTAGCCTCGCCGCCTTGGCCACCTTGCCACATTTTGTGGCCATAATTTTATTTTTCAGTTTTTCATTGATGCTTCTTTTATTATCAAGTAGGGGCGTGTTAGCTGGAGAAGTATCTGGTCACAAAATCACATACTAGTACTTAGGAAGTCCTAGCTTGCCTAATCGGCTAATCCCCAATAGGCCAAAACTGAACCACTTCAAGAATGGCATAAACCCTATCTAAACCCCATCAATGGCAATTCCTATTCTTTCACCAATTCCCTCTTACCTCTTCCTCTCTCCCAAATCAATCTCACGTTTTCCTACAATTTTCCCATCAATTTCAACCTCAACCCAAATTAGAGCTTCTACCAACTCCAACAATGGCGTCCAAGAACCCCCAAAACGCCGCGGTCGACCAAAGGGCAGCAAAAAATCCACCACTCTCTCTCCTCAGAAAACACACAAAAAATCAAATGGGTCCTCTCAAAATACCGAAATTGGAAATGGGTCGACCTTAATTTCGGACGAGGTGGAGAATTTCGATGATGGGATGGATTTCCCTTACTTAGACCCGCCATTGATATGCTGCTTTGGAGCAGTTCAAAAGGAATTTCTACCAAGTGTGAGAGTTTCAGAGCATCAAATGGACCCTGATATATACTCAGGGTGGAAAATGATGCAGTGGAATCCGCCTGAATTCGGGCGGGCGCCCGGTGGACCGGTGTCGAATGTGGCGATTTCGCACGTTCGATTGGGCGGCAGGGCAGCGGTTATTGGTAAGGTTGGGGATGATGATTTTGGGCTAGAGTTGGTTTACATGATGAATAAAGAAAATGTGCAAACAAGAGCTGTAAAATTTGATTCAAATGTGAAAACTGCTTGTTCTTTTATGAAAATTAAGTTTAGTGATGATGGGAAAATGATGGTGGAGACAGTGAAAGAGGCTGCTGAGGATTCTTTGGCCGCCTCGGAATTGAATTTAGCTGTTCTGAAAGAGGTAATTCTATTATAATTAGAGCTAAGTTTGCTTCGTACTTTTATGCAATGTTTACTTTGCTTAGTGTATAAATTATAATCATGTTGATAGTTTATCTATTGTTTGAATAGATGAAAATGAAGTATTACAAACTGAAATGAGCTTATTCAAACTGCTGATTATGGATCAATAGCATTAGTCCTAGCTAGTGTGAGGGCATCGTCAATTCCTGAATCCTGAACACTAATGTAACCTTTATCAAATGAGCGTTATTGTTTATATACCATTCTTGGTTGGAGTATTTACTTATGTGAGAATCAGTTCGGATAATACTATGTATTATTTATAAATTTACCGTGATTGCTTTGTACAAACATAATAATCATCCTTATGAAAGTAATTTTTATGATGCAAGATGTGTTCTTATTTTGATTAAAGGTATGATAGATCATGTAAACTTTTGACAGGAAAGTGAAGAGGTTATAATTTAAACAAAGGATTGCTGGAAGAACTAATCACAAAACTTATGTAATCAATTGCCATGGTTTATATTCTGTGTAACAGTCAATGATGTGAAGGAAATACTATATTTTCTGCTTATAAATATTTTGTTAGTCTTGTCTCTTTTGTGAACTTAAAATGAATGAAGGTATGACTCAATGGAGGAGTATTAGATGTTGATAGTTGATGTCACTGTATCAATTTGGATTATGCTGATTCTTGCTATATGATCTATGAACAGGCTATAATCTTCCACTTCAATTCAGAAGTCTTAACATCACCTTCTATGCACTCCACCCTCTTCAGTGCTATTAACATATCCAAAAAGTTTGGAGGCCTTGTGTTTTTTGATCTGAATCTTCCATTACCCTTGTGGAGGTCACGTGATGAGACAAGAGAAGTCATCAAGCAAGCTTGGGAGGAAGCCAATATCATTGAGGTTAGTAGGCAAGAGCTGGAGTTTCTTTTAGATGAAGACCATTATGAGAGGAGGAAAAATTACCGACCTCAGTACTATGCTGAAAATTACGAACAGAGTAAAGACAGGAGGGATTACTACCACTACACACGTGAAGAAATATCTCCATTGTGGCATGACGGACTTAAGCTTCTTTTTGTCACGGATGGTACACTTCGAATTCATTACTATGCCCCGTCTTTTGATGGTGTTGTGGTCGGGACAGAAGATGTGTTAATAACCCCATTTACATGCGATAGAACTGGTTCTGGTGATGCAATTGTGGCTGGGATAATGAGGAAACTGACTAGTAACCCTGAGATGTATGAAGATCAGGATGTTTTGGAGAGGCAGCTTCGCTTTGCTATTGCTGCTGGCATTATATCACAATGGACAATTGGGGCAGTGAGGGGTTTTCCAACTGAAAGTGCCACTCAAAATCTTAAAGAGCAAGTTTATGTTCCTTCGATGTGGTAGAGATAAAACTGTCTTTCAAAAGCTGGTTCCATGAAGTTGACTCTGAAGGCAAATGTGTCTTCCAAAGGAGAAACAAAACAGAGGATCCTTCACGCACAAGACCCGTGAACTGGGAGAATTGATTATAGCTTATAATGTAAAAGCATGTTTAGACACAGAATGTAGATATAGATTAGTGCTAGAGTCAATTTCCGCGATTGGGAAAGCTATGATTGTTGTCCGTTCTTCCC
Organism: Chenopodium album; assembly: GCF_948465745.1. NCBI lineage: Eukaryota > Viridiplantae > Streptophyta > Magnoliopsida > Caryophyllales > Amaranthaceae > Chenopodium > Chenopodium album. The sequence goes on along the minus strand of NC_137851.1, from coordinate 37,838,918 downwards.
AATCTCACTATTCTTCTTGTTATATCTAGTTCAATTTATTGTTGTGATTTACTGTAAGAAGCTGAGGAATCCCAATTTTTGGTTAAAGAAGTACTCATCTATTCCATAGGGGAAGTTATGAATAATGAATAGATTAGTGTGTGATACAAACTATTTGAGAAACTAGGAAAAGGAATGCGGCATAGATTTGCAAATTTGGTATGCATTTTACACTTGTAACAGCGGCACTTTGATAGTCGTACATTGCTGAAATATTTTCCAAGTTTGGCCTTTTAAGTAGAGATATCACGATTTACTTGGCTTTTCAAGTCGGAAACCAAGGTCTTGAAGTTTGCTGTCATAAATAGATGTCATAAGGCGTAGTCTCGTGGTTCGTACACAAAGGCGAGCACTTAGGCACCCACTAGTTTCATAATAGAGAGGCGAGGTGGTGATAAGACTGAAAACACAAAGACCACCCTCACAAAAAACTTGTGGCATTGTATATCCCAATAGATGCTTCAAAGCTAAATTATCCCAATTGAGAACCATGCTTGATTGCATGCCTTTGAGCCTCTTTGACGATAGGCACATTTCTAGTGACCCATAAGGCCATAAACTCCAAAGCATTGGTAAGAAGATATGGATCTGTTTACTATATACCATCTTGGTTATTAAACACGAGGATATAGTGGAGAATCTAGTGCCGTAAAGGAGTAGATTCATTTACAAAGCAAATAGTCAACGATTTGCTTATTATAGACACCAAAAAGTGTCTTCCTAAAATGAAGCTTGACAATGAAATGTGAATCACCGCCTAATTTGGTTTGGTTTGCATAATGGACTTGAAAATTACTTGAATAAACTTTTGTTATAACCCAAATCCAAACTTTTATTAGCCTTTTTTTTAAAACAACTTAACCTCGTAAAAATTCCAAACCCTTTGTGTTAGCCCAAAATCTATAAGCATTAAGCCAATATCTTTATCTCATAATCTTATTGAGAAATCGAGCTAATTTGATTTCCAAACCTTAGAGTTCTATATAAACTTATATGGATGAATAACCCTTGAAATCAGCTTTAGCCCAAATCTATTTTGAAACAAAAAAGATATGAGCAATAGGGGTGGGCAAAAAATCCGATCTGATTGATCCGATCCGCGATCCGACTGATTCGATCCGAAAATTCGGATATTCGATCCGATTTTTTTTCATTTTGGATGATTCGGATCGGATATCCGAAAATTTTTGGATCGGATTCGGATCACAAAATTTGAAAAATCGGATATCCGATCCGATTGGAAAATTAACTTTTTTAATATTTTTATATAAAAAAAAACTTATACAATTATTTCACATTCTGTCAAAACTCAAAAGTGAACTGTGAACATTATTTTGTGATTGAACTTGTGTTATTTTATTATTATTATTATTATTATTATTATTATTATTATAGATACCAAGTGACTACAGGTGAACAAGTGAAATATGTATAATTGTGTACTACTAAAATTGCAATTTGCATGTCAGTGGGATTTAAACATGGGCACGGGCCGTGCCGGCACGCGGGCGACACGGGCCCGACACGACTCCGGCACGGCCCGGGTGGCGGCACGGCACGGCACGGCGGCCCACCTGTGGGCCGTGGGCCGTGCCGTGAACAAATTTCTGGAATTTGGCACGGGCACGGCACGTGGCACGGTGGCCGGCACGTGGGCCGGCACGCTGGCACGACCCGCCGGCACGGCACGTGGCACGGCCCGGCACGGCACGGCCCGACACGAAGCCAGGCACGGCCCGTGCCTTGAGTACCGTTGGAAAACTAGCCGTTTATGGCCGTTTTCCAACAGCTCTAAAACGGCTAGTTTTTCCTTCCTTTTCCCACCCAAATTCCCTATAAATACCTCATATTTTCCTCCAAAAATTTCACAATTCATCAAATCATCTCTTCTCTCTTATTCTATAATATTCTTACTCTTAAATTCTCAATTCTCAAATTCCTACAAATCATACAATCTTGCTCTCTTTTGTGAAAAGAAAAAAAAAATCCTACTCTCTTATAAATTTTACATTTTTACTATTATTACTTTTATTAGTCTACTACCAAAAAAAAAAAAAATTGTTATATTTACATTCGGGAAATTAAAAATTCGGGAAATTATAAGTTCGAGAAATTATAAATTTGGGAAAGCATTGAAGCGTCATTGTCAGATCTAACTCAACTTTATTTTAATTTGTTATTGTTATTGTTAGTTGTTAATCTTGTAATCTTGTTATTATTATTATTATTATTATTATTATTATTATTATTATTATTATTATTATTATTATTATTATTATTATTGTATTCTTGGAACTACTTAATTATATAAAAACTACTTTCTATTTTAATTGTGGGTTATTTGGATTGTTGAAATATGTCTAAGGCGGGACTTGGGCTCTGGACAACGTCGCTCCTAACTTCTCCTACCTGGGATCTCATTGATCTAAGTAATCTACTATTATTATAATTATTTTTAAAAATTTAATTTATATAAAAACTACTTACTAATTAATTCTTATTGTTATTGTTATTATTATTGTTGTTAATTGTTATTTTGTTATTGTTAGTTGTATTATTATTATTATTGTTATTGTTACTTTTATTGTTATTATTATTAATTAATCATGGCATCAAACCCGAACGTTTCCTCCTCCTCTAGAAAAGCCAAGTCAAAACGTAGGGAATCACCAAACCCAAACACTTCAATGTCTATGTCCCCCCCCTAACATGCCCTTTCCCTCCCCTAACATGCCCTTTCCAAACACTTCCACCCCTTTCTTTCATCCCCAAAACACGGGAGGGCAAGAACAAATGGATGATATGGCTCCTTGGACCCAATTTCAACAATATGAATTTCCTTTTCCTCCTCCTTCCCAAGGTAGCCAAACACAAGCCTCCGGGTTGAGTGAACCATCCACCCAAATTCCCAACACCCAAAATCCTAACATATTAGAGTGGTGTACCGAAGAGGATTTTGCTCAAACCAAAAGAAAGAGTGAAGTTTGGGCACATTATCAATTAAGTAAAAATGGACAAAAAGCCAAGTGTCGGACTTGTGGTAAAATTTTCTCGGCCGATACCAAGGGAGGGACGGGACACCTTACTAGACATACAAAAAAATGTGGTGGACCATCTAGTGATCCAACCCAACCCAAAATTTCTCAATTCCATCCACAAGGTTTCATTTACAATTACGAGAGAGATAGGGATGAACTTGGGAGAATGATTGTACATGCAGAACAACCTTTTCTTTTCGCCGAAAATGATGCCTTCAACAACTATATTAACCGAGCACTACAACCAAAACACAAAAAAATCTCCCGAAAAATCGTTCGATCTGCTGCCATGAAGACTTATTTAGAGTACAAATTGAAATTAGTAAATGAATTAGCTAATCTTCCTAGTAGAGTTTCTTTAACCGCCGATGCATGGGATGGTGGGTACGGACTTCACTATTTATGTGTTACGTGTCATTGGTTAGATAATGAGTGGTTGTTACAAAAACGCATCATTCATTTCAAAATGCTTGAATACCCTCATACCGGTCTTAACATTTCACATCATTTAATGGAAGCCATTGATGCATATAGTCTTAGGGATAAAATCATGTCTATGACTTTCGATAATGCAACTTCTATGACATATAGTGCGAATTTGGTCAAATCCCAATTGACCGATGTTATATTAGATGGAGATGCACTTCATGTTAGATGCATTTGTCATGTTCTTAACTTGTGTGTGAAGGATGGAACACAAGCAATTGGTCCATTTTATCACAAAATAAGGAATGCTATTATGTCTATTAATAGCTCTAACATGAGATATCAAGAATGGAAAGGTTTTTGCAGGCAACAACGGATAAAAACCATAAAAATAGCACCGGATTGTCCAACTAGGTGGAACTCCACCTATGAAATGTTGAGTCGGGCAATCGAGTACAAGGTTCATTTAACACTTTTTTATAATATGAAATTTCCACAATGTGCTTTACTAGAAGATGATTGGGTTAATTGTGAAAAATATATGCAGTTTTTACAATTACTATATGGTATGACACATTGTTTTTCTTCTGTATATAATCCTTGTTCTCATTCTTTTCTTAGCAATGCATGTTTACTTGCACAACTTTTTGCGGAACACCGATCACAACATGTTTATCGTGGATATCTTCCATCCATGGAGGAAAAATGGCGTAAATATTACACCGATATTCCTATGATTTATATTTTTGCTTCTATTTTAGATCCTAGACAAAAATATGATGGCACCTTTTTATTAATTGATATTTATTATAGTAACATGAATTTTGAAGATGATGTTGAAACTTTTAAAAATAAGGTGACGGATGAGTTTTTTTCTTTATATAGAGTTTATGAAAGTAAATATGGAACCGTGTCTCGATTTGCCCCTTCTCAAACATCCAAAAATGTAAGTAAACGGGCCAAAGGTTTATTTGCACAAGCTGCTAACTTGATGTCTAAGTATTCAGGTACAGAATCATCATCATCTAGGAGAACACAAAGCGATGTTTCGGAGTTGCAAATGTACTTAAGTTACGACTTCATGAAAGGCATGGATGATGAAGAGAAGTTTGGCCTCGACATCATCGATTGGTGGAAATCACAAGCCGTGAAACATCCAATTTTGTCGGCAATGGCTCGTGATATTTTTGCTATCCAAGTCTCCTCTGTTGCCTCCGAAAGAGATTTTAGTGCGTCGGGAAGAGTTTTAGACGATAGAAGAACAAGACTAAAACCCGAAACACTTGAAATGTGTGTTTGCTTCAAGGATTGGTTGGATGCCGAAACTCGTTCTCAAGATCGTACTTATGCACAAAACGACGACGATGAAGGAACGTCGACTTCTTTTAGTTCTCATACTTCTCAATCCACTCAATTGGCGGATGAACTTGAACCTCTAGGAGACGCAGACGAAGATGAAGACGAAGGAGAAGACGAAGACAACCAATAATAATTACATGATTACATATTTACATTATACACTATTGTATTCTTTTTGTATTATCGAACTTCGTATTCCGTATAATAAATGAAGTTATTCAGTATTCATACACTATTGTACGATTTTTAATTATCATTACTTATTTTGTAATTTTGTATTATTGAATTATCGTACATTCGTACCGGCTACCGTCATATAATAAAATAAGTTATTCTTCAATTTTTTGTGTTTTCGGATTATCGCACTCGTATTTTTTTTTATTATATGCATTGTTGTTTTTAATTCGTTTTTGTTATCATTTATTTTAAAAAAAAAAAAATAAGGGTGGCACGGTTTGGCCCGCGGCCCGGCACGGCACGGCCCGCAAGGCACGTGGGCCGTGCCGTGGGCTGGGGTGTGCCAATTTCAGGCACAGCACGGCACGCCTCGGAGCCGGCACGGCACGGCACGGCACGGTCCCCACCCCGGCACGGCCAGGCATGGCCCGCGGCGGCACGGGCACGGCCCGTGCCCATGTTTAGTGGGATTAGTTAATAGTCATTGCGTCCATGTTAAAGAATAAAAAACTGAACATAGTATTTCGGATCGGGTATCCGATGATCCGATCCGAAAATTTCGGATATTCGAAAAATCGGATATCCGGTTTTTTCGGATCGGATCCGGATTAGTTTTTTATCAATCCGAAATTTTCGGATATCCAATTTTTCAGGTCGGATCAGATCGGATATCCGAAATGCCAGCCCTAATGAGCAAGATACTAAACTAGACCCAAAACTGATTACGCTCTAGCACTAATTCCCTTGAGGTCTTAATTATACTCGATCAAATGTCAATTCATATTTTTATTACTTTATTCCAAAATATCAAACTTGCAGAGCAGATTTCAGCAGAGCATTAATTTTTGGTTATCTACTCTGCTCTACTCTGCTGAAATCTGATCGAGCAGAGCAGAGCAGATCTAACCAAAAATCTGCTCTGCTCTGCATTAATTAACCAAAAATCTGCTCTGCTCTGCTCTGCATTAATTTTGTGAATAGAGCAGATCTAAAATATAGAGCAGATTTCAGTAGAGGAGAGCAGATTTCAGTAGAGGAGAGCAGATTTCAACATATTAGAGCAAAGTCGAGCAGATTTCAGCATTATTGTTGTTATTATTATTATTATTATTATTATTATTATTATTATTATTATTATTATTATTACTACTACTACTACTACTACTACTACTACTACTATTATAATTGATTTAGGTGAATGAAAACATAAATAGATGTGTACCATCTTTAACATATGTTAATAGTAAATAGATAAAAGACAATGGTTTAAAATCTTCAAATTATTACAACCACTTATCAATATAAGAACATAATTAGATTAGAGTTTAACATTATGGTACAATTATTGTAGTATTATTATTAAATCTTCAAATATCTTCCTTTTTATATCATTACTTTTTATTATAAAATAATATTGTAGTATTATTATTAAATATGAAGTATTATTATTCCCACAAAAAATATATATTATGTGTTATTATTATGATCGATATATATTTAGAAATTGTTAGACATTATTATTAATTAATATTATTATAAATATTAATAATTTGTATTGTGAATTATTAATTATTATTATTATTCTTAAATATTAACTATAATTATTAAATAGTAATTATTAATTATTGTTTTACTAATATTATTAATTGTTATTAATCCAGAGCAGATTTCAGCAGAGCAGAGCAGCTTAGAGCAGAGCATAGTAGGGCTCATCAGAACAGAGCAGCTCTAAAGAACGGGGCCTAACACTAGTTAGATATTAAAATGTATATACAATATTATAATAATTTATATATATTTTTTTTTTGTGAAAATCCAAGCGTTACTTGGGTAAAGAACTAGTAAATACAATTAAACTCATCTTTTTAAAGTTATCTTTAAATTGATCGTTTTACAATAAATTAATGTTAGTCCGTCTTATACATACAAATTTATTACTATCTCCGGTCCAAATTACTCGCAACTTTTGCCATTTAGGGTTGGTCCACATTACTTGCAACTTTCAAATTTCTTTCCTGTTTTAGTAACTTTTTATAGGTAAAATTACCATTTTACCCTACTTTTTTTTTTATAATTCAACTTACTTAAACTACTAACCTTATCTAATTAAACTAACCAAATGATTAATTAAATTAACCATTCCCACCAAAAAAAACCCCCAACTCTTTAAATTCCCCATCACCCCAACCAACAGAATTGAATGTTCCTATTCAATTCATCTGTTGAATATGGTTGAGTTCATTTATTCTGGAGAATTCTCCAGAATAAATCCCCCCCCCCAAAACCCTAGTTCATCTTATCTCACTTCTCCCTCTCTGCCGATTCTCCTACTCTCTCTCTCTCTCTCTCTCCCCTTTGTTTCTTGTTTCTTAATTTTCTCCCTTCATCAATCTGTGTTTTCTCACTTCCAGCCCCACAATGACAACCCCAAATGACAAAAAAATCGATCTTTTTTTGCTATGAATCACTTGTATCTAGAGGATCGAAGAGGAGATCTAAAAGGACCACCTACAAGCCGCAGCGAGGAACGGGTAACATGAAACTCGTTCGTCGTGCTTCCATCATTGCTAGGAGGAGGATTCTGGGTGCTATGCTTGCTGATTACAACAGCGATGACGAAGTTAAGCCTCAGGAGGTGGTCCCTGAGGCTAAGGCCGGTGATGAACCACCCACTCACCAAGCTGTGGTTCGAATCTGATGAGGTGAATCCTGAACCTTTGGCTATGGCTGGTCTTGGTGATGCTCCTGCTGGTCCAGATGCTGTTGTTGAGGTTTTTGTTGGTGGATCTCAGACTGGGGAGTCAAACCCAGCAGATCTAGAGGTTGATGAAGTGGGGCAGCCTTCTGAGTCCCCTGAAATCGAAGATGGTCCTTCCTCCGTCGTGAAACACGTCAAATCTGGCCTCCCGAACGGGATGTCTCGCCATGAGGTGTTTGACGCTTATCTGTAGATCTACTACCCTCAGTTCAACCCTTCTCGTAACTGATTGCGCAGCGTAAATTCTAAAACCCTAATTTGTTTTAATTATCTCCCAAACGTGTATTTTCTTACCATAATTGTAGGTTACACTCTGGTTTGTTGGATTATGTTGGTTGTGTTTACTTGAAAATCTAATTTTGTTGGTTGTGAATGTTGAATTGTTGTTTACTTTGATTCTGTTGTTCTGTCATGTTGGAATTCTGTTACTATTGGGTTTTGTTGGTTGAATTGTTATTTAGTTGGATGTTGATGGTCGTATGGTGTTGGAGTTTTTGTTTAGTTGGATTATGTTGGTTCAGTGGTGTTGGAATTTTGTTATTGTTGGATTTTGTTGGTTGTATGGTGTTGGAATTCAAGTTTAGTTGGATTATGTTGGTTGTCTGGAGATGGATTGTAATACCCCGTATTTTTGAAACGTATTTTCTAATTAATTAATTAATTAGTATTTTCTAAAAAGGGTATTTTAAGTAATTTATTTTTCTATTTCAATTTTGGAGTCAAAATGATATTTGAATTTTGGCGCCAAAAGTATTTTAAAAACTCAATTATTATTTTTGGATTCTGGATAAGATTTATTATCCATTTATTTTATTTTAAAAACCGGATTATTTATATATATTTCGGATATTTTAACTAATCAAAATAATATTTTAATTATTTAATTAGGAGGTCCCAATTTCCTAAATAATAAGCTATGATTTTTGGATTAAGTGTAGAAAATCTGAATTTCTTAGTGAATTTATTTAGTGAATAATTGGTATTTTCTTAATTAGTTATTTTATACAATAAATATTATTTACATAATTATTTTTAATTCCTTAAAACTAGCAAATTAATTCCCTAAATATCTAAAGGGAGGTTCAAAAATATGAGCTTAGGAAAGCTCAAATTTTCGACCACCATGATGGATTTTTGGGTGATTTATTTTGGTAAATTGTATTTTTAATTATCTCCTAAAAATCTCTTATTTTCCTTAATTTTATTTCTCCATCTCCTAAATATTTTATCATCTTATTTTCCTACCTTATTTCATCCTTGATTATTCCCCAAGTTATCTCTTTTGCCATATTATTTTCATGACAAACACACTTTCCTAAATTCTATTATTCTTAATCACCTTAATATCAAAAGTTTCCACATTTCTTTATTCACTTCTCCAAGTAATTCCTTAATTCTTTTTAACATAATTCTTCCTATATTCTCCTACCATAATTCCCTCATTTATGAGCCTATAAATACCCCTTCATACCTCTGATATTCTTCACACCAAAAACCCAATTCTCTTCTTCACTCTTTTTCTTCTTTTCCCTAAACTTTTTCATACTTTTCTTCTCCTCTTTTTATACAAATCATCCCGTTTATCTTTGAAGCCAGTTTCCGGGCACTTCTGGTCATTTTTTGGGGTATTGCTGTTTCACGGAAGATTGTTCCTCTCGAAAAATCCTTGAGGTTAGGCTGATAAATCACCCAATTCGGAGTTATATTGAAGGAGTTATGACCTCTGCAAGTTCTGCCTATTCTTTCCAACGAAAATTCAATGCTCTTTAATCCTATTCCTTTATTTTCTTCATGGTTAGTTTTCTAAAATACAAATACCTATTTCAAAGTTATAATATTATATTAAAGTATTATTTTAAAAGAGTTTTATAGTACATGCACAATAGATTTGAGTTTACGTTGTGATAACCTTATGGTTATGTTATTTTACAATGTGTATTCGTGATTGAACTTTGAAAGTGCGAAATGTTGATTGATATTCGGAATCAAGGTTCTTGAGGTTCTTTTTGTGTGGTTTTTCTAGCAAGGATCAAGGTACGTTTAGGTGGCTAGATACCTTTGAAAGTGATTGGTTTGAATAACATGTTTTATATTATTTTATTGGTGATTGAATTAAATTGATTTGAATTATGTTTGGAGGTATTGATTTTAATATTTAATTTGTTTTAATAAAAGTATTTTGAATGATTGATTTTTAAATCATGTTTTGAATTACTTATCGTGTTTAAATAAAGGAATTGATTTTAATAGGTTTGTTGAATTAAATAAAAGGTTTTTCAAGGAAGAGTTATTGATTTTGAAAAGTTATTAATATGATATTTTATCCTCAAGTATCTATTTAAAAGGTTTTGATTTTGAAAGTATGTGGAATTATTAAAAAGGAGTTTGAATTATATTGGAATTTATTGGATATTAAAAGGATTTATTGAACCATCGAATTATTATTATTAATGCTTTATAAGCATGTTGGTAATCCCACTATGCGGATTTGGTTTTTTGATAAGGCCTTGGACTTTGTATGACCAGGTCTTTGTTCAAGAATAGCCTTGTAATATAAGGAGACTAGCTTGGGGGGTGTGCACACTTGGGTGAGGAATTGGATTAAAAGAAATTTGTTCTTAATAAAGGAATTGTTTTTTTATTAACTATTATTTTGAATATTGAATCATTGGAATCGGTTTAGAAGTAATGAGTTTGGAATTTATTGGATTAATCATTGGAATTGATTTCATAAGCATGTTTGCAAATAAATTGAGTTTACTTATCTTGCACTTATCATACTTAATATATTTTGCTAATCTGTATTTCCTATTTGTTTTGGTTTGCCCTGTTTACCGTAATGGTAAGCAGTGTTGACTATTTTCAGGTGGAGTCATGAATGAGCATATGGGAGTCCCGAGATTTGCTTCACCTAGTTTAGGAATGTTGGTCTCGTCTTTATTTTGAGTACTCATAACAATGTTACTATTTTTATGAGTATTAATAAAAGAAAGTTGAGTTTCCGCTGCAAGTTTTGTTATTGAGTTAAGTATTTTGAGTAGCCTTGCGTAATCACACGGCGGTAATACGCCCAAGTCTATCTCTACGGTATAATTATACGTATTATACTGGTATTTCCGTAGAGGGAGATTTGGGGGTGTTACAAAGTGGTATCAGTTTTAACGGTCCTGAAAAGATTAAAATTGGGAATAATAAAAATTGTGGGTAGACTTAAGAGGGCATATAGATAGATAGAGTTTCGCATTTGTGTGAGAGTCAAAAGCTTTATTTTTACATAAAAACTATTTTCCTATTTGTGGAAAGATGAATGAGAAAAGGATGCTCGAGTTCTCTACGTAATGGGTACGACTCTCTGTCTAGGAAAGGCTCTCCTCAACGTCGTAGGTAACTTTCCTGGGAGACGCGGGCTCGACCGTCATATAATCATGACTCAAGTACATTATTAGTATTTTTCGAAAATAAAAAGAATTGAAATTATTTGAAACTTGAGTATGCGATTATGTGTGCATTAAAGTTGGTGTTAAAACACCTTAGAGTTTGGTCAAAAGGTCCGAAATTTTTGAGTTATTACCCATGGTTGGGTGATCTTGAGTTATGCTTGATTGATCGAGTTATGAATTGCTTATTGCAAATGGATTTTGAATTGAATTGTTTGTGTGATTTAGCATTTAATTAATTGTTTTGCATGTGTGTGTGAAACAGATGGAAAAGATTGATGAAATGAGACACAATTATTTTAACATTCACTACTTGAAAGATAATGGAGTCACAACTAGTGAGTTCATAACTGGAATTGTCACTCTGGCCTTAACCCTTTATGAGAAGTATAATCTGGATATGTGATATGTGGCAAGTATTTGGATCATACGAGTTTTACATGTGGTCAATATGGTTGAGTTGTTATTTTGAGATTAAAGGATTTGATGATTACTATGGGATAAATGAGAAGTTATTTTGGATTGTTATCATGAATATTTGGAGGATTTGTGCTATCAAGTCTTTCCTAATTTTTGGAATATGATTTATGTTGAGCAAGGAAATATTATTTGTGGTAATGATGAGTTGAATTAGTTCTATATAAGTGTTGGAGTAAGGTATGTATTTTTGGGAGATACGAATTGGATATTTACATTAATTTATGATCGTTTGTATCTAAAGGTGGAAAGTATTCCATATTGTGTGAGGATGGGTATTGTGGTGATTATTTAAAGCAAAATTGTTGATGGTTGAATCTTTGAAGAAACTTAATACAAAAGTTAGAGGATTTTGGGTCAATTCAAGTGAAAGGATGTATTTGAGATAAAGGTATTTGTTTTAAATCGAAGTTTATTTTGAAGAAATAGTACCTTGTTAAGGGATTTATTGAAGTTAGTTAAAGGAATGATTGTTTGGATGGTTACTTAAAGGATTTTACTCTAAGGGATCGACGACAAAGTTAATTGATATAGAGAAGTTATTAATGATGGAATAATCAATGATTGCATTGAGATATTAATGAATTACCTTAAAGATGAGTTATGGACTATAACAACCAGATTGAGGAATTTGAAGTTATGAGAAAAGATGATTGAGTTTTTTAATGTATAAAACGAAGTATTATGAAGTGACCAAGAGTTAATGATTACGATTTAAGGATGTATTATCAGGATTTATGAATGTGTTGGGGAAATTGTAAATACTTTTGGAGGATACCTTGAGACAAGTTACTAATCTATAGCCGATAAGAAGGTCAGGATAAGATGTGTTCCTTTTATGCTTGGTACCTATGACAATGTTTGCTATGAATTGAAGTTGAATATGTGATTATTGAGTTTCTTTATGAAAATGTAAGACTTTTATTGAAACAAGTATTAACTACAAGTATGCAAAATGAATTTTCAAATATACAGTTTTCAAAATAAAGTTTTGTATTCCTTGTTTTTAAATAATTGTTTAGATTGAAAACTTTCATAGATCTTTTAAAATCTTCTATTAAGTATTTTGATTTCAGTTCATACCTTGTAATTAAATATATATGAGACTTTTACAGTGTTTTCAATGGTTTCTCCTAATATAAGTATTTTAAATTTTTTCGAATGACTCGTGAAATATTTTACGAGTTTTCTCACTAGCCACTTTTGTAAACAAATCATTTTAAAACTTAAGCTCTTTTTGTTTTGGGCAATTTTACCCATGCCACGTGGGCCAACCAAATGGTGACACGTGTTAACCCAAGATTCGTCCAAATTGGACCAATTGCCCTTTGACACGTGTCATTCCTTGAATTTGGGAGAAAGGGCGGCCTTCAAGGGCCCAAATCCCGGGAAAGCCGTAATTCGGCGCAGCCCAACAAGATTAGGTCAGAGTGACCTAATCAGGGGCACATTTACCAATGACCCTATAAATGGGGAGATTTTCCCCATTTTGGGGGACACCTATAATTAATTACAGCATACCCTACATTCTCTCACATCAGAGAAAACACCTAATCTCGGAATCCGAGAAAATCTCCTTTACTTTCCGCACCTTTTTACCTACTCCATACACGTTCTAACTTGATCGTCGGAGGTGGAGCTCCAACCAACCGGAGTTTCTGTTGTTTTGCAGGTACAGGCGTAGTCGGACCAGTCTTCGAGCTGTAACTCTCCCGAGGGACAAAACACCCAAAACATTTGGCGCCGTTTGTAGGAAGAGTACCTCAAAAATGGTTCAAGAGTCTGTACCACAGTCAGACCCCACCCGTCCTGCAGTTGATGGGGAGGTCTTCACAGACCATGAAGACGACCACGATGTGGACGTCGAAACTTTTGTGGCCCCTGATGGGTCACTCATTGCCAAGCACATTCGTTCTAGGGATAAGCTAGAGCGAATAAACAATGAAGTTAGTACCAGCAAGTCTGCTGGACCACCGCCTGGGTGGCAGGAGGTTAGGCCCTAGTAACCCGAGACGAGCTCATGAAATTCATGACAAGTTTCAAGGGTGAGATCAAGGACCTGATCGAAAAAAAGACGGCTGGCTCAAGCAAGAGTTAGTTGGCCAAAAAATCTCCTCGAGTTGCGAGGAAGAAGTCAGTCAGAGACAGGCAGCCTACTCCACATCCCAAGGAGAACACTACGCCTGCCCTTGACTGGACTAAAATCCTTATGCCCCAAACGGGCCCAAGGAAGGTCATCCATGCAGTTCAGCCGGATGGCAGCAAGAAGACCTTCACCGATGCTCGGCATATCATCGAGTAAAATCGGAATCAGCAGTTGTCTGAGTCAGTTTCTACATCAAGCTTTCCAGACAGCTTCAAGAATACATCCGCAAGGAATACTCAGTCCTTGCATGAGACCCATACAGGCGGCAAGTCCATCCATTCTGGCCCTCAGATGATTGGGAATGCCTCGTATGTGCCTCAGATGGCATACGGGCCATACACCCCTCACTTTATGCAGCCGACCCTCTTTGGAGGACAGACGACATATAACGTCCAACCTTTGGACTGACAGCTCCGTCTACTCAAACTTGGTGAACAAATTTCTGCGTTCACCAAGGAGATAACCGAGGCGGCACAACCGGTCAAGGTTAAGAACGCGTTGGTTGGTGCCTATGATGGTACCTCCAACCCTGAGGACCACCTCATGGCCTACTCCAACCTTATGCACATGCAGGGGTTGGAGGATGCTATGTGGTGCCGATGTTTCCCGGCTACCTTGAAGGGCATAGCCCATCAATAGTTCGGCAACCTCCAGCCGGGTGCATTGACAGCTTTAGGAAGCTTGCTTTCCTATTTGCCTCCAACTTCTCAATGAACATCCCTGCCAAGAAAACAAGTCTTGACTTGAGCACCATACGGCAGGGAGAGAGAGAAGGTCTTCGCTCCTATGTCAGACGGTTCAATCTGGTGAGAATCCAGATTTAGGGGCTGTCTGACGAGGTAGCCTATACAGACTTCTTCAAGGGTCTAAAGGATGGGTCGACCTTTAAGTTCGAACTTGCCCGAAAGAGGGTTTTTACCCTTCAAGAGGCGTTGATAGAGGCGGAGAGCTTTATTCAAGCTACCGACCTTTGCTCGTCCAGCCATCAGTCGGACTCTAAGAAGTCTGACAAGCAAAAAGAGAGTCAGTCTGCTCAGCCGGATCAAAAAGCTGAAGAGAGAAAAAAGTGAAAAGAAGTTTGGGTGGTTGATGAGCCTAATCAACCTTCCAAAAAGGAAAAGAAAGAATTCAAGCCGTACGTCTCTCAGTACGAATTCAATAAAAACTGCCACTTCATCTTCATGGAGATAAAGGACCGGCTGACCATTGAGAAGCCGAATTCGATGAAGAGTTTCGTTCAGTCGCTGGAACAAGAATAAATACTATCACTTCCATGAGAAAGTGGGCCATGACACCAATGACTGATATAGCCTCAAGCGGACGTTGGACCGTCTGGCTGACAAGGGGTTGCTGAAATCCTATGTCTTGAAGTCCAAAGCAGCTTCCAAGACGAATCCGGGGCATTCATCTAAGACTGTCCAGCCTACTAGTAGCTCGGACACCGACAAGGATCCGGTCTACACAATAGCAGGCGGGTTCGCAAATGGTGACCCGACCATTCGGGGCACCAAGGATCATCTGAAGAAGATGATCCACTCGGTTGATGATGGACAGGCATCTACCAGTGGAACATTTCCAAACGTCCTCATCACCGAGAAGGACCGGGGCAAAGTCCGTCGTCCGCATGACGACCAAGTCGTCATTGAGTGTAAGGTCGCCAACCAGCTGGTTGGTCGGATCCTTATAGACACGGGTAGCTCCTCTGATCTCATCATCTACAAGTGTCTGTCTAATCTAAGGTATAAGCCGGATAACTTGTGCGACGTCTCCTATCCACTAGTTGGCTTTGGTGGAGGGGTCGTGCACCCAGTCGGACAGATTGATCTACCCATCCGACTGGGGAAAAAGGGAAAAGGGCGACACATGATTGTCCGATTCTTGGTGGTTAAAGAGCTGACCGCCTACAACATCATTCTTAGCCGACCCACTCTGAACTAGTGCAAGGCCGTCATCATCCCAGCTCTCATGCTGCTCAAGTATGAAAAGGATGATGGCTCTATTGGCTCCCTCAACGGGGATCAGAAGACGGCAAGGGAGTGTTATCTCTCAGACGTCAAACCAACGGCTGCTGCAATCAGTCAGCCGAAGGAGCCAATAGACCTTAACGATGTCAAGGACCCTGATTCACCCCTTCCAGCAACCGCAAAGAAAAGAAAAGCTGATCAGGTGGTGGAGGTGAAGAAGGAGAAGAAATAGTAATCACTGACCGGGGAACGGTTAGATGATCTCCGTCCCCAGCCGGCTGGTGATCACATTGATATTCCTCTGGACGACAGACGACAGCCGTCTAGAGCGAACTATTAAGGTGGGGACGACTGCTTTTGAAAGGTTGGGTGCAAACTTGCACCTCCTGCTGAAAGAATTCAAAGACATTTTTGCCTTTGAAGTGGAAGAGATGCCAAGCATCAGCCCGGATCTTGCTGTCCACAAGCTCGCCGTGGACCCTAACAAGAAGCCCATCTGACAAAAGAAAAGAAATCACGGCGAGGAAAGAAGTCAGGCGGCAGCGGCCAAGGTTAAAAAGCTGTTAGACGCTGGGTTCATTCGGCCATGTAACTTTCCTTATTGGGTTGCGAATGTGGTGCTTATAAAGAAGCCGAATGGTACTTGGCGCATGTGTGTAGATTACACTGACTTGAACAAGGCATGTCCAAAGGACAATTACCCGCTTCCAAAGATCGAGAGCCTGGTCGACTCTACAACCGAGCACGCCTTGATGAGTTTCATGGATGCCTACTCCGACTTCCACCAGATACCCCTGTGGAAAAAAGATCAAGAGAAGATGGCCTTCGTCACTGATTAGGGGTTATTCTGTTATACAGTGATGTCGTTTGGCTTAAAGAATGCGTCGGCTACTTTCCAACGGATGATTAATACAGTCTTCATTAATCAGATTGGGAGGAATGTAGAGTCATATATTGATGACATGATAGTCAAATCCAAGCTACAGACGGATCATTTTGCTGATCTCCGAGAAACCTTCACCACACTCAGGCAGCATAAGGTCATGTTAAATCCCAAAAAGTGTGTTTTTAGTGTTGAGTCTAGGAAGTTTCTCGGATTCCTGATTGATCAAAGGGGGATAGAGGCTAACCCCGAGAAGATACAGGCGGTGATTGACATGAAGTCACCCCGCACTGTTAAAGAAGCCCAGAGGCTTACCGGTTGCCTAGCTGCGCTTGGGAGATTCCTCAGCCGGTCAGGCGAAAAATGTCTTTACTTTTTCCAAGCAATCAGAAGTTGAAAGAACATCTTCACTCCTTGCCAAGGCTTGTTAGCCCTTTGCTAAAGGAGACGCTTTACATGTACCTAGCCGTCTCAGATCATGCCCTTAGTGTCGTTCTCCTTGCTGAGAGAGACGACATTCAGCTCCCGGTCTATTTCATTAGTTATGTTCTCAGAAATGCTGAACTCCGGTACCCCATGGTTGAAAATTTTGGTCTTGCTTTCTACATGGTTGTTAAGAAGTTAAAGCCTTACTTCTTGGAACATCCGGTTTTGATCTACACAGATCAACCCCTCAAGCGACCAATGACAACCTTGGAGTCATCCGGCAGAATGCTCAAATGGGCTATTGTAGGGAATATTTCAAGCCACCCCAAACTTGAACCCCACTGTGATCATACACTTAAGTGTGGTGGCGTCCAAAGAGAAAGAAGCTAGAGCAAAAGAGTCGCCAACAAGTTTTAGGAACTTGTAAATTGTTCACAAGGTGAAGATTACACCCCTTAACGATCCATGAGATCGTCAACTCCAAAAGGTCTTGAACCAAATAGGGTTCGGGGATGAAGGTACAAATCCAACCTAAAAGAGATTGAACCTGCCCTAAATAGGCCTTTACTTTATTCTTCTCGTATTCATGTGCGCTTTCTGACTAGCATGCAAACATTAGGTTAACCCTAAACCTGTTTATCTATGATGGTTGAATAGAAAAACTATTATTGGCAATCACTTGAATTATAATCATATTAACCCTAAACAAGATTATTAATTATCTTATTAAGCGTGATTACAAGTACAAATTCCCTTTAAACATGCATAAAAGGCGTGATCAAGCAATAACAATAATATATATCAAGCAACATAATAATCATCATAATAGTAACCATAAAAATAATCATGTTAATAATAAAGCATAATAATAGCAAGATCCTAGGCATGATACTAACAAGATTAATAACAAATCCTAGCATGTCACTAAGCATCAAAGATCAAAACTTTAAACCTAACATGGTACTAACATGATATTAGGAAAGAGTAAAAGGCACCCTAAACATGATACTAGAAAGCAATAATAACATCCTAACATGATACTAGGAATTAAACAAATTTAAACATGATTTCTACAAGAATAGAGCAATAAGATTACATACTTTGATGCCTCGTATCTCTTTCTAATAACAAAATACACGCGTTAGTAACTTCAAGGAAAATAATAAATCAAACAATCAAATCAAATAATTGAAATAGAGATTAGGGACCAAACCCTCAGAAATTATAACCTTTCACGTCTAGGGCGAAGGCAACTTCGAACTTGGCTAGGTGTGTCTAGATCTCGTGAATGCGGAATTTTGTAAGAGGGAAGGTTTAGAAAAAGAATAGAGAAAGAAAACTTCTAGCTTTAGAGAGAGATGATTGTAGAATTGATTGTTGAAATTTATGATTCATGAAGAAAAACGAGAGGTTCAGGACCCTATTTATAAGAAAACAGTCTGGAAATAGGTAGAATTTGATAAGGAATAAAACTCCACGATGTCGCCGCAAAACCGACCTTGTCGCTTGGCGACAGGGTCTGTCGCGTGGCGACAAGGCTTGTCGCATGGCGACAGCCTGGATTTCTACGCGCTTTCAAACACGGAGTCCACATATGAATCAAAATTGATTTGTAAAGTCCGTATGAAAACTGAAATCGTATTTTTCATAAAATAATATTTTATTCCAAATAAAACTTATCAAAATATAATTATTAATTCTAATTCTATTAGGATTAAAGAGAATCTTCTAGAGAATTCTAGAAGACTATAAATAATTCTAATAACTTTAGGAATAATAATTAACATTGGGCCCTCCCCTAGATCATTGGGCCGCATGTAAAGATCAAACCGGGCCCAGTTTAGTATTTTGGCCATAACTTCCTCATTATTCATCGGAATTGGGCTTACAATATATCGTTGGAAAGCTCTTTGCAAGCCCCATCCAACTACACTATTATTGGACCCTTGTCGTGGACCAAACTAAACTGGATTGGCTGTTTTCACAAAATAGAGTTGTTTTCGAAAACAGAAAGAAAGAATTTTAAATAAAAACCAACCGCAACACTGGACCTTTCACACTTTCACCTCATTCGATTATGATTCGACGCAAAAGGTATTCATCACTGGGTTTGGTTTTTGGGGAGACACATTTGGGTGTCTACAGCTATTGAAATGCAAAGTCTTAAAATCACCTACGAACCAAGAAAGGCAGTGAAAGGTCAGGCGTTTGTCGACTTCATTGTCGAAATGACAAGGCCGGTTGCTCCGGACAACCTTGATCGGGTTTGGAAAGTGTATGTAGACAGGAGCTCTACTATGAACGGTTGTGGTGCAAGCATAATCTTTCAGTCTCCGGAAGGAGATAAATACGAATACGTACTACGGTTAAAGTTCCACCCCTCAAACAATGAGGCGGATTATGAAACCCTGCTAGTCGGTATCCGCATGTGCAAGGCGGCAGGGGCAACAAAAATTGACGCCTGCTTAAATTCTCAGTTGGTCGTTAGCCAATACCATGGTGATTATGAAGCCACCCATCCGGTAATGATCAAATACTTGCAGGCGGTCAAAGCTGAGGCCGGGACACTTCAAGAATTTCATCTAAGTCAAATGCCCAGGTCTGAAAACAACTAGGCGTATGCTCTGTCAAAATTGGCATCCTCCGCCTCGTGTGATACGCCCCGGTCAGTCTTCTGGGAAAATATGGAAAAACGGAGTACATCTGACGATGAGCCCATTAGAGTGCTTGATCGAAGCTCTACCTGGATGGATGGCATCCGGCCATACCTTATAGACGGTACGCTTCCTGATTCACCCCAAGAGGCGGCCGTATTAAAGAAGCGTGCTGCAAAATTCGAGATGAAAGACGGAGAGCTCTCAAGGCGGGTTTCTTAAAACCTTTGTTGAAGTGTGTTACCCAAGGAAAGGGGAAAGAAGTACTCGAAGAGTTGCACCAGGGATATTGCTCCTCTCACATAGGTGGCAGATCCCTGGCTGTCAGGACCAGGCGGCAAGGTTACTTTTGGTCCACTTTTGAGGCAGACGCCATGGAGATGGTCAGAAAATGTGATAAGTGCCAAAGGTTTGGCAAGCTCATCCATCAGCTGGCAACTGACCTGACAGCAATCCACAGCCCGGTCCCGTTTGCTAAATAGGGCATGGACATTCTAGGTCCTTATACGCCTACGCTAGGCGAAAAACGCTATATTCTAGTGGCTGTGGATTATTTCACTAAGTGGGTTGAGGCAGAAGCGCTCAAAGGCATCAAGACGAAGGATGTCATCTCTTTCATTTGGAAGAACATCATCACCCGGTATGGGGTACCTATGTCTATGGTGTTTGATAATGGAACTCAGTTTGAGACGCCTCAGCTCTAGACTTGGTTAGGAGATCAAGGGATCTCATATTGTTTTGCATCAGTTGGCCAACCCTAAGCAAACTGTCAGGTTGAAGCCTTTAACAAACTCATCTCAAACGGCATCAAAAAGAAAATTGAAAGAGCCGGTGGTTTATGGGCTGAAGAATTGATTCATGTCCTATGGGCTATCCGGACAACTGAAAAAGGGGCAATCAGTGAAACCCCATTTCTCATGGTTTACGGTGCTAAAGCCGTTTTGCCCATCGAGCATTATAAGCCGACTCTACGAGTCATGCTATACGATGAAAAAACAAACTGGGAGGCCATGCGGCTAGCATTGGACTCACTCCCGGAGCGCAGGGGCAATGCCGCCCTGCGTCATGAGATTTACCGTCTGAGAATGACCCGTGCCTACAACAAAAGAGTGCACAAACGACCCTTGAAAGTTAGGGACTTTGTGTTACGAAAGATGGAGGCAACCGATAGGGCAATCAGCATGGAAAGCTAACTCCTAATTGGGAAGGCCCCTACCGGATCTATGAGGAAGAGAGAAACGGAACCTACCGCCTAGAAACTCCAGACGATAGGCGGTTTCCCAAAACTTGGAATGTAGACAACTTGAAAAATTACTAATTCTAAGATTTGTAAATATTTTTTAAATGAAAAGCTCATCAATGAAAACGCTGTTTTTTGTTTTCAATTCTGTTAACTCATATGTATACATGCGTAGTGTTAAAATGCCGCTTGAGCAATGCGCAGACGGTCAGCTGAATGAAGTAAACTAAGTTAAAAACTTAGTAGCTAAATTAATATTCAAACTATGAGGCCAATGGCCGGATGATATTCTAATTTATAAATTCGTCTGCTCCAACATGAGTAAGGCGTCTGGTGACGCCTATCCGGGTGGAATCGTCGCAGAGAGTATCTCCCATCCGGGTAACCAAGTGCTCTACACATACTCATGCAGACGGCAAAGATTGAACGACCTAATTGGTCAACTCATAGCTGTCTAACAAAAATAATCTAAAGAATGATTAAGCTCAAAAGCCGGATGTCTAGTGATATCAGCCGGTTGCCGACTAAAGTTCTAACTTAGATTATTCAACGAAATTATACAAGTTCCACCGCCTGGCATGACGGCTGCTCGCTTGAGAATTTGGACGGTTGTGCGATTGGTTTGGGGCAATCACTACTGTGATTGATTGATTTGGGAACTCCCCATACTCTCTAAAGTATCAAAAGTTCCTAAGCTAATCAATCGGCAAGGTACTAAAACCAACCAGACAGCCGCCCAAGGGCAAGTACAGCCGGATGATACCTGCCGCATGCTCTTATTGAGTTAGGCATATATATATATATAAGCAAAATTTAAGTGCAAATTTAAATTCAAAAATGCAAAACCGACTCAATCGGTACATTCATAGGTTAAACCCGGCCACAAAGAGCCTGGGAAAATGTTGAACCGGATTATCATCCGGAAAGGATAAGATTTAAAAAATTGTTGATTAAAAGATTCAAATACACGGCTCACAGGCCGGAAGAAATAAATTTGGCATACTGCCGCTGAAAACTACTTCTGCCTAGGGTGGTCCGCATGCTCTTCGTTCTCCTCTTCATAATGGAGCTCAACCGCCTCATCGGGTCCAGGAAGCTTCTTAACAGGCTCCTCAACCTTAGCATTCGCCCAGGCTTCGAATGACTTTGGCTCTGGCAGTCCTTGCTCTCTCCTGTACACAACATCCTCTACGTATTGGAAAGCTAGTGCCCAAATGCCATACTCCTTCCCCGGATAGAGCGCATCCCATGCAATCTTCATCCGGGTGTCTGAGTCGGCCTCATTCTCAACAATAGGGCGGTCTTGCTCCGCCTTAATGGTAGCCTTGATGTTCAGCTGGACCTGCTCGGCATCCTTCTTCAGACGCTTAACGGCTGCCTTGAGATCAGTATTCTCCTGGGCAACACCTTGCAAAGCCTTGAGGTCATCCTGAGCCTTCTTGAGGGAGATTTCAACATTACTGGCCTTCTCCTTGGTAGTCTCCAGAGCTGCAGACAGGCTCTTGCTTTGCTCCGCCTGTTTCAGTTCCACGACTTTAGGTTCAAGTTCATTTATTGTACATTGATATTGTGTAACATCCTCAGAATCCCTAGCCGATTTATTAGCTCTTTTTACCTCCTCTCTCTTCCGAGTGTATGGCCGCTTGAGCCCATCAACCCTTAGCATAGCCTGCAGACACAAACGGTGTGAAAAATACAGGTGAAAGTATATTTACTATTTTTGAGAAGATAGTCATACCTCAGACAGGAGGGTTAAGATGCGTTCTAGGTTTAACGTCTCTATGCCCGAAATGGCGTCCTTCTCCTTCTTGGAGACGACTGCAAGCATGGCCTTGGCATGCGCCTGCATGTTCGGCCATCGGGGGGATTGATCTGCACCACATGTAATAGTGGGTGAGTGAGCTATATAGGCGACACCAACTTGTTGCTGGCTGTCCACCAAAGAGGTCTGTTGAGAGTGAGACTTCACTCGCAAGGGCTAGCCAAGCTCAGGCGGTGTTTCGAAAGGATTATATATACCTTCGGAAGCCAGCAAGTCTGCATCACCTGCAGGCACAAAGGGGCCGGATGGAGTCAGGGCACCCCTGGCCAAGTCCGAAAGCCTCCAAGCGTGACGTTTTTCCCTCCGATGCGCAGACGGTTTTTTTCCAGACGAAGCATCTGGAGCCGTATGGGCAGACGAAGTCTTCAAATACTTAGCAAGAGTGGAGGCAGTGTTGTCTTGTCCCCGCTTGAACAGCTTGCTGAGGGATTTGGGAACCCCTCCACCCTGCAAATGAAATTGCTTATTAAGCACGCAACCGGCAAATCTGCTCTAGTGAATGTCAAAGCATGGGTATCCAGACGGGTTCATACCTTGGCTTTTATTTCAACAACTTTAGCCTCCGCCAAATTCGCAGGGGTCTTGTCTTCGGGGAGCATCCTCAAAGCCTCTTCTGCAAAAAATAAACAAAGAGACTCAGTTCAATAGCATAATTAATTGGCAGAGAAATAGTACAAACGGCAAAATGCCGGATGCGCAGTAAACGTACGCTTTGTGAACATTGTGCTCAACCCGTAGGCGGACAAGAATGCCTCGTCCCTCAGCCATGGGCTCATGGGTATCCAATTCATTGGAACCTTTATTATGTCCCCGGTTAAGAGGGTCTCAGTGTCAAGTTCAAAAAACCCCGGTTCTATGATTTTCTCATAGTCGTCCTCTGGAATCTGGGGGAGGGCACATTTCTGACCAAGAAGGTCAGGCTTCTTATTATACCGACGAAGTTCAAAATTTTTAGCCGGGTGGGGGCAGACAGTAAATAGCACCGGTGCTTCCAGTTGTCATACTTGGATACCTTAACCAAGGTCATTTGATATTTGGGGTAAGTGGTCAGGGTGTACCACGCCCTCCAACCGCCTGGGCTGCGGCTAAGGTAGTGCATGTGTGCAAAATCCTCCCAGCCGGGATTCAGATCCTGCATCTCGCAGGCGGCGACGTATCCAAGGATGTTAGCCTACGAGTTTGGGGTTAACTACCAGACGCCTAGCCCATAGCCTCGCAAGATGGCTTTCACAGCATCATGGAGGGGAAACCGGAGGCCAACCAAGAATGCCGCCTCATAACAACCAAAGTAGGCATTGGCGTTCTCCTGATCATCCTTCCAAGAGACGGTACCTAACTCAGGCGACACCCGGATTGTATATCCTTCCCCCAAGGGTCGTTTGAGTTCAAAATTTTTAAGCCCCTTCACCATGCTTTCTCTCTCTTTGGCGGAGACGTGGATTTCGAAGGGGTCCACCTTCTTGTTCCATTTTTCCTCTCCTCAGCCTCACTATCCTCAAGCGGGGATAGAGTAGCATCGTTACTACCCTCAGAGCTAGACCCAGAGGCGGTGCTCCCCCCGTCTCTCTCCTGGGAGACCTCTTCGCCATCTGACCCCAAGTCAGACGCAGATTCCTCCCCGTCTCCGTCTTCGGGTCCAATTTCCTCAAGTTCAACTTGGGAGACAACTTCTTCCCCGTCTCCACCCTTAACTTCACCTAATATTGTATCACTAGGGGTCCTAGGGATCCTAGACGGGGAGTACTCTCCCGAATCATCTTGCATCTCTTCCCCCTCAACCGGGGTCACTTCATCAGACGGCACTTCCAATGAACCGTCTCTTCTCCGCCGTCTGGTGGCTGTTTGCTTAGTTCTATCCATTGTGTCCTGCACAGACATAGAGACGGCCGGTTGGGGGGATGTACAAAATTGCTCCATGCACCCAGAGCCGGCACTCCCAGTCCTAAACTCAGCCATACCAGGAGACCGACTGACTACTGACCTAGGTCGTGCCGTGTTTGTTGGTGATGAGTCTATTTATTGAATGAAAGTATACAAACGAAAAAAGTAAGAATGAGCTGAAGGGGGTAGAGACGGTACCTTTAGAATTTAACTCTGGAAGGGGTCAAGTGTTGACCGGCTGCAGTAGGCTGGTGAGAGTGACTTTGCTTGTACATGGCACAAGCGATTGCTCAACCGGCTGGAGTAGGCGGAAAAGAAACGACGATTGTGTGTTAACACGTACAGACGATGGTCAGAGTCTCTCTCTCTAGAATGCTTTGACTTTCTCTCTCTAAAAAGTTTTGGAAACGTCCAAAATAAAGAGGGTAAAACTCGTATTTATAGAGGGGTAAATACAGGGGCATCCTTGTAATTTCTTCGGAATGTGAAAGGTTAAAATGAGTATGTATGATGTGTATTTGATGCAATGAGTCCCCTATTCCTTAATTGCATCTTTGTGTTTGATTTCCATATGATGATGGGACTCATCTGATAGCTACTTAGGTGGTCTGGATGCTCCTGAAACCTTTGTTTCAAGTTTCTGTTGAGGTACCAACACTCACTAAAGCTTTGAGTGAAAAAATACCCTTTCTGATGGAAATATTGTTCAAAAGTATTTTTCATTTCATAATGTTCAAATGAGTTTCACAAATTAAAACAACTATGCTTGACTTAATATATGACTGCCTAAGAGTGTATGCAAAATATTTACCAAAAGTACACATAACCAAGACTTAATCTAAATAAAAAAGTTTGTAGAATAGTAAATGTTTATGTGTGGCAGTCATTGTTTCCCAAAAAATATGTTGAACTTGTACAGTTGAATCAGTCTGCATCAACTTCCATGTTGGCTTCCCCTTCTCCAGTAACTGTGACTGTGTCCAAAAACTGAACAACTTGTGCTATGAGTCCCCTGTCAACTTCTAAAAGGTCTGGTAGGAGTCCTTACCTGTCCAGGCTTCTCTTCTTCATGTGAGGGGGAGAGAAGTTGTTTCCACCTTGCTTCTCTAGAACTTTAATCATGCATGATTGTAGTGTGATCCATGTATACTTGTTCAAAAGAGGATCAAACTCATCAAAAGCTCTAGCAACTTCCTTAATAAGATCATCCAGATTCCTTGGGAATGATTGGTATTGAAGTGACTGAATGACACTAAACAATCCTAAGTCTAAAACATTGGTTTCTGGTAATTGTGCTGGTTGAAAAATGAATTGAATGTTGAAACCATTTGCTTGACAAGCTGCTTCAAATTCAGCATCCTAAGGAACTTGATGAGGCCTAACATTATCCCATTGAATGATGATGTCTTTAGGCAGTTGTTGAGGCCACTTCTCATAAATTGTTGGGATTACATGTGTCAACAACATGTCTCTGATTGATTCTTTTGTCACACTTTGTAATGCTTTTGTCTCAAGAGTCCCCGCGTCTCTGGTTTTGCTTTTCTTCTTGGCCATTTCATACTTAACAAAAGGAAAAAGACCATATTTGCCATCATGCAACATGTTGTTGTTTTCATCATACAAAGGCTTCCCTATCATTCCCATGAACATTGCTTTAATCTTGAACCTCCTTGATTGCTGTGCCCTGTAGGGATCTTCTTCTGTAGGCAGAAGGTAGAATGTTCTTGTTTCTGGATTTATGTAATACCATTTCTCATCTAAATGAATCCATTGTTGCATGTCAATGAATTTTGGGTCCCCTAAAGCTGGTACTGGATGAATGTGACTAAGAACCCACTTCAGTTTTGAGACTTTGTGCTTCTTTGTCAATGCTGCGTGATTGGTGCTTGTGTGTGTTCTTAGCTTGCCTTGTCTCCTAAGCCTATGCAAGGCTGTTTTTGGAATTTTAAGTGCAGCAGCATAACCCCTCTCTATGGTTCTTTTGTACAATGATACTGAAATAAGAAATGCATCTGTGTATTCTTTTGATTTGGGTCCTATCTTGCCTATTTTTTTTTGTGTTCACATCTACTATAGTACCATCAGCTAGGGATTGCTTAATTACTTGAAACCACCTTGTTGTTGTAGATTTGTGCACTGGATATTTTCTTGCCAAATTGGCTAAGAAGCCTCTTGGCAGTGAGTCCCCCTCCATGTGCAGCAAAATCTCATCAACTATTGCTCTTTTCTCTTCAACATTCATCTCTTTACTTGCTCTCCCATTTTGATGTGGTTGTTCATTGTTTGCATCATCATTTGCATCGTCACCATTATCATTGTTTTCATAGTGTTGTTGCTGCTGCTCTTCATCTGATTCATACCACCATGGGTATTCTTCTTGGATGAATTCTTCATCCATTGCTTGCTGATATTGATAAAACTCAGCCATAAGTTCATCTGTGAACTCTGCCATAAGTCCCCCCCTTTTTTTTTTTAGGTTGGCTTTTTGGTGATGAAGTGGCGGCAATTTTTTTTTGGACGGTCTTCAACGGAACCTTATTCCTGTAATTAAAGATGCTGCATCTACTAACACAGCTTTTAGGAATTAGGATAATACTAATTTTAATTTAGAAGGATGTAATTTGTAGAGTTGCCTATTTTTGTGAATTTGACAAACTTGTGATGTAATTAAACTAAACTTGATGTTTCCCTCCCCCCACCCCCTCCCCAAATCCCTTTGAAACGTTATTATGGAAATGGGGCAGTGTATGGGATGTCCTGCTTTTGAACAGTAACTCTTTTGGGGGAATTTAGAACCAAATTTGAATTTGGGTGAAAAAAAGGGAGGGAAACAAAGTAGGAGTAAAATTTCCCACTTGTTTCTAAAGGTCAGAAAAAAAAAGGTGAAAACTACCCACTAAAAACCAAAAAGTACAAGTGGTTTCCAAATGTCAATATGGGACCACAACAATTCCCTCCAAATTAACTCTCTTAATTACATGCCCTTACTTTTTATAATACACCCCTTAAAAGTTTTGCCTCGTCCTCCGTAAAGTCCTCCAAAGTTGCGAGTAATTTGGACCGGAGGTAGGATTTGGAATTTCGGACTGAGGCTATTCGCCCAAAGTGAACCTATCGAACTCACGTGTAGCAAGACAGTTGAATACCAAATCCAGGTAAACTTTTAAAGGCGGTGAAACCAGTTTGTTCGAGAATCAAAAATACCAATTCGAGGTGTGAGAACAGAAAGCATGCGATCGGGGTTTTCGATTATGTTCTCATCAATTACTTGGAGTCCTTAAGTTTTTTCAACATTGACATGCTCGAACATGGCGGAAGATGACGAATTTCACAATAAGGAAGACGGCAACAAGAAATTGTGGGGCATTGTAATCTTCAGTTTGATTGGTGCCACTGCAACCACTTTTGCGGTATGTATACAATTCAATTTCAGTGCTTTTCAATTTGTTTGCAGTTACTTTCTATTTAATTGAATCCTGGAAATTGTAGTTGCTTTGGCATTCGATTCATAATGATTGGTGATTGAACTTTGGCATGGAATTGTTAATTGTTGTGAATTTTCTCATTTTTATGCAAAGGGGGAATTGTTGATTGATGAATTTTGTTGGGTAATTGAGTTTGGTTGATCTTGTTCGTATGATATTTTGGTTAGGTTGTTTGATTGTGGGAATTGCAATGAACTTTTAAGTATTTTGCAAAATGTTGAAAATTGCAAAGCTAGATTGTGTAATTTTATTGTATGGTTAGATACACTTTTGCAATTCTTTGTGAGCAAAAGCTGTCAAATTCATTTTCCCTGGTCTAGAGTAGGTTATTTCGCCTATTCTTATCGGAATGGTTGTGCTCATGCCCCTGGAAGAATGGGTGTGCTCATGAGTTTTAAGTTCTAGTTCTACTATAAAAATGGAACTGTAGTCAATTAGCTTACTTATGACTGTTATGAGTGACGGGGGAACATCCATTAAACCTGGATTGAATATAGATGTATGACCCGAATCCAAGTTGATGATTTTTAGTTGGAAAGGCTTAAACGAAGTATGAGCTAATGATGTAGCTTAGGTTAATAAAAGCCCTTTTGAAGGTCAAGGAATAGTGGATGAAGCCAGAGAAATTATACGTGAGAGATTATATCTTGCATTGCTTACCCTATCAAGTGAGATTGTCCTAGGGGATTGGCGAAGCTTTTCTCATAGAGTAGTATGTGAAGGAGTGTTTTTTACCCTATTTTCTCAATTGGATGAAGCTAATTTCTTGGCAAACTTGTATTATCTTTCAAAGATTTTGGATATTCAGCTTGCGCCCAATCAGGTGACTTTGCTCGATGGGGTCAAGTGGCCTCTTGGTTACATTTTTCTCAAATTTTCCTTTTACTTATTTGATCTTGACCATATAATCCAAGGGCTCTTATAGTTAATGATTAGGGTGATGTTAGCTACCTATATAAGGAGGAATAGTACAGTTTAAGCACAACTTTGGATGTTTTATGAATTGAGGAGAGTCCCTCGCTCTATCTCTCTCATTATTCCTTTTTGGAAAATAACTTAATCAGTGTAATTAATCAATCTTTAATCATCAAACTTTGTGTGAGATTAGTGATTGAAACCTTGTTCACATCAAACTTGGAGGTTTATGAGACAATTTTATCTCTTTGGCTGTACTCTGTCCTTGCTTTTCCTAAAAGAGACAAAAACCCATCAATAGCATCTTGAAGGTGAGAAACTTGTAGTCTTGGATATTTCACATCAATGAGTGTCTATAAGATATTGATTCAGACTCCATTACTAATGTTTGGGTAGATTGGGATAAGTTTTGGTCAAGGAGAGTTAGTGGATGGATTGGGGCAATTGGGCCTGATGGACAGCTTCTTGACCTTTTTTTTTCCTTTTCCATGTCAGTTGTGTTGCTATATTTGTCAGACACTTTTTTTTTTAAAAATTTTATGTTTTAATTTTTTTACTCTCAAGTGATTTAGGGTTATGGAATTATAGCCCTCAGCTTTATCACATTGGTGATAATTTAGAGTATTCATGTTGATAGACTTTTGGGTTTGTTGTGCTTCCTGCAATGGTTTGGTGGGGTTTTATGTTAACCCACCAATGTACGATTTTAAGCTATGTTGGATTTTTATTTACTTTTTTTTTTTAAAAAAATTGCTAAACATAAGATTGAGAATCAGCCTCATACATAATAGATGTTCCTTTTTGGAAGCAGTCCTCGTTGCAATTCTTTAGGACTAAATGGTGTCTCATGTCGCTAGGAGACTTGATGGTTGAGAGTAAGCCTAAGACTTATACTTACTCCGTTCTTTACTAGTTGACGCATTTCTTTTTGGTACACAAATTAAACAGAAGTGTTAATGAAAGGATAAATACTAAAATACCCTTACTATCCCTACCTACCTACCTACCATTCTCCTTCTCCTTCTCCTTCTTTCATGTTGACTAACAATCAGCCACCTCCATGGCTCACCACTACCTCACTTTCATCTACTCAGCCACCATCATCGCTTTTTTCTTCACCTCAAACTTTATCTCCCCTCCTTTAAACAGCCACATTTTTCTTCATTCTCCTAATTTACAACCGCCCTAAATTCCCAAAATTCTATATCTACAATTTTTTATGCCGGAGACGAAACTACTACTCTTTTTTAGGAAATCAAAAGAGGAATAACAAGCATGTGTTAATAGTGAAGATGATAAAAACCCTCGTGGATATCATTTTCGACATTAGAGAACCAATTATTTTCACCTAAAATGCTATTTTTTCGTTGAAATGAGATGCAATGTGAACCTCTAATAGATCAATGACTGAGATAAGTCTTTGATGTGAGCCTATGGTAGATCGATGAAATCAAGATCTTAATTCTATCTCGTGGTGATAAGAGGCAGAAGAGGAGGCGATAGCTAGTGGTGGTGCAGTGGTACGGTGTGATGGAGGGAGGAGAAAGAAGAAGGCCAATGACTAGTGAAGGAAAGAAGGACGGGAGAAGAAGGAGAGAAGAAGAATGCCGATGGAAAAGGAATATAGGGTGTGGCGGTTGTGGTGGTTGTTGTGGTGGGGAAGGAAAGAGAAAATAGAATGGTGGTTTGTTGATAAGGTGTGAGAAAGGAGAGAGATTGGGTATTTTAGGTCTGATATGGGGAGGACCAGAGGAGATAGAATGAGGCTAAAATTAATTATATACCAAAAAAATGCCTAAAATAAAAACGTGTGTACTAAATAGAAACTTCCCAAATAGAAATACGTGTCTACGGATGATGTATATATAATTTTTTCAGAGAGAGTAGTTTCAAACCTTACACTTCTAAATATTTGTATTTTCTCACTCAATTCGAACTTTTCTTGTGGTTCTTAAGCTTGTATTCTTTTTAAGGGATATTTATTGGTTTGGTGGATACTGGACAGGGTATAAGTAATCTCTTATTGAGGCCAGTTTGACTTTTGGAGAGTATGGTTTGAGTTTTGATCACCTATTTTCTGAAAGACACTTGTATTAGTCCAACCAGAGGGTGAGGGTGGAATGGGGTTTTACTCTTGTAGACGGACTCCTGTGGTATATGTCCTCAGAAGAAAGTATACATCTGAAATAACATAAGATGCTGTAAAGAGTGTAGAAGTTTTTCTTTTCTCATGCTCACCTTTGCAAGTTTAATTTCCTGGTTTATCTTATGAGCTACAAATTTAGTATTAGGAGCATATTTGAAAGCCTCCCTTGTTGATTTAATTCTTCATCTCTTCTATAAAGGCATCCATTATGCTCTTCAGTCTTTTGTGTACTTTTATTGTTTTATGTAACTCATATTATAAGGAATTAGATTATTTGACTTTCTTGCTAGATATTATTATTATTATTATTGTTATTGTTATTGTTATTGTTATTGTTTATTGTTATTGTTTATTGTTATTGCTATTGTCATTGTCATTGTTTTTATCATTATCATTACCATTATCTATCTTCTATTATCATTATCATTATCATTATCCATCTATTATCATTATCTATCTTCTTGAATGAGAATAAAATGCTCGTGAAGGCCGACTTTGCATGAAATACACTTATAAACATCTTGGTGTGTGGTCTCTATAATTCCAAGCTCCTCATAAGGAGAAAGTATTTATATGGACCTTGGTTTGATTGTAAGTAGGCATAAATCTATTTACTTCCTCCGCTCTTTTTTAATGATAACGGGTTTTCACGCTTGCTGGTGCATAATTTATACTTCTAATATCTTTGAATATGTTTCTAGTAAAAGTTTTAAAAAGTTAATATTATGAACGTATATTTGGAGACTAATCTAAAAAGACACTACATGATTTTGTTTTTCCTAAATTATAAGTCACAAATTGACAAAAAGTTGTCAAAGAGTGTGTGAATAGATAGAATATTGCAAAATCATTTTGCAATTAAAAAGAACGAAGGGTGTATTTTGCAAACCTTTCTAATTATGGATTTTCTTGACACCTGGGGTTGTGGTATGTCTTAAAAGTACCTAGACAAAGTGCATATCCTTTTTTCATGTTTTTATCTTGAAAACTGAGGTTGTGTGGGATAACAATTGAATGCTTGTTGTTTACTTCCTCCGTTCTCTTTTAAACGCAACACTTCCCATAAATGGAAATGTCATATTAAATGCAACGCACTTTATGTGGTAAGTATTTTTGTTTAAATTTACACTTTTATCCTTACTTAAATAACATTAAGTATTTTAATTTACTCTTAAACACTATATACACCGAACTCGGCTGAAATCCCAGAGTGTCCGTGTCGACACGACACGATCACGGACACGGACACGGAATTCGTGTCAAATTCGGTAGTGTGCACTCGGACACTTCAGAGTGCAAAATTTTCTTAGACTCCATTGAAACCTGAGAGTGAAAAGAAAAGAGGGGGAGGAGAGAGAGAAGGGCAGGAAGAGGAAATGAGTGGGGCTGTCAGAAAGGTGGGGGGGTAGGGTAATGGGTATAGGAAAAATGTCATTTTCAATACCACTTGTTTTGCTTTTGACTTTTTGACTACTAACTTTAACCAAAATTACTTTTATGTGTCACGTTACCCAATATTTACAGTAGTAAACAATTCATTTTAGAGAAAGTAATCATATAATTTTTATTACAAGAATATGATATAAAAATTTAATTTTTAAAATTTATGAGTATTAAAATATTTTGTAATGTATAACTTTTTTTGCAAAAAATAAAAGTGCCGTGTCTCCGCACCCGTGTCCAAATATAGGACATAGTCCCCGTGTCCTAAAATTTTGGAAATTGACGAATCGGACACGGACACGTCCGTGTCCGACACATGTACCAGAGTCCATGTAACATAGCTTAAACATTAACTAATCATGCACTACTCTACCCCACTAACCCATTGCACTGAGCTTTTACTTTAAGGTTCCCCTTCACTCTTGTTCTCTCTCTCTCTCATCATATTTTTCCCCATAGCCACCACTGCTCACCTAAACCACACTATATCCACCACATTCCGACCGAAGCCACCACCAACTATCCCTATAACCGACACCGAAATCTTCACCACTCTCATTGGAGTTACTCGAAACCACCATCACTCCCTCTAGAACTACCTGAAACCACCACCACTCCTACCGGAATTACCCAAAACCACCACCATTCCCACCAGAATTACCCTAAATCCCCACCTCTTCTACCAAAAAACCACCTCCACTCTCATTGAAATCCATCACAGCCACCACTACCCCCACCAAAACCAACCGAAACCACGACCACTCCGATCGAAACCACCACTACTCTCACCTAACCCATTCGAAGCCACCACTACTCCACCGAAATCAATCAAAACCACTAGATCTTTAACTTTAAAACCCACCCAAACCCAACACTAGATCTACAAACTTTTAAAACCCATCCAATCTCTTCTTCAAACTTCAAAGAAGTATCGTGAAGATGTTGATAAAAGGCTAGCTTATCAATTCTTCAATTTTTTGTTTTTTAATTTTTGACTAATGTGTAGATCTGATTTATTTTGATAAGTTTGAATAGTATTGTCGTTTTTTCCGATACTTAGCTGATTATGGTGTTGATATGGTGGCAAGGATGAGTTTGCACTGATTTTGGTGGTGGTAGTGGTGGCGGACTGGCGGTGTTGGTGTCGGTGGTGGCTCCGGTGGCAGCTATGGTTGTGGAGGTTACTTTGTTTAGCTGTTACTTGTTAGCTACTGTAGGAAGAACTAAAGTTGGAGAGGTGGGTGATTAAAAATCTTAATCTCATTGTATTAATTCAAGAAGGGCCCCTTGATTCCATTTTCTTAAAATGTGTGAAAAAGTGTGTGTTGCATTTAAAAGAGAACTGAGTAAGTATATTATTATTATTTTGAATTATTTTTGTTTATGATTTATTTATTTATTCATTTATTTTTGAATCCATTCTAGATACTTTAAGCCGTTTAAGGGAGGATATGTTAGATCAGGGATGAAGGAGAAAAGAGTACTATCTTTGCTAGAATATTAAAGTACAGTTAGGAAGATATAGATTTAATTTTTTGCTTATACTACTCATAGCATAGAGACCATATATTTTTTTTCCCTTACCAGGCCTCTTTTGCTGCAACAAATATATAATTGACACTTGACAGAAGATGATATCATAAGTTTATTTGAATTATAGGCCTGAGGAATGAACGGAAAATTAATGCGAATAAGTTTCATGTTTATATGTTTTCATTTAATTGAAGTTATTGAAATTATTGCAGGTTGGACAACTGAGACAGTTTGGACGAACTGTTGACTGGATTTCTGCCCAGGTAAAAATCAACTACTTTAAAATGAAGATGGTGAATGAGCTGATAATCTGTTAATACTTATGAATTTATTAGCTTTTTTTAATCTTGAAATTCTTTATTATTTCATGGTTTTATAGATTATAGTTTTCACACTTCACAAATATTGAATTGCTAACATATATGAAGCCTGTAAAGTAGGAAGATCAATAAATAATTGCTTGGTCTAAACTTTAGGTTTTTCTATTGGCTTCCTTAATGATTAATGTTAAATTGTTGATGCATAGGCTTCAGTATAGAATTAATGTCAGCTTTTTCTAGTGAAAAGAAGAGACCGTGTGATTTTGCACGTACCCTTCTCCACATTTTTTTTTGCTAGTGCAAGGCCTAAATGTTTTGAGTGATAAGGGAAATATTGTAGATTCAATTAGGTGTGCCAATTCAACTAATTTGTATGACCAACAAGGAGTCTTTGACAACTGAGCGTTTTACCACGTTTTTCCGAGACAACTCCATCTAGCTGTCCCAGCGGCCTATCAATTCTTTTTTTCAATCTCCTTTCTTCCATGCCTTTTGTTATGTCCGAATAAACTAACATGCTCTCAAAATTATGTCGAATAGATGCTATTGTTTTAAGCATGGCTACATCATAGAATTAGGAGTGAAAGCTTGGGTTTTGGTTTGGATTTCGGCCAACTCCAAATTAAATATGAGTTAGAATTCAGTATTTGGATTTTGAGTCCAATCCACTACAAATTTCCACCAAGTCCAATCTAATTCAATCTGATTTATGACTAATTATGTTAGATCCAATCCAAAAATCCAAATTAATAAAATCATTCTTTTTTTTAGCATAATGACCAAGAGCCTTGTTCACAAATAATAAATTAACCTTTCTAAACTCAAGATCCACAAACCTTACATAAGTCTTAGATCTATATATTTCTCCTAAGAGTTTAACTAATATTCTAAAAATATAGGGAAATTCTCTTTGGTAACACCCAATTTTTTATTTTCTCAATGGTAAATTGGAAAAAAAGTTATTATCTTTGGTAAACTTGAAGTTTTGATTACCAAAGAGAACTTTTTTAATTAAAATAACTAACTATGGTCAGTTTTACAATAATTAACTATTTTTATTATAAAAAATAATAACCACCTCTCCCCCACCAGCCTAGCCACCCGCTGGCCACTCCCCCTCCTTTCACTGTCGGCGCCGGCCTACCCTTCCTTGCCAGCTCTTTGACCATCCCTTTCGGCCAACCCTAGTTCGACCTCCACCGGCAACCACTCACCATTGGTCCACCATTTATACAGAAATTCGAGGTCGCCAATTGGAAATTAAAAGATCAAACTCAAAAATCAAAACCCCTTTCACAAAATTCAAAGTTCATAGAAAAAAAGATGAACCTGGGTAGGACACATGGCGGTTTTGAGGGTGGAAAGACGATGATCAAAAGAACCCAAAATTGAAACAATATTATCAGTGATTGTTTGGCTCTTTTGAATTTATTCCCGCGTTAAAGCTGCTTTAGAGCTTAAAGTATCCATTGATACTGCTGCTCCTGCAACTGGGTGCATTGACAACCCTATTTTTACTGCTTTCTTCTGCAATTTGAATTGGAGGAGAGAGAATGAAAGAGATTTTTGGGTATTTCTGGGTATTTGATTTGATTTCAGAGGGAATTGAAATGAATTGAATTGGATTGAATTTGAGTTTTTGAGTGGTGGTGTTGGTTGACGCTTTCTCCGATTTAGGGAAAGGGGAAGGGTGGAGAGGGGTCGACGGTGGGCAGGAGGGGAGGGTAGCGCTACCGGATGGGGGCTGCCGGCAGGAGATAGGGGCTAATTAATGGTGGATGCGGGTTGGGGTGAGGTGGATGTTTGTTATTGGTGGGGACTGCTGGTGGTTCCGGTGGGTCGGCTAGCGTTCTAGTTGGTCGAATGATGGTTCTGATGGGCGTAAGGCGGTTCAGATGGGGCGGCTAGCGGTTCTGGTTGGTGGATGTGGCAGTGAGGAGATGATTGTGGCAGGGGAAGGATGGGTTTTCTTTTAATTATTTATTAAATAATCTAATTGTAAAATATTATTTTTAGAATTATTTAAATGTTAAAAAAAATAAAAAAATCCTAACTATAGTTAAATATTTAACTTAAATTTGTCATTAATGTTATAGTTAGCTTAATATAAAAAATTTAAGTTTACCATAGATAATAAGATTTTTATAATTCACCACTAGGATTTAAAAATATAGTGTTACCAAAGAGAATTTCCCAAAAATATAACACCATCATGTTGTAACTCTTAAAGGTCAATCATTTATCTATATAATTTTGGTCTAATTAGGATTTTTGGATCTAAACATCCCCAATTCAATTAAATCCCGTGATTGGATTTTCTAAAAAAAAAAGAGTCAAATCTAATCTTGCATTTTGAATCGTTGATTCGGTTTGGATTGCACTAGACATCATCACTGATTCGATTTGGATTGGGCTAGACATCCGAAAAAATTTCACCTGTTTTGAGATTATTAGTAGCAATGCATTTGAAATCAACCTTGATTTACAAGCACTTATGGCTCATTGTGCCACTTTTACACAAGACATATAATAGAACGTAAATCTTTTGTAGAGTTTCATTTCGTGGGAATGGGAGGAACATATATGGCCACATGGGACTACAAAATGAAACCAAAACTTCCAAATATGGACAAACTGAACAATTCTCCTGTACTAGGCAAGCTGTTAGACTTCCATTGGCTTCAAATAATAGGAACTAATGCGGTTAGAATTAACCCCTAAATGACCATAACTCTTGCATACACCTTTCTAAAAATAAGTTTCTATTGAACACTCAAGAGCCATGATCTCCGATATGCTAGATTCATCAGTAGAAGTTTTTATGGTTGGATTCTTGGTTTTTTGTTCATCTTATAATACTTGTCTTGCAAATTTTTGTGAAAAAGTTGAATATTAGTCTAGAAGTGTGCTAATTTGGGAAAATGTCATTTTATGTTAGAAGAATGATTTTTGCTTGGTCATGTAGTTTCTAGTTGGTGCATCAAGGTTAATCGTGCCAAAATGAAGTCATTGATTGTTCCCGCCTCCCAACTAATGTGAAGGGGGTGTGGAGCTTTCTTGTGCACATGGCTTTTTATCGGCGATTCATAAAGAAAGTTTCAAAATCTCAAAGCCAATCACATTAAAAAATGCCCTTTTGTGATTATTATGATTTCTTGTCAACTTCTTTGGAGGATTTCTTAGTTATTTTAAGTGTCATTTGGTACACTATTTATGACATTAAAGAGATAAGTCTCTCATTGTGCATGCTTAGAATTTTGCTTGATGATAATCATGCCTCTTAAATTAAGTACCTAAATAGGCTCAGTCCAAACACCAAAGAAGTGGTGAAAAAGGAGGTTTTGAAAATTCTTGATGCAGGCATAGTGTGTCTTCGATGGAAAGTGGGTTAATATAGTCTCAAGTCTTTCCAAAGAAAGGGGGCATGATTGTCATTAAGGCCGACAATGATAAGTCCATTTCTATGGTCACCGGATGGAGAATGTGTACTAATTATAGAAAACTAAACAAATCCACCCAAAAGGATAATTTTTCCCTCCCCTTTATGGATCAAATATTAGAGAGATTAGTTAGTTAGAGTCACATTTAAATGGATGGGTGCTCGAATTCTTTCAAATTTCGATTCAAAATTAGCCCTTGCGGGTGGATCTGTATAGTTTTCAACAATTGAATGAATTGATACACATTCTCCATCTGGTGACTAGAAATGGCCTCATTTTTGTTCAGTCTTGATGATAGTCATTCCTTCTTTCGTTGGAAACACTTCAAGTGGATTAACCCACTTTGTATAAGAGATAGGGTAAATTATGCTCGCTTCAATAACTTTGAAAACCTCCTTTTTCACCGCTTCTTTCATGTTGGATTGAGCCTTCTTTGGTGCTCAGTCTAAGAGGCGTGATTATCATCAAGCAAGATTTTATGCTTGCACAATGAGGACTTTTCCCTCACCTTTGTCCGTGTTGCTTAAAAACAACATTGCAGAAACCGGACACTTGATCTACAAGTATGCATAGACGTGATAAATACGATATGAAGGTGTAACCTGGATTCTTTCAATAACTCAAGATGCTTCTGCCATAAATGGCACTGACGTACCAAAGTGAAATCTTCAAGTAAATTGGTGCTACTTCCCTATCTGAAGTGTGCGTGGGTGTTCACAGTTAAGCACAAATGTGCTAAATAAGTTCAGCTTTCCTCCTCTTTGTTTCCTTTCAAAATTATTAAAAGAAGAGATTGAGGTGCATGCAAGCACTTCAATATGCTCCAAAACATTGAAGCACCCATGTAAAGCACAATAAACTCAAGTCACCCGAAATAGAGATAATGGTGGCCTAAAAAGAGGTTGAGTTCTCACAAAAATAAAGGCCAAAATGCACTCTTACAAATAGCAAGTATCTATAATGTATGGCTACTCTGGAGATTAAGTAGTCTTTACTTGCAACAATCCTCATAAAAGAAATTATTAAAGTTTAAACATCCAGCCTATATAGTCATCAACCAAATTTGGACCCTTTAGGCCCAAAGTACAACTTAGGAATTAACATAGCACATATGTATAACCCACATCTTAACAGTAAGATATTAACATGCGTAATCAGCAACAGAATGACTTTTCTATAATGGATTTTTGGATGTGTCATTCCACACGTTACATATGCTGTCACAAAATCAAGTCCATTTTCCCTTGCCGTCCATTACATAACGGTAATTGGCTATGTTAGAACCTTTTTCACCTGTTACATCTGTTCTTTTATTTATTTTGACCAAAATATCTGAGTAATTAATTGTATATCTTATAAACAAAATATTTTAAGTAATCTTTTGCTTACCAAATATGTTACCCACCATTATTTTATAGATTTGGTTATATTATGTGAAGGGATACATTTTTATACAAAAAAAAATGAAGTAGATAGGGCTTCTACTGATTAAAGCAAATTACTTGAAAATATCCTCAGTGCATTAGCTGGGATTTGTTCTATTTGTTTGTAACAATCCATTTCTACGACAACACAATTGCAATTTGTATAAGCCTATTATATGTATCCTCAGTCCCTGAGACACGTCATGCAAAGTTGGATTTTCCATTTGAATAAAAATTATGCCTAAAGATTCTATAGTCTCATATGAAGGCAATTCATCAACCGTTGTGTTAATTAAGGGTTTCTCTGACTTGGAAGAGGATTTCTTAGAGACGGAGACTCATCAAAAGCATATACCAATTGATGAATTAAAAACAATGAAATTAAGATTTCAAGCCATTCTCATACTGTTTTCTCTTTGTATTTATTGTGAAAGGCTCTTGTTTGAGTATTTCTTGTAAATTACCCACTGTTTAGAAAGATGTTACACTAGTTCATTTTCTTAGGTGTCAGAGTTTGTATTCGTGTCTGTGTCATAGATCAAATTGCAATATAACTTCAAAAGTTAAGTATGGAGAGATTTCCAAAAAGTTCCATCTATAGATCCTTGTGTCTTTTCTAAAATAGGTAATCACTTACTCATAGATTAGACTGGGAGGAGAATTGTGGTATGTTTCTCTTTATAAGAATGTAGCATGTAAATGATATGAATAATGTACATCTGTTTTATTTTCCCCTTTTTCAGCAAAATAATACTTACAAATGTATCACCAAGTATAGGCTAAGCGTACTTAATCGAGGGAATTCTCCAAAATTCTAGAAACAAAAGTGTGCAAAAACTGATAGAGACTACAATTCATCCTTTACAGCCTGGGGAATTAGTTGAATGACTTTGAGGGAGATGGAATAGATTTAAAGGCAGTCTGGAACGTCTAAGGCATCACATAACCCTAAATGTAACAAAGGAAAAAGAATTAACAAAATTCTAAAAGCAATATATGAGCAGATTTCCATTGACAAAAGTAGTTAAGATTGGGATTCTACTTTTGATCCTCAGAGATTGCTTAAAAGTGAATTGCAGAATCAAGTTGCAGAAGATTCTGCATAACGCTAAAAT
The DNA here is from genome assembly GCF_948465745.1 of Chenopodium album. Lineage (NCBI taxonomy): Eukaryota > Viridiplantae > Streptophyta > Magnoliopsida > Caryophyllales > Amaranthaceae > Chenopodium > Chenopodium album. The sequence continues at coordinate 37,798,370 of NC_137851.1, read as the reverse complement.
TTGGATTATACCATTGTACAATACTAATAATCATTTATCTTGATACATAGAGTTAAAGGATGATTTCTCGTACTTTAAACCTCAAAGATGAATGATTATTTTTTTGAGAGAGAAAAAAGAAAATAATCATTCATCTTTGAGGTTTAAAGTACGAGAAATCATCCTTTAACTCTATGTACCAAGCTGCTATGAAGTATATAGTGAAATTTTTTGGATTTCTTGGATTTTATCAACTTGAAGGTTGTTATTATCAACAACATATGTAGGTCATATATGAATTCAATTAGTGAACAATAGCATGTATTATTTTAACATTGTCATCGAAGGATCAAATCAATGGATGGTAGAATTATAAAATTGTATTGAGATTGTGACACATCAAATGCTTTTCCTGTATCTTGATAGGATTATAAGATCGGATTTTTCACCAAATGCCCGTGTTATCTTTTTTATTCACCATATACCCATGAAAATTTTCAAATTCACCATATGCCCTTAAGTTTAACAAAAATGTCACAAAATGCCCTTAATGACAAACGTCAGTTAAATTCATTTGTCATTAGGGTTAATTATGCCACGTGGCAACATGTTATTGGTTTTTTTTAATTATTTAATTAATTATTAAAATAAAACTTTAAAAATAATTAATAAAAAAAACCACAATACCATCAACCACCCATCTTCCGCCGGCGATAGACCAACTCCGCGCCCAGCCACCTCCCCACAACCGGCACCCTGCCTCCCCGCGCCGACGCCCCCCCCCTCCACCAGCCCGCGCCGGTGCTCGCTGTTTCCGGTAAACCACCATACCCCTTCCCTCCCTGCCTTAGCTTGAACCGTAAACCGTTCTCCGACCACTGTAGCCGAAATCCAGGCCACCACCTCAAAACTACTTCGCCGGCAACCCAGACCCACTCCTCCACGTCGCCGCGACCCATCTTATCCGAAAACCACATCGAAACCCTAAAACCCCACGGGTGGAAATGGTTGGGGAGAGATGATTTGCGTTCGCCACGGTGTGGGGAAGGGGGTTTGGACGCCGACGGTGGGGAGGTACGGTTTTTTCGCGGAAAACAGTGGGTTTTTTAAGAGCAGGACATGGTGGTTTAGGGGAAGGAAAGGGACGCCGACAAGTAGGGGGTCAGACGCGGACGCCGACGTGCCGTTTAAGGTAGATAATGGCGGTGGTTAGGGACGTATTCCGCGCCAGCATAGCGGTTTAGGGTGGCGGGAACAGGTGTTGGTGGTGGTTGGGCTGGGCTATGGTGGGTGGGGTATTTTTTTTTTTTTTTGATAATTAATTATATAATTATTTTTAAATTAAAGTAATTAAAACGACAACCAATAAGATGTTGCCACGTGGCAAATTTTAGCTTTAATGACAAACAGAGTTAACGTCCGTTAGTCATTTGGGCATTTCGTGACATTTTTGTTAAATTCAGGGGTATATGGTGAATTTGAAAATTTTCATGAGAATATGATGTTTAAAAGAATAACTCAGGTGCATTTGGTGAAATATCAGTTATAAGGTTATGCAAAACTAAGATCCTACTTAGAATCAGAATCGATCATTTATCTTGAAATTGCTATTCTAACCATCATGTCCTTGACCCCTTTTTCAATGTTCCTGTTTCAATAGATGTCCAGGATGCAATCACAGAAAGGAGGAAGTGGTTCGTTTAGATCGTCTTTCCAGGAGGAAGCACGTAGAAGGTACAGACAGCGGATGCAAGAAGAATATGAAGAAGAGCTGGAGAGAGTGGTATGATATTCTGTTTCATGGGTTTCTCTGAATGAGTTCCTGCCAAAATTAAATTGTAATTGCCAAACTGACCCTTTTGTAGTCAGCTTGATTGAGTTTTTAATTTTTTAGTTGATAAAAGGTGGCACATGCTTATTAAGAATAGTTTAAACACTTCTCCTAATGTAAGTCTTTTTTTGATTTATCATGTTGATGTTTTCCCTCGTAGTGGCTGAGGAGTGCATTTCTTGAGTTTTTTGTCAGCATATTTTTGTAAGTTGTTATCCCTGGGATTTGCTGTCTTATGTTTTAGATTCTGTTGCATTCTCTTATACCTTTGGCTCATAGATGAGTGCAGTTGCTGATTCCTGCTCCTTGCTTCCTTCCAGGAGGAGGCATGGAGGAGGTTTTCAGCTGTTGCAAGATTATGAAGATAAGGTAAGATGCTTGCTAAATGGGTGTGTGAAGGAATTTTTTATTATCTTAAGTTGCAATCTGAAACTTCCCAAATTTTATATGAAGCCCATTTGATTGATATTTTAAATGAACTGTGATTTTAAAGCAGTGATGATACTAATTGAGTTATATTATACCTCACTCTGCCTCTTCCTTCACGCTATTGTTGCATTCTCTAAAATGTTTTTTATGCTCAGTATAATTTGCTGACTTCTTGGATGTTTGGTGTCTAACTAATTTTGTGCTGGTGCAATTTCTTGTGTAGAGTGAATTTTCACAGTGCCTGTTTTTTAAATTCTTACATATTTCAATGGGAGAGCCGTTTTTGTTGTCTTCCTTATTGTTTACTTTTCTTGTTTGTGCCTTATTAACGGTCTTCTTTGTATTTCTCTTTTTTTATTAGGAGCGTATACGTCGTATGCAAAGTGTGTTCAATAGAGAGAGAAACAAGTATAAAAGAGGCTATGAGAGTTGGAGAGAGAATGAGACTGGTGGGTATAATCAACAATTTCAGAGGGAGGACTGGTATTGGACAGCTGAGTCATCCTTTAGAGATCGGAAGGCAAACTATAAACAGACGCCTCAACACCGTGGATCTTATTCTTTATCTCGCCACTATGCAATCTTAGGCCTCGACAGGTAAAACATCAGTTCTGTTCATCCATTGGAACTTACGATATGTATGGGAAGCATCTGAATTGATGATAATTTCATATAGGTCTTTGCTTATATGACATGGGAGTAATTAAGTAGGGATGAAAAGATATTAACAATTAGAGGAAAATAATTTCTTAAAACAAAACCTAAAGAGACAAATATACATTCAAATCTTGTTGAAGAAGCTGTTGTTAAGACCAGCCCTCATCATTTATTACTAATCAACTTTATTTATTATTTTTTTCTCTATTCCAATATTAAAATATATTGGGCCACTGGTCTTTGATCATTACTTCTTACAAAGGTGCCCATTTTTTGAAATATGATATTAGGATGATCTTTCTACTCCTATTACAAAAGATCCCACAACCAAACCTGTTTAGAGGGTGTTCGGTCAAGTAGTTTAGGTATGAGGTATTGGTTTAGAATAGGTTAAACCCATACCTCGTGTTTGTTTAAGATTTTCAATTTTCATACCCATACCTCAAACCCACAAGGTTTGTGGTTTAGAGACCCAAGGGGTAAGGTGGGTGTGACTCATACCATGCCTTTAATACTCAAATAAAAATAATGTCCATTCTCAAAGATAACCAAATACATGGTATTACATATCAAGTTCCAACCTCATCCCACCCTAATTTTATTCTTGGTTCCAAACCCATACCACTATGAACAAAACATCCCCTCAGATGTTAAATCAACTTTGAAGCTAGGCACATTTTATCCCTCTTTTCCCAGCACCATCATTGTTGTAGCGTAATCCCACAATGAAACGTGGCAAAAAGGCCTAAAGGCAAGTGCCATATGTGGCACCTATTATCAGGCGAATTCTAAGTATTCTAAGCGAGAAATCAACATTTTTCTCCTTTGATGTAATTAATTGACATCAGGAGATGTGACATGTCTCATTTGATGGTGCTATCTCACAAATTTTGTGAAAGGATAGTTGAAATCTTGTGTGAAGACATGTGCCTCACCTAACGCAACCAAAGGGGGTGTTAGAAGTCTTAGAACCCTACGCAAGAATGCCATTACAGTATATTCGAGTTAGGACATGTTCTCTTCACCTTAAAAAAAAATATTTTTGTAAAAATAATTTTACTAATAATTTCAATTCAGTAAATATAAGTTTAGGTTCAACAAAAATTAATTTTAATTTAGTAAAAAATATTTTTTAATGAGTAAATCTTAGTAACTTCAATGAACAAATATAATTGAGATTAGAGAATCAGTAAAAATGAGTTTTAATCTGTAAAAATAATTTCTGTTTGGTATAAATAATATGTGTTAAGTAAAAATAATTTAAGTTCAACAAAAATAACATATGTGAAGCAAATATAAGGCAAAGAGAACTGGCCTTCGTTTTTGGATTGTATTCATATTAAATGTAATGGCTTGACCTTGATTGTATGGTAATGACATTTGAGTTGTCTAACCATGTACTGTATTGTATGCTCTGTATCCTGATTTCTGATATATTATGCCACTGCCCAGACTGATATATGTGAGCTTAGTAGTGATAAAGATTTATTACTTTGACCTGACATTATATTTTTGGAGCTACATTATGCAGTACAAGTAATTTAAAATTTAAAATTGAATTCAAAAATAGGAGCATGCCTGGACAATTATTAAATGTATTATTAATGTTGTTTTGTGTTTTTTATTTTTAAATTGGAATTTAAGTTCATTTTTGAACTGAATTACAATTAAAATAAAGGAAATTAATTTATATTAGATCTAAATGAAGATTTCCATATCAATAAGTTCCATATGATTAGGAATGGTTTTTAAAATGGTGCTTCCTCTCTTGACTTGCCATCTGTAGTTCATAAAGTTTTTGTGAATGACTTTGTCTGTTACAATGTTTATTAAGTTTATCTAATGGGAGAGTTCATCGGACTTATCATCCACAAAGAAATTTATTTTTTGGTTAGTCATTGTCCAATTGGAATGACTAGTAAGTCTTAACACTCATAATATGCTCCCATGTTGTGGGCCTTTTAGTACAACTTCACGAGGAAGGGGGATTTGGGGGTGTATCAAGGACTTAGGTGACCAAGGATATTTTCCTATGGGTGTGGTTCCAAAGTGAAGGAAAAGAAAACGCAACTCTCCTTTAAAGAAAAGCAAGTACTATTATTTTTAATTAATTAAGGGGCATTTGGGATGATGAGTTTGCAAAAAGGATAGAAGAGGATCACATCATCTAGCTTAATGTTTTGTATAGATTAAAAAATTAAGGAAATTCTCTTTCGTAACACTCAACTTTCTCCTTTTCTCTTTGGTAAAAATAATAATTTTCATTATCATTGGTAACATTGTGTTATTGTTCACAAATAATTACTAATTAAATTCTTCTCCTACTAGCCCAGCCGAAGCCCGGTCTCCCCCACCCCGACCCTGACCCCACCACAAACCACCTCAAAAAGCGACGCCCCCCCACCCTGACCCCCCTCCCCTTTTTGCTAGCCCTGTTAACCTGAACCCCACCCAAAACCACCGGATTACCCAAACCCGTTTTTAGGGTTTTTAACCAAACCTAGAAAATGGTTTAGGGTTTTTCTGGAGGTTTTAGGCAAGGTTTAGGGTTTTTAGGGCCGACAAACAGGGGAGGGGGCCTCTTTCGAGGTGGTTTGTGGTGGGGTCGACATCGGGATCAGGGTCGGGGTGGGGCATTGGGTGGGGGAAATGGGGGTTGGGAAGAGGAGGAGATGCGGGTGGGGTGGCGAGCCCGGGGAGGGAGAGGGAGAGGGAGAGGGAGAGGTTGGGCACCGGTAGGGGAGTGGGTTGGCGGGTGGGGAGGAAAAAAATCAAAAAAGCTAACTAAAAACCTTATCTATTGTTAAGAATTTAATAAAAATGGATTATTATTGTTATAAGTAAATTAATACAAAAACATAATGTTACCAATGATGATGAAAAATTTTGATTTTTACCAAAGAGAAGAAGAAAAAGTTTACTGTTGCCAAAGAGAATTTCCCCAAAACTTAGTGATTATTGTTTGATTGAGCTGTACTAAATTGTTTTCTTTCCTTACTATATTGATTATGCTTTGACTGTTAGCTTACTAAAATAGTGATGGATCATTTTTTTTTTATTTATTTAATTTTTGGCTTGCATTTAGTTAATGTTAAATGTGGTGGTGGCTGCTCCTAATTTAGAATTGCTATTCATCGATGTTGAGTCAATTTTATCTGTCACTTTTAATTATTAAAATTTTTATGGTTTTATGATCTATATATGTTAGGAATTCTGGAATGTCTTATCTAATACTCCTAACATCCCAAAATAATGTCCCTGCTCTTAGGCACAAACTCGCAAAATATTCAGGTGAGAAATTATGATGGAGTTTGGCTGATTATCTTAAGCAATGATGTTAGGGCCTATTATGCTCACTTTATTTTCACTTATATCAGGTAATAAGTTCAAATAAGCGTAGGAAAAATAAGTTTTAGCTAATTATTTTTATTATTTGATGTGAGTAAGTGAAGATTTGTTGATTAAAAATTTGAATATAAATTGCAGGTTAGGGGGTTAGTTAATTAATTTTGTGTATGTGGAATTGTGGATCCGAGGGTGCACCGGTGCGAAGAGTGGAAGAGTGGGACCATGGAGGGATTAAACGAGGAAGAGGGAGACCAAAGATGACTTGGTTGGAAGGAGTGAGGAAGGATATGAAGTGCATGGATTTACGTGAGGATGAAGTTTTGGATCGTAAGGGATGGAGGAGAAAGATTTATGTTGATGACTACACGGAATAATCAAATTTGGTTCATGTTAGCCGACCCCACTTTTGGGATTAAGGCTTTGATTGATTGATTGATTGATTGGAATTGTGGATCCAACCCAAAGTGAGAAATGGGAACTTTATTTGGGGAAAGAAAGAGTAAAGATTGTAACTGCTACTCTTGTTACTGTGTGTTAGTATTTGACCATTTTTATAGGATACAGTGTGCGCCATATTGCCATACAGGCATACAGCCTGGTTTAATTGGTTATATATGTATTTTTTTTTTGGGAAATTCTCTTTGGTAACACTATACTTTTAAGATTTCTCAGTGGTGAAATGCAGAAAACTTATTATCTTTGGTAAACTCGAATTTTTGATTACCAAAGAGAATAGCTATCTTAATATAAATTCACTAACCATGGTTAATTTCTTTTATATTTTAATAATTAAATTATTAAAAAAAAAACCCAATCTCTCCTCCGCCTAGACCACCACCAACACGGAAACCCAAACACTCAAACCACCGCTCGACCTTTCCTCTCTCTCCCCTGATCGAGCACTCTCCTCCCACTGGGCACCGGCCACCGCAGCCACAACCCTCCTCTCTTTCTCCTCCTTCAACACAACCTATCCTTCCTCTCCTTTGCCAGATCGAACCCAAACCCACGACCCAAACCACCGGCGAAAATCAGCGGCGCAAATCGGGACGAAATCAATCAATTTCAGCGGCAGTGCTTCGGGACAAAGGCCGTGGTTCTAAAAACAGATCGGTTTTGAAGGTGGGGGATTTTTGAAGGCGATTAGGGTTTTTGATGGTGGGGTATTGGGCGGCTAAGGGATTTCGGATTTTCGGGGGGGAAGGGAGGTGGGTTTCGGGGATGGGAGGTGGGTTTCAGGGACGGGGGAAAGGTGCAGCGGGCTGGGTATGCTGATGCTGGGGATGCTGATGCTGCGCCGGCTAGGGAGGTGGCTAGGCGCCGACGTGGGTTGGGGCAGGGGGGTGGGCAAAAAAAAAAAAAAAAAAAAAAAAAATCTAACTATAGTTAAATATTTAGTTAAAATTAGTCATTAATGTTATAGTTAGCTTGATATAAAAAATTCAAGTTTACCAAAGATAATAAGTTTTTTTGTAGTTCACTACTGAGAAAACTTATATGTATAGCGTTACCAAAAAGAATTTCCCTTTTCTTTTCTCCTCAAGTAATGGAGGTGTCCTTTTGAATTTTTCATCTTGAAATTGTTTAGAAGGTTTAAGTTATTTATTTATTTATTTTTCCATTATTGTAATTTTGTCTTTTTTTGTTGGGGGGGGGGGGGGGGGGGCGGTGTGCAGGGGGGGTGGGAAATGGTTTCATTGCTGTGAATAATGTAGAAACTGTGACAAATTTGAGTCTGGGCAGAGTATGTCTAATTGAGATGTGTCCTACCACATTCTACTTTCACTTCTTCTTGGAGTTGTGCTATATGGGCTTTATAATTTGTTTATTTGTGCCCTCCACTATGAAGATCAGGCCATTTACAAGTCTCAATTTGTATCTACTTTGTTTCTGATATGTGCTTTCACATACTGCCTTCATTTTGAATAATTGTTGCACTTTAGTCTATTCCATTTTAAGACAATGGTCACATTATATATACATCAATCCAACTCCCCGTTTTTTGTACAAGAAATGTATTTTATTTTTTTCTTATTGTTTATTACAGGGCTCCACATTTTTAGTCTCTTACTTTCCAATCATTTCCTTGGTTTGATGCAAGCGACATGTAACTGCTTTATTTGTATATTTTTAACATAGTGTTAATTTTTGTCAAATTGACTTGGCTTATTCATATTTGCAGGCTAAGAACAAAACCATACACAGATGATGAGATAAAGGTACATAATGCTTTCATAATGTTGCAAATTTATTTAAGGTTGCATTTGGAAGCATGAAATTCATTTCAAATGGTGGAACTCAATTTCTGAATTTGAAATCTTGTAATTCAATTCCATTAACATGTATTTGGGAAACATCAGAATTTCAATTCCAACATGTCAAATTTCCAAATTATAGTTGGAGGTGAGTGGAATTTGGAATCAAGGTATTGAAATTTTCAGGAGTAAGATGTTTAGTCAATAATGGCTATTTTTTAGAATTTAAAAAATTAGAAAAATCATAAAGCCTAAAATTGTGAGAAATATGTGTGTTGCATAATTAACATAGATTTAGATCAAATTTCAATTAAAAAATCTTTTTCTAAGGTTAAGGCTCCATTGATGAATGAAGGATTCAAAATCTTAATTAGCATAAGGAAGAAGTTGTATGCTGCCGGCGATTTTAGTTGGAGGAGAGAGAATCATGGTAGTTAGGTTGGTGGTAGCGGGGGAAGAGAGAGTCGTGGTGATTGGGATGATGATTGAGGAAAGAGAATTAGTGTGGGAGAGGAGAGGGAAAAAGAACTCTCAGACTGTTAGTGGTTTTGTGAGGTAATTTCCAAATATTGAGCTTCCTCTAATGGTTGCCAAGGAGAGAGAAAGGGAGAGAGCAACATAATAAATTGAGATAACAACATTGGAGATGGAATTTCAAATTCATTGAACAATCTTATTCCTCTAAAGGCTCAGATTTGGCTAAATGCAAATCCAAATTCTTGAATTATCTAAACAAGTTAATTGGCCCAATTCTAGAATTATGAAATCCATGACCCAAAACAGACCATTATTTTTTTATGAATATCCAGCACTACCTTTTTTTTTTCCCCTATATGTTGTAAACCACACCCTAAATGAGAACTAATTTGGGCCATTAGATCATCATAATCGAACGATCAAGCTTCTTATCGTGTCATTAGTGGCACTTTTGTAATTTTGCAACTTCTCAAACTGATTCTTTGTTTATTTTAAGCCATTTTGATATACTAAAACGACTTGATTTATTTTTTGTGGTTTTTTCTCTACGTACTTTTAAAATCAGATAACTTACCTGAAATAATTTTACTTCAAGAGATGTAAAATTGTATAAATAATGCAACTTCATGATTAGTAGTCTTTTGTTCATGAAAAGATGAATAAAGATCAAGGATGAAGAGTTGCAAATATGTATACTCGTTATACACTAAAATGAATGCGCTTTACTTTAATGTTTATTTGCTTTGTATGGGATGCAATTGGTTTTCAGTTCTCATTGGAATTTCTCTCGCAACAAATGCGTTGTTTTTAGAAAAGTCAAGGAAAATAGAAGGATCCAGTTTCTTTTCAATTTTAAACAAAATCCTGTCAAAGGTAGTCCTTCCTTCCAAAGTTTTGGAATCAAACACAAGCCCTTTTCAAAGGTTTAAAGGAAAACACAAATCCATTTATTCCTTCCCTCCCATTACCTCTCTTTTTCATCTCTTTCCCTCCTCCATTGCTTCCGTAAACTGTGTGTTTCAATGGCACACCTTAAACTGTGTGATCCGAATCCCTTGACTCTTATTCCCCTAATAATATCCATGTATACGAAATGAACCCATCTTTTCCCTCCCCCTTTTCAAAGCCAAACCCATGGTAAGACTTGCTGGATTCTCCTTTTATTCTAGTTACTGAAATATATGTGATTGAGTTCCAGTTCGTGTTTAATAAATGTACACTTTGGCACTAAACTTTTTGTTAAAAAAGTTCTATGCTTAATTGTATAGCTTCAGCTTCCTGGTACTTTTATAACATGTATAATCATTTTCAGTTGCATTAGTAATTTCAGTGAGGGAAGATGAGCATGAATCATGATGTGACTTAATGTACTACTATCAGATATTAACACTGGTGAGATATAATTATATTTTTCTAACCTTGCAGTCAGCCTTTAGGGCAAAGGCATTGGAGTACCACCCTGATCAAAACCAGGTTAATAAAGGTGAGAAGTTATATCCGTCGAGTCGAATGCTTACATTAACCTTTGGTGTAATTTTCTCTTTTGCTGCTCACTAAAAAATATCTTTGGTGTTACAGAGGTTGCTGAAGAAAAATTTAAAGAGGTAATGATGTCGTATGAGGCTATAAAATCGGAAAGGAAGAATGCAAAGTAGAGACCAAGGAACTTGTTCAATAGGATCGATGAGTTGCACACAAATGTGTCTTCAATACATCCTTTGAGCTAAGTGGTTCAAAAGCAAGTGTTTTAATCTAGGATGCTTCTTTAATCGATCGATTCTGTCGGCTTCTCAAAGTGTGAGGGACTAACATGCGAGCCCTTGGCTTACCACAGGTTTTGAAAATAAAAATGAAAATTTCATAGATATCCCTTTTCTGTATAAATATACACTTGAGTATATATGTATATTCTGGTGATCATCAATGTTGTAGTGTCTAAGTGAACCATCTTTAGGCTGTACCTTTTACCCATTTGTTCAAAATATCGACCGAATCATAGAGTAACGACAGTTGGCGATGTTTGAAATTTTGCAGAAAACATGCAGGTATACTATGGTGTTGCACATAACAATTTCAATTAGTTACAATTAATGATAATAAAGTTATGTTCGATTATTTATGGCATTACACTAAAAGAATTTTAATTAGTTACAAATAATGATCAAAGAGTTATGTTCAATTATCTATACTTTCTAGAAAAACCTTATACTGTCATATATTTAATATATTTATGCTTTATGCGTTGTACTATGTTGTCAAAAGTTTAGCATATTGTGATGAGTTATTTTTGATCAACTAGAAGCTATGGATTTGGAGTAGTCAATTTAGTTCTAATTTGGATTAAGAATAAAAATTTCTTAAAAACATTTATATTTTTGTGTTAATATAATGATTTAAATCAAACTATTATTAATAATTAGATTTATAAATTATCTATATTTTTGAATATCATGGTAATAGTTGTAGTTTTTAGGTTAATAATTACGAGTACAATTTTATGAATGCGTAATGCGGAGTAGTTATGATGTCCTTAATAATTACTCTCCTCCTTTTTTTTTTTGTTGGCCTATTTGCAATCTTTAATTAGATAATAGTTATTACCTACTTCCTCTGTTCTTTTTTACTTGATCCGTTTCTTTTATCACACTTGTCAATGTAAAACTCTAATTATCAATAACTTTAATTCTCCACAAGTAAAAAGTATAAAAGTTATATATTATGATAGTATTTATTGAGACGAATTCAAAAAGATCCCACGTGAATATTTTTTTCTTTATGTATTATTCACAAAAGACGGTCAAAGAAGGGGTGGTGAATAGTGTAAAAGTCAAAGCGGGTCAAGTAAAAAAGAACGGAGGAAGTACATCCTAGTGTAGGTAGAGATACACACACCCCCCTTCTTACCCACCTTCCAATTAAAGTACTCCGAAGTTTTTGTTATGAAAAAAACAAAAAATAATCAAATTATACTCATCACCATTGTTATTCGCTAAAAAGCTTCATCCTATCATTTCTCTCTTCAAAAACTTTCATCATTTTCATTTTCTCTCTCCAAAAACCCTTATTATTCATTTTCTCTCTCCAAAAACCCTCATTATTCATTTTCTCTCCAAAAACTAAGCTTCATCCATCCTATCATTTCTCTCTTCAAAACTTTCATTATTTTCATTTTCTCTCTCCAAAAACCCTCATTATTCATTTTCTCTCCAAAAACTTTCAACCTCCATTTTCTCTTGTCGGAGCTTCATTGGCGACGCAATTTCATTGATAAGGGTACTATTTTCTCACTCCTTTTCCATTTCAACGATTTGATATAATTGTTAATTGTCGAATTCATATATTAACACCAAATTTTTCCCCAATTTGATTATCAAATCATTGAGAAGGAAATCTTAAAACATTAATGGCATAATTAACCATATTATCATTAAATATACTCTACTACTTTTCAATAGATCTAAAAAAATATAGGTAGGAGTTTGTGATTTCTCTATTTTTTGGGGGATAGACTTTAGATTTTTTTAAGTTCTGCTGAATTTTATTATAATGGACAAAAAAGAAATTGAAAACAATGCATGTGCTGTAATTTTCTGAATTAATTAAGCTATTCTGTAGGATTACTACTAACGTTCATTCTTGTTTTAATAGTTGTCCAATTTCGTTTTAATATGTGTTCATTCTCATTTTAATAGATATTTATTTATATATATGAAATCAAATGTATATTGTGAGATAATATGATGTTTATTTATTTTGAGATAATATGATATTCATTTGTATTTTTGGTTGACGTTAAATATATACGAAGTACTAATATAAAAGATGTATATTTTAGTTCTAATAATTGTTCATTTTTAGATTAATATTTATCATTTAAACGGTGTGTGCATGTTCATCTAGATATTGATATATACTTGTGTATTACATAATAACAAATATACACTTGGTTATTGATACCCCTTCATTTTTTTTAACTTAAAATGTTCATATGGTTTTGATACATGTATGTTCATTCTCATTTGGGTTCATTTCAATTTTGAATTTTAATATATGTTCATTTTCATATGGATAATTGGTCAATCATATGTTGATAGTTGTTCATATGAATTTCGAATTATAAATATATATACACAACTAAGTCCGACTATATTACATATAAGCAATAAAAGACTTAAAATAATAAGTAGGAAAGTTCAAAACTTTATTCATAAATGTTCTTTTTTAATATTAATAAATGTTCATTTAGATTTTATACATTTTCATTCTCATATTAAAAGATTTTTACATCTTTATATTGTGTTCATTTTTGAATTCGTAATTGTTATTTATGTGTGTGTGTGTGTATATATATATATATATATATATATATATATATATATATATATATATATATATATATATATATATATATATATATATATATATATAGGACCAGGTTATAATGAGAACCAATTCTATAATAGGAACTAAGGCCTCATTTAGTTCACCCTATTTTTACTTATTTCAGAAAAAATAAGTTCAGATCAGATCATCGTTTTATGTGCAATTTTTTATCGCTAAATATCTTTAATTTCATAATTAAAAAATTCTGAAAATCACATATTAATAAAATATACATTATTACGAATCTAACAAGATCCCACTTGATATATTTTTTCCGTATAGATTATCGTATATTTAAGGTCAAAGTTGGTCAAATCTGACGTTCAGATCAGATCAGATTAGACCAGATCAGATCAGATCAGACCAGACCAAACCAGACCAGACCAGATCAGACCAGACCAGATCAGATAAGTTCAGATAAGCAAATATAAGGCGAACTAATAAACAGGGCCTAAGAACTCATTACAACCGTAAGATTAAAAAATAATGGACGGATAAGATCATTTTAATACTTAGAGATCACCCAATTTACCTTTCTCTCCCGATTCTCTCTCCTCCAATCAATTTCTCTCTCCTCCATTGAAGCCACTGCTTTGAATTCTCCATCAAAGCGGGTTTTGAGCTTCCGCTTCTCCATTGAAGCAACTTTCGAGCTTTATTTACTCTATTAAAGCAGCTTCTGAGGTACCATTTTTTTTCTTTTTGTTTTTAAATCACTAAATTTTTATATCTATGGTTTATCGTTAATTTATTGTCCGAATGGTGAATTTAGGGTTGATAATAGTGGAAATTCGAATTATGATTATAATTTCTGAGGTTGTGAATTTATAAACGATTATAAATTAACTTGAAATCCATTCATAGAAAGCTAGTATTTTTCTAGGTTTATAAAAAGTTTAAGCGATATTTTTTTTATTGATATTTTATCTTATGTTTTTGCAAATTAGACTGGATTTTGTTGCAAATTATGTTTGGAATTTTTTGATATTTTGTTTATGAATTTGTTCGAATCCCTACCTTATAAAAAGTAGAAGATAACTCTTAGGAATAGTGTGCTACCAAATATACCCTCAAAAATATATACAAAAATGTGTACAAAAATGTGTATTTACTTTTTTACCCTCATTAATATGTTTGCTCTCATTAATATATTTATGTAGACACTTAAAAATGCCTCCCCAAAACCAAACCCGATGATGAATAACCTTTTGAAGGAGTTATGTCTTCGATAAGTGCAATTACTAGATATATCAAGTATCACTATCATGGAGATAATAAGTTCGTTTTTTTGGGTCGTCATTATCTGTTGCTAGACTATGATCAATGATCTTTGGGCTAGTCAAATAGTCCAAAGCCCGCTAGAATGGATCCTATGAGGTCACACACAAGGGTATTGGGTTAAGCAAGTTAGAGACCCATTTATAGGCCTCATGAGCAATTAACTAATCATGAAATGGATTGGGCTAGCATAGTTAGATTGGAATTAGGTTTTGGGCTTTTGACATGGGCTCTTATTTAGAGATGAGATCTATAAATAAGATCCATGCCTAGGGTTGCTTGCAAGCAGTCATAATTCACACACAGTGTATTTTGACATAAAGGCAACCAATCCTAAAAACCCTAATTCCTCTCTCTATCTCACGGCTATCTCTCTCCTCCCCTCGTCCGTACGGCTGGCCACCCTTGGTGGCGCGTGGGTGGTTCGTGGTGGTTCATGGTGGTTCGTTGCGCGCTCTTCTCCATAGAAGGTCAATTGAAGGGTTCAATTGCAACTAACTAGCATTAGTGGAGGTCTTAATCTGTGCCCGTGGACCAAGTAGAGGAATCACGCTTGAGGTTCTTTATCTCCCTTGTTCTTGTTCGATTGCACGTGGAATCACTCTTCAAAGGTACAATTATATGTTCTTTATGTGTTATGCATTAGATCTTGGGATTAGGTACTGTATGAATATGATTCATGTTTATTCCGCAATTAGTACCTATAATCTCCTACAGTGGTATCAGTTAGCCTATGCATGTACGCATATTGAATTTTAATTCTTTGATAGTCCACAATTTTAATTCAATTAGGAGGGAGAATAATTTAATTATGGGTCAATTATTATATTAAATGTGATTTAACTCTTGGAATTGATTAAATGTGATTTAATAATGCTCAAAATAGCCATGAAGAGATCCGAATTTTGCCCTAGATTACTCGAAAATTTCGACCCCCCCAAACCCTAATTTCGAAAATTTCAAAACCCTAACCCTAAATTATGAATTTTGTGTTTTGGTTTTGATTTAGTTCGTTTACTATGTAATTAATGATTTTAATCTATTTGATTTTATGATAAATTATGAATTTTTCATGATCAAATTATTTAGTTTAAGAGTTACATTGAATTGGGGATTAAAATTCATGAAGAACCCTAATTTTGAAATTGAATATGATTTAATTTTGAAATTAAAAGGACCACATTAAGTTAATTTAATTTTAACAAAAATGTTTTTTTTTTAATTAATATCAATAAAAAAGGGGTTTTAGCAGCAGCAACCGCGGCGGCTGCCGCTGCAGGTGGTCCCGAGGGAGAGGCGGGGCAGGGCAACAGCTCGGGTCAAGGGTGCAGCAACAGCAGCACTGTGCAACAGTTTTGCGGCACTGCTGCTGCTGCTCTGCATCGTTGTTGTGCAGCGTAGCTGGCTTCGGCTGGCCACACCATGGTGGCTGGCGCACATTTTTCAAATAAAAAAAAAATCTGTTTTTGAAAGATTTCAAGATAATTACAAATTTATTTTGGGATAAAATCAGTTTTATTTTGGATAAATATTGTTTATTATGGGATAAAATCAAATCTTTCAAAAGTTGTTAAGTTTGATATTATCCATATTTAAAGTATTAATTTTGATAATTATCCATAATTAAAGTGGTTAATTTTGGATAAGATTTGTTAGGATATTCTGAGCATATTCCAAAAGGATAATAATTGATTTAAATAATGTAATTATCCCATAATTACTTTTGGATATAATTGATTTAAAATTTTGTGATTGGCTAGTAATTATGATAGAATTTCCTAACTTTGTTAGGATAATCTTTGAGGATAAATATTGTTTATCTTTTAAGATTAAAATAAGATTTGATTCTATCTCATGACTAATTTAAAATATACGATATTTTATTGATGATCATGAATAATATACGATATTATCTAATTGCAGTAATTAAAATATGAGATATTTAGGTGCCATTTTTCCTTAATTATGATCATTCGATGTTGTAGTTTAGGAAAGCATGATGAGTGATTTATTATGTGGCACTTTATAATATATGATATTATTTATTGCTATATATTATGACTAGTATGGCCCAGTAGATTACTAAATATGATCTGCGCATCGTGATGTATTTTTGTAATCTTAGTTTGGTCTACGTACCGATAAAGTATTTTTGTAATTTTTTTTTATTTATTTAAGTAGTAGATAGAATAGAGTAAAATTACAGGTTGCAGTTAATCCAAAAAGCCCATGAAGTGAAGGCCCAAAGGAGCGAGGTGGATGAGATCCATGAAGGTTCAAGTGGGAGCATTTGCTTTATTAGTTTTCTTAGGATTAGGGGCCATTCTATGTCTTGTTTATGCATTCAGTGTTTTATGCATGTTAGATTTTATTGATGTTTTGTGATGATGCGCTAGGGTTCACTAAATAATCACAACATAATAAATCTAGGTCCCGGTAATATTGAGGTTGCTTTTCCAATTAAAAATCCAATGAAACCTTCGATATTTATGATGGGTCATGCCAAAACTAGGTGTCATATTATATCTTGGGAAAGTTGGGGTAAATCAAGTTTTACAATTTTAATTGGTTATACTCAACAAGGTTACCTAAAGAGTTTAGAACCTTGAAGCAAAGGGTAATAATTAAACATGTGATGGTTAATTATTCAACCAAGAGTTATAAGAGTTGTAATTAGTAAAGAGTTTACTCATCTTTAAAATGTAATGGTTGATGGTAGGGCCAAAGTCCGGTCAATTATTGCACAAATAAAGGGTCTTGGAATCATTTAATTCAATAGGGATCAATTAAAATTGAATAAATGCTTTAAAGTTACCAATATTTAATATAGCTTATGGTACTTTAAATTTATTAAACATTATTGAATTTTGCGTTTACTTATAAGTAACATGTCGTTCTAATTTTATTATTATATATAATCTCCTCGATTGAAAACAAAGTTGAGAAACGTTCTCAAAAGGTTAAAAGGTAATCCATAAACCTATATTCCAATTTTGCTAAGATGGTTCTAAAAGGCAAGTTTTAAACCCATGTCAAATGTCTAAGGTTGGTTTTATTCAAAATGTTTGAGTAAAATGCCAACACATCTTCATTTTGAAAAGTGTTTCAAGGGATATAATGAGATGGGAGGTACAAACCCTCTAAAAGACAAGTATAAAAGTCCAATAAAATCTCTTATCTTCAATATGATTGAATAAAAGAAAGTGATTGGAAATCACTATGATCAAAAGTTAATCAAATGACATTATTCTTCATCCATTTTATATAGAGTTAAATAGTTGATTAAGCTCTAATATGAATAATGATTGAATAGACTTAGCAAAATCATGAAAATATGCTTAAACTAGTTAAGCAAAGCATCATTTTGAACCTAAGAGATCAGAAGTGTTCTAAGTGGCTCAAATGGGAAAGGTTTAAGAATATATGAGGATTGCATTAAGAAGTTATAGGCCAAGAAATGTAAACAAGTTACTACTTCTCAAACCTAAACTACTTATACGCTAAAAGTTGTTATGAACAACAAATGTTTCCAATTAAATGGACCAATTCCAATTGATTAAAAAGTACCTCATATAGTTGGAAGGTAAAAGAATGGAAATGTTCCAATTTAAGAAGTAATTATAGAAATTGATTTAGCATATTGCTACTTCTTGGACATAAGATGTCTTGTTTAGATCACTCATTTGACAATGTGGTTGAACTAAAGGAAGAAGTTATGGCTAAAGGAGAAATAAATCTACAACCTTAGAAGCAAATGTTGCTACTTCACAAGTACAATCTACAAGTTTGGAAGCAAAAGTTGCAACTTTACAAGTAGAACCTATATTTCACCTCACCTTGTTATTGGCTAGAATTAAATAAATGTTATTTATTCTTGCCATTATCAAAACACCATTCAATGTTAGTAATGACTAAGCATCGAAGATTCAAAAACGTAGAATAAATGTTATTCTATGCTTCATTGAGTCAAAATGTGTTTTGAATTGCTAAATAGGTTTAAAATTCTATATGATAGAAATAATTAAACCATTTCTATATATATATATATATATAAATTGTCTCTAATATGTCAATTAATTCGAATGAAAAATGAACATTGCATGCGGAAGATCCAAAGGGATGGACTTTCAATATCATTGGATTATGAATCCATTGATATATGTAATTATCATTCTAATTTTTTGACAAAGTCACCATTTAGAGAAATGATGATGTGAACTCAAGGTCGAATACATATCGATTTAAGAAAACCAAAGGTTCAAAGACTAGAGACGAACAATGAAACTTCATTTGTGAAACGATCACTACTTGTGCTTAGTTGAAGCATAAGTATGAAAATATTGAAAAGTTCAAAAGGTTCGGTATGAAGTTCAATATCAACTTGACAAGATAATGATTACATTACAATATGATTGTAATTGTGAAAATTTGAGTCAAGACATTTACTTGGCAATATATTCAAAGTATTGCAATATGATCGTAATCACGAGAATTTAAGCCAAGACCTTGATAAACATCCAAGAGTTGTGAAATCGTTTTACAACAAACTCCGAAAGAAAACCTTATGAAGTGTTTATGAAGGGAGCTATCAATCTATATAAGATATATTTTGATAATGGATGAAAATTACCTATCTTCCAACCATTGTTCAAGGGATATACTTTTAAGATAAGCTACAAAACTAAACAAAGATGCATAGGTCAAATCAAAATGTAGTAAAGGTTTCATATGTGATATGGATAAGAAAAGTTCTTATAAAGTCTTTCTACAATGCAAGGAATAAAATTTGTATTAAATCGTTTAATGCACGATCAATTCCTATACGGAGCACATGGTACTACTACAAAAACCATACTTAGCACAAAATTTTTGTTGCTCAAGTAGGTGCCCTTATGGAAATTGTTCCAAAAGGTCAAGTGGGAGTAGTATAAATCTCGAAAGAGTTCGAGAAAAGCAACAAACAAACATGGTTCAAACCATGGTGGGTTCACCCAATGCTGAATATGCCTCTTCAAAACGCAAGTGAGAGTATAAGAATCTTGAAAAGTTTGAGAACCTTGAAGGAGTTCAAGAAAAGTGAATTCGAAAATCTTGAAGAAATTTGAGAAGTTATCGAATAAAAGCAAAAATATGAGCATGATTCACCTCATGTTACAAATGACAACGCGTGGTCTCATAAGTGTAATGGGAATAATAACCATGTGTCGAAGGTAGTACATTCCAAGTGCACATCCTCAAATTGTCGTTTCTCATTGAAAGCTAAACAAAGTTGTTGTATAAGTTTCAATTGTTGCATAAAACCCACAATGATGACTAGCATATGTAAAACTTAGCCAAAGAAATATGATTTCATATTGACTAAGAGTTCTAAAATATTTATTTTGGAACATGATGATTATGCAAGTAATAAAGATGATTTGACAAGTGATAACTCCAAGTGGTTTAAAAACCAGGAAATCTGAAATAGATTCTTAGTCTGTAAGCAAGTGTATGACACTTGATTAATTTGCTAAATTGGGTGAGACCCATTATAAGCAAAACAGAAAAAATAGAAAAAATGTTTTTCTAACTAAGGCAAAAACTTGTTAAAGGATTCAACTAATTCATAGTATGACTATGACTACGATGAAACCTTTACATTAGTCATTTTGCAAAGATCTATTAAAGATATTTTAGTGATTTCTACCTATAAGATTTGGTAGATGGATTTCAAAACATTTTCTTGAAATTGTTCATGAAAGAAGATTTGTATATGATACAATCAAAAGTTTGAAGATCCAATAATCCTAGGGATGCATATCATCATGGAGTTAATGTTCTTAATTTTGTGAGTTAATCAAATTGTTTGATGTTCTCGTAAAATGAAGAAAAAGTCTTGTGTGTACAAGATGTTTAGTGGGAGCTATGAAGTCTTCTTGGTCTAAGTACAAAGAGCAATTATTCATTGCTTGAAGAGTCAAGTGAGGGTTAATGCATTTTGTATGAAAAAACCTTGAAGAAGAAAATGAGTACATTTGGGATTCAAGATCTATAAAGATAGGTCTCGAAAGATGTTTTAGCTTAGTCAAGAAGCTTATATTGATAAGATTCTTATGAGGTTCAACATAAAATTGAAAGGAGTTTCAATCCCATTTAACATAGCACATTGCTTAATGATTCAATACTTTGAGAAAGGTTGATGAAATTAAGGTTTTGAGTGATGATCCTTATGCAATATGCAAAGGATGCATCATGCATGTCATGGACTATACTCGTCTATTTGATACACGTGTTTTAAAACAAGTGATGATAGATTTCAATCGTAATCCAATGTAACGTTGGAATACAAACTAGAAATTCCTAAGTTCCTTGCGAAAGGGGCAAAGGAAAATTCTTAGTGTATGGAGGTGAATATTGTTATAAAATTTAGAAATTGCAAGATTCATGTTTATGAGAATGTCTCATGAACACTACTTACTAAACCCCTTCCATGACCAAGGTATGAGAGTCATACTAAGATTCTTGGATTGAAGCAAGTTATGTAATTTAAGTTGTGTATGTTTTGAGAAAACATGTCACATAAGTAATACATTAATTTGCATAATTATGTTTATCAATTGAAACAAAAGTTTCAATCTTATTTAATTATGGTTTTTAATATTAAATAAAATGTCCAAAATAATTATGGATTGATGGGCTCATCAGGTTAATTTGTTAATGACCTGGTGAATGAAACCCCACAAGTGAACAAAATCCATACATTATTCAAGTTCCTAGTTCAAAATCATTAAATTGGACATAAATGATTTCAATAAATGGACTAGCATGTAAGATTGATTGGATAGCACAGTTTCATGGGCTATAGGAGCGTAGTGAAGCTCGGTCAATCACATGAATACGCATGAATGATGCATGATCGAACTATAGACCTACTTTGAAGCTCAAGTATAGAGCTTCTGGATATATTAGTGGATTCCTTGACATGAGTGGAACATTGGTTTCATTCAATGATTGATGTAACTGTGTACATTCAAACGTCTTCCCGTAACTGGAGATTATAAAGGGTGTTTCCTGGTTACTTCATGATTTGAGTGGGAGCCTTGGTTGCCAAAAAATTGGATTGAGTCTACCTATTTAATTAGGAATGTGTCTTGGCCCCTTGAAGAGGGAGAATTCAGAAAATGCATGGCCGTGCTCAAATGGATTACATAGTAATCATTTGTTTTGTAATTCTAACTCAGTTTTTCAAGAAAAGATTTGTAGATTAATATGATCACGACATGAGATGCAATCATATTATCAAATCGACACACATTGACTTAAGGAATTTGAATATTGCGCACTTGTCTCAGACAAGTGGGAGATTGAAGGAGTTATGTCTTCGATAAGTGCAATTACTAGATATATCAAGGATCACTATTATGGAGATAATAAGTTCGTTCTTTTGGGTCGTCATTATCTGTTGCTAGACTATGATCAATGATCTTCGGGCTAGTCAAATAGTCCAAAGCCTGCTAGAATGGATCCTATGAGGTCACACACAAGGGTATTGAGTTAAGCAAGTTAGAGGCCCATTTATGGGCCTCATGAGCAATTAACTAATCATGAAATGGATTGGGCTAGCATAGTTAGATTGGAATTAGGTTTTGGGCTTTTGACATGGGCTCTTATTTAGAGATGAGATCTATAAATAAGATCCATGCCTAGGGTTGCTTGCAAGCAGTCATAATTCACACAGTGTATTTTGACATAAAGGCAACCAATCCTAAAAACCCTAATTCCTCTCTCTATCTCACGGCTATCTCTCTCCTCCCCTCGTCCGTACGGCTGGCCACCCTTGGTGGCGCGTGTGGTGGTTCGTGGTGGTTCATGGTGGTTCGTTGCGCGCTCTTCTCCATAGAAGGTCAATTGAAGGGTTCAATTGCAACTAACTAGCATTAGTGGAGGTCTTAATCTGTGCCCGTGGACCAAGTAGAGGATCACTCTTGAGGTTATTTATCTCCCTTGTTCTTGTTCGATTGCACGTGTAATCACGCTTCAAAGGTACAATTATATGTTCTTTATGTGTTATGCATTAGATCTTGGGATTAGGTACTGTATGAATATGATTCATGTTTATTCCACAATTAGTACCTATAATCTCCTACACCTTTCACCGCCATTATCAATCGGGTTGAGTATTTAGCCTTTGGAGTGCTTAAGTCCATATTCATTCCCAATACATTTCATAAACTAATCCAATTCCTAACTCATTTCTCTAAACCATAACTTGTTTTCCTCTTTTTGTGTCCACATCACGAAACCAAGCTAATATGATTTCGTTGATATATAATTTTGATCCAATTATTATTTGGTTGGATAGGCCTTGAAATAAGCTTTCCAAAGACATATCATAAGCCCAATTCTGATTAAAAACAAAGAAGATATGAGCAAAATACTAAACTCGGCCCAAAACCGATACCCTTTCACTAAAACGGACATATCTTAAAATATACAAATGATTTTGACCTGATTCTAATTGGGTTTTAAAGTATACTTGATAAGATTTCCAATGATATATTATATTCCTTATTCTGAGTTACGGATCAAAAGTTATCATAGTTTTAAAAAGCATTAAAAACCGGAATTACTGCGCAGCAGCTAAAATGTCGCGTCACGGAAAAAGCTGACGTGGCACGGTGCATATTGCCGTGACACGGTATTTTTCACCGTGTCACGGTGCTTTTTCCGTGTATTTTTCGAAAACCAGTACACCGTGACGCGGCGCCACGTGTCGTGCCACGGTGGACATTGCCGCGTTGCGGCATTCTTTGTCGTGTCTTTTCCGTGTTTCTTTTGAAAAAATTGTACACCGTGACACGGGGCCACGTTCCGCGCTACGACTTTGCCGCATCACGGAATTTTTTTTCCGTGTCACGGTACACATATTGTGACACGGGAAATTTCCGTGTTTTCTCCGCGTACACAACTGCACGTGCTTTATCATTTGAGGGCAAAATAGTGCATCGCGACAAGGAAATCTATACCGTGTCACGGCACCCTCTGACCATGTCACGGTGCCCCAAATTAGGGTTTTTATCTTTTCTAGGGTTCCATGTGATCCCCTACTCATTTCCTCTATAAATACTAGCCTCCTTTCTGCAGTTCGGGGCACTAAAAATCATTTTCTCTCTCCTTACACCAAAAATCATTCTCTTCTCCCTCTTTAGCCTAAACACTAGCCTCCTTATTCTTCTATAATACATCCCTTAAGCACTCCAAGGAATCCATACTTGACCCGAGGTTCCGTCCTTAAACCAAGGCGTGAAAGGTACAAATAACTGAGGGTTTGGACCAAATCAACTCTACATTTATTTAATTTAATTTTCATTTGATTAATATTTTTGTTGAAGTTACTAACAATTAATTCATGATGTAGCAATTTATAGGAACGCACGTAATGTGAGTAATTAATTAATTTAATTACTTATTTCATTTTTTATATTGCTAATATCATGATTAGGTTAATTTATTTTTGAATTGCTTCCAATATTAATGTTTATTCTGTTATATTATTGATCACCATATTGCATGTTTAAAGGGAACATGTAATTGAAAATCACGACTAATAAGATAATTTGGACGACCGGTTTAGGTTCCTTTTTAATCTTGTTGTTTAATCAAGTGATCACGATATTTTAGAATTATGTGTTGCATTAATATTCAACCAATTTAGCCTAATGTTAGTTTGGAGCAAATTGAATCTTTGTTTGCATGCCTTTGAGATCGCAGGAAATACTTTTCACAATAAGAATTGAGTAGAAGCCAATACGGGCGAATGTGATTCCATGACTCACTTCGTACCATCATCCCCGATCCTCCTTTCGTGGTTCCGAACCATATGGAGTTAGTAATCTCATGGATTATGAATGGGGTGTAACCTTCACGGGTCAATTGTTGTTGCCTATCGTTGTCCCTTTATTCGTGGTTGCCTTTTATGATCCGTGAACGGTTTACAAGTTCCTTAAAAACTTGTTGGCGGCTCCCTACTTTATTTGTCCCTAAACGTATATGTCAATTCCCAATTTCTATGAGTGCCAAGAATATTCACACATGCTTAACGTAGGCGCACTTCAAATGACGCCTACAATTTAATTTTTTTTTTTTTTCATTAAACATATCATCAATTAATTTAAAGTTTTTTTTTTAACAAAAAACTTGTAATTCCTTTTGTTTAATTTAAAAATTACACTTCATATGTTATTATTATTATTAGTTAAAAAGAAAAAAAAAAAATGTATTTACGATTGTAGACACCCAAATGTGTCTCCCAAAACCAAACCCAGTGATGAATACCTTTCACGTCATTTGATTATCGAACGAAGTGAAAGTGTGGAAAGTCTAGTGATGAGGATGTTTTTATTAAAATATTTCTCTTTCTGTTTTCAAAAATATTTCTTTTCTTACTCTATTTATATAAAAATAGCCAGTCCAATTTGGTTTTGTCCATGATAAGGGTCTAATGATAGTGTAGTTGGATTGGGCTTGAAAAGAACTTTCCAATGATATATTATAAGCCCAATTCCGATGAATTATGAGGAAGTTAGGATTATATTAAATTGGGCTCAAAATGATTTTTATATGTGGCCCAATGATCTAGAGGAGGGCCTATTAATTATTATTCCTAAGGTTATTAGGATTGATTTTAATCTTCTAGGAATATCTAGAAGGTTCTCTTTAGTTCTAATAAGATTAGGATTGATAATTATATTTTTAAAAATGATGTTTTATTTTGAATAAAATATATTAAATCTGATTTTAAATCCGCTTGGACGCAGAATTACCCGTAACCGGTTTAAAAAGTGATTCCGCGTGTAAAAGCGCGTTGTACTTTTGAACCAGCACGAGACGACAGAGTCGTCGCCTGGCGCTGACTCCTGTCGTTGGCGACAGGAGGTATTTTATTCCGAATATGATTTTCTTTGATCCCGTGCTATTTTTCCTATTTATAGGGGTCATATCTCCCCGTTTTCGTACACCAAAAATCTACAATTCACAACCATCATCTCTCTCTATTCTCTCTCTAAAAAAGCTAGAAGCTTTCCTTCTCTCTCTATTCTTTTTCTAAACCTTCCCTTTTACAAAATTCCACATACATTAGGTCTAGACACACCTAGCCAAGTTCGAGGTTGCCTTCGCCCTAGACGTGAAAGGTTTAATATTTCTGAGGGTTTGGTCCCAAATCTCTATTTCAATTATTTAATTTAATTGTTTGATTTTATATTTTCCTTGAAGTTACTAACGCGTGTATTTTGTTATTAGAAAGAGATACGAGGCATCCAAGTAAGTACTTTAATTGCTTTATTGATCTTTTGATATAAAAATAATGCTTAGAGTATTTTGTTGATTCCTAGTGTCATGTTAGGATGTTTTATTGCTTCCTAGTATCATGTTTAGGGTTAACTAAAATTTCTAATATCATGCATGTTTCTATGATGCTTCCTATTCTTTCTTATATCATGTTAGTATCATGTTAGGGCTAAAGCTCTGATCTTTAATGTTTACTGACATGCTAGGGTTTGTTATTAATCTTGTTAGTATCATGCCTAGGATCTTGCTAATATTATTAAGCTTTATTGAGATTGAATATTATTATTGATGATTGTTTGATCGGGATTGAGTAGGTCGTTGGGACTACCAACCCAAATCAAATTAACTACTTATAACCTAAACTACCCTAATACAAATATAGGGGTAAGTATAGGGTCGAACCCAAAGGAAGCATGCAAGCTAAATATCAAATTCACTAAGCAAGAGTCAAGGAAAGGATAATTTTGTTGGTTTTTGGATAAAAAGCACTAAGACTACAAACAAGCAAATATAAAGAAGATTAAAAATCAAGAGAGAACGACGCTAGGGGTACGAGGGTGTCAAACATGATTAGAAAGAGGTGAATAATGATAGTTATCATGAAGAACATGCCAAAGAACACAAGATCCTACCTAAACAATTCATTCTCATGCAATAGTCTAGGCAAATCAATGAAAGAGCCCTATGCTAATAGAATCATTCTCATGCATCCTATTAGACACTAGCAAAATCAAGAGAATAAAGAGGCACAATTCATAAAACACTATTTTAACAACTCATTTTCATGCAATCATCAAAATAGAGGTGATCTTAATCTAGTTCAAATCATTTTCATGCACTTAAACTAGAAGACAATCAAATAAAGTGCAACAATAATCTCAAGCCATTAAAAATCATATCTTTCATCGATTTAAGGCATGTATTCAATCCAACCATCATCATTCACCCAACATTCAACTCATATTTTCCACCCCCTTCCCCTAGCTAAGAAATTAGCCTAGAGAAGGGAGATTAAACATGATGATAAAACTAAATGAAAACAAAATAGACATGGAAGCAAACATGATCAAAAACAATGAAAATACCAAAAGATATCAATCCACAAAATAGATAGAAATAAACAACTAAAGTGCAAATAAACAAAGCTAAGAGAAAGGAATAGAGATTACTAGATAGGCAATAGTAGAAAGATTAAAACTTGCAAAGTTGCTTGATTGATTGAAATGAAACTTGAACCAAAGTTGCATACATGAAGATAACTTGAGTAATACTACCCTTTCTCTCTATAAGATTAGGGTTAAAATGTACATCATCCTCATTACAAAAACTAGGGGTCTTTATATGCCCCTCACATTACTCTAAAGAAAGATTAAAATGCACGGAAATACCCAAGAGAGCGGCCGCTCCATCGAGGGTGAGCGGACGCTCTAGAGGGTATTAATCAAAACAGCCGCCTTACTGGAGCGGGCGCTCTCCCAAACAGGAGCGGGCGCTCCAGGTGTGGAGCGGGCGCTCCTCTCTAGTGGAGCGGGCGCTCCATAAGTCTGGAAAACAGGGGATCTGATGAGAAAATGGAGCGGGCGCTCCTCTCTGGTGAGCGGCCGCTCCTCTTGAAAGCTCCGGACTCTTCTCCAAATCCATGCTCCTCTCTTCCGCTATTCCAATGCACTCAAAGAGGTTGACTAAGCCTCGAGCAGGATCACACGAGCACTCCATTCAACCTACTCAAACACTCATACACAAACATAAGTATAGAGAAGAGGGAAAGCGACAAAGCAAGGCCAAAAACAAAGGAAAAGGAGGGGAAAACACAAAAAGGAACAAGGCAAAGCAAACTAAAACAAAGTGCTTGAAAAAGGCTCAAACAAGTGCCAAATGAAGGGAAAAATCCTTAAAGAAAAGGATAAAAGAGTGGTATAAATACCACTCATCATTGTTATTATGTTGCTTGATATTTATTTTTATTTTTATTGTTATTGCTTGATCACGCCTTTTATGCATGTTTAAAGGGAATTTGTACTTGTAATCACGCTTAATAAGATAATTAATAATCTAGTTTAGGCTAATATGATTATAATTCAAGCGATCGCTAATAATAGTTTTGTTTGTGCATTAATATTCAACCAACATAGATTAAATAGGTTTAGGGTAAACCTATTGATTGCATGTTAGTCAGAAGGCGCACATGAATACGAGAAGAATAAAGTAGAGGCTTATTATTAGGGCAGGTTCAATCTCTTTTAGGTTGGATTTGTACCTTCATCCCCGAACTTCCAGTCATGGTTCCATACCTATTGGAGTTAACGATCTCCTGGATCGTTAAGGGGTGTAACTTTCACCCTGTGAACGGTTTACAAGTTCCTAAAACTTGTTGGCAACTCTTTTGCTCTAGCTTTCTTCCCTTTGGACGCCACCATGCTTAAGTGTATGATCACAGTGGGGCTCAAGTGTGGGATGCTTGAAATATTTCCTATAGTTTTTTGGCGACTCCACTGGGGAGGATTTTTATTTTAATTCCTAAAATTTATTTTGGCAATGATTTAGAATGAGTGTATGAGACTCGAAAAGTTCTAAGTATTTCATGTGCGTAATTTTGATTGACATTATTGGCATAAGCATAAAAAGGTTCGCATTGGAAAGACCATCCGTAATACGTCAAAAACATAGGATTTTTACACGTAGGAAATTAGGAAAATATCTTTCACAACTAAAGTCGAAATAACGCTACGAAAAAAACTGGAAAATTCAAGAATAGAAAGCAGAGGCATGTAGGAATTAGTGCTGAGAAAACAGAGTCAGCGCCGAGCGATGGCACTGTCGCCTGGCGACAATACTTGTCGTCTGGCGACAGGGCATCGTCTGGCGACAGACGCTATTTTCTCGCGCTGAATTCTTCCAATGCCGAGCCAGAAATCTACCTTCTTGTTTCGACTAGTTTTCTAGTATTGTTTGCTCGGTTCAGTTATTAATTCCCTTTTCTCAAAAAATATTCAGTTCAGCTCCAATAAGTTCAGTTTAGTTCAGTTCAGTTCAGTGAATCAGAACAGGCCCTTAGATTATTAAGTTTTTAGCTAAAACGAACATTTCACATATTATTACTCTGTATGATCAGAGCTCAAAAAAAAAAAAAAAAAAAAAAAATTCATTTGAAGAAAAACACACTAGATATTATTGAATCATGCAAATCAATTAAGAGTTCTAAACTAACAATAGTTTAAGGTATGAAGGGATGCAAATCAATTAAATATTATTTAATAATAATTTTGAAATAACAGTGTCAAACTTTTGAGGGTTTCAAAAAATAATTGTCATAAAAGATTTTGGTGGCTTTTTATACTTTTACAAAGTCACCACATAGGCACATAAACCAAATAGTACGTATTAAAACTAGCAGGTCTACCACCCTAACCAAAGGTGTAAATACACGCCAATATAATTTCTCCACAAGAACCAACTCCTTTGCGCGCATCGCGTGCGTAGGCCACCCTAGTTATGAGAAATATTGCAAACTAATTTGATTTGAGATGTTTCAAACAAATCATTGACCTCCTTGTTTGTTTTTGTTGGAATTATGATAGTTACTTATTTTGATATTCAATGAGGCCAACTTAGATAATCTTAATCAATTTTCAAGTATGTAATTTTGGTGAGAATTATTCAACTCTCTTGCTTACAAACTGAGTGAATATGAATTGTTAGTGCTTCTTGTTATGTTTAAAAGTCATTAGAAAATTAGTAAAATTAAAACAATTAGACTCAAAAGTAAATAGAAATTTTTTGCTAATTGGTGCTAAAGGATTTTGGTGTGAAAGTTGAGGATGTGATCAATAGGGCTATGAATTTGGTTGGTGAATATGAAAAAGCTAATGTGGTTGCTGCACCTCAGCTGCTGGTACTTGCAAGACTTGGCACCTCCCTGACTTTGGCTTCTATAAAATCAATACTAATGTTGTTGTTTTTAATGATAATTAACTTCAAATATTTTTGGCAGCAATGATTGAAATTGATGTTTTGCAACAGCTTGGTAAGCATGATAAAAAAGGCAATCGGTGAGTTATGTTTCTATTTTGCATTTGCACCTCTGTGTTTGTTGCTATCGATGGCACTTTCACATAGGCTTTTTAAGTTTGACTGCAGTACGTGTGGTTAAATTGTTTTGTTCCTTGCAGTTGTGTGTAATTATATAACTGTTTCACTATTGTAACCATTTCAATTCACCAATGATTATTTCAATCAACACTAATGATGTTGTGTTGGAGGTATTGTGCGTGACAGTGAGGGTGACATTATGGCTGTTGTTGTTTAATGAAAGGTAGTTTGGAGGTTGAGGTTGCGGAAGCGTTTGTAGCTAGACATGCCTTAACAATTGCTATGGAAGCTAGCCGTAGCAATGTTATCCTTGAAACTAAAAACTATACTCTTTTCTTAAGGAAGTTTCTGGTTTTGGGTACATTGCCAGGGCTAGTCTTTGTAATCATATCTATTTCTCTTCAGTAAGTAGATGTGGTAATGTTGTTGGCTTCTTGCTGCCCATAAACTTGCTCATGCTAGTAGAGAGTATGTGGAGATGAGAGTGTGGATTGAGAAGGCTCCTAATGTAATGGATGTTGTTATGCTAGATTCTGCTAGCATTCTGTAATAAAATCTGCAGCTGCTTTCTGTCAACACCAAAAAAAAAAAAAAATAAATAAATAAATAAAATCTCATGACGAGAAATACATTTCTTGTCTCTAAAACTAAATAAAAAAGAATATAAAGTGAA
The DNA here is from genome assembly GCF_948465745.1 of Chenopodium album. Taxonomy (NCBI): domain Eukaryota; kingdom Viridiplantae; phylum Streptophyta; class Magnoliopsida; order Caryophyllales; family Amaranthaceae; genus Chenopodium; species Chenopodium album. Next base: position 37,767,643 of record NC_137851.1, on the reverse strand, counting down.
TAAAAAGGACTTTAAAGTAAACCTATTAGCTCAAGTGGTAGATCTCTATGAGGATGCATAGAGGTGTAGGTTCGATTCCTACATAGATTCTCTAGAAGTACATATAAAAACACTCTTAAAACGATTCAAAATAGCTCAAAAGTAAATCAAAATTAACTAAAAGTAAATCACATTAGCTCTAAAGTATAAGAAAGATAAATTAGCTTGAAATGATAAATGACTATGGAAACTTTGTTATATCACAAAAACTCCGAGTCATTGACTTTCATATCCTTACAAGATGAGTCAAGTTGTAAAAAACAAATATATTGAGTTCAATGTAGAGGTTTTCAAATTTATTGAGTTCAATGTAAAGGTTTTCAAATTTAAAGTAAATAAAACTATATCGAAAGTAAACTTTAATCTTTAGGTTACATAAATGAACCTACGTGGGATTTGAACCCACATCTTTTGTGCAATTGCAAAAATCTATACAATTTTGAACTTTGGATCATTTTAAACAACTCAAATAGCTAGACTAATAGACCTACATACATAAGATACTATTCCACCAGAAAGAAATTCAAAACTCATAATCTTGATGATTTGTTTATCCATTCAAAGTAAAGCTAAATAACTCAAAAGTAAATAAAAAAAATTCAAAAAGTAAGTAAAAAATACTCAAAAGCAAATAATAAATCAGTGTAAAAAGTTGATTTTATATTTTGGTAGAAAAATGATTAAACAATTATAGTTATAGTTTCAACTATAATAACCTACGTGGGAATCGAACCCACTTCCTTTGAGCACCAATTGAGCTAGTATAGAAAAAGTACATAAAATTGTCACAAAAGTTAATTAAATTGTCGCAAAAGTAAAAAAAAAATTGTAACAAAAAAAATATTGATGATCTCATTAAACTTGAACATGGCTTTGCATCTGATTGCATCAGCTTATCGTTAAACTTATTTATATTAACACTTGGTTGTAATATTACAAATTCATCCAAAACTATAATACAACTATACAAGGCTACATAGTTTATTCACAGAAACGCAAGTAACATTTACAGCAGCAGGAGGAAGAGCAGCAGTAGCAGGTTGCAGAGCAGAAGTAGCATAGCAGCAGCAGCAAGCCATGGCAGGGCAGCAGCTGCAGCAAACTTGGCAGGGCAGCAACTGCAGCAACCTTGGCAAGATAGCTACACTCCGCCACAATGTAGGGGTCAGACATCGGTTCTTGATGGCTGATGCACTCTCATATTCCTACAGAACCAAGATGCCCAACTCAGAGTACAGAAAAGACACAGTTATTTTTTGTCTAGCCTGTTTGCAGCCCACAAAAACTGATCAGCAAAAATTGAAGTTGGTGCATCAGCCAACAGATCATAAAAGCTACTATGAGACTATATGTTCACAGCATATCAATTTGATAATAGAAGGAAGTCTTACTCATTTACTCAGTGAAAGGTACTCTAATTCCAATGTAACTTAAATACCCTAGTCAAATATATCTAGAAAAACTTCAAGAAAAACCTTTAAAAATGATTTAACACACACACACACACACACACATACACACAATTATTTATCAAATTTACACTTTTCCCACCCAAACAACAGCTACCGACACATAATATCACACCCTTTGCCCCGTGCTCCTTGGCCACATAGAGCACATGATTCACGCAACACCCAAGGCTACAAAGAAAACCCTTGACACCCTCACGACTTTTACCCACACATTAACTCCCCACGCAGCCACTACCATTAACTCCATGCACACAAGTATATACCACACTCAGTCACTAGCAACAACTCAAAAGTAACTACCATTAACTTAAAAAGTAAATAAAACTAACTCAAAAATAAATAAGATAACTAGAGATACAACACCACACGTACACCCCTACGGACCATGCATTGCCAAACCATTCGACCAATTACCAAGACCACAACAAAATGCCGTAATACCTTTGATACTTCTACCCAATAGCAGCCCCCACACAGAAGCTGTAGGCTAGTCTATATAAAACAATCAATCAATCAATCAAAGCCTTAATCCCAAAAGTGGGGTCGGCTAACATGAACCAAATTTGATTATTCCGTGTAGTCATCAACATAAATCTTTCTCCTCCATCCCTTACGATCCAAAACTTCATCCTCACGTAAATCCATGCACTTCATATCCTTCCTCACTCCTTCCAACCAAGTCATCTTTGGTCTCCCTCTTCCTCGTTTAATCCCTCCATGGTCCCACTCTTCCACTCTTCGCACCGGTGCACCCTCGGGTCTCCGTCTTACATGTCCAAACCAACGCAGACGATTTTCCCTTAATTTATCTACAATGCCCGCCACACCTACTTTCTTGCGAATAACCTCATTTCTGATTCTATCTCTTAAAGTGTTTCCACACATCCACCTTAACATGCGCATTTCCGTAACCTCCATCTTTTTAATATGCTCTTTCTTAGAAGCCCAACATTCTGTACCATAGAGCAACACTGGTCTTATGGCAGTCCTGTAGAATTTTCCCTTCAACTTTAAGGGAATGCTGCGGTCGCATAACACTCCCGTGGCCGCTCTCCATTTAAGCCACCCTGACTTAATCCTGTGGGTCACGTCTTGATCAATGTCACCATTCTTCTGGATGATCGACCCTAGGTACTTAAAACATTCACTCATGGTCAAATCCTTTCCATCCAAACTCACCACTTCATTGCTTGTCCCCCTCTGAGTGCCAAAACGACATACCAAATATTCAGTCTTACTCCGACTTAGCTTAAACCCTCTAGATTCCAACCTTTGCCTCCATTGCTCCAACTTGGCATTAACCCCATCCTTAGTCTCATCCACCAAAACGATATCATCTGCGAACAGCATACACCATGGAACCTCATCTTGAATTGGTCTAGTTAATTCATCTAGAACCGTTGCAAAAAGAAAAGGGCTTAATGCAGACCCTTGATGCAATCCGATTGTAATAGGGAAATCTTTTGTCAACCCTCCGCATGTCCTCACATTTGTTGACACATCCCGATACATATCCTTAACTAGGTCTACATACCTTCGTGGGATACCTTTCTTCAACATTGCCCACCAAAGTATCTCTCTTGGCACCTTGTCATATGCCTTCTCTAAATCAATAAAGACCATATGAAGATCTTTCTTCTTTACCCTATAAAACTCCATCATTTGTCTTATCAAATGGATTGCCTCCATAGTAGATCTCCCAGGCATAAAACCAAATTGGTTATCTGAAATGCTTGTGCATGCCCTCAACCTTTGTTCAATCACCCTTTCCCACAACTTCATAGTATGGCTCATAAGCTTAATTCCTCGATAGTTAGAACAATCTTGAGCGTCTCCTTTGTTTTTATAAACCGGGACCAAGGTGCTCTTCCTCCAATCTTGTGGGATCCTTGTAGCCGTCCATATCTTGTTGAAAAGGTTTGTTAACCAATCAATACCAATCTTACCCAAACACCTCCACACCTCTATCGGTACCCCATCAGGGCCAACCGCCTTCTTAGGTTTCATCTTCCTCAGTGCAATCTCCACCTCTACTCTCCTAATCCTTCGCACATACTCCATGTTGATTTCTTCATCACTCATAGAGGTATCTCCTATCACAACTCCATTACTTCCATTAAATAATTCATCGAAGTACCCCTTCCACCTGTCCTTGATGCCCTCCTCTTGCACTAGGACCATTTGGTTCTTATCTTTGACACACTTCACCATGCCAATATCCTTCCTTGCCTCTTGTCTTCTCTTTGCCATCTTATAAATGATCCTTTCTCCCTCCTTGGAATCAAGCTTTTCATAAACCTCCTGATATGCCTTTTCTTTTGCTTGGCGAACAGCTGCCTTTGCCTTACTCTTAGCCTCCTTATACGCTGCAAAGGTTTCATCACTCCTACATTTTCCTAAGGCTTGATAGCATTCCCTTTTTTGCTTAATTACTGCTTTCACCTCTTCATTCCACCACGAAGTATCTCTCTGTACCGAAGTTCTTCCCCTTACTTCCCCTAAGACCTCTTTGGCCACTCTTAGGAAACAGTTCTTCATTCGTACCCAAGTCATGTCCGGATCCACCTCTCCATCCCAATCCGCTTCTTCAATTACCTTTTCTGTAAAAACCTTAGCTTTTGCATCCCTTAGGGTCCACCATCTTATCCTTGGTTCTTCTTGTCTAACTTTTTTCTTCGCCTTCTCTTTCAGACGAATAGTCATTACCAATAGCCGGTGTTGGGTGACCACACTCTCCCCTGGGATAACCTTACAGTTTATGCAACTTTGTCTATCTATGCTCCTTGTGAGCAGGAAGTCTATTTGAGTTGCATTTGCTCCATTCCGAAAAGTTATCAAGTGTGAATCCCTCTTCTTAAACCAAGTATTAGCCAAAATTAAATCATATGATTGGGCAAAATCCATAATAGCTTCACCACCGGCGTCCCTCTGCCCATACCCAAAGCCTCCATGGACACTCTCATAGCCATCTCGGCTCGCCCCAACGTGCCCATTTAGATCCCCTCCAATATATAACTTCTCTGAGTGGTGGACACCCTGCACCACCTCGTCTAGGTCCTCCCAAAATTGTCGTTTCTCTTCTGCATCTAAACCCACTTGGGGAGCATAAGCACTGATAACATTCACAATCTCCTTGCCACATAGCAACTTCAGCCTTATCAACCTATCGTTCTTCCGATAGACCTCGATCACCTCTTTTGCCAACCTCTCATCGAGAACCACACCAACTCCGTTCCTAGCTCCACCATTCCTTGTTCTGTGGCTCGTTTCTTGCCCAACATACCATACCTTATACCCCAAAACCAAGCCTCGAGCTCCTTCTCCTGTCCATCTTGTCTCTTGGAGGCACATGATGTTCACGCGTCGTCTTTTCATTACTTCTACCAATTCTGCTGATTTTCCCGTAAGAGACCCCACATTCCAAGAACCAATCCGCAAACTAAATTCTTTTCTCCCACGCTCCCTCCTGATCCCAACTCCAAGCCCTTGATTATTTGACACCACAATTGGGCAATATGGCGCGTCGCTTCTGGGCGACGACCTAGCAACCCTTACATACTTATCACTGCACCCGGGTCTGGGAAGTGCAGCGCGTCGCTCAGTAGGGAACGCCCCAATGGCACGCCCTTGCTCATTTGACACCACACTCGGGCAATGTGGCGCGTCGCTTCTGGGCGACGACCTAGCAACCCTTGCATTCTTATCACTACACCCGGGTCTAGGAAGTGCAGCGCGTCGCTGAGTAGGGAACGCCCCCACGAAAATATCTGTTTGGCTCATGTCATGGGATGTGACGAAGTTTTATACTGGCTGTCACTGGCCTACCGTAACCCTCCTCCTTTATCCAGGCTTGGGACTGGCAGCGGGAAACCCACTGGCGGAGTTGCTAGTCTATATAAAACATTCACAATAAATAAACAATTACTCATAAGTAAACGAAACAATCTCGCAAGCCATGGCAGGGCAGCAGCTGCAGCAGCAGCCTTGGCAGGCAGGGCAGCAGCTGCAGCAGCAGCCTTGGCAGGCAGGGCAGCAGCTGCAGCATCAGCCTTGGCAGGAAGGGCAGTAGCTGCAGGGCAGCAAGGCCAACAACCTTGTTAAACATAAGATTATATGCTTGAGGAATGAGTGTATCAAAGTAAATAAAAATTACTCTTAAGGTAAATAAAATTTCAAAAGTAAATAATAAAAAAAAAAACCAATTCTGTAAATCAATATGGTGAAGTGGATGTCATAAAAATACTGAGTTACAATATGCGAAATTTAATCATTACCAACTCAAAAAGTATATAATATAAGCACAAAAGTAATAATATAAGCACAAAAGTAAACAATATAATCGAATTTACCGTCACTGAAGATCTAAATACAACCAATCAAAAATAATAACAATAAGAGCATAACACACTGTCCTTTAACGCACACCCTTAACAATATTGATTGCATCACTTTCAATCTACACATTCATGAATTCTCCACGTCTGCAAACAACAGCTTCTACATTATCTACTGACCAGCCCGCACACTCCCACTGAACAGCACCACAATTAAAAAGTATTACATAACATTAAAAAGTTGCAAACACAGTCCTATTTACAAGAAACAATAGAGCATGAAAACACAGTTTAGTGAATATCAACTCAGAAACTTGAATTGCAATGAGAAGGCAACATATAATCAATGACTTCTTTAGATTTTTAACCACGAATTAGCTTAATTAGGCAGACCACCAAATCAATAACATTACAGTAATTTAGAGAATCAAACAGTGCAATAATACATAGAAATCAAACAATTTAAAAACAAAACTCTCATTCAAGTACATAAAACAAAAAACCTTGATCAAACAAAATAATATAAAAATTCGAATCATTTAAAAAACAAACACTACAACATTTAATCATTAATCTAATTAAAAATGACAAAAACACAAGTTAAACAAACAAAATCTAGCGAAAACCCTAATTTCAAATTCAAATTGATTGAAACACAACAACACAAATCGTAACTGAAGAAAAGAGAAAAGATAAACGAAATCAAACAACTTACTTGTCCAGAAATAACTAGCAACGAAAACCGCACAAAAAAATCAAGAATTTGATAAGAGAGGAACCACAAAGAAAAAAATCGTAGGAGAGAGAAATCGCAGGAAGAGAAAGAAAGTGTGACGAAGAGAGATAAAAGAAATCAGAAAATTAGAACGAAGGTCATTCACCGACTAAAATTACGAAATTACCCTTAATAAAGCGGGTGAACTACAGGCCGTAAGATGAAGCGCGATGGACGGCTTAGATAGGTTCCTAGATAGTTCCTATTATTCAACTTGGTTCTCACATGATCTTGATTCTATATATATATATATATATGGGATCATATGAGACCACATCCCTTATGTGACAACCCCAATTTATGTGAGAACAAATCTAGACCTTTGAATTGAGGTTATCTGACGGCTCTTATCAACTCGCTCATTAAGGTTAAATGTGTAATTTCAAAGCTTGAATGAATACCCTCAATCTTCTCATTTTTCATTTTCACTTTCTCTCTCTTCAATACATTTTCTCTCTCCTCTTGTGCGCTCTCTCTTGTGATTTTCCTGATTTTCGCAGATCCTCACTTCTCAAAATCCAACTTCTAATCTTTGCTCATTGCTCAAGAAAGTTTATTGGCGGTTAGTTTTTCTGATTTGATTTTTGTTATCATTATATTTCTTCGATTTACTTTCGTTTTTGTAACAAGTTTTTTGTGATTTTGATTGCGAATTTTAGGGTTTTCCTGATCATTTGTTTGTGTATTTGTGATTTTGATTGTTATTCTAGGGATTCTTCAATTATATGTTTTCAATTTTGCAATTTTAATTGCTCGATTTAGGCTTTTGTTTTACAATTTCTAGGACTAGGATTTCGATTTGAACTTTTTTTGTTACTCCAAAATAGTGTATTCTCTAGTCAGTTATTGTTTCATAGCTGTGTTTGTTTAATTTTTCCTTTTGGTTATGTTGTGGTTGTCTGATGAGTTCGAAACACAGAGTGTGTTAGAAGAACTTCAGAAATACTCAGTAATTACAATGTGTAAATTATCACAGCAAGCTCTACGATTTGGATATACAATAAAAGAAGATAATTGATGAACTGCAGTGTAGTACGTTTAAGTAGAAATGTTGTGCACTAATTGCAGTGAGCAAGATAGATAACTACATTAGAATAAATTGTGAATCTATTTTAGCTTCTTACTTAATTCGAAAAGCTCAAGCATGAAAATTCTAGGGATGCTCCTTGCCTTTTCCCTTTCATTTTGGGTGTTATAGCCCTAGTCACCTGATTATATGATTATGATTATGATAATGATAAAGCAATAATCAGGTTTGGACTTTTGTTGAAGTAAAGGAAGAAAAGAAACACATGAACCGATGAAAATGTTTGCTTTACCTAGATACAAGTTCCAATCGTCCAACTCTGGCTCCTTTATGACATTTTTTAGTGTAGCAAGTCGGTCCTCTACAAAGTTGTATATCATTTGATATAATGTTAGACCAAAGTTGCCTATAGTGCTGATTATAGGGTTGTAACAACCACAAATCAATAGAGTTGGAAACTACTGCATAGTGTTTACAAAGCACATCTACTAATTAATTGAGCCAACTATAGAGCAAAAGATAAAGATCTTACTGAAGAGCAAGTCCCTGATGTTTTGATTGTTTCTGAAACATCTTGAGCACTTCCACTTTAGAGCAACTTTTTCAAATGTTTGACACCATCTGCTCTCCAACCACGTGTATTATAATTTGATATCATAGTGTAGTCTAGTTGATTGGTAAAGCTAAACATATGTCTTGGCCTGATGAAATGTATGTTAGTTGATTGGTAAAGATAAACATATGTCTTGGTCTGATGAAATGTATGACATTTTAAATAGTTAGTTGATTGGTAAAGATAAACATATGTCTTGGTCTGATAAAATGTATGACATTTTAAATAGTTAGTTGATTGGTAAAGATAAACATATGTCTTGGTCTGATGAAATGTATGTTCTGTTTGGAATTGCAGTCAATTCTTAAATTAGCACTAAGTATTTGCTCATTTGACAAATGAGCAACTAACTATTTGCTCATTTGCTAAATGAGCAAAAAATTGATTGCTCATTTCCCAAATGATCAAAGAAATGTTTGCTTATTTTACAAATAAGTAATAATTATTTGCTCATTTGACAAATGAGCAACTAACTATTTTCTCATATGACAAATGAGCATTTAAGTTTTTGCTCATTTTGTTAAATTAGCAGCTAAGTATTTGCTCATTTGACAAATGAGAAAAATATTGATTGCTCATTTGCCAATTATGCATAGTTTGCCTGATTAAGGAGACCTCTGTATCAAGAATCAATTTCGGCTATATCACCAATAAGAGATTATCATCAATGCATAGAAATGTTTGCTGATTTAATGAATTATTAAAGAAATGTTTGCTTATTTGTCAAATGAGCAAATAGTTATTTGCTCATTTGACAAATGAACTTCTAATTTTTTGCTCATTTGTTAAATTAGCAACTAAGTAGTCGCTCATTTGACAAATGAGCAACTAACTATTTGCTCATTTGCTAAATGAGCAAAAAATTAATAGTGTTGATTTGAATCTTGGTGGTGTTGATTTAGATACTTGGTGGTGTTGATTTGACTTTCTTAGTTTAGGGAAGTAGAGAAAGAAAGATTTATCAACATGTAAGTAGTTTGGTAGTGTTAATTTGAATCGAAATTAGATACTTAGTTTGAATCGAAATTAGATCTTTGTTAGTCTTTAAATGATGTAAAAATAGTGGTTATATTTGAATCAAAATTGGATCTTTTGTGGTGACTTTTGTGGTGGTTATATTATGGTGACTTTTTTTTTTCTTTATTTATTATGGTGAATTTTATACCTTGCGTTTTTTTGGAAGATTTACTCATTTTACAAACGAGTAACGAACTATTTGCTCATTTGACAAATGAGTAAAGAAATATTAGTTCAGTTGTCTAGTGAGCAAATAATTGATTGCTCATTTCACAAATGAACAAAGAAATACTTGGTGATTTGATTAATGATTAAAAAATGTTTTCTAGCTCATTTGAAAAATGAGCAACTAACTATTAGTTCATTTGACAAATGAGCAACTAAGTATTTGTTCAATTAACAAATAATGAGCAACTAACTATTTGTTCATTTGCTAAATGAGTAAAAAATTGATTGCTCATTTCCCAAATGATCAAAGAAATGTTAGCTTATTTTACAAATGAGTAACTAATTATTTGGCTATTTGATAAATGAGCAAACTAATTGTTACTCATTTCACAAATGAGCAAAGAAATGCTTGTTGATTTAATGAATGATTAAAGAAATGTTTGCTCATTTGACAAATGAGCAACTAACTATTTGCTTACTTGTCAAATGAGAAAAGAAAAAAAATTCAATGCTCATTTGTAAATGAGCAAATGGTTCTTGCTCATTTTTTCAAAAATTAATGCTCATTTGTGAGTGTGTTTGAATGTTTTAAGTACATTAGCCTACTAGCTCAAGGGTAGAGCATTGTGCAAATGCACAAAAGATGTGAGGTCGAATCCCACGTAGGTTCATTTATGTAATGTGGAGACACAAGTTTGTATGAGAGTTTAATTGTAATAAAGTTTATATAGTTATAAATCATTTCAAACCATTTTTTTGCTCATATAATTTAGTACGAATTTGATTTTTTTAATTAATTTTGTTTATAGAGATAACCTATGTAGGAATTGAACCTACATCCCATATGCATTTGCATAGTGCTCTATCAATTGAGCTAATAGGTTTTATCATATGTTTTAAATCATTTTCTATGTTATAACAAAACTTTAGCTAATTATTAAGGAAAACTTTAATGTATACTTAAAGAGCTTACACCTGAAAACTACACTCAATTAGCATGTAAATAACAAAACTACAACTAATTATTAAGGAAAACTTTAATGTATACTTGAAAATGGAATATATCCTAGCTATCAATAAGGTATCATCTCATATGTGTATTGTAACAAGAAATTACCTCGACAGTAATGAATATTGAACAACGATATAGTTACTCTTACATAACCAAGGAATTGACTCATAAAAACTAACCATAGCTCAACACTAACCAAAAAAATATTCATAACGCCATTTCTTTTCCACCCACTTGATGCTAGCCTCAGCTATCCTGCAATATACCACATGCCCAACTGCCTAACCCACTCAACAACAGCTAGTGACACAGCATCACATTATCCTCCCTGGCCATAGATAGCCCACACCACTCACACAACGCCTAAGGCCAAAAGTCCACAACAAATAAGTCTTGATGCTTCTACCAAACATAACACCCCACATAGCAACTCTCCACACAACCAAATAATACTCAACCTCTTCCATCAACTCAAAAGTAAATGACATAAACTCAAAAGTAAATTACATAAGCAAAAATATATTGACGTGGTTCAGATTTAGTTATCACATAAGCTTAAATAACCAACAGAAACATATGACTGAAGCTGTGAAATTCTTAATTTTATTTGTACTATATTACTTTGCATATTTAAATTTGCTCATTTTACATATCTAAAATTATCAAATTTATAACATTAATTTTCGAATGACTTGAAAAGAAATTACCAAAACAAGAACATTCAATAGGAAATTTAACAAAAATTAACAAAGATTAACATGCAATAAGAAAATGTTAACAAAAACCCTAAATTGAGAACACTCAAAGTCAAAAATCAAGGAAAATTAGAATATCAAACTTGAATAACCAAAATTAAGAGCATTCATATTCGAAATTTCAAAACACTAAAATCAAATGTTAGAACATCAAATTTAAAACTTCACTAAATTAAATTAAGATCACTCTATTTGAAAATTCTAATGAAAATCTGAAAATAAAGAGCATGAAATTTGAAAATTACTAGCCAAAGTTAAGAACATCACTTACTTATTTATTGTTCAATGAAGCTTGTTGATTCTTGTTGTTGCTGAAATCTGACATAAAGTAAACGGATTTGTGCTCAAAATCCTTGAATCTCATTGAAATTGTGATTAGAGCTCATAAGTTTTTCCGCCTAAGTTCTTGTGATGAGCAGTAAGTAGTTTTCAATAAAGAGGGAAAAGTTTGGTTTTATTACTATTTTGCCATTATAGAGGCGCGTTTGATGTGAGTTGTTGATGATGTTTGATCCTAAGGCCTAGATTTGTTCTCATATATTAGTAGTGTTCTCACATAAGGATCTGTTCTCACTGGATCCTGACCCTATATATATATATATATATATATATATATATATATATATATATATATATATATATATATATATATATATATATATATATATATATATATATATATATATATATATATATATATATATATATATATATAATGAGAACCAATCCTATAATAGGAAATAGGAACTAATCTGGACCGTCGTATTTAAGAGAAGAGGCGTGCGATCTAACGACCTAATTCAAACAACTTAAATGAAGCACGAAAGTTCAAGCGCCATTTTCTCTCTCTTCTCTCTCTCTACCCCGCCATTTTCAACTTCTCAAAATCTTTGAAAAACCGCCATAACCGCCAATTTCAACTGTTTAATTTTGCTATATAATCACAATTTCAAGTTCTACTATCTACATTCTTCAGATTGGGAACAAAAATTTTCTAAAATTAGCAAAAATTGGTGAATATTAGGTATTACTTCGAAACTTGAAGTTCATACTCTTTCGTTTAATTTTGTTGCAATTTCTTACTTATTTTTGTTTTTTTTTTCTTGAATTTGTTGAATTTGAAGTAGTAGAAGTTGAATCGGAGTAGTTCGAAGTTCAATTTTTGTTTTTCAAAGTTCGTTTTGTCATGTATTTTTGGAATTTTGTTTATTTTTTGTTCCAATGTCGTTTGATTTACTTCTAATTTCTTGGTAAATTTGTTATAATTTAGTTTAAAATTTATTAGAAGTTAATTCGAAGTTGAATCAAAGGTTTATTTATTTTAAAAATTTTGCCATACATTTAGATCAATTTTTTTTTTTTTTTTTTTTTTTTAAATGAATTTTGGTATAAATTTATATCAGATTTTTTTGAAGAATACTGGTAAAAATTTAAATCTGTTTATTTTGACGAATTTGAGTAATTTTGGTTCTATTGCTACTAATTTCGAGTAATTTTAGTTAAGTTTTGAATAATTGTTGATAATAGTCAGTAGAAATAAAATAAAAGTTGATATAAAATTATTCAAAGTCAACAAAATAAAATCATTAATTTGGAGTAGTTTCCTTTGAGTAATTTTGGGTGCTTTATTTTTACTAGTATATAGAAATTGACTAAAAGTAACTTTAAATTGATTAAAAGTTAATGAATTATTGTATGATCTGTAGCTATCATGGCCTGTTTAAAAATTAAGAAATTGATGTGGTTGAAATGAGGATTGGTTTTTTTGTTGCAAAATGGTGCATGTATAGAAATCATTTATGGCTGTTATTATAATAACAAGAGTTGTTTTGAAAGTATACATATTAGGTAGTGTAAAACCATCAAGTATAAATCGAGAAAGCATTTCATTTTATTTTGAATTGCATGCAGATTAAAATGACGAAAACTACAAAGAAAAATGTTGCAAAAAAACCTCAAAAGGAATCTCTTGCAGCAAAGAAAGCTCCTGCAGAAAAAAAAACTGCTCCTGCTGCCAAGAAAGCTCCTGCAACACTGAAGAGAACTCCAAAGAAACTTGCAAATTCAAAGCAATCTCCAATTAAAGGTACATTATCTTGAAGTAAAAGATTCATTTTAAAGTAAATAAAAATAGTTATAAAGTAAACCATTTGCCTTTATAAGTCTATGATATCAATGTAAATATTATGATGCATATGACTACATGATTGGTCATAAAAGTAAATAATAAGTTTAATAAAGTAAATTAAAATTCTTATAAAGTAAATATATGTTTTTAAAGTTATTCAACATGTTTTATATGTATATACACCTTGTATTAACATAAACTCATTGTTAAACTTAACTGTATTAGGTGCTAAAGTTCAAAGGATTTCAAAAAAGCAAATACTGATAAAGAGAAGGCTTAAGGAACTAGAACCTTCAGAATGTTTATAAAAGTTTATTGTATTAGGACCTAAAGTTAGATTGATATGTTGTGAATAAGGTTGTTTGGTCTTGAATATTTTAATTTTAAAAGTAAATGTTTTAATATCTTCTCGTTTAACAAATTATAGAAACCAAAAAAAGAACAAAAGCTGAAGTTAAAAATAGCAATTATGAACCAGAATAAGATAAGAATGAAGAATCTGATGGATCATTAGAAAAATATAGAAAAATACAAAAGCTCATTTAAAGAAGAAAATGAAGCTTGATAGGTCAGATAAGGAGGTACAAGAAGTTATAGAGGTTAAAGAAGGAAGTGACGATGATGATGGTAATCTAGACATGAAGAAAATACACTGCAGACCAAATGTAGTATTTAATATAATCAAGGATTTTAGTGAGAGACGGAGATTAGATGTCATAAGTGTTTGATTTGGAGGCTTGCTTGAACTAAAACTGACAAAAGTTTCAACAAAGATGCTTCCATGGCTTTGTCATCATTTTAATGAAAACAGTTGCATGTTCAAGATTGACATGATGAAGGAGTTCTCTGTAAGTTCCTATGATGTTCAAGATGTTTTCATGCTTCCAAATGTAACAGAAAACAAGTTAACTTATCAGTTAAGGAAGAAACCTATAGCAAACATGGTGATTCAAAAGGAATGGAAGAAGAAGCTAGGAATTCCAGACAGCGAGGACATCTTTGTGAATAATTTGGAGAACAAAATAAAGATTCTAAAGGAAGGAGGGGATCATTTTAAAAGGTTTTTTGTGATGTATGTTTGCAGTACATTCTTGGCCCCTATTGTAAACAAAGTGATAGATTACAAGATAATCAACTATGCAGACAATGTAAAAGAAATACGTAACCTGGATTAATGTGGTTATGTACTCAATAACTTGTGCATGCAAAGAAGTGGGGAGCTTCAAGAAAAACAAGCATAAGGAATCAAGAACAGGATTCAGTGTATGTGTCTTGATTCTTCAGATTGTGTGCTTTAATCACCTTTCATTTAGAGGGTAGCCTGAACCAACAACATTACCCTTGATCAAACATTGGACAAATGAGAAAGTAAGAAAAAGAATTGCAAGTGAAGCAAAAGCATTATTTGGTCAAGGAGAAATCTAGAAGGTTTTGTATCCGGTTTGTAAAAAAGGAGGTCAACAATCATACCTAGGTGATGTTATTGAGACTGCATATAGGAATTTTGTTGACAGAGAGAGAAGATTAGTGTCTTTTAACATTCCAAATGGTGTTATGACAGACAATGAGATACATGAGGCTGCACATGATGCGATTATTTTTTCTAGCTCTAACATGATGCGATTATTATTGTAACTTGAAAAGATTTTCTTTAAGTAAATTAATTTCTTATTTGCTTTAATTAATTGCAAACTAAGCGTTTAATGAAATGCCTGAATTAATGGAATGAATTTTATGCTATGCTTTTAGCTTAAGTGTGATCAACGTTACAAATAATTTGAACAACTGTGATTAACCTAGTTGTCTGCCTAAATTGTAACTAGTTAGCATAGTTGTTATGGTGTTGTTTTTAGGATATTTTGATTTACTTTTGACTTTTTGATTTACTTTTTAATTCCCCTAACATTCACTATGCATGAATTATGAGCTTCTTGAGCCTAGATTAATACATCTACGCTGATAGGCATCCTAGACAAGGGTGTGTATGTAGTTGTGTGGCTGTTTGAGCTTGGCATTACGAGGGTGTGTGTAGTTATGTGGATGTAAGGGTTGGGCATCCTTGCAAGGGTATGTATAATTGTGTGACTAACTAGACGAGGCTTTCATTCATACCAAAAAGAATAGTATATTACAATTAGGAGAAAAACTAGTGGAACAAAAGAGAGAGAGAGAGAGAGAGAGAGAGAGAGAGAGAGAGAGAGAGAGAAAGAGCACTATTCTAGTAGTAATAATGTTTAGTAAATTCTAAAAAAAAAGTAAATAAAATACAATGCAAAGTAGATAAATTAACTTTAAAAGTAAATAGTATTATTTATCAAGAGTATTGTAGTAATAATTTTTTGTTATTTATGTGAAGAAAGTTGAAGAAAATCTGTTTTTTTTTGCTAGAGATTCAACACTCTTTTCAATGTTACATGCCGAGCGTATAAACTGCATAACAGATAGGCATAAAAAGCAAAAAGCGAGTTTGTCTGCATCGGATTCTCAACTATTTTCTAAACACAAAGGCTGATAGAAGACCCTAGAGTGCAAGGGATATTGATGAAATAGTGAAGATTTACAATGATTTGAGAGATGTATCTAATGTGTTTCTATCAACATAGAAGGAGCAACATAAAAATCCTGAAACTAATCCAAATTATGATGGAGATAATCAAGAGGATGTAGATGATCCTTCAAAATTTGTACATAATTCTATCAATTTGGATGATGATAATGAAGATTTTGAAAAAGAGGAGGAAAAGGAAGAGGACAAAAACGAAAGGAGAAGGATGGAAACAAAGAGGAGAAGGAAGAAAATAGAGAGGATAAAGAGAAAGATGAGAAGGAGAAAGAGAAGGATGAAAAGGAACAAGAGAAGGAAGCTAAAGTTAATGTAGCAGATGATGCAAATACTGCAAACCAGGCAGTTGATGGTGATTATATTCATGAATACCTTACTAATTTAGTAAGCTCGGTCACTGAGACTAACCTAAAGGATACTGTTGCTCAAGAGAAACAGCCAAATCTTACAAAGAAAGCAACAGAAAAAACAATTGAAAATAAGTTGTTAACAAAAGAAAGTAAATATTGTATAAAAGTAAATTCATATTAATTAAAAGTAGATGGTGTATAATTTCTTTGATGCTACATTTGTTGTTTTATTTCAGGTGGTAGTGATAAACAACATGTTATAGAAGAAACCATTGTGCATAAGAACACTCACCAAGAGATAGCTTCAAAGATAAAAATCAATGTAGATTGTGGAGAAAAAGATGTTGAAATTGATTTCGTTTCCATAAAGTCGATGAGAAGCAACAAATCAAGAATGGATGAAATGCCAGAGCTGTATCAAGTAGTGGCTGATTACTGCTTTGTGAAGTACAGTGCATTCTAATAGTAAGTTATGAAATTTTTTAATTTTAAAAATATTCTATCTAATTTAGTTAATATTTCAATTACTTTAAATAATATTTTATTTACTTTATAAACATTTAAATGTGCACAGTGAAGAACTTGTGAAATATAAATCTCTTCTCATGATAACAAGGGATGACACAGTATCCCTAGCTCTAACTGCCCCCCCTCAAATGATAAATCCAATATAGTTCAATGTTGGTCATTTCTTATGAATGATTCACGATTGAAAGAAAATCCATCATGTTTTTTCTTTAGCATTGACCACAATGTAAGCGTTAAATTAAATATTTAGCTAAATACGTAATTAAACGTATATGATCTAATAACATGTTTTATGTCCTCATTAATACACATAGATCTCTAGAGCTGTCTCTCATGTTACAAAATCCATCCTAGCCAACTCCAAAAATAGATGAAAAACAAAAACAATCTCCTTCAACACATGTGGCAGAATTGAATCAGGCATGGTATGATAAGATGTGCCTCTGTGACGCAAAGGAGAAAATTATGATAGCTCAGTTGGTATGTTTGATTATTTATGTCAATTAAACTACATTATAAGGCATTATGATTTTGAATTTGTAGACTAATAAGTGTAATTTTAATGACAAATCTTTGTTCCAATTTGTCTGAGTAACCACTATAGTTTGGTAGTGGTTAACTTGTTGAAAGATACCATTCATTACTTGGATAACAGGAAGTATGATGACAGGCATAAGCCTTTCTACAAAATTCTTGCATCTCTTGTGGTAAGATTTTTTAATTTCTCAAAAGTAAATTATTATTAATATAAAGTAAATGACATTACTATTAAAGTAAATAAGTTTGTATTAAAAGTATACATTATTATGCATGTGAAAAGAATAAGATAAAATATAAAGTAAATGATGTTCTCATTAAAGTAATACATATGTTATTCAAAGTAAACTATACTATAAATTTGTTTTACTTATATATTGCTTTACAAATGTTATAGGTGGAGGCAATGTCAAACTTCAGCTGATGAATACTAGATTATGAGTTTGAAGTTAATTTCAAGTGGAAAACACAAAAATATACTCTTCATTGTGGTGTTTTTGCAATGATGCTATGTTGTGTTTTACTGGAGTCCCTTTTGATTCCGACCTTGATTTAGCAAATAAGAGAAAGGTATATCGTGCAGAAATCTTTGTTGCACTTGCTTTGGCAGAGAAAAACACTAAAAGAGAAATTCTTATGGAAAAAGTTTCAAGGTTCAGAGTAGTTAGAAAACTTGAGTAGGAGAAAGGGATGAAAGATATGATATATGTTTCTAATTTCTTGAAAACACACAAGTAATGGAAAACATGAGCTTGAAATGTAACTAAGTGATTGACTACTTAACAATAAATGATGATGAAAACTTTCCAAATAAGAGGTATGTGTTATACTTGCAAATAAACTAATACTCATGTTGCATTATATATTAAATTGTTTGGCATAAATTTAATTTAAAATTACAGCGAAATAGTAGGTTGGTTTGGAGATTCAATTGAAATAATAAGGGAAGATTGTAACACTTTGCTCAATGAATGGACGGAAAGCTTTAACTAATCTAATCACTGCTTGGTCAAACCACCTTAATAACAATGAAAGGCAAAAAGAGAGGTCTGAAAATGACATGGTCAGATTTTTTATTTGGACTTGACTTCATGGTAAGTTTTTTACGTTTACTTTTATAATATAAAATTATGCATTGTATAAATATGTGAAATAAACTTGGGAATTTTATTACAGGATGCTTTAACTATGTGTTTGAATGCACATTGGAAAAAAGGAGTAACAAGTCTGCAAAAAACTATGGATTGATTGGACAAAATCACAATCCTTGGATTTGGATGCAGCTGAATGTGTAAGATATAGGATAAATATTTGAAGTAGAAAAATATATGTTTAAAGTAATAAAAAACAGATTTAAAGTAAATATGTGTAAATATTTTTTATGCATAGGTATTTATACCTCTGAAGAAGGAAGATCATTAATTTCTTGCTGTCATAAACTTCAAAAATGAAACAATTGATCATTTGAACAACACTATAAGAGAACACGGATGAATATGAGCCTGTACAGAGTTTTATCTTCGAAACGATAAAGAATAAATAGATTAAAAAAATGTCATCAAATTCATTTTTCAATGTATCATATTACATTAATATTCATTCCATTGCAGATCATACAAATGCAGAAGTTGTTTATAAAAAGAAAGCATCTAAAGGCAAATGATATGTTATCCTACAAGTTGAGAATAATTGAACTTCTGTTAAAGAAAGACAAGAAAATTACTTAGGAAGCTATCTAATGCTGCACATGAAGATGTATGATGGTGTTAATGGAATAGGATTGGGAACCATAAAAAAGGTAAGTTACCATACTTATTTCTAAAGTCCTTAAATTCTTTAAGTTATATGGATTACTTAGAGCATAATTTATTAAAACTAAGCTTAATCTTTTGTTTTTCACATGAATTTCAAAGATTGACACACCATCATATAAAAACAGTACTTGACCAATTCTCAATGATAACAATCAAATGCAAGAGAAACTGCTAACAAATGTTGAGGGTTGGGAAGAGAAGAAAGTAAAAAAAGCATGTGAAAAATTGTAAATGTTTTTAATAGATTTGAATATATCATAGGCATTAGAGTACTTTAAGTTGTATAGTATTAATCCAAAACATTAGTTTGAAGGTTTAAGTAGTATGTTTGTATGAAGAATACATATTATATCTCTAAGTTGAAGTAGTAGAATTATTCAATCAAAAGGTAAATGAAAATAATGTTAAAGTAACAGGACTTCAGTTAAAGGTAAAAGAAAAATGTTTAGAAAATGAAGTCTTGTGGAAATATTGTGTTCGATTTTAAAGTAAAGAAAAATAATGTTAAAGTAAAAGAAATTAATCCAAAAGTAAATGAAATTATCATTAAAGTAAAAGGAACAAATTTAAGAGAATAAAAGTTCAAAAAAATAGTCAGAAATATGATTTTCGATTTAAAAGTAAAGGGATTTAGTATTAAAGTCAAAGACATGAAGTTAAAAGTAAAAGAAAAAAGTTCAAAAAATAATTAAAATCTTTGTGAGGTGGTTGTGGAGGTGGTCATCAGGTTGTTGTGGAGGTGGTCATTGGGTTGTTGTGGAGGTGGTAGTTCAATGCTTGCTCACACTTAAAAAAAGTAGAAATTTTCCAAAAAATAGCTAGCTCTTATCAATAATGGCGGAAAATAAAAACACCACCAAGCCTTTCCCCCTACAATGAAATGTTAGCCTCTTTATCAAGCTAATTGCAAGAATTACCCTCAAATTTACCATTGCAAGGGTCCCGTTCACAGTCCAAGAAGAAAGAAGGGAAGTGAGAGGAGAGAAAAATATGAAATGTAATTTGATCCGTGCCATTTATGGCACCTTTAGGCTATGTTTTCTTTATATTTCTATGCTCATTTTTAGTCGTTTGTGTCGTGTTTATAGATAATAATGCTCGATTTGGGTTATTTTGTGTTCGTTTAGAGAAATGCATGCTTTTAATGGTTTTCTTATCATTTTATTCATTTCTCGGCTATTTCTCTCACTTCTCTGTTTCTTTGTGTTGTTTGTAGGTACGTCGCGGGCCATATGCATGGAAATTGAAAATAGCACCCACTAGCATCAATATGCACTTTTCGGAATTGAATTTGAGTTTGAAACAAAGGAAAACGAAGGATTGCAAAGTTTCAAATAGGACCTTTGTTCATTGTTTCAGCCATATCTCAATTTCTACAACTCGGATTGATGTGATTCAAGTTGGGTTGAAAACTAGACTTAAAGAGCTTTCCAATGATAGGTCGCACGCCCTCATACGATTTATAGATTGAGTTACAGCCTTCCGAAGTTAGCCTTGAAATTCTGCCGCGGGTGCGGGATACAGTACCCGCGGGCGCGGGGTTGCTGCAGCTCCAAAACTGCCGTTTTTGGGCAGTAAGCACCCGCGGTTGTCCCGAGGGCTCCCCGAGGGCGCGGGCCTTGGCCCCGCGGGCGCGGGCTTGGGCCGCGGGCGCGGCTATCGGGGTTTCCGTCTTCCTCCGCGGGCGCGGCCGAGTTCTCCGCGGGCGCGGGTTTCCTGGTCTTTCACGATTTTTAAGCTTCTTTTATTCTTTTGTTTATATAGTTTTTTGTTTCCTTTTTTCTTGATTCATGTAATTCCTTAGTTTTAGAATAGTTTTCTCTCTCTTAGGTTGAGAGCTTCTCTCTCTAGTTTAGGCTAGCTTAGGAGTAGTTTTAGAGAGAGAAAGTGAAGAATTTCAATGGTGATTGAGAGATTGAAGATGCAAGTGTGACAATTGTGTTGGAGATCATCTTAATTATCAATGAGCATTTCTAAACTCTATCTCATTCAATTGCTTTGTTTAATTTGATGTTTGTTTGGTTTGATTTTGATATTTGATGTTTGATTAGAGTAATTGTTCTTGATATTTTGTTGATTCTTGTTCTCTATAGTTGATAGTAGATTTGATGATGATGTTTCTTGAGTAGTTTACTTGCTAGGGTGTGGGTAAACATGTGTGGTTGATGGATTGAGGTTGATTTGGGAGTTTGAGTAGTTCTTGTGTTGTGATTAAATTGATTCATAGAGGTTTGCAAGTTGCATAAGTTTGATTGGAGTAGCTAACCATGATTGCTAGCATTGATTGCATGATTGAATTGATTGACATGACCACTTGATATCGGTTTGATCATAATTAGTTGAGTATTTGATTATGTTTCTTCATATTGTTTAGCACTAGAGAAATCTATGTTAGAGAGTGTGAGGATGATTAGTTTAATGCCCCTAATTGCTCCTACTATTTGTCTTTGCATTGCTTGGATTGCTTGACTCCCTAATTAGCTTGATTATCATGAATGCATGTTGATCCCCACTCCCTAGTGTTTCATTTGTTTGGTTCTTGATTTAGGAAGTAGAATAATGTTACCTTTCACTTTAAACTTCGACCTAGCTTAGGCGTTAATTAGAAATACTTGAACATAACCGTTCCTAGTGGTTCGACCCTTGACTTACCTCTATACTTGTATTTAGGTAGTTGAGTGATTTTAAATTTGTTTGACCGTAGGGAGGATTAGTTCAACGACATAGTTTTCCCCACGTCATAATATTAGTAAAAGAGGAGTGAGAAAATGCAATTGTGGTGTGGTGTCTATGGACCATGGTGGTGCTCGTAACAGAGGAGAGATAATGCGGGTTAGCTAGTCAGGGAAGAGGAGGGAGAGAAACTATTGTGGGGTGGAGAAAAAGAGGGGTAAAATTAACATTTAACAATACAAAGTTTACTTAAAATGGAAACATGTCAACTAAAAAGAAATTTCCCAAAAAGGAATACGTGTCAACTAATAAAAAGCGGAGGTAGTAGAATATTATCTTCAATTTTGTAAAAAGAAGGACATTACATGATAATACAATTCATATGATATATTATTCATTGTGAAAGGCAGGAAAAAACTGAAGGATTTTTGTCTTCGTCATGTGCAATTACTAAATATATAAATGGATCAAATTATGGAGATAATTAAGTTAGTTCATTTGGGTCGTCGTTATATCACAGCTAGAGGTACTAACGATTTTTGGGCTAGTAAAATTGGCCAAACCCAAATTGGACGGATCATATAAGGTTACACAAAGGGCTTAAATCGAGCAAGAGAGGACGAGGCCCATGATGGGCCTCATCCCTTATAGTGGCCGGCCATATGGAGGAATAAGGAGGGTTTGGGCTTCATGACTTAGTCTAATTATAATGGGATTATAAATAGACTAAGTGCCTAGGGTTTTCAGTAAAGCAATTCAGTGATCAATTTGATCAAACCCTAATTAGCAAACATGAGCCCAACCCCTCTCAAACTCTCTCTCTCACGACTCTCTCCTCCTCCCTCGGCGCCGGTTGTGGTGGTTCGTGGTGGTCGGTTTAGTCCATTAAAGGTGGTGATTGCGGTTTTCCTCTTTCACTCGACCAATCTAGTATTGGTGGACGACTTGTTCGAATCCCGTGGACTAAGTAGAGGAGAAAAGCTTGGGGCTCTATTCTCTCCCTGATTTCTCAATTGATTAGTTTCGTGGAATTCACGATTTAAAGGTAAGATTATGTATCTTGTGTGTTATGCATGTGATCATGGGATTAGGTGCTTTATGAATATGATTCATGTTTTCCGCATTATAGTACCTACAAACTCCTATAGTGGTATCAATTAGCCTCTTGCATGAATACACTTGATGATAATAATACGATTATTTTAAGTCCATGTTCTTAATTTTATTATCAATTAAGAGGGACAATTTAATTTAATTATGGTTCAATTATTATATTTAATGTGATTAAACTTTTGGAATTGATTAAATGCGATTTAATTATGCTCAAATAGCCATGAAGAGGACCGAATTTTAGCCCTAGTTCATTCAAAAATTTCGAACCCTAAACCCTAATTTTTTGGATTGTCGAAAATTCATAGCTCTAATATGATTTTGTGCTTGAATTTTTATTTAATTCGAATTGTTTTATGTTTCATAATTTTAATTGGATTGATTTATGCATAAAAGAGTTTTGTGTATGATCATTGATTTAATTTTAAATGTTAGAATTAAATTGGGATTAATTTTATGACGAACCCTAATTTTAATATTGAATGGTGATTTAATTTTAAAATTTGGACTGATTTAATTTAATTTTAATAAATGTTATTTTAATTAAATTAAAATCCAAAAAAAAAAACAAAAAAAATTAATTTAGGCCGGCAGCTGTGGCTTGGTGGCGCAGCCATGGCGGCTGCTGACCAGATGGTGGTCCAAAAGGGAGGGGAAGGGGAGGGCGGCGGTCCAGGGTGGCTGGGCAACAGCTGTGCAAGCGTTGCACGCTGCTGCCATGGCTGCCACTTCTGCTGCTTGCTGCTGCCCTTTGCGGCAGTGGCTGCGTGAAGCAGCCAGCCACCATGGCTAGCTCAACCACGGTGGCCGATGAGTGTGGCACGGTTTTCAAAAAAAAATTAATTTATTTTATTTTAAAATATTTCAAGATAATTACAAATTATGTTGGGATAAAATTAGTTGATTTGAAATAAAATCTTTTATTTAGGATAAAATCAAATATTCAAAAGTTGATTTATTTGATATTATCCATGTTTAAACTTGTTAATTTTGGTGATTATCCATAATTAAAGTGTTTAATATTGGATAAGATTTGTTAGGATATTCTGAGCATATTCCAAAAGGATAATAATTGATTTAAATAAGGTGATTATCCCATAATTAGATTAGGATATAATTGATTCTAAAATTATTTGATTGGCTAGTAATTAGGATAGAATCTCCAAAACTTGTTAAGATAATCATGGAAGATTAAATATGATTTATCTTTTTAGATTAAAATAAGATTTGATTCTATCTCATGTCTAAATTAAAATATATGATATTTTATAATTGGTCATGAAAAATATACGATATTGTCTAATTATGATTTAAAATATGAGATATTTAGGAAATGCGTTGACTTTATAATGAACATTCGAGGTTGTAGTTTAGACAAGCATGTTGAGTTGTAATACCCCTCATGATTGCTTTAAAGGAGTTTGATATACTACTCATATCAACAAGATACATCTTCCTTTTAGGAAGCTCATATGCTAAGAATACTCCATAGTTAAGCGTGCTTGGCTGGGAGTAGTCTTGGGATGGGTGACCTCCTGGGAAGTTTTCTCGGGGTGCGCAGGAGTGAGGACAAAATGCGCCGGAAGGACTTGTGTTGGTCTGTGGGGACAGTTGTTGGCCCTCGATGCGCATTTCGTGGCAATAGGCCCCTCCCTAATTTGTTTAGGGTCGGGGTGTTACAAATGGTATCAGAGCAACCTTGCGATCGCGTGCTGACCGTGGATAATTGATCCTATGTCAGTCGTCTAGCGGGGGAGAATTCCGGGGCCATATGGCCATAGCCAGATTGGATGTAACACTTTGGCTACCCAGTTGCCGTTAGGCGTAATACTGGAGTCCTCAGGCGCAACGGGGGCGTTGCCGTTTTCAAGTGGGGGTGTATGTAATACCCCTCATGATTGCTTTAAAGGAGTTTGATATACTACTCATATCAACAAGATGCATCTTCCTTTTAGGAAGCTCATATGCTAAGAATACTCCATAGTTAAGCGTGCTTGGCTGGGAGTAGTCTTGGGATGGGTGACCTCCTGGGAAGTTTTCTCGGGGTGCGCAGGAGTGAGGACAAAATGCGCCGGAAGGACTTGTGTTGGTCTGTGGGGACAGTTGTCGGCCCTCGATGCGCATTTCGTGGCAATAGGCCCCTCCCTAATTTGTTTGGGGTCGGGGTGTTACATGAGTGATTTATTATATGGCACTTTTATATAATATATGATATAATGTTGCTATATATAGATTAGTATGACCCATAAATTCTAAATATGATCTGCGCATCATGATATATTTTTGTAATCTAAATACGGTCTGCGAACCGTTAAGTATTTTTGTAATTTTTATTTAAAGTAAATAGATTAGTTATTTAAATAGTTTAGTCCAAAGAAGCCCAAAAATTGAAGGCCCAAAGGAGCAAAGTGGATGGAGATCCATGATGGTTCAAATGGGAGGTTTTTCATTTCTAGTTTTTTTAGGACTAAGGGGCCATACTATGTCATGTTTTGTTGCATTAGTGCGCTAGAGTCACTAAATAATCACAACATAATAAATCTAGGTCCTAGTAATATTGAGATTGCTTTTCCAATTAGATACCCAACAATCCTTCGATCGTGTGTGATGGGTCGGCCTCAGTAGAGTGTCACTTGTTATCTTGGGTAATTTGGGGTAGATCACGTTCTGCATATTTAATTGGTTGTGCTCAATAAGGTTACCTAAAGAGTTTAGAACCTTGAAACAAAGGGTAATAATTAAACATGTGATGGTTAATTATTCAACCAAGATTACAAGAGTTTTAATCAGTAAAGAGTTTACTCACCTTGAAAATGTAATGCTTGATGGTAGGGCCCCAGTCCGGTCAACTATTACACAAATAAAGGGTTTTGGAATCACTTAAAATTCAATTGGGATTAATTAAATATTGAATAACGTGTGTTAAAGTTACCTATATAATTTGTTTATGGTACTTTAATTTTAATTAAACATAATTATTAAACTTTGCCTTATTTTGACATAGATGGGTAGCCGTAACAATGATGACAGTAATCCTTTACCACCAATAATGAAAACAAGGCTTAATTTTCTCAACTTCAACGATTAGGAAAGCGAACTTAGAAGTGTTCTAAGGAACGAAAAGCTCGAATTTTGTTTAGACTTACCAATCGAGGGCAGATTTAGTCCAGGCATGACTCCTGAGAAGCATTTGAGAAATGTTTCAGAATCTAAGAGTCATATATGTCATTTTATCTTCTATTCTAGAGAATTATACTAGAAGATTCATGGACTATGAACCTGATCTCTTATTCAAATGCTTACGTGATGTTTGCAACGGATTAATGAATTCCCATGTTGATGGGGAATTGGATGGAAACGTCGAGGAAATCATTAACATGGTTCCCAAGAATGACGACTCCTGGACTGGAAATATTAGGTTTGAAACCTACAAGATTACTGGTGAGGTAATTAATAGAAAAATTATGCCAGGGCAGTCAGTAAAAATTCTTGTGGACATGATGTTTCAAATATTCAACCACATGAGTATGTTAGGGAGACCCTTCAAGAATAATAAGGTTCGTGACATAATTCTGCATTCTCTACATGATGGTTTCGACCACGAGAAACTTTCTCAAGATGATGAGGATCTGTAGTCAAGCTAATTGATTTATTCAAGAATCATGCAGAGAATTACCTGAAAGGAGAATAAGCCATTGCTTAAACAAGGATATCTCAACTACGATGAAGTGACAGGTTTAAGTTACCTAATATTCTTATTGTAAACATTTTAACTTTCGTTTAGGTATGTGATACCAAGCTGTAGTGCTTAACATTATTAATGTTGTGCAGAAGCTGCAAAGAAGTGAGGCTAGCATGGAAGTGAAGCTTGAAGGTGCACTAGAAGTGTTTGAGTGACCAAGAAAGCTTCATTGTTTTAATTTCTGATTAGTTTTGATGATTTTAGACATTTTCCAATTTTTGATGAAAGAATATTTCGGTTTCCTGTTGAGATACTGATTTGGTTTACTTGGCTCGGACAAGTGTTGATCCATGACCAAGGTAATAAATTGTTTTCATTTTTGCTAGATATGAGTTAATTCTGTTTTATGACATTGATATAAGTAAATCACAGAAGCAAAATTAGATGATTTAAAACAAACTTACTTATAACAAAGTAAAGTTAGGTCACATAAGCCATTTGCACATCATTGGAAGGACTCTTATTCTTATTTGATTATGAATTACTTGAAAATTAAAAGTCATGCTTGATAAGGTAAGATGATAGAATTGCCTTTTAGTTGGAAAGGATGAAGGAGCTAATGAACTTTTGGAACTCATACATATGATGTGTGTGGACCAATAAGTTCAAGAATTAGCAAGAGATTTAACTATTTCATTGCTTTTACTAACGATTTAATTAAATATGTCCATAATTACTTAATGAAGTAAAGCTTGGAATCATTGAAATGTTCAAGAATTCCAGAATGAAATGTAAAATCAGTTTGAGATAAACAATTAACACCATAATATAATTGTTATGAAAATTATTTACCTCAAAATCAATGATCATCTAAAAGGAATTGTTGAATTAATTCATAATCCAGGAACACTACAATTAAAATGTGTGTTAGAAAGCATGAATCAAACTTTACTTGCCATGGTTCGATCCTAGATTAATTTTAATGATTTTCAATATCGTTTTGAGGATATGCATTAGAACAACAATTGTGAATATACTAAACAGAAACTCAACCAAAGCAATTGAAAAGATGTCATAAAAGTTATGTATTGGAAATGTTCCAAAATTTGTCTTTTCTAAACATGATTAAGGGTTATGAAATCAATGTAAAATGTTTACAAAGATGACATAATGCACCCTAAATCAGATAAATATTTCTTCGTGGGTTTTCCCATGGAAATTAAGAGGTATTATTCCTACAATCGCGTAGATAACAAAGTGTTTGTTGCTTGCGATAGTGTCTTTATAGAAAGAAATCTCTTCCTACAAATCCAAGAGGGAGTAAATTTAGATCTCGAAGAAGAGATTCGAGACGAGCAACAAATGGATGTGGATAACACTACATTAGAGACGAGGGCGTATGAAATCAGCTAATTTGATAAATCCTATGTCGAAGCAAGCTAATTCAACTAGTGAGGCTTCTATCGTCCCACCTGAATGAAAGGCTTCAAAGAGTTCAAGAGAATAATTATATTGTTGCTCACACCTATCGTAGGTTTCTTAGGATCAAAACAAATAGTTTGTTGAAATTCTGAGAAAAGGTGGATTCTAAAATTTTCCTATTGGAATGGTTAGAACGCATACCCCACAAGCAAGCTTTGGGTAAGTGCCAACTCAAGAAGTGGCTAAAGCCATGAAATCCAGAATGGACTCCATGTCTGTAAAGATGCGTTAAGTCCATGATAGTCTTACAAATGGGGTCAAACCTATTAGATGCGTAAGCCTATTCGGATTCTTCTAGTGATTGTTGATTTCAATTACGAAGTTTAGCATTGGATATCAAATTCACGTTCTTGAAATGTTCTTGATGGTGGAAATGTATATGATACAACCCAAGGGTTTTGAAATCCAGACATCATACAAAGTTTTGCAAACTTCAGAAATTCATTTAATGGATTTCAGAGCCCAAGGGAGTTGGAACATTCATTTTGATTAGGCAATCAAATAGTTTGATTTTCTAAAAGAGCGAAAAGGAATCTTGTAGAGACAAGAAGTTTAGTGGGAGAAATTGGTCTTCTCAGTCTTGTATGTAGATGACATATAGTTCATGTGAAATGACATATCAATGCTTGAATTAGTCAAGTAACGATTAAGGAGTTGTTTCTATAAGAAAGACTTAGGAGACGTTGAGTACATATTGGGAATCAAGATCCACGAAATGAATCTTGAAGAATGATTGGATTGAATCAAGAGACTTATGTTGATAAGGTTCTTGACAAGTTCATGAAGCAAGACTATAATAGAGGATGTCTTCCCATGTTTCATGGTATTACGCTCAGTAAAACTCAGTGCCTTCAAAAGCTAGTGGAGTTGAGTCATATAGATAGTGTACCTTATGCTTCTGCAAAAGGGTCCATTATATGTTCCATGATATGTATACAAAGCAAGATGTTACATATGACTTGTGCATGTGTAGCAATTTTCAAGTAAATTCAGGATAAGCATACTGATGATTATTAAGAACAAATCCTTGAGTACTTGAGAAGCACTAAAGGAATGTTTCTAGTTTATGGTGGCAAGAGTGAAGTAGTTGTCAAAAGGTTATACGGATGCAAGTTTTCCAGAGAGGTAAGATGATTTTAGATGTTGATCTGATCTAGATACATTTTTGTGTTTGAATGGAGAAGAACAGTGAGTTTGGAAAGTTCAAAGCAGAGCATTGTTGCATACTCAATGTCAGAATATGACTATTTAGCTACAGTAAGAGTAGTTGAAGAGGAAGTTTGGATCAAAATGTCCTGTGACTAAAAGGGTACCTTTTCCAAAACAAAGGAGCCAGGGTCACATAACAAATCCAAACAAATAGATATGAGATATCACCTCATTTACGAGATCAATGACTTGCGGGATGTCATGATACGCAAAGTTTTAAGTGAGAATATGGCTTATTTATTAAACCCCTTCCACAGACTAAGATATGAAAGTCATATTAAAGTCTTGGACTGTAGCAAATTATATTATTCAAGTTGTGTATGTTTTGAGAAAACATATTACATAAGGAATGCATATATTTACAGAATTACGCTTAAACAAAAATTTCATTTCTCTTATTTAATTACGGTTTTGGAAATTAAATAAAATATCCAAAATAATTATGAATTTATGGGCTCATCAGGTTGATGACCTAGTGATTAAAACCCCACAGGTGAACAAAATTCATATATTATTAAGGGCCTAGTCTGAAATCATTAAAGTGGACATAAATGATTTCAATAAATGGACTAGCATGTAAGATGTGTCATGACCGCTTGAAGAAGGAGAATTCAGAATATATGTGGCCGCGTTCAAATGTATTACTCAGTAATCATTTGATTTTGTAATTCGAACTCAGATTTCAAGAAACGATTTGTAGTTTAATATGATCTCGACATGTGATGCAATCATATTATCAAATTGACACACATTGACTTAAGGAATTTGAATATTGCACACTGTAGGGAATATTTCAAGTATCCCACACTTGAGCCCCACTTTGATCATACACTTAAGTACGGTGGCGTCCAAAGGGAAGGAAGCTAAAGTAAAAGAGTCGCCAACAAGTTTTAGGAACTTGTAAACCGTTCACAGGGTGAAGGTTACACCCCTTCACGATCCATGAGATCGCTAACTCCATAGTGGTCTGGAACCATGACTGGATATTCAGGGATGAAGGTACAAATCCAACCAAAAGATATTGAACCTGCCCTAAAAATAGGCCTCTAATTTATTCTTCTCATATTCATGTGCGCTTTCTGACTAACATACAATCAATATATTAATCCTAAGCATGTTTAATCTATGTTGGTTGAATATTAATGCACAAACAAAACTATTATTGGCGATCACTTGAATTATAATCATATTAGCCTAAATGAGATTATTAATTATCTTATTAAGCGTGATTACAAGTACAAATTCCCTTTAATCCTGCAAGAGAGGGCGTGATCAAGCAATAACAACAATATATCAAGCAACAATAATAACAACAATCATCATAATCATAATATTCTCATCACAGCATAATAATATTAGCAAGATCCTAGGCATGATACTAACAAGATTAACAAAAAATCCTAGCATGTCACTAAACATTAAAGATCAAATCCTTAGCCCTAACATGATACTAACATGATAGAGGAAATAGGAAGCAACCTAAACATGATACTAGAAACATACAAAAGCATCCTAACATGATACTAGGAATTAATGTAATCTAAGGATGATTTCTATATCAAAAGAATAATTAAGCAATTAAATCACTTACTTTGATGCTTCGTATCTTTTTCTATCAAAAGAATACACACGTTAGTAAATTCAAGGAAAATATTAAACCAAACAATTAAATTAAATAATTAAAATAGGGATTTTGGACTAAACCCTTAGAAATTATCAACCTTTCACGTCTAGGGCGAAGGCAACTTCGAGCTTGGCTAGGCGGTATTTTATTTGTAAATGGGAAGGCTTAGAAAGAGGGAGAAAGAATAAGCTTCTAGCTTGAGAGAAAGGAGAATAGAGGATTGTTGACGATTGAAAAACGGGGAAATACGACCCTATTTATAGAGAAAATAGCCCGAAAACGATAAGAAAAAGACTGAATCCTATCAGGATTAAAACTGCCTCTGTCGCAGAACGACAGAGTCCAGCGCGATGCGACAAACCTGTCGCTGTGTGACAGGCTTGTCGTTCAGCGCCAGTTTTGTCGCTCCGCGCTGATTCACACGTTTTCTAAAAACTTGTACGAAATCCTTAATCTAATTAAATTCGATTAACAACGTCCGTACTTATCTTTAAAAACCAGATTTAATCTCTTTAAAAACACTTGTTTTAATCCAAATAGAATTCTTATCTTCATAAAAGATATAATTATTTTTCCTAATCCTATTAAAACTCAAAACAACCTCCTATATTATTCTAGAAGATTAAAATCAATTTTAGGAATATTAATTAATGGGCCCTCCACTAGATAATTGGCCCATAAAACCATTTCAGGCCCAATTTAGTATTTTGGCCATAACTTCCTCATTATTCATCGGAATTGGGCTTATAATATATCGTTGAAAAGCTCTTTTCGAGACCAATCCAACTACATTATTATTGGACCCTGATCATGGACCAAACTAAATTGGACTGGACATTTTCATATATAGAGTTCATTTTCGAAAACAGAAAAAAGAGTTATTTTTATTAAAACAACTGCATCACAAGACTTTCCACACTTTCACTTCGTTCGATAATCAAGTGACGTGAAAGGTACTCATCATTGGGTTTGGTTTTTTGGGGAGACACAATTAGGTGTCTACAGAAGCCCCCACTTTGACTGAGTTTGGAGAAACGTAAGTTTCGAAAACAAAAGTCAAAGTAGCGATAGGGACGGAGAATGACTCAGAACGTTCTGCGATTCTAAATCATTCTTGTAACAGCGATACCTGTAAACTAACGTTAGTCAAACAAATAAAAGAGTTAAGAAATGCGTATCTTGCACCGTAGAGCACACGTCTCTGGGGTAACCGTTTTTGTTGCTGCATTTGTATTTTTGTTGTGACAATCCTCCGCAAGCTAGGGAACACCGTCTAACATTGCTCTGCTTGTAGAGATCTTCTACTTCTTTGTGACCATCTTCCGCAAACTAGGGAACATAGTCGAAGATAACTCTTCTTGTAGCCATCTTCTGATTTTATGACAACTTCAGTCGTCGAAGGTGGCTCTACTTGTAGTCATCTTCAGTTGTTTGTGACAACCCTCCACATGCTAAGGAACGTCGTCTAACACCATTCCGCTTGTAACGATCCTCAGTTTTGCGTGATAACTTTCTTAGGAAAGTTATCGAAGATCACTGCTTGTTGATCCTCAGTTTGCTGGTGCTTTGCTAGAATGCTTGATGCGCTGATGCTTTGGGGGTGATGACTATCCTCTCTTCTTTAGGGATAGTTTCCAACACAACTCTTGAATGATGTACTACAATCTGATTTAAGGAAAGTTGTCAATGCCACGTAACAATCCATCCTAGAAAATTTGCCACAATGAAGCGACAATCCGTATCTCGAAAATTTTGCCAAAGTCCAATTTTGGGAAAAGTTGCCAATGCCTCGTAACAATCTATCATAAGAACCTTGCTACAGTTGACAATCCACGTCTTGGTATATAATTCTTGAAAGAAATCCACCTTGGAAATTTGCCAATGTTATGCGACAATCCTTTTGGGAAAATATTGCCACAATTGACAATCCGCATCTTGGAACATTTGCAAGAAAGAGTTGATCGACAATCCCCTTCGGGAAAATTTGCCACTTACAAAAATGAATGACAATCCACGTTGGGGAACCTTTTCCGAAATCTTAAGATGAATAGAGACCTACGACAATCCTTTGGGAAATTTTGCCATAGGGAACTAGGTGTATGACAATCCAATCTCAGAAAAATTGCCGAGGTTTATATGACAATTCGAACTTGGAAAAATTTGCCAAACAAAGAAGGAGTACGACAATCCACGCTTGGAAACTTTGCCAGAGGTGATAATCCAATCTTGGAAAAATTGTCGTTAAAGAAGATGTGCGACAACCCTCTCTTGGAAATATTGTCAGTTTGAGATGACAATTCAATCTTGGAAAATTGTCGTATAGGTGATGTGCTTGCTTTTGAACTAATGCCTTGGTGCTTGTAATGAGCCAATGTTTAGGCGCTTAAGCTAAGTGAGAGATCATCATCAGTTCGATCACTGATTGCGATTGTAATCGAGCCGACTACTAATCATGTCAATTTGCTTATAGGGGCTAACTGGCGTACCAAGGAACCCAATCAATCAATATGACCGTCGATAGGCCGATCGACAATCAAATATGATTGCAATCAAGCTAACTCTAGTTGATTTGCTAAGTTATTTGCGTCCTTTTGCTTCAAATCTTTTGTAAAGATCACCTGTTCGTCTGGGACTTAGTGTATCTACATTTGGACTATAGGACTTTGCTCATGTTTTTAGGGTTGACCTAAGGTTTGTTGTACTTGACTCTTGTGATTGGTTGACTCAATGTGTTTGGACACGACATGACTCAATGTGCATGACTCATGTGTGTGTTGTATTGTGATTGTAAAAAAAAGCAAAAATTAAAATTTTCTGTTATTTTTTTGTGAAGGGTACTGACTTTCTCTCGAAAAAGAAAGACGCCAAAAAGAATCAAAGCGAGTGTTTTGAGTGTTTGCGGTGCATGTTGAATGTATGCGTCGACGTTGTATCTCATAGTGCAAGGATTAATTCATCCTAGGCTATCTCAATTGTTTACTCAATGATGAAAGTATTTGGGTAACTTATGCGCGGAGGCTAAGTACTTCATACTTTGTGATGCAATAATGTTTATGAGTGATTTTGATATGACAAGGCATGCTTCAACGTTGTGTTAAGATTTCATGACAAAGGGTTCCTAAGGGAAGGATTATTTGGTCATGTATCCGTGATGTGTGTGAAAGTGACACTAAAGTTAGGCCGCAAAGGCTAATGGTGTGGAAATATATTGAAAAGAGTCAAATAATGGTGACTTTTAGGCTGGGTAGGCTAATGATGTAAGAATCAAGCCCCCAAGTCTAGCTCTAAATGGATAGGGATGAACATTGGAGATCCCTTGATATGATCATGTATGAATGTGAATGTGAATGCATTTCTATTACGGCCGCACCCCAAGGTGAGGTTGCCTATATATCCGTTAGGAATCAGGCCGAACGTATGTAGCTCTAGCCGAACCTCGCACAAGTGTGTGTATACCTCAAGAAGGTCTTTTAAGGGTTGTAACGTGGTTAGGCTAAAGGTCGAAGAAGAAGGGGATAAAGGCTCAAAACCCTAGATAAGCCCCCAAGGTGTGCAACCTTGCTTTTGAATCTTTATATTTGTATGCTTGAGGTTTCCTCACTTTTTAACTCTCTTGTTTTTATTATTTTTGCTCTCTTCTTTCTTTTTTCTTTATCATTTTTTTATTTTGATAAGTGTGGGCAATCCCGATCATGCGGTCTATCACTCACTTGGCATTCATGTTTCTCAGGCACGGTACCGAGCACTGGATAAGAGATGCAATCTGAAACGTGTTCTTATCAAAGATATGTTCATATCAATGACATTGGAACACTAGCCCTTTTGCACACTTTTATTACTTTTTGAATTTTTGAGTTTTTTTCTGAATTTTTGTAAAAATAACTCAAGCTCTTGTATTTGTAAATTGCACAGGTTACACAACATCCTATCCCAAGGTTAGGTAGATGTGGGTTTAAAAAAGAAAGGTCTATCGTTAGACGAGGCTCAAAGTGGTTTATCAAGAAAGGATTTATATGTGAAGGGTAAAGATGATATGATATGGCTACAAGGGGTGCCTCAAATCATTAGTATACCTTGTGCTTAGTCTAGCGTGGATTTTTTTTTTTTGGAAATGCAATGTGATGATCATATGCAAAGAAATAAATGCTCATTTTTTTAAGGGAAAAAGGACAAAATCTAGGGAATAAATCTAAGGAAGACAAAGGGTGCCTATGCTAGACTAGTTGGGGGAAGGAAAAAATAAAAAGAAGAAGAGGTCACGAAATCTTGTCGTTAAAGCTCGCCTTGTGTCTTTTGCTTTATCATCAACCGGTCTTTTGCTAGCTAGAGGCAACGGGATCTTGTTTGCTTCTATGAGATTTTGAAATCTATAACATTCATCTATGGTATGACCATTTCCTTGATTGTACTTGCAATAAGAGTTGGGATTCCACCTCAAAGATCGCTTTTTCGGAGTTGGATCTTCAGTAGGGCCAATAGGTTTGATTAATCCTTGATCGTGGAGATGATCGAAAGCAGCATCATAGGCCATTCCAATGGGTGTGAACTCTCTTTTGGTTTTCTTTTTAGATCCTTGATTATCCATGGCTAAGACTTCATTGAGGTCAAAGGTACTAACATTGTTACTAGAGTGGGTGTTTTCGGAAGAAGAAGGATTGTCGTTCTTTTTTCCTTTCCAGCCACTGTTGTTACTATTGTTAGTAGCTTTTTGCTTTGAAAGGTCATCTTCAATGTGAATGCCTTTGTCATAGACAGCCTTAAAAGTATTCAAGTTATGTTGATATTTCAAGTGCTTTGATACTTTTCTTGGAGGTTCTTGATGAACATCCTTACAGACTCCTTTTCAGTAGGAACCTCTACCATATTAGCGGAAGTCTCCCTCCACTTGTTGAAGAAAAAGGTAAATCCTTCATTTTCTTTTTGCTTTAGCATCTCAAGTTTTCTATGGTCTGTGTCAAATTGGATGTTGCATTTGTATCTATCTATAAAAGAGTTTATTATGGCGTCCCAAGAAGAGGTCTCTTTCTTTTCAAGGGAAAAGAACCATTGTTGGCAAACGGTCTCTAGAGATAGTGAGAACAAAGTGTGGAAAACCTTCCTGTCAATCCCCTTAATGTTCATTATAGTTTCAAAAGCTCTTAGGTGAAAGTAAGGGTTGTCAGTTGGTTTGAACTTAGGGATGTCATTGGCATTGAACTTCTGCGGAAGAAGTTCCTTGTCCACCGAAACCCCTTGTGAGCTAATTCCTTGATACTTATAATCATTGGAGAGCTTGCTCAAGCTTTCTTCCATTCGCTCCATCTGTTGTTGTTTCGCAGGGTCATTGACTTGAAGAGTAATGACCTTCATCATATAGGTTAAACTAGCAAGGTTTTGCCTAAGTTCATTGACTTCTTCTTAGGATGTCACTCTCTTAGTTCTCCTTCTTTGTCGAATCGGTTTATCAAATAGTAAGACTTGGACGAAAGTGTTGTCTTTGATTAATCGCCCCTCTCTCCTTGACCAAGTGCTGTAGAAAGGGAAGTCATGGATGTTTATTATTAATTATTTGACTCAAACTCAATTCAACATGCAATATATGGGAAGAGATCATGGAAGAATGTGGGAGCATGATATGTGTGGGGAAAGCATGTAAGATGAAAGTGGTGTATGAATGTGGAAAGTGTAAAAGAAAGAAAGTGTGAGATATTTAATGTATGGAGAAGTGATGTGGAAGAATGTGGAAAACTATAGAAATTTCCGGAATAGGTTGGAACCCTAATTCAAATGACGGAAAGAGCGACTTATGCATGAACCTAACACATGGTCATGGTATGAAAAGAGTATGTACAAAGTGTGTGAATACTTGTGAGTGTAAGTGATCAAGACTCGTGGCATGATCATGTGACTAGACTATGTGACTAGACTCAAACAAAGACTAAGTTAAGACCTCACATATGTGCACTAAATTGGACATACTGTAGTATTTTAGTCATAACTTTTGATCTGTGACTCCGAATTGGACCAAACCAACGCCAAATGAAAGATAGAACTTGGGGCTACAGATCCATAGGGTGTACGACTCGTAAATCTTCCTAGAACGCCGGCTATGACCAAAACAAGTTGACGCTTGTGCAGTATACGGGAATAAAAATCCGGGTTGACTCAAAGGAACTATGACTCGATTATAGACATATTTATTGGTTCAAATTAATTAATAAATTAATTAAGAAAAGTCCTTTAATCATTGGTTAGTTTATTTAAGCATATTTATAATCACAAGTCAAACCAAACGGTTAGTTTAATCACATATAAATATGCAGAAGTAAATAATGCACAAGTAATCAAATAGTCACAATATGATGCAATGAGTTTGCAACCTAACCATGGCTTTAGTTCTCTAAACTTCAAGGATAAGGGTTAGTCAAAGAGGGTCCGTGGTTATGAGTCTGGATGCACCGCGCGCAAGCCTTACCTTTGGAAGGATTGGCGCGTGCGGATGGGACTCAGCAAGTTAAAATTGATTCCACGGTTTGGTGAATTCACAAACTCGAATGTACCCTTCGTTGCCATGAGCATTCGATTGGGTAGATGGAGTGTGAATTCCCAGAGGGTTATGGCCATATGTAGAACACATATGGGTTCAGAAAAGTGAGAAAAACTCAATCAAGAAGTAGAATCGAGCAAACAGTACTAAAACTGGTCAAAACAAGAAGGTAGATTTCTGGCTCGGTATTGGAAAAGCATAGCGCAAGAAAACAGAGTCTGTCGCGAGACGATGACTCTGTCGCCACGTGACATTGTTGTCGCACAACGACAGGCTCTGTTTTCTAAGCGCCAGTTTCTACATGCCTCAGCAGCTTTCTGTTCTTTGAATTTTCCAGTTTTTTGCAGCGTTATTTCAGTCCTAGTTGTGAAAGATATTTCTCAAATTTCCTACGTGTAAAAATCCTATGGTTTTGACGCATTACGGATGGCCTATCCAATGCGAACTTTTTTTATGCTTATGCCAATAATGTCAATCAAAATTACGCACATGAATACTTAGAACGTTTTGAGTCTCATCCACTCATTCTAAATTATTGCCAAAATAAATTTTAGGAATTAAAATAGAAATCCTCCCCACTGGAGTCGCCAAAAACTGTAGGGAATATTTCAAGCATCCCACACTTGAGCCCCACTTTGATCATACACTTAAGTACGGTGGCATCCAAAGGGAAGGAAGCTAGAGTAAAAGAGTCGCCAACAAGTTTTAGGAACTTGTAAATTGTTCACAGGGTGAAGGTTACACCCCTTCACAATCCATGAGATCGCTAACTCCATAGTGGTCTGGAACCATGACTGGATATTCGGGGATGAAGGTACAAATCCAACCTAAAAGAGATTGAACCTGCCTTAAAAATAGGCCTCTAATGTATTCTTCTCATACTCATGTGCGCTTTCTAACTAACATACAATCAATATATTAATCCTAAGCATGTTTAATCTATGTTGGTTGAATATTAATGCACAAACAAAACTACTATTGGCGATCACTTGAATTATAATCATATTAGCCTAAACAAGATTATTAATTATCTTATTAAGCGTGATTACAAGTACAAATTCCCTTTAATCCTGCAAGAGAGGGCGTGATCAAGCAATAACAACAATATATCAAGCAACAATAATAACAATCATCATAATCATAATATTCTCATCAAAGCATAATAATATTAGCAAGATCTTAAGAATGATACTAACAAGATTAATAACAAATCCTAGCATGTCACTAAACATTAAAGATCAAATCTTTATCCCTAACATGATACTAACATGATAGAAGAAGTAGGAAGCAACCTTAACAAGATTAATAACAAATCCTAGTATGTCACTAAATATTAGCAAGATCCCAATGAGTATTTATTTGCATCAAACAATTGATAATCTCTTCTACCAATAGCATTAGCCCAAAAAACACGTGTCAAGTGCCTGCTTTCATCAACACAGTAATCAAAATAATAACCCCCTTTACTGCTTTTCACTTTTTGTTCAAGGTTTGGAAGAAACATTGCACCATCAGCATTAGAGATATAAACTTTCAAGTCCCTAGAAAAAATTTTGAAGTCATTTTTACTACCCCTGACACTTTTAAACCCACCAAAAAGTTCTTTCATGATCCTATAAGACATAACAACCCCTATATTCAACTTTGAGTTGTCAACAATAAACTTCTTATGAGAAAAATTTAAACTAACTTCATATTTAGTAACCTGCCTAGTAATAGGTGCAGAAAAAGGGTGGGAATGAGACTCATAAAAAGAGTAAACCATATAATGCCCACCATTACAAAACCTAAATTTAATCTTAGTAGGACATCCAACTCTCTTCACAGTCTTTTCCTTAAACATGCACTTTCAACTTGTTTACCAGCTTTCTTGTTATTTGTCACATACCCTACTCATTAGCATATTTGTAATAAAAGGCAATACCATATTCAAGACTATCAAATTTCATTCCAACAATCGGTTTGTTTTCCAAAGAACAACTTGGGATATACACTAGTAGAAAAATAGTAAATAGCACCAGTTTAAAACCCCCATATAGCACCGGTTGTGAACCGGTCTGCATTAGAGGGATGCCAATGTAAGAAAAAAATGGCACCGGTTCAAAACCGGTGGCATTTTCTGTAATTGGCACCGGTTAATCGGTGGCAATAATTATTTTTGCCTTCGGTTAACCGGTGCCAATTATCCTTCCCGCTTTTTTTTAGCATTAAATGAAATCGGCACCGGTTAACCGGTGCCAATAATGCCCTAAAAAAACCCAAAAAAAAAAAAACAAAATATTTGCATTTTTCTCACTTAAAATGTAGCAGACACACATATATATATACATAATATACATAAAACACATATATTCATCAATAACTAGTAATTATACACTTTTTAAGAATGAAAAAACTACAGTACCAATAATTTCTTTTAGGGTACTTCTAGTAACATGATAGGAGGAGGTAGTAGCAACAGCATTAAAGATAGAATCACACAGTAGCAGCAACATGGAAGCAGGAGCAGCAGCAACAGTAACATGGAAGTAGGAGCAGCACATAAGAAGTTTCTTGCATCATATATAACTGAAGAACAGATGCAAACACTCTCAACTTGAAACTTAATACTGTCAATCGTAGTAAATCCCCTCAGAGATCCTGCATTGGCACTTGCAGTTTGCTCCCTTTTAGAAGAACATATACATCACATCCTTGCACAAGCTTAAAGCATAAAAATTAAGTCAGTTATCATTTATCAGTTATTAATACACTTAAAAGAAAATTTTAACCTTATAAGAATGCCAATTAATTTTTTCTACATATTCATGTCCATTACACAACCTCATAACCATTCAAACATAAGGTTCACAACTTCACATATAAAACCCCAATAGGACTTAATAAAATCTAGAAAATTTACAAATCTAAATCATACGGCATTGATAGTTATCCCGCATTCATAAGAGAGATAAATCATATTATAGTCACTTGAAACTAACAATATTTTCATACTATAATATTCAAACTCCTTGTTTTTACTCATCATCATTTGTCCTAAAACATGCCTTGTATATTTATCTTAGCAAAACATAATGGTTACTAGCAAGGAAATGAATAATCATGCATTACCAACCATCTACAATCATTGTAGCTTCTACTATTTTAAAACAATCTCAAACAAAAACACAAAACAAAAGTAGATACTAGTATAGTCGCACAAAACAAGATCACATTCGATATTAGTATACTCACAAAACCATTCCAAACAATCCCAAGCTGAAGGAGAACAAAAAAAAATCCCAAAGCATGCATTAACAGTACATCACAAATTAATAGTGGAGGGGAAGGGAAGAAGGGTGCCCCTAAAAAGATTGAAACTTTAAGATCGTTGCAGATTAATTATGGAGTTATTAACCACAATGTAAGATCGAAGCAATGTGGGGTCTTGTGGGCAGATAATTCCAACATAAATTGGTATGCAATCTCTACTATATAGGTGATCAATTTTAAATTTATCATTTTTTTCTTCATTTCCTTAGCCATAAAAATATTACACACATTAGTGATGATCCTACTTATTTAGATGAATATCTTTATAATTACTCTACATTACCAAAAGCCTGACACAGGTGTTCTGCATAACATTTTTTTGTGTTTATTTTTTACATTTTTCCTAGTTTTAATCATGTCAAATAGCTATGAAGCTCCATCTACTCTATGCGTTATTTTTCAACGACAATAGGCAATTTGGCATCCATAGTGTGACCGTGCGAGTTGTGTGAATTAGAGTCCCTTAAATTAATTTATTTTCAAAAACCCAGAAAATTTAGTAAAAAAAACCCAAATTATATCTATGTAAGCTGTTATCAAAACCAAAACAATCCAATGTAAGCTTGTTGCAAATTCTAACAACCTTACCACGTTGTATCCAACATCCAATATCTCCTTCGATTTCGAAGATCTCTTCAGGTGGCTGGCATATTACTTCAGCCAGCATTAAATGTTTATACCAGAAACAAGAATCAAAGCATGTATTTTTCAAAACTCGTGCTACTCTCTAGTCATAGAAAATTTGGTTTCTATGGATCATAATGAAGTGTTTCTAGGCATCTAGCATCATTCTCTAATAATTTGGATAAAAACGGGGCTAACAATTAAATGGCAGGTTATTAAACATACTGCATATTCTCTATTACTTGGAACACGTCATAATAAACAATCACAAAAAGCATAAAATAGCTGAGGCAAACACTTCACCACTGTTAACACAAACATAAGTAATGGAGCTTGGATAACATAATCTATGTGTTTGTTCAAGATGCATCAGATGTGGTCACATTTAACAAGTTAACATTCGATAGCCAAAACTAATTCCTAAAACTATAGTGAGATGGATGCATGACATGCAAGCCTGTATAATGAAAATGGTCTTCTCTTGAATCAGTCAGATGAATGCAGTATCTATCAAAACAGAAAAAAAGAAAATATTCGGTCATAATTGGAGGAGTTATGTCTTCGATAAGTGCAATTACTAGATATATCAAGGATCACTATTATGGAGATAATAAGTTCGTTCTTTTGGGTCGTCATTATCTGTTGCTAGACTATGATCAATGATATTTGGGCTAGTCAAATAGTCCAAAGCCCGCTAGAATGGATCCTATGAGGTCACACACAAGGGTATTGGGTTAAGCAAGTTAGAGGCCCATTTATGGGCCTCATGAGTAAGTAACTAATCATGAATTGGATTGGGCTAGCATAGTTAGATTAGAGTTAGGTTTTGGGCTTTGTCATGGACTCTTATTTAGAGATGAGATCTATAAATAAGATCCATGCCTAGGGTTGTAACACAGAACAATTAATAGTTGATTGTGAATCAAGGCAACCAAATCCCAAAACCCTCTCACTCTCTCTCTAACCCACGGTTCTCTCTCTCCTCCCCTTGGACTCACAGTCGGCCGCCCCTAGTGGCGCATGTGGTGGTTCGTGGTTGGTTCGTTGCTCGTTCTTCTCCTTAGAAGGTTAATTGAAGGGTTCAATTGCAACTAACTAACATTAAGTAGAGGAATCACGTTTGAGGTTCTTTGTCTCACTTGTTCTTGTTTGATCACACGTGGAATCACGCTACAAAAGTATTAATTCTAATTCTTTATGTGTTATGCATGATCTTAGGATTAGGTGCTATATGAATATGATTCATGTTTTCCGCATTCGTACCTATAAACTCCTACAATGGTATCAGTTAGCCTATGCATGTACATATATTGAATATTAATTCTTTGATAGTCCACAATTTGAATTCAATTAGGAGGGAGAATAATTTAATTATGGGTCAATTATTATTTTAAATGTGATTTAACAATATAGAATCATTAAAAGTTGTTTAATTTTCTCCAAATTAGCCATCAAAGATCCCAATTTTTCCCCTAAATCACTCGAAAATTCGAACCCCCCCACCCTAATTTTCGAAATTTTCGAAATACTAAACCCTAATTTGTGAAATTTGTGTTTTGGTTTTGATTTAATTTGATAATTATGTGATTAATGAATTTAATCTATTTGATTTCATGTTAAATTATGAATTTTCATGATCAAATTATTTAATTTAAGAGTTAAATTAAATTAGGGATTAATTTCAGAAAGAACCCTAATTTCAAGATTGAATATGATTTAATTTTGAAATTAATTGGACCACATTAAGATTAGTTTAATTTTAACAAAATTGTTTTGTTTTATTTAAATGAAAATAAAAAAGGGGGTTTTAAAGCAGCGGCAACCGCGGCTGGGTGGCGCAGCCACGGCCGCTGCCGCTGCAGGTGGTCCGGAGGGAGGGCGGGGTAGCAGGCGGGTCAGGGAGGGGCAGCAACAGC
This sequence comes from Chenopodium album, assembly GCF_948465745.1. Lineage (NCBI taxonomy): Eukaryota > Viridiplantae > Streptophyta > Magnoliopsida > Caryophyllales > Amaranthaceae > Chenopodium > Chenopodium album. Next base: position 37,724,353 of record NC_137851.1, on the reverse strand, counting down.
AGCACCGTGCAAGGGTTGCACGGCACTGCTGCTGATGTTGTGCACCGCTACAAGCAGCGTACACCTCACGGTGTACGGCCACCGTGGCCTGCTTCGGCTGGCCACACCACGGTGGTTGGTGCACGGTTCTAAAAAAAATTATTTTATTTAAAAAAAAAACATATTTCAAAATTAAAAAAAAAGGATAAGTTTTGATTTTGAAAAGATAATTAACAAAGTTAAAGTGGTTAATTTTGTTAAGTTTGGATAATTATGGAGCAAAAGATTCTATTTGGATAATAATTGATTTAATGAGATTATCCCATAATGAATTTTGGGCAATAATTGATTTAAAATTATGTGATTGGCTAGGCAATTAGGATAGATTCTCCTAAATAAGTTAGGATAATTATGGAAAATAAATATGATTCATCTTCCATAATTAAAATATGATTTGATTCTATCTCTTACCTAAAATAAAATATATGATATTTTATGGTTGGTTAGAAATAATATATGATATTATCAAATTGCAGTAATTTATTAAAATATGAGATATTTAGAGCCATGTTTCCTTAATTATGAACATTTGATGTTGTAGTTTAGGAAAGCATGATGAGTGATTTATTATGTGGCACTTCATAATATATGATATTATTTATTGCTATATATAGACTAGTATGGCCCACAGTTTCTAAATACGATCTGCGCATCGTTTCGTATTTTTGTAATCTAAATACGGTCTGCGTACCGTTAAGTATTTTTGTAATTTATTTTATTTTATTTAAGTAGTAGATAGAATAAAATAATATTATAGGTTGCAGTTGATCCAAGAAGCCTATGGAGTGGAGGCCCAAAGGAATAAGATGGATGAGATCCATGAAGATTCAAGTGGAAGCATTTTCTGCTTTATTAGTTTTCTTAGGATTAAGGGGCCATACTATGTCACGTTTTATTTATGCATTAGTAGATTATGCATGTTAGATTTATTTTATGTTGATTGATGATGCGCTAGAGTTCACTAAATAATCACAACATAATAATCTAGGTCCCAGTAATATTTAGGTTGCTTTTCCAATTGAATACCCAACAATCCTTAGATCATGAGTGATGGGTCGGCCTCAGCAGAGTGTCACTTGTTATCATAGGTAATTGTGGGGTAGATCACGTTCTACACATTTAATTGGTCATACTCAACAAGGTTACCTAAAGAGTTTGGAACCTTGAAGCTAAGGGTAATAATTAAACATGTGATGATTAATTATTCAACCAAGAATTACAAAGAGTTGTAATCAGTAAAGAGTTTACTCACCTTGAAAATGTAACGCTTGATGGTAGGGCCTCAGTCCGGTCAACTATTACACAAATAAAGGATCTTGGAATCATTTAATTCAATAGGGATCAATTTAATATTGAATAAATGCTTTAAAGTTACCAATTTAAATCGTTTATGGTACTTTAAATTTATTAAACATAATTGTTGAACTTTGCCTCGTTTTGTTTGTAGATAAATAACCTTTACGACAACACTATTTTGCCAAACAAATTGAATTTAAGGTTGAATCTTAGAAACTTCAGGGAATGGGAAAACGAGCTGAGAAATGTTCTCAAAAGTCAAAAGCTTGAAGCTCGTTTATATACACCCATTGAGAGCAGATATACTGTTGGTTTTACTCCTGAAAGGCATGCGAAAGATGTTTCAGATGTAGAGAAAATCAGGAAACTCATTTTAGAATCTATTCCAACTTGTTGGAAAGGAAAGTTCAGGCACTATGAGTTGACCAATCTTCATGAATGTCTTCGTGCCATCTGTCGAGGTGGCATTGGAAGGCTAGGAAGTGGAGGCTTCAACGACTATAATGTAAGAGATGTCGTTAATTCGATACCTCATATTTACTACTCCTGGACTGACAGTGTAAGGTTTGAGACTTACAATATCCATTGTAAGATTATGGCTAAGAAACTCATGCCTGGTCAGTCAGTTAGGACCCATGTCAATGAACTGATTGGATTATTCAATCAGATGGATGTCCTAGGGAGGTCGTTCTATGATGACTCTGCACATGATACTATTCTGTTTTCACTCCATGATGGATTTGATCTAGTCAAGCTTATTCATGATGATGAAGGCTCGATAGTGACACTAGTCAACCTTTTGATCAACCACTCAGAGGAGTACTTGAAGAAGGAAGGAAGCCAGTGCTTCTATTGCGGTAGGTGGTCTTGCCACATACTTGGGTGTCTCCATTACACACCAATGAGAACGGAAGGTAAGAGTTACCTAACATTTTTGTTGTAGAAATTAATCTTACTTCTCCCTCAACTTGGGTATTCGATACCGGTTGTGGTGCTCACATTGTTAATAACATGCAGGGCTTAGAAGGGAGTAGGAAGTTAGCAAGAGGGGAAGTCACACTCCGAGTAGGAAATGGAGCAACAGTTGCTGCACTTGCTATTGGAGATTATCATTTGAGACTTCCGTCTGGTCTAGTTTTGGTTCTTAATAAATGTTATTATGTTCCAACAATTACCAAAAACATTATTTCAGTTCCAATTTTAGATACTAAAGGTTTTTCTTTTGAAATAAGAGACAAGTGTTGTTTTATTTCCAAAGAAAATATGTTATATGCTAAAGCGAAATTATTTAATGGCTTGTATGTCTTAGATTATACAACTCATATCTACAACATAGATCATAAAAAGCAAAGAACAGATGGATCAAACCTAACTTACCTATGGCATTGTAGGCTTGGACATATTAACCAAAAGCGCATCTAGAAATTACATAAGGATGGACTACTTTCAACATTTGATTATGAATCATTTGAAAATTGTGAGTCATGCTTGCTTGGTAAAATGACTAAGCCACCCTTTACGGGTGTAGGTGAAAGAGCAAGTGACCTTTTGGGACTCATAGATACGGATGTGTGTGGACCAATGAGTTCAAAAGCTAGGGGTGGATTTAGTTACTTCATTACTTTTACTGATAATTTAAGTAGATTTGGTTATATTTACTTAATGAAGCAGAAGACGGAAGCTTTTGAAAAGTTCAAAGAATTCCAGAATGAAGTACAAAACAAACTTGGGAGAACAATTAAGGCATTACAATCTGATCGTGGTGGTGAATATTTAACCCAAGAATTTGATGAGCATCTGATTAATTGTGGAATACTTTCACAGTTAACCCCTACAGGAACGCCACAGTTTAATGGGGTGTCAGAAAGGAAGAATAGGACCTTACTGGATATGGTTTGGTCCATGATGAGCTTTACTGATCTTCACATATCATTATGGGGATATGCATTAGAAGCAGCTGTTAGAGTACTGAACAGAAGCCCGTCCAAAGCAGTTGAAAAGACACCATATGAGATATGGAATGGAAGAGTTCCAAGTTTGTTTTTTCTCAAGATTTGGGGATGTGAATCCTATGTAAAACGTTTACAAGGCGACAAACTACACCCTAAATTAGACAAGTGTTTCTTTGTGGGTTACCCCAAAGAGACAAAAGGGTATTACTTCTACAATCGCGAAGATAACAAAGTGTTTTTTGCTCGCGATGGTGTCTTTCTAGAAAAGGAATTCCTCTGTAGAAAGCCAAGTGGGATTAAAGTAGTTCTCGAAGAAATTCGAGACGAGCAACAAATGGATGTGGATAACACCACATTAGAGGCGAGGGCGCATAATAATGCGTCGGAGCAAGCTAATTCGACTAGCGAGACTGCTATCGTCCCACTTGAATCTAATTCTTGCGAAAATCTTCAAAGAGTTGAAGAGAACATTTCTATCGTTGCTCCTACCCCACGTAGGTCTGCTAGAATAAAAAACAAACAGTTTGTTGAAGTTCTGTTAACTAAGGATTCTGAAATCTTCTTATTGGAGAATGAGGAACCTACAACCTTCAAGCAAGCTTTGGCGAGCCCTAACTCAAATGAATGGCTTGAGGCCATGAAATCCGAAATGGAATCGATGTCTGAAAATGTTGTGTGGACCCGGGTGGACTTGCCTAATGGGGTAAAACCTATTGGTTGCAAGTGGGTTTACAAGATTAAAACAGACAAGGATGGAAATGCCTACATCTATAAAGCAAGACTTGTTGCAAAAGGGTACAGACAAATTCATGGTATTGACTATGATGAAACCTTTTCCCTAGTAGCATTACTTAAGTCCATTCAGATTCTTTTAGCAATTGCTGCATTTTTCGATTACGAAATTTGGCAGATGGATGTCAAAACTGCCTTCTTGAATGGGTTCTTGATGGAGGAAGTGTATATGACACAACCTGAGGGTTTTGAAGATCCAGAAAATCTTGGAAAGGTATGCAAACTTCAAAAATCCATTTATGGATTGAAGCAAGCATCAAGGAGTTGGAACCTTCGTTTTGATGAAGCAATCAAAAAGTTTGGTTTTCTTAAAAGCGAAGAGGAACCTTGTGTATACAAGAAGTCCAGTGGGAGCACCATAGTTTTCTTAGTCTTGTATGTAGATGACATACTGCTCATGGGAAACGACATACCAATGCTTGAGTCAGTCAAGGAGTGGTTGAAGAGATGTTTCTCCATGAAAGACTTGGGAGACGCTGAGTACATCTTGGGAATCAAGATCCATCGGGACAGGTCTTGAAGGATGATTGGACTGAGTCAAGAGACTTATATTGATAAGATTCTTGATAGGTTCGAGATGACAAACTCTAAGAGAGGATTTATCCCCATGTCTCATGGCATTACGCTCAGTAAATCTCAATGTCCGGTTATGCCAGATGAGATGAGACGTATGGCTATTATACCTTATGCTTCGGCAGTAGGGCCGATAATGTATGCCATGATTTGTACAAGGCCGGATGTTTCATATGCTTTAAGCATGTGTGGCAGATTTCAGGAAAATCCAGGTGAAGCACACTGGACAGCTGCCAAGAACATCCTTAAGTACTTCAGAAGGACTAAAGGAATGTTTCTAGTATATGGCGGCGAAGATGAGTTGGTTTCAAAGGTTATACGGATGCGAGTTTCCAAACAGACAGAGATGATTTTAAATCCCAGTCTAGATACATCTTCTGTCTGAATGGAGGAGCAGTGAGCTGGAAGAGTTCGAAGCAAAGCACTGTCGCAGACTCTACAACAGAATCAGAGTATTTAGCTGATGTTGAAGCATCTAAGGAAGCAGTTTGGATTAAGAAATTCCTTATTGAGATGGACATTGTACCAAGTGCTCAAAAAGGGATTGAGTTGTATTGTGACAACAATGGCACCATTGCTCAATCAAAGGAGCCTAGGTCACACTTCAAATCCAAACATGTTGAGAGGAAGTATCATCTCATTCGAGAAATCGTTGGCAGAGGAGATGTCAAGATGTGCAAAGTTCATACGGATGAGAATATCGCTGATCCACTTACTAAACCTCTTCCATTGCCTAAGCATGAGAAACATGCTAATGCAACTGGATTGAGGCTAATGATGTAATTTAAGTTGTATTTGTTTTTGAGAAAAACTTATTACATATGTAATACGTTCATTGGCAGAATTATGTTTAATTAGAAATTCATCATTTCTCTTATTTAATTATGGTTTTATGATATTAAATAAAATGTCCAAAATAATTATGGATTGATGGGCTCATCAGGTTGATGACCTGGTGAATGAAACCCCACAGGTGAACAAAATCCATACATTATTCAAGTTCCTAGTTCAAAATCATTAAATTGGACATAAATGATTTCAATAAATGGACTAGCATGTAAGATTGATTGGATAGCGCAGTTTCATGGGTTATAGGAGCGTAGTGAAGCTCGGTCAATCACATGAATATGCATGAATGATGCATGATCGAACTATAGACCTACTTTGAAGCTCAAGTATAGAGCTTCCGGATATATTAGTGGATTCCTTTGACATGAGTGGAACATTGATTCCATTCAATGATTGATATAACTGTGTACACTCAAACGTCTTCCCATAACTGGAGATTATAAAGGGTGTTTCCTGGTTACTTCATGATTTGAGTGGGAGCCTTGGTTGCCACAAGATTGGATTGAGTCTACCTATTTAATTAGGAATGTGTCTTGGCCCCTTGAAGAGGGAGAATTCAGAAAATGCATGGTCGTGCTCAAATGGATTACATAGTAATCATTTGTTTTGTAATTTTAACTCAGTTTTCAAGAAAAGATTTGTAGGTTAATATGATCACAACATGAGATGCAATCATATTATCAAATAGACACACATTAACTTAAGGAATTTGAATATTGCGTACTTGTCTTAGACAAGTGGGAGATTGAAGGAGTTATGTCTTCGATAAGTGCAATTACTAGATATATCAAGGATCACTTTTATGGAGATAATAAGTTCGTTCTTTTGGGTCGTCATTATCTGTTGCTAGACTATGATCAATGATCAATGATCTTTGGGCTAGTCAAATAGTCCAAAGCCTGCTAGAATGGATCCTATGAGGTCACACACAAGGGTATTGGGTTAAGCAAGTTAGAGGCCCATTTATGGGCCTCATGAGTGAGTAACTAATCATGAATTGGATTGAGCTAGCATAGTTAGATTAGAGTTAGGTTTTGGGCTTTTTCATGGACTCTTATTTAGAGATGAGATCTATAAATAAGATCCATGCCTAGGGTTGTAACATAGAATAATTAAAAGTTGATTGTGAATCAAGGCAACCAAATCCTAAAACCCTCACTCTCTCTCTCTAACCCACGGCTCTCTCTCTCCTCCCCTTGGACTCACGGTCGGCCACCCCTAGTGGCGCGTGTGGTGGTTCGTGGTTGGTTCGTTGCTCGTTCTTCTCCTTCGTTCTTCTCCTTAGAAGGTCAATTGAAGGGTTCAATTGCAACTAACTAGAATTAGTGGAGGTCTTAATCCGTGCCCGTGGACCAAGTAGAGGAATCACGTTTGAGGTTCTTTATCTCTCTTATTCTTGTTCGATCACACGTGGAATCACGATACAAAGGTATTAATTCTAATTCTTTATGTGCTATGCATGATCTTGGGATTAGGTGCTATATGAATATGATTCATGTTTTCCGCATTCGTACTTATAAACTCCTACAATAATCACTATATTTTGATTTATTCATGCAAAAGTGTATATTCAGATATTCAATCCATGGAAATTGAACAGGCCAAAATTAATCTGGTAGAAAGTACCTGACAAGAAATAGCTTCAAGATTTCAATTTTAAAATAGAGAAAGTTATAGTTCATCAGTGCACCTCATCTAACTCATTTATGGAAAAAGGGAACATAATCAAGAACATGGAACCTAGAAAAGCAAGGACAGTAGCTTAGTAACAGAAAAATATTCAAAGCACAGACCACAGTAAGATTAAGAAAACAGAACATAGAGCTAATAGATATATCAAGGAGCGAAAAAAGAGTTCGGAATGCATAAAGCTATATAAGCGAATTGCTAGTTGGGTTCTTTTTATACCAACTTGTCCAAATACGCCCACCCAAACAGATATACATAAAAAGAGCAAAGGTTGCAACATAATTAAGAGCAATGTATGAACCAAAGTAAAATTAAAATCAAGGGCAAAAAATAAGTTTTCTGTTATACAATAGAAGTAAATTAGATACAGTTAATTCATATTAATTGTACATGTTTTAAAAGAAGCAAAATGCTAATCTAACAAGAAAGCAACATAACCCCGTTATATTAATATTTTAAACATCACACAACCCTACTCTAATCACCATAAATCAAGATGCTTCCAATTTAAAATGCCCCAAATAAAATACTCTGGAAAACAAAACTCAATTGACAAATTAAGAAAAAAAAAATCATAAACAAAATTGGACCAAGATCAAGTACTAACCCCAGAAAATCATTTTTCTCCTTGATTTCAAGCAACAGTTGAAGAAACCTCAGATTTTTTTATGAATATCGACATCATTAGAAGGAAGAAGGTTACCACCTTTGATGATCCAACCCAGAGCAAAGAAGGACCTGCTTGCAAGAATATCAATACCCTAAGCATGAGAATACCATATGTTGACATGTTATATACCTTATAGCAAACCTCCATTGATTTCTCAAAGTTGCAGCATCTGGATTAATGATTAGAATGGGTTAAATTGACTAAACTAACAAATAAATTAAAGATAAACCCTATATAATGAAATTGATAATCGACGATTTACCTCAAATTCGCTTCAATAATGGAGGAAACCAAATTTGGCATTTTTTTCATTCTCCATTAACCTAACATTGAAGCAACCATTTCAGCCCCAAAATAATCTTTTATTCAAAAACCCAAACTTAAGTTCCATAATTATAATCTTAACCGTTACTCGTAGTTCATCGTTAACAAAAAACATAAGAAATTCTTATCTCAGCTCTAATGGAGGACAAAAAACTCTGCTTCAATGGAAATTAGGTAATTGCAAAAACACGAAACTGACGGATACAAGCTGTTATCGCTACCCTCAACCATCACTCGCCGGACCACCTACGAAACTGACGAACAATTTAGGGTTTGCCTGAATTGTCGCCAATACATGCATGTAAATGATGTCGAACATCTCGCTCAATTAACATGTTGTAGGATTCAATTTTGTATTTAAAGGAGAAAATATACACTTAAATTAATAAAAATCATAAACCCTAGCTTTCAAATCAAAGATTTAGCACTGGTAAATAAATAGACCATCAATTACGATGGTTGCGACACCATTCACCACTGCCGTCACCCTTAATTCCCCACTGCTGCGAAGAGAGAGAGTAAAAGAAAAAAAATCTAGGAATAAGGAGAAAGAAGAATGAAAGAGAGAGTGAGGTGGCGGTGGATGGGGCAGTGGTGGAGCAGAGAATTAGATAGGGATCTGTGAGAAAGAAAGAGAAAGAGGAGGCAGGTGACTGAAGAGACAAGAGAGAGGAAGGGATTTGAGGAGAGAGAGATAACACAAGTCACGCAAGAGTATAAAGAGCGATTTTTTTATGAAATCCCACCGGTTCAAACCGGTGGCATTTCACTAATTTGGCACCGGTTTGGTTTGAACCGGTGCCATTTCTATTATACTAAACCCCGCCTAATTTTTTTCCCATCGGTTTTTAAGAACCGGTGCCAATAACTCGGTGCCAAAATGTGTTTTTCTACTAGTACTCTTTATCACCTCTAGAATTATAACATATCCTAGGAAGCACAGGCTGAGTGGGTATTTTGAAAATTCTTACATTCATATCTTCATTAGTGACAGCAGCAGAACAATGCTCTACACTTTCAGGCATCTTCCTGAAAAGTAAATGAATCAAAGAAAAAAGTAAATAAACAATAACTTAAAGTAAACCATTTAAAAAAAGTATACTAATAAAAAACTATTAGAGGTATACTAAAAAGTAAATGAGTCAAAGCAAAAAGTAAATAAAAAAAAACTCAAAAAGTTAAACAAACTAAAAAAATGAAGTTATAAGGATTAAGCAAAATTAATAGTGAAAAGTAAATAACTCAATGCAAAAAGTAAATTTAAAACCACAATAAGTTCTACTACTTGATTAAGACTAGCCAGCCATATAGCAACTCTATACATAACCACTACCATGAATTAGGTAGGTAAGTGTAAAAGCCCTAAATAGAAAATAAAATTAAAAAAAAACCCCTAAATCGTAAAAATAAAGCCCTAAATCAAACACTAAATCCTAGAGAATAAATCAGAGAACAATTAATAAGTAAAAATACATTAATTGATAAAAATTACAATAAAAAACCCTAAATCGCAAAAATCGTAATGAAATAAACAATGAAATCAAAATAAACAACGAAAATAAAAATAAAATCAGAAACACAAGAAAAATTACCTCAATGAATGAAAAAAATCGAAGAATACGAAGTAATTGAAGATCAAAATCGAGGAATTTAACAAATCAATGAGCGCAAGCGAAGAGTGCAGATCGCGAAAAATCGCCTTTGAGAGAATTCGAAGGTAGAGAGAGAAAATGAAGCGGCACCTGGAAAAACAATGGAGGTCACTCAACAACCAAAATTACGGAAATACCCTTAATGAAATTGAAAAAGGCGGGTGAAGCATGAGCCGTTGGATTGAGAGCGATCAATGGTCACGATGAGTTCCTATTATAGGACTTAGTTCTCACATGATCTTGATTATACACACACACACACACATATACACACACACACACACACACACACACATATATACACACACACACACACACACACACATACTTTATTATACCAAATGTAACAAAGAATGTTCAATTAACCAGACACATATGTATATTTGGTTCACTTTCATGTTCATGAAACAATTACATGTAATAGTATAGCTATATAGAAATGCGTTATAATTGTAATTAAATTTTTAATTTATTTTACATTGAAAATTATTTTTTGATAACGATTTATTTAAATAAATAGAATATGTGTTATTATTGTAATTAAATTTAATTTATTTTTATTGGAAATTACTTTTTAACAAGATTTTATTTAAATAAATAGATTTCTAAGACGTATGTATTTGCATACATCTTACTATAAAATTTAGACATAGCTCTGAAATGAACATTTGATGATACAAAAATGAACATATGTTGAAACACGAATAAACAAAAATGAACATTGGTTTATGCAAGACTTCTTATAATAAAAATGATTTGAACGCAGTAATCCTTATAAATAAATTTACTCTCATTATTATTTAGTGAAAATTCTTAAAATTTAATTCAAATAATATAATAACTTGCCTAGGACTTTAGATACTCTAAGCAAAATTTCATTAATCATATTCACAAGCATCTAATAACCAAGATCTATGCACAACACATAAAGAGCACACAATTGTACCTTTGAAGAGTGATTCCACGTGCGATCGAGCAAGAACAATAGGAGAACTAGAACCCCAAATGTGATTCATCTACTTGCTCCACAGGCACAAATTCAAACTCCACTAATGCCAGTTAGTCATGATTGAACCCTTTCAATCAACCTTTTATGGAAAGGAGACGAACAAACTAACCATGAACAACCACCACCACCACCGTGCGCCACAAGGGGGCCGGCAACCATATGGATGGGAGAGAGGGGAGGGGAGTGCGTGAGAGAGAGAGATTAGGGTTAGGGAGTTTAGTTGCTTAGATTCACAATTCACTGTATGGGTAAATTATGACTTGTCATCAAAACCTAGGTAAGGACTCTATTTATATATCCCACACATAGCTAGAGTCCATGTGAAGCCAAACTCCTAATCCAATCCAATCTACTCTAGCCTTCCTACTCACATGGATTGACATTACCTCATGACGCCATTAATGGGCCTCATACTTGTTCTATCCAATACCCTTGTGTATGACCTCATAGGTGTAAGGAGGGTGTGCCCATCGTAAGGGATCCTTGTCCTCTATGCCCCCATGGCCCTTTAAAAGCCTAGAACTTTACACTTTTGAAGGTGTATTAGGATTTGAATTCCTAACTGTTTGGGAGACCTTTGAATTAGAGTTGATCCTATTTATGCTTTTTTGTAAGAAATTAGTAAGGAATCGCCAATGAGTTTTAGGAAAACTCATAAACTTTGTTCATGCCTTTCTCCCAAATAGGGTTCAAGGGATATTTAGCATGAATCATAAGTTTACCCAATGCCCAAATTAGTATACGTGTACCAGAAATGAGTTCGGGAGCGAGGGTACTAAAATAACGTTACTTTTAGGGAGGAATCGCTATTCTAGCCCTAGTGCAGCCTCTACTAGCTCTTCCTTTTTCACAATTTCATCACTAAACAATATATGCAACGTGGCTCCTAAAAACTAAGTTAGTTGATTTTATTTACAAGCATTAAACACGTAGGAATTACATTGCAAAATTCGTTATTCTGTTGTTATTCAAATTCGTGAAAAGAACAAGAAATAAACAATGTTCGCCTTGACTTAGGTGATAAAACAACCAATTAATTATTAAAATTCTAGTCTTGATTAACATAAGAATGCTATGTGAATTAAATTAATTAAAAGTTTGTTAAAGTGATCAAACAACACTAATTAATCAATTAAAGTTATTTAAACAATAAAAGACAAGTGATTTATCTAAGTGCTCAGGAAACTAACCGTTCTTTTATGCTAAATCTCCGTGTTATACGTTTATGGACTTTCTTTCTTCTTCATACCTCCAAGGACTTCAATGGATTCAATTAGGGTTGGAAATTATTTGGGAAGGGAGAAGAAAAGTAGTATGATAGTAAGAGAACTTGAGAGATTAGGGTTTTAAGAATGCTAGGGTTTAGAATTCTGATTTTTTGGGTCCTCTTTAAGGCTGCACGAAGACCCCTATTTATAGGCGTAGGAATCTAGGTTTAGGGTTTTAGAGCCGCGGCTTTAGGTGGTGCACGCAACTGGGAGTCGCTCTAGGTGGCGCGCGCATCTTAATGACTTGCGCGCACCAAGCACGTGCAACTCACTGAGTTGCGCTTGGTGCAGTTTGCCTTATACAAAAATGCGTTTTTAAAACTTCCGTAACTTTTGATTTCAAAGTCAGATTAAGGCGTGTAGGATATCATTAGAAAGCTCAAAATGTCTACTTTCTAATTCCCTTAGAATTAGGTTGAAAACTAATATGGATCAAAAGGTATGGGCGTTGGAGGGAAAGGGTGTCGGTTTCAGGGCCCGGTTTAGTGTTTTGATCATAACGTCTTCGTTTTAACTCGGAATTGGGCTTATAATATACCGTTGGAAATATCTTTGAAAGGGCTATCCATATGTATAGGATTTTCATAGAAATTTTATGGTTGGTTTATCTGATTGGCTCGTTTTTTATAATGTAAGATCCATTGGATCTAATCATTGCATTTGACACATTTGGGTCCGTTATAAATCAAGTTTAAACATGTATGAGCACGTTTTAGGCCTAATTAGTAACCGAACAAGGCTATAAGATAACTGGGTCTCAAATATAGGTTTTAACTTACTTCATAATGCATTTCGTAGTCCATAAACACTTCAACTTTGATCAAGCATGAAGAACGGATTTTTGTAACATCATTGCACTTCCTGTCGGGACAGTAGGCCAAAAGTAAGTTTCTATAGTTAGCCCCCACTTTGATCGAGTCTAGAATAGACGATGATTAAAGTAGCCAAGGAAATAAATCCGAGACTCATTCTGTGAAGTTCCATAAGGAATCTTTCAGTAGTGTTGAGAATGTCGAAACTATCCTCGATTCGCTAAATGTTCAAGACAAATAGCAACTAAGACTAGAAAAAGTATTTTCTAGATTTAGGGCTCTAAAGAATCTAGATTGACCCTTTTCAAGTGTAGAACGCTTTTATAAGTAAAGGTTGTCCTAGGTGATGTCATGTTATGAGAAGATATCAGTTTATAAAGAGTAAAGAGGACGATATCCTCTCAATATGGCATCGTTGATCTAAAGTCCCTCGATATGTCATTGAAACTTTAGTCCATGATTTTAACAAGTTAAAAGATGATAAAAAGAGAGGTGCTTCGGCGTTCGGAGCTTGACACGTGAATAGAGGTTTTGACACTCGCTTGCCAAAACGAAGTATTTGGGGTCCACAAGATAGAAATATATGTCTCAGAACTGGAGGCACATGTCCAAATCCAGTGAGAGAGAAGAAAATCGACAACTCTCTCTGCAGTTTTGTCCACAAAATGAAAACACGCGTCTTAAGACTGGGGGCACGTGTCTATATGGGTACGACTTCGGCATGTCGCTTTTTATACATGGGGTGGACGGATACCCTAACTGTCCGATAAGCCAGTAAGCTCACTAACTACCGTATTTTCTTCTAATTGAGAATGTGTCTTGTCCTCGATGGTTTGGCGTGTCTGTCAACTCGTAAAGCTAACGCCTAAAGAAAGAAATTCTTCCGTTTTCGTTACAGGAGGTAGATCACGTTGCTGGGGAAGAGGATGAAATTTTAGCAGCACCTACGCCATGCAATTTTACGCTGCATGAAACTGCATTCTTTTTGTTGTGGATGCCAAAAAAATGAAAAGAACGTGACATTTCTAAAGTCAGTAGAGTAAAATGACAAACCTGTCTATGGGAGATTTTACGTAAAGCAACACTACAGAACGTTTTAAGACACGTTCACGAAAAACGCCCAAATCGTATGCTTGGGGCAGGCACAAAGCATGGTGTGCATGTAGGATGATGCAAAAAGCTAACAAAGAAGAAAATAAACTACAAAATGCAAAGCAAATTAAAAGATTTCAATAATTTGTGTGTCATTACGTCTAACAACGCACAAAACCGTTCGAAAATTTCAAAACGGATCGAAATCTAAGTACCAGTCTTTTAAGTGACCATTATCCGCGCGCAACTCAGTGGGTCGCGTTGGCCAGGCGCGCGCAAGAAACTGGGTTGCGCTGAGATGCCACGCGCAACTTGATAAGTTGCGCGCAACATTTGGATTAGCAAAAAGAGTTGGAAAAGCGTGATCTACAGCTCACTCTCTTCTTCTCCTCTTTTGCCATTTTTTATCTCTTTCCATTTTTGTTGTCGTTTGAAGCTAAGGAAAGTAAATCTTGCTCCTTTTATTGTACCAAACTTTGATCCGACTTGTTTTCATGAATTTGTTTGTTCTATGTCATTGGGACATGTTTAAAGAGTGTATTGCAACAAATTTCATGTGAAATGGTAAAGTATTGATCATGTATGAGAATATACAAGCATATACGTATTTTTTTATTTAATTTCGAATTTGTGCTCGAACTTTTTCTTTTTCGCTAACATGGACTATACTTGTAAATTTTAATGTAAATTGAAGTGTTAGAACGTCAATTATGCACTAAAATTATGATCGAAATTTTGTACTTTGATAATGGCATGAAATTGTTTTTGCGACTCATGTATATTTTTTGTCATGCCTAAGTTGCAAAATTGGTTTTAACGATGATAACAATAACCGAAAGTTATTATAATTCACTTATAAAACTATGATTTCAAGATTTGCATAAACTAGTAATTTAGGAAATTCTTGAAGATATCATCGAACTGGCTATATCTCAAGATTTGCTTCGATGACTTGTTTGTTTTTAAGAATTAGACCCTTTCATGTTGCTCGAAATTGGTCTAGAAATCCTATGTTTTGTCTTATTGTTACAACAACTAGGATCTTTGAAACGTTTAAACAAGTGTGTTAAAACCGTTTTTGACCATTTATAGTTTTAACAAATGAAATTTGCTAAGTCTAGTAATATTGGTCATTCGTTGGAACAAGTAAGAGGAAAAATGAATGTTGATCAACTTTTTCCTCTATTCTCGCTACTCTCGAATTCTTTCTCTTGAGTTCAAATTTTCTTACTGATTGAAGCTCGAGAAAGTAGTTATTATCCTCTTTGTGAAATTCCAATGTGTAACAATAAAGAATCTAAAAAAATGAAGACCCCTTATTTTTTAACTTAGGAGACCTTTATTTACATTTTAACTCATGAAATTGTTTGTCTTAATGAAGTGTCTTGATACAATTTTCATGATGTACGGTTGAGTATTATACTTTTGTATGAGGAAGTATGTTGTATGCGTTTGAATACTATTTTGATACTCATGATTTTTTTTTTTTGCTCTATACTAGTTGTACTCTCTAATCTTTCGAGTAAATTGAAGTATTGAAACAACAATTATGCACTAAGATTAATTTTTGAAGTTGAACTTGAAAATGGCTCGAATATGTAGCTTGTTTTATGGCCAAGTTCAATTGCAAACTTAGTTTTTAAAGAAATAAAATGGTTATTAAATCATTGTGATGCATTTGAAAATTGTATGGCTTGAGATCTACGTATAGAATTTATAGTTTAGGCGATTCTCGAAAGTAGCTCGAATGGCATGAACATCTCATTTTGATATTAGAGCCCCCCCCCCCCCCCCATATGTCAGGTTATGCGCATTCTTGCAATTTCTCAAGTCTTGGAGCCCCCAATTTGGGGTAGTTTTAATGACTTGCTATTGTTTATGCCATTCATATAATCATGATATGGGAATGAGCCTATGTATCCCATGTGTTTTGAGAACATGTTAGGATAATGACATGGCTTACGCTTGTTTTTAAACCCAAAACAATTATAGTTAAGGTTTAGTAATCTTTACCTAATGTCTAAACGTTCATAAAGATCATTACAGTGACATTATTCCCAAAGTTGATTTAAAATATCAAATGATTTCATTGTTCTTATCAATCTTTGATTTTGGTCTTGTAGGTGTTTCATTTTACCATCCCTAAGCCAATATGTGCAAGATGACTAGGCGAGAACAAGTTCGAGTCAAGAAGAAGTGGAATCTTAGTTCATTCCTTTGGAAATATTTATGTATATACATGTATTATCCAAACGGTTATTGAGAATTTGAAAATTTATTTATTTTAGAAAATGAACAAAAATTCAGAAAGGAAGTTCTGGAGACTATTATATTTTTTTTATTTGGAGAGTAAGAAATATGGTATTTCGAACTAGAATTCAAAAATTTGGAGAGGGTCCAATAAATGAAAGTTTGTTTTAAAAATGTTATTTTCGAAACTGGACCCAAAATAGATAGAAAAGTCTAGCTCGTAATTGAGTGTGACTTTTTTGTCCAAGATTGATGAAGGTAAGTTGTAATTTGCAACTTATTTCAACAAAGATATGAAAATGTGAGCAAACTTTTGTATATTTAATCTTGTTATCTTTCCCTTTTAGTGGTTGTCATCATTACCATATCTTCTTAATTAGAAGTAAAGTTCTTCCAATGAAATAGGCACCACGGTTTGAAAATGAATCATTATCAAACTTAGTTTGATGGAGTGTTAGAATAATTTATAAAATCATTCGAACCACTTTCCAAAATATGGTCTTATTTCAAAACGAAAGTTAGGTGAGACCTATATTTTGTAGCCCCCAAGTGTAGACTTAGGTGACTTTCGGAATTCATGTATACATATGCTAGGGGATGTTTCTCATGTCTATTTGAAGCCCCAGGATTTTTATTTTCATTTTCTGGAATATTGCATATGTTTATCATGAAATGTTAGATCAAGTAACATGATTAATTATCTTGTTCAAATAATAGGAAGTTGTATTCTTCGCTTTGTCATTTAAAGTTATTAAGATGTTTCTTAATAAGCTTTGCATGACATTGATTTCGTAGCATAAATAGCGTGTTCAAATCTGTAAATAGAGAGAAGTGGGGATGTCTTGGCTTTTTTAGCCCCCAGTTTGAGGCAAAGAGCGAAAAAATTATACTATTTTTCAAGTATTTTAGTTGCCAAATGGGAGGGATCATCTCAACTTACCCCCTAAAAAAGAACTAAACAAAAAAGATGGATTTTCATAAAAAGGAAGGGGATCCAACTTTCCCATAGAAGAATAAAAAAGGAGAAATAGACATGTTTTCAAAAAACAAGGATTATTGACTTAATATTTGAATCATCGTGATGATTTGGCAGTGATGCATACGTGTGATAGTGATAACGATCATTTTTTTCATGTAGCGATCATGTTCAATCAATGTTCCTCGCTTAGAGCAGATGAAGATAATTATCCCACGCATGCGGACATATTAGTTGCTCATGATAAGTGAGAAGACCAATTCTAAAGAGTTGTAAAAGACATCTAAAGTTGACGCCAAGGCTGTCGATATATCAAATCAATTCACTGTATTAACTCCTTTTCTTCCTAGGCAATGTATATATAACTTGAATCACCTTGGTAATAAATAGCCCTTTATTAAAAGAAAATAAGAAGATTCTTTTTTTTAAGTGATAGTCATCTTATTTTTCTTGGCAAAAGATATGGAAAACATCGAATTTAATTTGATTCGATTGCTTTACTAAAATGATGTAATCAAGCCAATGGCTATCAAATCATCCAAATTATTTAAATTTTTTTATATGATTTTGTAATCATATACTCAACACTTCATGCATTTTATATATGGGCATAACTACTCAATAGTAGGTCCATATGTGCAAAGGCCTAAGGTGGGCCATATTTTCATAGAATGATGATTTTTGTGGTACATGATTATGGTCTACCTCAAGGAGAGCCTTTCTTGGATTGTAACATGGCTAGGCTCAAGGTTATGAAAAATGGACAGGCTCAAGTATACTCCCTTAATCCCTTACTTTTGGTGCTTCTCAAACTAAATCCTTTCTACTTTGTGTGACAACTCCTACATTAGGTGCCTTTTCCTTGTCTTCCCTCTCTCTCTTTCTTTTTTTTTTCTTTCTCTCCTTTTTGAGAAGTTTGGTTTTGGGTCTAGAACGATTTTGCATTCGATCTTTCCTTTTTTGGGTTTAGACTAGCTTTGTGTCCCCCTCTTATATTTCGTTCCCCCAATTTTCATTCATATCTCTTTGCATCATTCCCATCCCAAGGTTTGGAATAATAAGGTTGAATAAGTAAGGCTCAAATGACGAAGCTCAAAAAGGCTAACGAAAGATGGATTGTTCTAAGGTAATTAACATGGGATTATCTACGTGGAGTTTCAAGTTTCCTCCTGTGTTGGTGTAATCATCATATCTCTTCTTAGTGGGCCAAAAGATGGACCTCTATTCATTCGATACATATTGTAAGCTAAAGCTCATCAAGATTCTTAAAGTGTTGAGTATGTATGCCTTTTTGGATATTGCATGTTTGCATGTTTGTGTTTTAATTCGAGCTAATAACAACAAAGAGATTGAAAAGAGAACAAGATAGACGTACTTGAAAATATAATTTTATTCATTAGTTGATGAGAGTACATAATAAGTAGATTCGATAGCACGAATTTCTTAGTCCATCATAAAGAAAACAAAAGAAAAAGAAATAAAACAAGACCTAGGGTGCTACATCTTGAGTTGTTGACAACTTCTTGAGATTGCATCTTCGAGCTTCGTCCGTTTCTAACATAGGTGAAATCCTCTCTAAAAATCTAGTCCATCTATATGATTCATGGTTTCATTTATCAAGTCCCTTTCAATTAATGTTCCCACAGCATAGACTTTTTGAAATGTGTCTAAACCAAGGTATTGTAAATGGCACTTGTATGGTGGAGACATATTGCCTATGAACTTTGGGACATGTTCATGATCCGGAGGTCTTTGTGAAAGAAGAGCAACCTTTGATCGCCACCTGGAAAAAAAAGTCAATAAAGCCTTCTTCTTCCCTTTGATTAAGCAATTCAAGATCGCGGAAAGTAGTTGTGAGCTTGATGTTGTCTCCATATTGGGCTAAAAACGCTTTTACAACATCACTTAAAGTGGAATTTTGTTTTGCATCGAGGTTATAAAACCATGATCTAGCAGTTGGGTCCAATGAAAGAGGAAAAGTACATGCATATAAGCTATGCTCAACCCCTTTGAATGCCATAATTCCAATAAAGCTCATTAAGTGAGTCCTAGGATTGTCTGTAACCTTAAAGGTTCGTAAATCCGTATTCAAGAACTTTTCTGGGAGAGTCTTGCCACTAGGTTGTGGTGCAAGCTCATAATTGAAGTACTTATTCCCTGAGATAGCTCGAAGGACAAGTTTCTCCAAGGCCTCTACTCTTTCGGCTCTTGCTTTTTCTTGCAGAATGTTTTTTTTTCTTTCTCTGCTTTTATTTTAGCCTTTTCTTCTTTTTTTATGAGCCTTCATTTGGGCTTCTTCTTCTCGTAGGGCCTTTAGGTTTTGGAGTTCCTCTCTAAGTTTCTCCAATGCTGCTTTGTCACCCATGATTGGACTAGTATGCGAATGTGGAAGATGATCTAGTAATGTGTATCACGAGAAATTGAGCGCGTTCATTTAAACCTTTTTCTGACAAGCATTCAAACAACGATCAAAAGTCAAAATGATTATTATTTTTTTAGTTCTTGTAATACGAATTCACTATAAGCAAAGTTTATTGATAAAAATGTCAATAAAAATTCACAAACAATCATTAATGGAATGTCATGATTTGTGTTGACTTCAACAAGGTAATCATCTAAGGATTTTACTTGAAGAGAATTGTTTTTGAAAAAGGGGAGAGGAGAAAGAAAAAGAAAGTTGGATTGACATGCTCATCAACTTTCTAGAAATATTAGTCAACCTTAGTACACTCCTTAAAATGATCAATATACTATGGCATTTGTTAATCATTTAGATTACAATAAAGGTCTTTATTTTTTTTATGATGATTCTTATATTGCTCATCTTTAAAGGATAATTACTGTCACTCGTAGAAAAATGGTAATTGGCACCGAGCAATGGCCACTGGTTTTTAAAAATCGGTGGGGAAAAATGGGCGAAATTTTGAGGGAATAGTATTGCCACCGGTTCAAATCGAACCGGTGGGAAAAATATTAATCCCACCGGTTTCGAACCGGTGGCAAAGTTCAAGAAAAAAAATAAAAAAAAAAACCCACTTTATAAGCCCATAACCCTAGCCTCCCTTCCTTCGATTTGTCTCTCTCTCTCTCCTCTCTATTCTGAATCCTCTCTCTCTCTCTCTTCAATCTCCTCTCTCCTTCTCTCGTCTCTCCCTTCTCTCTCCTCTCCCTTCTGTCCCCTTCGATCTTCTTTCATGTCCACAACAACAACAATAACTCCTTTCCCCTCTTCTTTCTCCTCTTCTTTCCCCTCTTTAGACCACCACCGCCGCCACCACCACTTAACTTCGCCGCAACAACACCAAATTTGAGGGTTTCAGGTCAAATTCCTCTTACTTTTAATTTGTTTTTTGTTATTTTTGGTGGAATTCGTGGGTTGTGGTGGTTTATGGTGGTGGTTGTGGTAATGGTGGTGGGTGGGTTTAATTATTCGAGGCTAGGGTTTAATTTCTGGGTTTAATTCGATTTTAATCGATTTTGGAATTTTATGAGTTTTTTAATCAATTTTAATTCGATTTTTATTTGATTTTAATCGATTTTAATTCGATCTCCTTCTGGGTTTAATTCGATTTTAATTCTGGGTTTTTTTTTTTTTTTCTGAGTTCTTGAAAATCAATTTCTAGGTTTTTTTTTCTGGGTTTTTAACGAAATTTTTGGGTTTTTGTTTTTATTTTTGTGGGTTTTTTAACTGATTTTAATCGATTTATGGGTACGTGTTCTGGGTTTTTTTTTCGCGGCTTATTTATTTTAATCGATTTATATTTTTGTTTTCACTGATGCAGGTATATTAATTTAGATGTTAAACCGAAGAATCAAGATGCAGGAATACTGATTTTGATGTTGTATGGGGTTTTTTGATTTTGATGTTGTAATTTTTTTTTATTTATACTGTATTTTTTTTTTTTGATTTGTATGTTGTAATTGTTCGATTATATTGATTTATATTGTAATTTTTTTTTTTTTTTGATTATATGTTGTAATTATTCGATTATATTGATTGATATTGTTCGATTTATATTTTGAAGTTGTAATTTTTTTCTATTTATTTAATTGTTCAATTATATTTCAAGTGAAAAAGACAAAAAAAAAAATATATACATATATATATTATACATTTTCATTGCCACCGGTTAACCGGTGGCATTTATATTTCATACCCAAAAAAAAATAAAGCGGGAAGGTTTATTGCCACCGTTTAACAGGTGGCAATACTTGTTTTTGCCACTGGTTTTGAATCGGTGGCTTTTCAAGGGAGTATTGCCACCCCCCAAATGTCTAGCGGTTCAAAACTGGTGACATAGGGGGGTTTTGAACCGGTTTTCTACTAGTGTATTTGTTTAAAAAGAATGATTGCCTTCAAACGTAAAATCCAAGAAATGAGTAAATCATTTTCTCGGTTTTATCATTCATTATTCTCTCTTTTTTTTCCTTTTGGTTGAGAATAAAAATTTTTGTATAATACTTTTTTTTAGAATGGTTTCTTGATTTTTTTTTCGCTCTCTTCTCCCTGTTTTTTTTTTTTTTTTTTTTTTTGTGAGGCAATCATCCCAAGTAAGGTTCTCGGGATTCTCTTTTTAAACCATAGAAGAGGCAAATAAATTATGCTCTTAAGTCAAGGTTGACTAATTACAACTAAAAGATGACAACCATGAAAATAGGCACATTTAAGAATGAGAATATTGATGATGTCTTATCAAGAGATGTGAATTCTAATGATGAACCTTATGAGAAGTGATGTCATTAGTTTGATTATAAAGTACGTAAATGAATCATCATAATCGAAAACAGTATCGCGCGCAACTTTCCATCTTACGCTAAGGTGGAAAGTGCAACTTCGAGAGTAGCGCTTGCCACACGCTTTTTTTTTTTTTTTTTTGGTCGAACCACAATTCTGTTACGAATTTTTTTTAATATCTCTAGGTAACAAGTTGGAATTAATTAGATTAGACACAATGCATATAATTAAACACATATCCATGTAGTTACATAAGCACATAAAAGGAACCGTTGAAGCATACAATGTCATTCTAAGGTCAAGGCTTGGGTGTCCAAAGGTACCATATCTTAAGAGACGATGCACGAATCAATCACTCAATGTGTTGACCCATGACATAACCCTTCCAACATTTTGTTGGCGATATGGGTGGGATGATTGTTATTAATTTCGAGATTGAAGCCTAGTGTTGGCAGCCCCTAGTCAATGAGCCAATCCCAATGGTTAAAGTATGCTATGATTATGCATGATGCAATGTTCCTTGCTTGGCTTTTACTTTTGTGAAAAAGGAAGATATTATGCATTCAAGTCTCGCTCTCTAACTAGAGACTATCCAAGTTAGCCATCGTTACAACCCATAAGTAACCTGGTGTTAGAAACCTTGGACCATAACTAAAAACTAATCTTGTAACCTCTAAGTCCCCAGTTGAGTTGCCACTATAAGGAGGGTGTGCCCATTGTAGGGGATCATTGTCCTCTATGCCCATGGACCTTTAAAATCCTAGAACTTTACACTTTTGAAGGTGTATTAGGATTTGAATTCCTGACTATTTGGGAGATCTTTGAATTAGAGTTGATCCTATCATTATGCTTCTTTGTAAGAAACTAGTAAGGAGTTGCCAATGAGTTTTAGGAAAACTCATAAACCTTATTCATGTCTTTCTCCCAAGTAGAGTTCAAGGGATATTTATCATAAAACATAAGTTTACCCCATGCCCAAATTGTTCTACGTATACCAAAAATGAGTTCGGGAGCGAGGGTACTAAAATAACGTTACTTTTAAGGAGGAATCCCTATTCTACCCCTAGTGCGGCCTCTACTAGCTCTTCCTTTTTAACAATTTCATCACCAAAAAATATATGCAACGTGGCTCCTAAAAACTAAGTTAGTTGATTTTATTTACAAGCATTAAACACCTAGGAATTACATTGCAAAAGTTGTTATTCTTTTGTTATTCAAATTCGTGAAAAGAACAAGAAATAAACAATGTTCGCCTTGATTTAGGTGATAAAACAATCAATTAATTATTCGAGTTCTAGTCTTGATTAACATAAGAGCGCTATGTGAATTAAATTAATTAAAAGTTTGTTTAAAGTGATCAAACAACACTAATTAATCAATTAAAGTTATTTAAACAATAAAAGAAAAGTGATTTATCTAAGTGCTCAGGAAACTAACCGTTCTTCTTTTATGCTAAATCTCCGTGTAATGCGTTTATGGAATTTCTTTCTTCTTCTTACCTCCAAGGACATCAATGGATTCAATTAGGGTTGTAAAGTATTTGGGAAGGGAGAAGAAAAGTAGTATGATAGTAAGAGAACTTGAGAGATTAGAGTTTTAAGAATGCTAGGGTTTAAAATTCTGATTTTTCGGGTCATCTTTAGGGCTGAACGAAGACCCTTATTTATAGGCGTAGGAATCTAGGTTTTGGTTTTTAGAGCCGCGACTTCAGGTGGCCCGCGCAACTCTAGGAGTCGCGCTGGGTGGCGCCCGCATCTCAATGACTTGCGCGCGCCAGGCGCGCGTAACTCACTGAGTTGCGCTTAATGCGGTTTGCTGTATACGAAAACGCGTTTTTAAAACTTCCATAACTTTTGATTGCAAAGTTGGATTAAGGCGTGTAAGATATAATTAGAAATCTCTGAATGTCTACTTTCTAATGCCATTAAAATTAGGTTGAAATCTACTATGGATCAAAAGATATGGCCGTTGGAGTGCAAGGGTGTTAGTTTTAGGGCCTGGCTTAGTGTTTTGATCACAACTTCTTCGTTTTAACTCGGTATTGGGCTTATAATATACCGTTGGAAATCTCTTTGAAAGGTATATCCATATTTTTATGCCTTTCATAGGAATTTTATGGTTTATTTATCTAATTGGCTCGGTTTTTAACAATGTAAGATCCATTGGATTTAATCATTGCATTTAACGCATTTGGGTCCGTTATTAATCAAGTTTAAACATGTATGAGCATGTTTTAGGAATAATTAGTAATTGGACAAGGCTCTAAGATAACTTGGTCTCAAATATAGGTTTTAACTTACTTCATAGTGCATTTCGTAGTCCATAAACACTTCAACTTTGATCTAGCATTTAGAACGGATTTTTGTAACATCATTGTACTTCCTGTCGGGACAGGAGGCCAAAAGTAGGTGTCTACAATAGGATCCATTCTTTTGGGCTTTAAGATTATTTCAGTAGCCCAAAGATCATTTATCATTGCTAGCAACAGATAATGACGACCCAAAAGAATGAACTAATTATCTTTATAATAGTGATCCTTGATATATCTAGTAATTGCACTTGATGAAGACATAAATCCTTTAGTTTGAACAAAAAACTCCTTGTTATAAAAATTCTAGTTATAAAAATGAACATCTAATGATACATAAATGAATATTTACCAATACAGAAATGAACGTGTTATAAAAATTTATAGAAAATTTATAAATGAAAAGGTTTGGAACGAGGCACGCGCAGAGGATGGGAGGTGCAGGCAGTATTTCCTGCCGTGGGGTGTAGGTGAAAAGTTGTGTTAATTAGATGAGAAATTAACTCTGTAGAATCTTCAATTTGGCATAGATAAGGTCAAACCTAATGTATAAATATATCCATGTGAATCTTGTTAGATTTGTCTTGATGTGTAGTTTCAAGATATCAACTTTTTATTAGGCGTAGTTGAATATTAATTTGTAAATACGGAGTATATGCACTGGAGAGTGTTCCAAAGAAAATGGGCACAATAAAAATGCATATAAAGGACTACAATATATAGGTTGATTATTATTGGCTTATTAATTATGCTTTGCGAGATCATAAATGTCAACAACATGAGAATTAATTGACCAAACTTGAAGCGACCCAACTAAAATTTAATTTTATTTGATTTGATACATTCATCAGTATGATCCAAATCTGGTATAATCTAACCCTTTAAGACCTAATTTGATCACTTGACTTGATTCTTGATGGCTTGCAACTTTCTTAAATAGTGATGTTTGATGCGTATTGATGATGACAAATTTTACCTCTCTTGGAACCTTCTATCGTTAGCAGTATTAGTTTATTAGTGTGATTTAAATTATATTTTTTAGGAAAAAATTGTCAAAAATAATACAAATTTTGAGCAGTCCGCCAAAAACAAGTCAATCTTTTAGTTATTTCTAAATACTACAAAATTTTAGAGGTATCCGCTATAAACAAGTTATTTTACCTACAACTTATTTGGCCGGTTAATTATTTTATTTTTTCTTATAAACTTGTTTAATAGTTTAATTAACTCTAATTAGATCCTAATTTAAACTTTAATCATGGTTAATGTTTAACAAAATCAAAATAATTGTTTAGGAAAAAAAAAACATCCCCTCCCCGCCATGGCCAGTAGCACTTAACCCCATTCCACCTTCACCCCAACTCAACACTCGCAACCACTGCTCCTCCTCCCACTTTGCGGCTCCACCCATACCCAAACTAGCGACCCCGACCTACACCCATACCCTTACCAGCGATGAACCAACTCACCCATCCTTTATCCCTTATCCCGATCGACCTGCAAAGCCTGGGAAAACCGCCTGAAAAATCCAAAAAAAAAAAAAAAATTAAACCAAAAATCAATCACTGCAACTATACGAAAATCACTAAAAAAATCCAAATATTTTGTAACTTACATCGAATTTCCTTTTAACGTATTTGTCGCTGTCAACTTCATTGAAGTTTCGCCTCGTCTGAGATTTAACAACCGGAGAAGAAGAAGTATATTGCGAAAGGGGGTTGCGAGAAAGGGAGGGAGTGGAATTGAAGTATGTAGAAGATCTCAGGCGGCCGGCGGGGGAGGGAAGGAGCGCCGCCGGGAAGGAGGTCTGGCGTGGGAAGAAAATATGGCTGCTAGCAAGGAGGGGAAGGGGGTGAGTGGTGGGTGGGTTTTTTTTAATAATAATAAAAAAAATTAATATTATTTGTATCTTTAAAAATTAAAATAAAAAAAATAATTAAATTGACATACCAATAAAACAATGCCACGTGTCCATATGACATGTTTACCAAGTAACTAAACGATTTGTAACTTATTTAAAGCAGATACCCCAAAAGTTTGTATTATTCATAAATAATTAAGATTAACTTATTTTTAGCAGACCGCTCAAAGTTTGTATTATTTTTGACAATTTTTCTTTTTTTTTATTTAGGTGGCCAAAATTTATTAGAATACCATTGTTGGTATAATTCGGTTATTAGAAGATTAATTAGCGTTAAAGATCATATTTGCAAACTTTATCTTTGCAAGTATAGATTAGTTCTCCTATTTGTATTAGGTTTTGTTATGCATAATATCTAGGCTAATTATTTAGCTTATAAGTATGCGATGGTGTTTAATAAATGACTGAATGGATGATTTATTGATTTTGAAATTTATAAAGTTTTACATAAGCTTGTGCTTGTGTATTCTTTGCCTTGTTAAGGTTAAACCTCGTGTAAAGCTTAGTGTTTCTTGTCCGAGATTGAATATCACAAACCTTTCAATTGCATTGATGAAGGTTATATCTCATTAAAATCCATATCAAATTGGTATAAAGAACTAGTTAATTTTTTTTTTTTTGGGAATAAATATTTATTTTGCCTCGTTCTCCCTTGTTATAAAAGGTTTTCCATTGATTCTTTTTTAGAATTTGGTTTTTTTTTTTCTTTTCTTGCAATATTTCAAGATTTATTGTGGTAGTTAACTATTAAACTAATTTGGTTTATGGGCGGAGGTTTGTTTTCGCATCAATTCTGGACAGAAGAAAATTTACCGATCATATATGGAATTATACTTGGTTTTTCTTACGTGATTTTTTTAGTGGACTCTAAAAACAATGATATTTCATCTTGTAAATTTTCGCTGAGGAACGAATTCGCGGCACCACCAATTTTAAACAAATCTAATATGCCTAGTTAGGTTGAATAAAAGTGTTGGCCGCCTTGATGGGATGAATTCAAGAAAACCAATGCATAGATTGACAAAATTGATGAGGCTATTGAAGGGAAAATCGAGGTCGTAAATTTTCCTTAGGTCACAATGGGTAAATTTTGAAGACAAAGATGGGAAATTGTTTAGTTAACGAGGTGTATCTTGTGTGGAGGAAGAAAATTGATGAGTGTCATTTATGGCACTCATTTAGCTTCTTTTAGGATGAATTTTGATTGCTTTTATATCTCTTTTTGTGTAGTTTTACTTGTAATTTCTCTAGTTTGTGTTTTCCTTAGTTGTTTTCTCATTTTCTTGCATTTCTTAGTTTATTTTGCCTTTTCTCCTTTACTTGTTTGCTTCTCTTTGATTTAAGGAGATTAGTGATGCTCAAGGAACTCAATGGCGTTTTCTCGGGGTATATAAAGCTCAAGATGCAAGCCGGACTCTCCCCTTGAAGCTCAAAGTGAAGGAGTGCAAAAGCCAAGTCTTCAAGGCCGTGCTCTCATGCTGCATGGACATCAAAATCGGTGTTGAACCCACAGTGAAGACCTAGGGAATGCCTCCCCCAACATGTATCAAGTGGAGCGCACGGGAGCATCAACGACCGCACGAGGAAATCTCCCCTGCTCCCAGGCGCGGGCGCGCACGAGGGTGGCACGGGCGCAATACTATGGCGCGGCCGCGCAAGGCAGAGGAGCAGCCGCGCACCTCCTCTCCCCCTATTCCGTACCCATTTCTTTGCGACCGCGCATTTAGAGGAAAGGTTGCGCCTTTTGGGGTTGGATGTCTAACTAACTTCTCCTTAGTTTTATTATATATAATTTCTTCATTTCTAGAGAGAGGATAAGTTGAGAATAAGCTTATAATTAGATTTTGATTAGATTTTTTAAAGAGAGAAGCTCAAGATTTTGGAAACTTTATTCTTAGATTCTAGAGAGAGAAACTTGATATTTGATGATTGTTACATTTTGATCTTCATCCACTTTGATATTGATCAAAGTCTTGTAAGAATTCTTTCCTTTTCAATGCAATTTTATATTTGATTCTTGATATATTGTTAAATTTCTATAGTTTGTTTGATTTGATTGTTGATATTTGGATTACAATGTTAATGATGAAATTGATGATTAGTTTTGTTATGCTTTTCAATTCTACAATGTGTAGTGAGTAGTTCCTTTGCTAGGGATGTGGTGAAGCATGTATGAGTGATAAGCTATAGCTAATTTGGGGATTTTGATTGATTTGATGATGTGATTAAATTTGTTGATGAAATTTGTGCATGTGTTTGATTTGAAGAGGAGTAGCTAACCTTGATTATCAAGCTAGATTTCATAGTAGTTTTCAATGACACGAAAAATTGATTTGGAAGCTATTATTATCGGTTGATGTTGTTTTGCAATTTTCCTTTAAAGTCATTTATAGAGACATCTAGCTTGACCCTAGGAAATAGCTCTTTGAGTGATTTTGATTGTTTTCCCTCGCATTGCTTGATTGATTAAATTCCCGACAAATTAGCAAGTTTATCGTGAGTGCATGTGGATCCTAAATTCCCTAGTGTTTTGATAATTGAATTCTATTTGTTAGCTTTGATTGAGTTGATTCAATAGCTTAGACCAACCCTATTGTTAAAGACTTCGGAATAGCTTAACTAGAGACTTTAGCATATACCGCATTCCCTTGGGTTTGACCGGACTTATCCCTATACTTAGGGTTGGGTTTGGTTTTACAAATTTGGTTTTGATCGGGGATACTTAGAAATCAACGACCTAGCTTTCACCCGCGTCAAAAATATTGAACCTTTATTATATTCTAACCCTAAAGATCAAATCTAGGATGAAAAAAATGAATGATAGGATTAAAAATATTTGATACGCTTAGCTTGTGATCCAATTGTTCCAACTTTAAAACTGAATTTCTCGTGGAAAAACAGATATGGCACATATTACTTGAGCTTGATTTGTTTGCTTCATGTGCTTGTATAGAAGATAATATTCAAGCTATTAAACTCATTAATCTTGCCAGTTTGTATTATTGTTTGATTATTGCAACAAAGGTGAATCTACCTCTGAAAACTCGAACAAGGTTCCATGTTATTATGGTGTTTGCTTATGTTGTGCTTTATGTGATTGAGATTCAAAATTAAAGATGAAGAGGATGGTACAACACGATTATTTTTTGATTTTGTTATAAGGATTTGCAAGATTTCCATGAAGAAAACTTTAGGTTAAATTTCTTCTCAAGAGGGTGAGTATGATGAATATTGATTTTTGCAAATCTTGCCTCTCTTGAAACTTTTAATTGAGTAATTTAATTTTATTATTTAAATTCAATTTTAATTTTTTAAGTTAGGTAGCTAAAATTAATTAAGATATAATAGTTTGTATAATTCGGTTACTAGAAGATAGATTACCATTAAATTAAAGATCATATTTGGAAAACTTTATCTTTACAAGTAATGATCAGTTTTCCTACTCGTATTAGATTTTGTTATACATAATTAATTTGGCTTATTAGTTTATTAGTTTATAAATCTATGATGGTGTTTAATGAATGAATGAATGGAAAGATTTATTGATTTTGAAATTTATGAAGTTTTATCTAAGTTTTTGCTTGTGTATTCTTGGACTTAGCTTGTCAAAGCTAAAGCTCGTGTAGCTTAGTGATTTTTTACCGATATTCAAGATTTCAAACCTTTCAATTGCGAAAGTTATATCTCATTAAAATCCACATCAACGTTGCAACTTCCTTTAAAAAGTGAGAATACATGTCCTTCAAATTGGTGAGAATACATGTCTTTTAAATTGATGTCGTTGGTCTAAACTTTAATTTCTCATTGCTGGATTTTAAATTAGAATAAAGGTTTTTCAATTTTTTTACTATGGATCCTGTCCAACTAGAATAGTTGGACCACACCCTATAAAATGAACCTTTAGTAAAAAAAAAAAAAAAAAAAAAAAAAAAAAAAAAAAAAAAAAAAACCGAATAGTTGGACCACACCCTATATAATGAACATTTAGTAAAAAGAAATATTAACACATCAAAAAAAAAAAAAAAAAAAGAGAGAGAGAGAGAGAGAGAGAGAGAGAACATTTAGTAAAAGTGAACACGTCAAAAAAAATTAACATTTAGTATATCAAAAATGAATATGATTATCATACAAACATAAAATAGTTAAACCATGCCCAATAAAATATACATTAGTGAAAAAAAATATATGAACACGTAAAAAAATAAACATTTGAAAATGTACACGTAAAAAAAAATAAAAAATAAAAAATAAATAAATTAGTAATAAAAAAAAATGAACATATAGTATACTAAAAAAAAATGGATTATCATACAACTATAGAATAGCTGGATCATGCCCTATAAAATAAAAATTTAGTAAAAAATAAAATAGGAAAAATTGGAATTTAATACCTCAAAAATGAGGGGTGTTGAAATTTGGTACCCGTTCAAAATTTTTTTTTAAATTGATACCCACCAAACTCTAACATTATAGGTTTCAATACTTCTGTTAGTGTTCTGTTAGATTTGCCGTTAGTGGGCCCATACTCCAACGGCTATGTTTTTTAATTCCCTCCTTTAAAACAACATAATCCTTCAGTCATCCCCATTTTGATTTTGCAAACTAATCTTGAGAAGAATTCACTTAAAATCTGCATTAGCATTGTGTATAATTTAGGGTTTACATTTGTTGCTGTATAGCGAAGGGATCTATTAGGGTTTGGTGCAATTGTGAAGGCAGTAACAATCGAATTGAAGGTTGGTTATTAATTTTTTTAATTTTCCCCACAATTGCGTAAGTACTCAGGAATTTAGTGGAATGTATGTGTGTTTGTGGTTTGTATGTTGTTAATTTGTGATTTGTACTACTAATTGTTCTTTGATTGAATTATAATTTTGAAATTTGGGGCTGCAAAAATTAGGGTTCTTCAGCTGATTGAATTTAGGGGATTATTTTGGAGGTTTGTTTATTGAAATTAAGGTTGCACAGTAATACAACTGAAATTGGGGTTCTTTGTTTTTTTTTTCCTTGCAAATTATTTGCAAAATTGCTGATAAAATGGTGCTATTCAGATTTAAGTACATGATTTTAGTTGTTGACATGGAGTATGAAATAGAAAAAGACAACCTGTTGGATATTGCAATAGAGGTTGAAGATAAACTTCATGAAATGGATGACCCAATAGAAGGATCTGTAGACATCTTGCACCCCACTTTTCAGTATGTTTATAAAAGCAAATTTTGGAGTTTAGAAGATGATGGTGATGTGTTCAAAATGATTAGGAGGTTGGGAAATAAGGACATGTATATCATTGAAGTTAGTACCACTGATGATCTTGGTTTCTTGGCTGATTGTATTTTGGAGTATAGGATGAAACAAAATGGCACATGGCCACCACCTGGTTATCCTCATTATGGAGGTCAACCACCAGTTTGACAAGGTCTGTTTGACTTTGATGTGTATAAGAGGTGGTGATTTGTAGTTGTTTAGTTAGTTCTAATTCCACTTGGTTTCATGTTTGCAGGTCTGAAAATGCCCTGGAATTCCTCATCTCCCTCTAGGCAGAAGAAATGTAACTATGGAGTCCCACTTGCAAGGTTGACATCTTGGACCAAGGACAATCCAGGGCGCAAGTTCAGGGCATGCAAATTTTTTGATCCAAACACTGAGACAAGGGGCTGCAAAACTTTTGAATGGGTTGATTCAGATGATAGGACTGACTGGCAAAGGGATGTGATAAATCAGTTGGTGCTTGACAAGAAACTAATGAAAGCTGAGATGAACTCTTTGCAAAGGGAGGTGGATGATCTGGTTGGGCAAAGGAGGTGTTTATTGAATGAAGTTGACATCTTGAAGACAAAATGCAAGGTTTTGAATGAAGACAGAAAAAATATGTGCAGCAGCAATGGGAAATCTGACAGTGTTTCTTGGATTTTAGTTATTGCAATTAGTTTAGTTGTTATTGTTGTAGGAAGTTGTGTAATAAGGAAACTTGTTTAGAGTAGGTTGGGAGAATTCAGGACATATTTATATGCTTATGTAATTTTTTTTTTAGGATTAAGTTGGATGATGCATTCTATTTTCAAATTGGTACTTATGTATCACTTTAATAGCTATGAATGAATTTGCAACAATTTGGCATCCTAAAGTAATGTAGCATTTGGCAAAATTTTCAATTTCTTTTCAACTACTAATTTGTCATATATGTGCAAAAGATACTTAGCATCCTTAAGCATACATTGAAGTTAGTGTAATATGTTCATAACAAACCAAAAGATAGTTGCACCTCCTCTGTTCAAAACACAAATATTCTAAAACAAGCTACCCCCAAACACATAAAGTCCTAACTGTAAAATAGTCTAATTGTTAGACCTATTTGTTGATTCTTGGGTATTCCTGCCTTGTTAGAAGTACTATGTGGTGGCTTCTTAGCTATAGTGGTGGTTGAAGCCTGGCTGCAAAGATATGGTTCTGCTGGTGGTGTTGCAGACATTCTTGACCTTGTCATAGGTCTTGATGGTGCTGTTATAGATGGTGTAGCTGTGCCTGCTCCTGTTGTTGTTGCTTGGGATGGTCCTGCTGCTTGGGATGGTCTTGCAGCTTGAGATGATGCTGCTGCTACTTCAGTTGCCCTTTTCTTTGCTGCTTCTTCTTGTGGGAACTTTTTGTTGCCAATGCTATTTTGGCTTGCACCTGCAATAGTCTTTTTTTATTTTGAAGAAAAAAAAAAACAAAAAATGAACACATGTTATAAACAACAATCCAGTTTTATTGCAAAACAGAAAATAACATCTGATGCTCACCTTACTCAGTGCGCTAGCTGCCTTTATTCTTCTTTGTTCTACCACCCAAGGTGTGTTCACAACAGCCTTGCCTTTTGGTTTTGGTTGGGAAGAAGATTTTGGTTTTGCTTCAGCATTGTGACAGGTCTTTGCATAGTGGCCAAATTGAGCACATCTCTGGCATCTTTTCTACCTCTTCTGTTGGGTACACTCTGCTGGTTCACTTGAACCCTCACCCTTTTCCTTCTTTCTCTTTTTGGACTTGGGTCTGCCAGGCATTACCTTTACTGGTGGGGGTAGTGGCTCTCTCATTTGAATCTTTTCCCAATGTTTAGGACCTGGCATAGGCTGCACAGGAAGTTCATATGCCAAAATGTACATCTCCTTTGTGTAATATTGATCCACATACTGTTCTGGATCAGCCCTCTTATCAAGTATGCATGCAAACCCATGAACACAAGGCAACCCTATGAGCTGCCAATGGAAGCAAGTGCATGATCTCTGTTGCAAATCAACTGTGACATAGTCACCATTCAGTTCAACCTCAAAAGTATCACCCCTTGATACATGCACTATGCAGTGCCTAGCAACCCCCTCCATCCTTTCAAACAGCTTAGTTACATATGGCATAACCCTCCCTTCCATTTTTTGCACACCCTCCCATTTGGCATTATGTCTCTTCATTAAGTATTTCCTTAACCACTCCATTTGGGTTAACATTGGGTTTGTCCCTGGCTTCTCTAATGCATGCATTGAATGTCTCACACAAATTGTTTAGAAGCATATTGGACTTGCAAGATGTAGAAAAAGCATGCCTTGACCAATGACATGCAGGGATGTTATCTAAATACTCATATGCATCCTCACTAAGAAACTTAATAGACTCCATTGCAATTTCAAAATCAGCCTACACCAATAAAGACAACAACAACAGTAACATAGATTAGCATGCCATATTCACAGCCCAATGCATCAATACCACCATTGTAACCCAATGTGTAAGATATCACATTACACAAACACAGAAGCATGAATATAAAGCAACACCATAGAAGTTTGAAATTGCACAAGCATACCAAAGTTGTGGCTCTGGCAGCACTCTAAAAGAGTTCCTTGAATGTTAAGCCTGTAAACTGAAACTTGAAATTGCCCATATATGCCTTACACAAAATCTTTTCTCAGCTAAGGGAAACATCTCTTCAAAAGCTTCAAGCAGTCCCTTGTACAAATAAACAGAATGCCAAGTGAGATACAGCTGGTATGTGAAATAAAAAAATAAAAAAAAATAAAAAAAAAAAACCACAACACCAACATAAAACTTGAACCAACCTTCTGCCTATCTGACATGTAAGTGAATCCACCTCCCATTGCTAAATCATTAAGGCTTTGCTTCAGGCATTCCAAGAACCAGCACCAGGTTTCCTTGTTCTCAACTTCAACAGTAGCCCAGGCAAAGGGGTATATGCAGTTGTTCCCATCCTTCCCCACAGCCACCAATATCTTACCTGGGTAAGCCCCCTTCAAATGACATCCATCTACCCCTATCAATGGCCTGCAGCCTTTCAAGAAACCCCTAACCAATGGACTGAGGCATACAAACATCCTCAAGAATAAAGGAGGTTCTGACCTGTCTAACTGATCAACCACCACATTTACAACACTCCTTGGGTTGTACTTGAGCACTGCCTTCCCATAATCCCAAACTCTGGCATACTGCTCAGAGGCAGACCCATAAATTATAAATTTAGCCCTTGCCCTAGCTAACCATGCCATGTAATACCCAATCTTAATACCCAAGTCACTCAAAACTCTATCCCTGAAGCTTTTGATCTTCCAACTGGGGTTGCTCCTCTACTCTTCAACATATTTCTCAGCTAAATACTCTGCACTCATATTTGCATTCATATTACTCCTCATACACTTATGCTGCAAAAACAAATCATGAATCTGCCACACTGAACTCTTGAACAAAGGCCTTGCAATGACCTTGTAGTTGCACCTCTTCACTTCTTCACTGCAAGTACACTTAGGCAGCTTGGTCCTTTTTTAATCCCACTTACTATCACACCTCCTCCTACAGAAAGTTCTTACTTTCTCCTTATTATTGTGCAAATAATAGAACTCATATCTATTCTCTATGGCATGTGTTCTTAATGCTCTCCTTAGCACAAGAATGTTTTTGAATTTCTGGTTCTTAAGTAAACTATAGGCTTTTTGAAATCAGTTTCTTCCCTAAACCATGGACTCTCATCCTCTTCTTCATCAGACCCATGTAAGCTCCTTAAATCATCCTCATCACTCTCTTCTGCCTTCAGTTCAACTTGATCACCCCCTAGATCTTTCCCTAACTGCTGTAACTTCTGAGCAGTCCTCTTAGTACCACCAGAATGTTTTACCAGTGCCAAACTCCTGTGAACTGCCCCTATTATGTCACCATTTCCTTCATCCCACCCATCTTCTTCATAATCACCCTCCTCCTCCTCTCTAGGAACCTTGTTAACATCTATATCACTTAAATCTTCACTTGAAGATCCTGAGTCAGATTCTTCACCTAGGAACAATTTCCTTTGACACCTCCCCTTCCCCTTCCCTTGAACCTTCACACTATTACTATTTAACCCAGCCTATTCACTCAGTTTCCCTTTCCCTTTATCAATTGCCCTGTTCCCTGCCCCCTTCACAGCACCTCCAACCTTCTTCTCAGAAACAGAACTAAACCTAGGGCTCCTCCTTATTACTACTGGCTCACTGAGTGTAATAGTACCCTCATCCTTTTTGCCTACATTAAACCTGGGGCTCCTTATTACTACTGCAGAGATGGCCTTTTTAGGGGTCTGTTTGGCAGTTATGGCCTTTTTAGGAGTGTCTTTGGGAGTTATGGCCTTTTTAGGATTGTGTTTAGCAGGCTTTGATTTAGGTGGACTAATTTATTGGTTTGGTTGTGGGCTTTCTTTTGGAACTGGATCAGTTGGCCCAGGTTCTCCCTCTGATACAGTGCAGTACAACTCAAGGTGACCATCACTATGTGCAGCCTCAATAAACCCCTTCACATCCTCTGCTGTCTATATCTTCCTTTTCCCAGTCATCCATGTATGCCCCTTTTCTTTGTACCAGATGCAATATATGTAAGGGACTTCAAACCCCTTGTCCTTAAACCCTTCCCCACATAAATATCTTAAATGGTTAACTGATATAAATGAGACAGGCACACCCAACCTCCAATACACAAAACCAGCCTTATATACTTGATACTCACTCCCCTTCCTTTTTTAAAAAAAAAACCCCCCAAACAGTCTTATCTTTATATCTATAGTATTATCAAGTTCATCCATTTGTGTTATCTACAAACAAGCAATGATTCCACAGTAATAAGCATGTTACTCTTACCTAATTAATATAAAACATGTAACAAACTAACCCAATTATAAACAATAAATCACAACATATGTTAACTTCAACGACAAAATTACCCTACCACTTACTGCTACAACCATCAATTATTAATCAATTTCACAAAAAAAAAGTATAAAATAATCCAAACACAGTAATCTAGGGTTTCTGTCAAAATTTCCAAAAATAACCCTAACTTTTGTACACAATTGCAAAATTGTCATCATTGTTGGACCACTATAAAAGGTTGAAGGAATCATACCTGTCCTTGTTAGAATAATCAGCTCCTTTTGTCAACGGAGGTGACGACTGATTATGCTTCTGCTTCTTCTTTGTTGGAGCCGTCACTTTGCTTCTACTTTGTTTAGTCCACATAATAGTCAAATGAAGAAATCAACTTTCTTCAACTAGGGCTTCAACTTGCCAGTAGAGAGTGTAAGAATTTGTGGTTGAGATTGAAAAATGGAGTTAATGAGTTAGTTGGAGGAATTGATGATGGAGGAAGAAGGGAAAGAGAGAGAGAGAGAGAGAGAGAGAGAGAGACGAGACATTATAATTCGAGGAGAGAGAAGGAGTTAAAGGAGGTTAGTTAATTATGTGGGCCCCACTAACGGCAAATCTAACAGAACACTAACAGAAGTATTGAAACCTATAATGTTACAGTTTGGTGGGTATTAATTTAAAAAAAAAAAAAAAATTAAATGGGTACCAAATTTCAACACCCCTTATTTTTGAGGTACCAAATTCCAAATTTTCCAATAAAATATGAATACGTAAAAAAAACAGAACATTTTGTGATAAAAAATGAATACGTACAAAAATGAACACCTTAAAAAAGTGAACATTGTTGAAGAAGATACCAAATCAAGTTCACATGTATATTTACCTAGGACATCAATTATATGCACAAGACTACAATAAGAGTACAATCATGTACTAACCTTTGTTTCCTATTATCTGCAACTAATACTAAATACAGACGCTTCACATTATGTGCAACCTTTACAAAACTTTCCTTATTTAATAAAAAAATTTCATGAAATGCCAAAACTACCCTTACTTAAAATTTTATATCAGAAATTAAGTTGTTAATAATATGTCATTAAAAAAACTAATCTATTGTCATTAATTTAACCATTCCCACCATAATAAATCATCCACAACAACCTTATTCAATTCACCAAACCTAATTCATCAAAAAAGCAAATCCCATTAGATATCCCTCACCCCCTCAAAAAAAAAAAAAAAAAAAAAAAAAAAAAAAAAAAAAAGAAAGGTTTCCACATTCTCTCTCCTTAAACCTAATCACATGTTAAATATTTCACTAAACTATACTTATGATATTTTGCATTGTAGTCCGGAAACTTCTCCAAATTTGCAGATAATAGAAAACGGAAGTAGTATATATTTTAGGAAATTTTGGATTTTAACACCAGCAAAAAAACCCCAAAATGATTTTTAACACAAAAAAAAAAAAAAAAAAAAAAAATATATATATATATATACACCTTTATCACCAGACAAATTTTTTAAACATGGGTTTAACCACCACTTAACGATTTCTGTCTAAAAATTCCGTTAAGTGGGGTCCAAAGTGACACATGTCACTATTTTATTTGTTTTAAAACAATAAAAATAAAAAACCTAAATCTACCCAGCCCCACCACCGCCCCACCACTGCCTTCTTCATCTAACGCTGCCGGCGGCACATCTCCTCCCCCTCCTTCCCCCAACCCACCTGAACCGTCCCCTTCCCTTTCCCGCAACCGAAATCGGCCCCAAAACCCTCCTTCCCAAAACGGCCACGAATCCGGCCACAAGTGGTCGAAATCGACCGGTGTTAAAATTTTCAAAAAATGTTATGGTATTAAAATTAATTTTTTTTTATGGAGGTGTTAAAAACCATTTTGGGTTTTTTGCTTGTTAAAATCTAAAATTTCCTATATTTTATTGTAAAACTTTGGCTATATAATGAGTGTTTTACATAGTAGCACACTACTACATTTACACCCCATCTTCTTTCACTTCTTTTTATACTGATTAAAACTTTCTATCCATAAAAGTTTTTAGCACATTATATGCACGGATTCCTAGTCAGGTATATTTATACATCGTAAAATTTATAACAAATAATACTATTTACTTCTAAATGTTGAGGAGTATACTCTATAGTTGTCCATATTTGGGATCCTCTATACCAGAAAATCAAACATTTATTGTATCATATATCATGCAAATTTTATCTCAAAAACAATGTTGAAATTTCCCTTACTTATGAAATTGTTACTATTCTTCCTTGTTTTTGTTCAATTCATGTTGATATTATGTACACACATATTACGTAAAATTTGGTTTTAGTAGTTATGTGATTGCATCGTAGTAACCTACGTAACTTTGTATGCATATTAACTATAATTGACAAAAAGATGAAGCCTTTTATATTTATTATTTTTCGTATTTTTGAGGACTTTTTGTGTTTAATTCTGTCTTCAAACCCATAATCCTTTAAAGATATAAGGGCTCTTATTCCCAGTGTGATAACTTTTTACAATTATAAAAATTTATATTTGGACTATAATTTTTGCCAGTACATTAGACTATTATATGATATTTTTACATTTGTACAAAATAGTTACGGATAAATCTACCCCTATAAAAGTCAATTTTTTTCTCCCGATGTCACCACAAATTCCTTAACTCATCCCACTTTTTATCCAAAAATCACCCAAATATTTTCAAAATCTTCTTCTCCGATCACTATGTTTTCCGTTGACGGCAACCAAAACACCCACACTTTCACTTTTTCGGAAGATTTAAAAAAAAAAAAAAGATAATAGATATTTCTAATTATGGCGCTAGTAGTTTTGTTAGTAGTAATATTAATTTTTGTCACTATACACAAGTGAAGCTTGTTTATTTTGTTGTTTCGGTTGATTATAAGCTTGTTTTTATTTTATTATATTGTTTTGTTGTTATTAATCATCATTGCATAATATTACCGTTATAATTATTGTTGTTGCTGTTGTTGTTTCGTTGTTTTTGCGACTAACATGATTCATTTTTGCTTAATTATATATTTACTCACAATAATAAACCAAGGGAGAGAAAAGAACTATATTATTTATGGTTTATTATTGTTAAATAATTTCAATTATCACTTGTTTCATCAACCTAACTATGATTATGGAAGAATTAAACATATGTGTTGTATATATGATTTATTATTATAAACTAATTATCACTCCCTCCGTTTTTAAATACTTGCTCCACTTTCCTTTTTCGGTCGTATTTAAATACTTGCCCGATTTCCTTATTTGGAAAGTTTTTACAATATTTAACTAATTTCTCTCGCCTAGTGGACCCACTATGATCATATTTTATTAATTTCATATTCTTTATCCTCCAATCCTCTCCACTTCTTTTGCTTTTTACAATTTTTTATTTTTCCAACTACCCCACTACC
This sequence comes from Chenopodium album, assembly GCF_948465745.1. Taxonomy (NCBI): domain Eukaryota; kingdom Viridiplantae; phylum Streptophyta; class Magnoliopsida; order Caryophyllales; family Amaranthaceae; genus Chenopodium; species Chenopodium album. Next base: position 37,684,532 of record NC_137851.1, on the reverse strand, counting down.
TTCATATATTATTACTTTCTTCAATTTTTCCTAAAACTCCGCGTATGAAGAAATGGAGCAAGTATTTAAAAATGGAGGGAGTACGTAATTTGTTGTAGTTAAAATGGGAGACCATATGAAATGATAGTTCAGCATCCTACATTTATTAGAAAAGAAATTTCTGGAATAGAAAGTGGATGCAATGATGAATTTAAAAGCTCAAGGGTTGGAGCACACTTTTAAAGATAACAAGAGTCTCTATGGTTTCTTGCCAAAAAAAAAAGTCCCTCTAGTTAAGCAACTGATACTACCACTTTTGCAATAACGGTTATAAAACATGTAACTGAACAAGAAAAGGCAAAAGCCTTAGTGTTGCTAAGGTATCATTTACATGAAAGCCTGAAAACCGAGTACATGATGGTTGAAGATACCAAAGAATTATGGAATTGCCTTAATGAAAGATTTAGATACCACTAATGGGTGGTCCTTCCTAAGGCACTATTTGACTGAACAAATTTACGGTTCTAGGATTTCAAATTTGAAATTGATTACAATTCAGCCATACATGAGATAGTATCTAGTTATATTGAAATATTGTGATCATCTAGTCACCGATGAACAAATGATAACCTTTCATGCAAGTAGGGATAACAATTAGGCGATGCGAGTACCCCCTCCCCCATACCCGCACCCGCTAAAATTTTTTATACCTGCTACCCGCAGTGGGTACAATTTTAATACCCACACCCGCCTAAGCGGGTATAAACCTAGATCTACTACCCATGTGAATATCCACAACTGCTTCTACCTCGCTTTTTTACCCGCTAACCTAGCTAACGACATTTGCTTTATAAATTTTCTTAATTATGTCATTTTTCCATATCTAAATTGTTGTAAATACATATTTTAATAGCATATTATACAAGCTAGTAATCAATTTGTGATAAAAAAAATAATAGTAATAAATTGGCGGGTAGGCAGGTAACTAGGCGTATAGGTGGGTAATTGGGAGGGTAGACGGAAAATAGGTGTGCATGGCATTAAATCCACCACCTAACCGCTACCCACGGTGGGTAAGACTTATGTACCCATACCCGCCTACTTACTCGCCAAAGTTGGACCCATACCCACTCCAACTAGGGGCGGATGCGGTGCGGGACCCGCATTTTAATACCCACCTGTCATCCCTACATGCAAGCAACATACTGTTGCAAGAACAATATCATGATAGAGGTTTCAAAAAGTTTAATGAATTGATAAGTATATTGCATAGCTTGTTGTCGAACAAAATAATGTTCTTTTGTTGAAAAATCATAATCTTAGACCAACTGGATCTTTGGCCACTCACGAGGCAAATGCAACAACAAATTTTTACCCACCTAAGGTAAATGCTACACATAGAGGTGAACGTGAAAATTACAATGGTCTTGGATTAGGTCGTGGAAATTATCGCGAACAAGGTGATGGACGTGATAGAAATAATTTTCAAAGAAACATTTTTCTCTAAAATTCTGAAAAATAGAAGGGGCAGTCATCTGGAAGTCACAAACAAACCCTTCAAAAGTAAAAGACACATGTTATAGATGTACAGCGCATTGGGGATGTACTTGTCGCATGACCAAGCATTTGGTAAATCTTTACCAAGCTTCTATAAAAGGTCAAGGGAAAAATGCTGAAGAAAATTATGTTAATGAAGAAAATACTCCTTGTCACAGAAATTGAAAATGATTTCATCTTTGGAGAAATAAACAATGCTTAGATTATCTATCTACTAATGTGATATGTATTATTCCTTAATGTATTTTCTTTTCTGTATGGTACTTTAAGTTTCTAGTTATGTAGTTTTAATTTTTATCATCATAAAATTTGTAAGATATTATTCTAAACTAATATCATACTTATTATATTATGAAAATAATGATCTGCCTGAAGTTGGTTCCGAATATCAATGTCATTTCTACAGTGGAACAACACATACTATTTTGAAGGATAGAAAATATTTTTCACAACTAAAGTTGTTTCAAGCCAAGAACGTAAACACTATTTTCGGGTTAACTAAATTAATCGAAGGATCTGGAAAGGCTTGTATAGTGCTTCCAAATGAAACAAAATTAATAATCAATAATGCTTTAAATTCAAGTAAATCTCAAAGAAATCTCATAAAATTTAAAGATACACGCCAAAATGGCTATCATTTACAAACAATGACAACGGGTTAAAAAGAGTATTTATGCCTCACGATAGAAAAATATAGGAAGAAATATTTATGAGAAAATGCAAGCACATTCTTCAGGGCTATATCGTATAAACATAAAAGTCAAACACATTTAAACCCGTGGTAATCAACATGATATCTAACCAAAAGTTAGAATTCAAACAATTGATTATTTTATGGCATGATCATTTGGAACATCCAGCAACTGGGATAATGCAAAGAATTATAGAAAATTCAGTTGGACATTCAATAAGAAATATCAAAATTCCTAGACCAGATGAATTAACATGTTCAGCATGTACGCTTGGCAAATTGGTAATGAGGGCATCTATGAAAAAAATTGCTACTAACTCTCTAAAATTATTGGAAAGAACTCAAGGGGATGTTTGTGGGCCGACTAATCCGGCATGTGGACCATTTCAATATTTCATGGTTTTAATAGATGCTTCTTCACAATGGTCACATGTCATTCTACTTTCAAGTAGAAATGTTGCCTTTGCAAAATTACTTGCCTAAATTATTAAATTAAGAACACAATTCTCAGATCATATAATAAAGAAAATAAGACTCGACAATGCTAGGGAATTTACATCCCAAACCTTCAATGATTATTGTATGTCAATTGGAATTGTTGTTGAACACCTAGTAACTCATGTTCATACACAAAATGGTCTAGCTGACTCACTAATTAAGAGATTACAATTGATTGCAAGACCATTATTAATGATGTCTGCTTGGGGACATGTTATCGTAAATAGCACTAATTAGATTGAGGCCTATAGCTTGTCATAAATTCTCACCACTACACCTAGTTTTTGGTCGAGAACCAAGTATCTCACATCTAAAAGTCTTTGATTGTGTTGTGTATGTTCCTATTGCTCCACCCTAATGAATAAAAATGGTTCCACAAAAAAGGCTGAGAAATTATGTCGGGCTTGAATTCCCCTCTATAATTATATATCTTGAACCATTGACCGGTGACTTATTTATGGCTAGACTTACCGACTGTCACTTTAATGGGAAAATATTCCCAGCCTTAGGGGTAGAGAAAGTGGGCCCACGCAAGAAAGAAACCGATTTCACTTGGAATGCAACACAACTATCAATGTTAGAGCCATGAACAAATGCGTGTGAACAAGAAGTCAAGAAAATTGTTCATTTACAAAGTATTTCAAATCAATTGCTTGATGCATTTGTAGACATATAGAAGGTGACAAAATCACATATACTAGCAGAAATTGCCCCTGCACGTATAGAAATTCCAATTGGTAATAAGGCCATTGAAAATGAATCTCAAGCACGTCGAAAGCGTAGGAGACCACTTGGTTCAAAAGACTCTAATAAGCCAAGAAAATTGAAAATATTGGATGGAGTAGAAAATGAGACTAATGATGTTACCCTGTTAAGGTCAAGAAAGACCAAGTATGGATGAAAGTAAAGAAAACAATGATAATCCGAAAAGGGATGAACAAGAAGACAACCCTACAGGGAATGAACAAGATGACAAAAACATCGATAACAATAACAAGATTCATTGGAATAGAAAAGATGTTATCATAAATGAAATATTTGCAAATTCCATTGCAATTGAAATTATGTCCGATGAAAATGATGTTAACCAGAACAGTAAAAGAATGTCGACACAAGAGTGATTGGCCAAAGTGGAAGGAGGCAATGCAAGCTGAGTTAAAGTCACTTGAGAAATAAGAAGTTTTCAATAACCCTTGTACCAGCAGGTGTAAAACCCGTTGGGTACAAATGGGTATTTGTGAGAAAACGTAATAAGAAAAATGAAATAGTTAGATACAAGGCAAGACTTGTAGCCTAAGTATTTTCTCAAATTTAAGGGATTGATTATGAACAAACATATTCTCTAGTAGTTGATGCAACTACATTAAGATTTCTATTAAGTTTAATAGTCACTAAAGGACTGCAAATGAGATTAATGGATGTGGTGATTACATATTTGTAAGGGTCACTTGATACAGACATTTACATGAAAGTTCCCAAAGGACTAAAACTACCAGATTAAATTACCACAAGCCTAGACAATTACTTTCCATAAAACTAAAAAGGTCACTTTATGAATTGAATAAGATAACAAATGAAGTTCACATGTATATTTGCCTAGGACATCAATCATATGCACAAGAGTACAATAAGAGTACAATCATGTATATATTTTATTGTAAAACTTTGGATATATAATGAGAGTTTTACATAGTAGCACACTACTACTATATTTTCACCCCATCTTGTTTTACTTCTTGTTTCATTGATTAAAACTTTCTATCGGTAAAAGTGTTTAACAAACATTTAATACATTAAAAATAAACATGATTATCATATATTCATATAGGTTCAAATTCAATGTATATAATTATTAACAAAAAATAACGATAAATAAGTCGGTTAAATATGTTTATTTTTTATGTACTAAAATGTTCATTTCTAAAGTACTACATGTTCATTTTATTTAATAACAATTATACAAAATTTCGATTGTAATTATTCTAACTCAATAAATTTGAATATACACCTTAAATCTAGAACCGATCATGTCAAGCTCGGCTTGAAAAATGCTCATGTTTGGGTATTTGGGCCCGACCAATTTTCAAAAAAAAAAAAAGTTTGGGAGGCTCGAAAAACTAGTTTTTAATTAAAATTTTGGCCCGACCTAATTTTAGCCCAAAATACTAGGTTTGGGCAGGCCTTTTTGGCCTAAATAGGTCGAAGTTTTTGGGCAAGGTCTGATCCAGCCCATGATCACCTCTACTTTAACCTAATTTTGGTTCATCATATAGAAAATAATTGTCAAACTAAAATATGCTTGATTAGGAATGAAATGGCTTCAAACATATAAAAAAAATAAATAAAAAAAAAAAGATAGGAAGTTCATCACAATATCAACAATTCAATTGATTTTCATTAATTATTCAAATAATCAAACAATAAAATCATCATGATAAACGAAATCAAACAAATTACAATTACAAATTACATCTTCTACCTTTTCCTGCATTTCATCAAGACCAATTGTAGTGGTGTAATTAAAACAATTTCACTCTTGAGGAGAAAAAGTTGTGAATGGAGAAAGAGAATAGAAACAAAATTAATAGAGGTAAGAAGAAAAATAAAGAGAGACAGAAAAAGAAATAAGGAAAGTAAAATTTTTTTTTTTTATAAAAACGAAAGAAAACAAAAAAGCATGTTCATTTTTAGAGTATCACATGTTCATATTAGTAGCTGGTCCAGCTAGCTTAGCTGCACAAAGGAGTAGCTAAGGATTTGCATAGGTTTCCAAAAAAAATTTAGACTTTCTTCAGTTTTACAATTGAACAGATAAAGTAAAGATTAAATAGGGGAAACTGTGACGAATTTCTGATGAATTTTACCTAGCACATATTGACCTAATTCAATTGGATTGGAAAGTAGCTTTCTAGAGATTTCCAACGATTTATTATTTTCCATAATGCAAGTTTGAGATAAAAAAAAAATGGACAAAAACCATATATTTTCCTTGATCTGGGAGGTTTTTTCTGCCCTTGTATAAAACTCTTACAAAACTTAAACCATATATTTAAATATATCTTGTCCAAATAAAAATTCCTAATGCCTTAATACAATAATTAAAATAAAATGAACTAAACATAACTCTCAAGTCAAACCCAGAAAAACTAAGTAGGTGCTCCCAAAAACTTGGGGCTGAAACACGAACTACCACTTGAAAGCAAATTAAAGATAAAATCCTAGATTTGGACCTAAGATTTTAAGACACTTGTGAAAGAACCCTTCTAATTCCAATCATCTTTTACTTTTCAATAAAGTATTAACTTCGTTGTCTTTTCTTCTAATTATTTAATATCTCAATTACTCCACTTATATATTTTTATATTAAATTCAATTACTTTACACAAAACTATGAATCGATTAAAGTGTGACACTCTAAGAAAAACGGAAGAATTATTTATTTCAAAAACCCTTGTATTACAACTATAATTGGTGAGCACATTGCTATTTTTTTCCATTTCATTAGACAACTAGATTGTTGTATTCTAGCTTGGTGGTCACCACTTGGAGGCTTACAATATTGGATTGGTGGACTCATTGCCATCTATAGTTTTTCTTAATTCCTAAGGTGTCACCATTTTTTTTTATCTTTTTTCGGCATTTATTTTCTTCCATCATTATCATTATCTAGTTGTTGGCGTCCCAACCAAGTGACGTTTTATTCTACTAGCATATATAGCTTACTTGGTAGGTTGTGAAATTAAATTAAGTTCATTTGGCTTAAAGAGAAGAAGATCGAGGTTTCCATGTAAAATGATATAAGTTGATTGTTTTTACTTTTTTTGTTTCCATATTCGCTCATACTTTCCCTTATTGGTTTTTTGTTTGGTGATTTAATTTTTAATGAGTTATTTAATTTGTGATGAATTTGGGTTGTGATAATGGATTTTTTCACTTTGGGTTGATCCTTGTGAGTGTTATGCACAAACCTACAATATCAAATAAATATGGTGATGATCAAATCTCATTCAATTGCTCTTTGGGTTCTCGATACACCAAAACTTTAAACAGTTGGGATTATATTGAATATAAACATTACTACATAAGATGCACTTCCCAAAATAGTATAAATATAGGAATTCATGACAAAATACGCGTGAATCAATGTTTGTAATCTATGTTTATTTTTAAGGCAAAAACTAAAGAACATCCCGGGGGCGTTGGATAAAATAATTAAAAGTAGAAAAATTAACGTTAAATAAACAGTAATTACACCGATCGATGCATGATTTTAACATGTATTCCCAAATTAATACTTTTACTATATTAGGAAATATTTTAAAGGGTTATCGAATGCCCCGTGGGTGTTTGTTAACAATATCCTATTTTTAAATATCTTTACATTTTTTTTGGATAAAAGTAAATATCTTTACATTTTTAGCATTAATCTATTGATTTACACATGATTTTAGAACACTATAAACATTAATTATTGGAAAAGTATTGTGTAGAACGGACTCACGTGAGTCCAATCATACAAACATAAAAATAAAATTAAAAAAAAAAAAATTTTAACTGTCAGATTTTAGATAATAATGGTCGGATATTAGATTATAAATATCAGATATTAGATTATATGTGCCAGAAATTAGATAATAATGGTCGGATATTAGATTTCTTTTGTTTGATAACAGGTTATATTGGTTAGGTAATAGATTTATTTTGTTTGATAATAGGTTATATTGGTCAGGTATTAGATTTTATTTGATAATATATTATTATGGTTAGGTATTAGATTTATTTTGTTTTCTTTTGTTTGATAATATGTTAGTATGGTTAGGTATTAGATTTATTTTGTTTGATAATAAGCGGGAGATGTAAATATAAAATACAATTACTGTAATAAAAATTAAAAACACTCCAAAATTAGAAAAACCTTCACAAAATCCTTCTCTTTCTTTCTCTCCCCTGAAAGTTGGAGTAAGAAAGGAGTTTAAAAGAGGTGCAACATGGCGAAACAAGAAGAGAGAGAAGAAAACCAGCAAATGGAGGAAAGAAGTCGATAACAACATCAACCGTCTTCAATCTCTACTAATGGCGACAAAGATTAAAGAAGTGTATACAGAGAAGATAGAAATAGCGCCTGATGATGATTTTTGGAACATGATGGAACAACTGTTCCTGTTTTATAGACAGAATCAATCTAAACCTGGAAATCAAGTTAAACTGATGATCAATTAAATTGCTTCAGATTCAAAATATATATATATATATATATATATATATATATATATATATATATATATATATATATATATATATATATATATATATATATATAAACCACCAAAATTAACCCCAAAGTGTTAATGGAGAAATCAATGTAAAACGGAAATCAAAAATCGACTTACTTGCTCGTGTTCTGGTAGATAAGGTAGAAGACGAAGACGACTCGAAGAATGCCATCAGAGAGATGAGCAGGGGAGGGAGAAAGAGAAGTGGAGGGAAGAAAGAGAAGGTGAGCTGGCAAAGGATTTGGGAATGGCGGTGAAAGCGAGCGGTGATATGGGCTGACTTGGGTGGCAGTGGGTGGGGATGAATGTGTGCATTATAAACCAGACTCACGTAAGTCCATTCTACACAAAACCTTCTGTAAAAACATGTTTTTTTAATTATACGTGTTTTTGTTATGAATTTCTAAACTTTTTTAAAAAGTATTTAAGACTTATATGCATATAGTAGCATTATCCAATTTCAAAAATACTCGTAGTGTTAATGAATTCACCCTTGGAAAGCAGGTTGAATTGTCAATCTAGTACAATATCATCATTGCATTTATGTTCAGACTTCAAAGGGACGTCAAAATAACAAATTTCATATGTCCTCCCACGAAAATTAAAGTAAAATTCAATTTATTCTCCAAAAAACATCATCTAAAAATATCCAAAAAGAAAAGAACAGTAGAACACCTTCTATCCTAAAATTGATACATGTTGACATATATACAATTTGAACATCACAATCAAGATGACAAATAACCAAAATTGCACCTTCCAATCCAAATTTCTGTAATTTCAGATCATGAAACGAAGACAATGATACAGCGACAATAATTCGAGTTTGTTGCACTGGCAGTGAGCCCCTCTTATTTTTTAAGGGGTGTCAACAACGACAAGAAGATGAAGATGTTACAGAGGTCATGAATTAACAGGAGGAACTCTGTAATATGCAGGAACTATGGCAGGGAAAAACATTTTTCTCACCCCTTCTGCCTTAATAATTGGAAATATGATTCCGGATGCACCCTGTAAAAGAGAAAATCAGATCAAGAACATTCATCAAGTATAATTAAAACAGGATTCACTCAATGGAACACATAAATCCTCTTTCAGGAAACAAACAGAATGAAAGTAAAGTTGGACATACAGAAATCAATCTGGCTCCAATCCATAAGCGTTTAGGAGAGGGAAAAGGCAGTAGTAGGCGACCAACTCCATAAATGGCAACAGCAAAGAAATGAAGAACCAAACTCAATGGCTTAGGATTCAGCCCAGACAGAAGAGAGATGGGTCCATTTGAAAAGACACCTCCAAGGCTTAGATAATCAAAGCATGCTTGGCGCATCTCCTTTCTAGCTTGATCTGGGGAGGCACGGAAAACCTTGTATAAAGCACCTGCTAATGTGTTGATAGTAGATGCCACTGGCTGCAAATCACAAAAAATAATTGAGTCAGTTCTAAACAGTACACAAACCTCTATATGCAACCTGGTGAGCCAAATCAGTGAACCCTTGCAGAGACATGGGTATTCATGTGATAGATAAAACACGTTTTTTTTTTTTTTTTTTTTTTTTTTTTTTTTTTTTTTTTTTGAATGAATGAATCATAGCTAAAATAATTAAAACACTACGATCTCCAAGTACCTAGTAACAGCCAAAATAAACAAGAAAATTCAATCTTCACCCTTCAAAGTATGATTCGTCATATCATCAAATGAACTTTATTTAATAACTAATAAACAGTCAATATTGGTGTAACCACTAAAACATTCGAAAGAGATAAAATAATTACTTTACGCAGAGTGTAGAAGGATTCCAGGTATCGGCAGAGACTAGTTGCATCATTCAAGTCCTTCAGCGGTCTCAAAAGATCTCGCAGCAGTACAATATCAGCCAGAGCTACAGTCATTCCTCCACCTGTTAAAGGATGGCGCATGTTGAATGCATCTCCCATTAGTAATGCCCCGGGCTTAGGAAGAGGAGCTGCTGGCATGCTTTTATTTGGCATTGATTTAATGTTTCCTTTATCAATGGCTGTGAAAAAGGCATCATACAACTGTGGAGGTATCTGAAATGGCAGATCAGTTAATTAATAACTTTAAAAGTACAAGTAAAAAACACAGCTTTTGTAAGTACTCCCAGGAGCACTAATAATATAAGTGACAATAAACAAAGCTTTTTAGGGATCTACATACTTGGGGAGCAACTACAGTCTTCAAATACTTAGCCAGTTCACCACTAGCAACAGAAGGAACTTTTTCTCCTGGTACATCAACAAGACACCGGACTTCTGTACTACTAATTGGATAGAACAAGATTGGGGATGGATCTCCTAAAACAACATGTCCATGGTTTTCATAAGGAAGTTGACAGTTCTCCAGAACGAGCCCCACAAAACATGAAGGCTGGTCTATCTGCCAGAAACAAAGCTTTATGAATTAGTTCAAAGCTTTTTGAAAGATATACATAAATACACTGAAGTAAGCAACAGGATTTGAGAAATAGAATATGTATAGTTTTTCACAGAAAATCACCTTAGGTTTGCAGAGTGAGCGACGCAAATTTGAGAAACAACCATCACACACAATGGTCAGGGGTGCATATGCACATAGCTCCTGTCCAGCTTTGGTCTTGTACCTCACACCCTTAATTATCCCATTTTCTTCAACAAGGGAGGTAACTGCGCCCTGCTCTAATTGCACACTGGAGAAAAGAAAGTTCAATGAGTCCCAAGTAAAATCTATTCTGTACACAATGGCTCTCAAACCGAAATACACAATGAAAAAGGCAAAATTCAAACTTCATCATCTTAGCAGGTAATACTTTCAAAGTAATTGCTATATCTTACATTTATTTATATTTTTTCTATTATTGTAAGCCTCCATGTTGAACACTCTTTCCTAAGAAATTAATTGATAAGATACGGTAGGGGGGACAACCCACTTTACAAAAAAAAAAAGTTCAAATACATAATCTTGTGAACATTGGTTCATATCAAATGAGATGGTGCAGTGGCTAAAGCCTTGCTTGTAAAGGATGTAGATGCGGGTTCAAACCCCTATGGCTTCATTCAAGCCCCTACTTTTGAATAAGTGCAAAATGACTACTACGTATTAAATTAAACTTGCAACATTTTACTTTCAATTGTTGCCTTCTTGGTGAGTGAGGTGAGTTTTGTAATCAAGAGACTAGAGTTTAATCATTGATGCAAGCATTTTACTTTTTTATTTATTATTATTATTATTTTAATGTATAAGATAGTATTCTTTCCATTTTTTTCTTAACAGTTACTCAAGATCTTCTGGAATCGAGAGGGAAGCTCTAACCACTTGAGCTATCCCTTACTCTTTGATTAAGAACTAGATAACTTATACAAAAATGTTGATCGACTTTAAAAGACACAAATATCTAGAAGTAAATAGATAATAAACCACTATACTATGATGTTATTAATAAAGAAATTGTACGGATAGTTCATAGACTAAAGTTAGCTTAATTTCTGGAGAGGATATGGTAAAATTATTTAAAGTAAAATTTTGTAGTCCAAAACAAAGTTCAGATTCAGGGCAAATCATATACCAAATTCACTCAATAAATATTCATTTATTCACTTTGAACATTTGTTCCCTGATATTCCACCGCCAATGTTACATAATCAATTTTGTTTTTAGTGATGTACTCTGTAATTTTTATATTTACATATTTCCTGAGATGAGCATATTTTTGTGAAATGGGCTATAATTAAGCCAAAGTTAACAGTTCATAATTTCATACGAAGTATGACATATTGTGGAAAATACTTTTTATCACACTATGTATGTATATAGTACAATAGTGACTTATATGTACAATACAAGATAATATTACATATATAATTTGAGACAAAATAATGATCAAATTACCGAGTAATCCAACTGAGTAATCCAAGTATTCCAAGTAGTATCCAATTATTACTTAAAATAAATAAATAGATAAATTCATGCATAACAGCTTGTTGAAACTCAAATTTCATCTCACAGAGACTCGGGAAGAGAAAAAAAAAATCACATTTCGAGCCTAAACATTAAGTTGTTTAGGACAACGCTTTAAAATGTCATTCAAAAACCTCAATTTTTTCCCAGAAATGAATTCAAGTTTAAAATCCCAATCTGATAATAAGATGAGAACTACACAAGTGGAACATAACAATGACAAAATTGATCAAAATCATAAACTTTGAACCAAAGACAAACAAAAACAGGTTTGATATAATGTATCAACAAAAAATAGAAACAAAATCATCCAAAAGACAAGAACATCATAACATACTTGGGCAAGGAAGCAGCTTTCTCCCTCATCCTCTGAATAAAACGGCCATTATGAAACCCTCTCCCAGAAACATCTTGATGAAAATTCTCCAAAGGGTAAGAAAGTTTAGTATTTTTTCCATCTTTGAAGAGAGCATAACCAAATACGCGTTGAGCATCAATGTTTTCCACGCAATCTGTTATCACACCAATAAAATGGAAATACTCACAATCAACATTAATCCATGGTAATTGTTACTAAACATTGTTCCAAAGTTGTTTCCAAGAAATTCGGAAAAAGGATGTATTGTTATATCAAATACATCCTCATGTCCCAAATTAATTGTCACAATGATAGCGTGATTGAACGAGTAACAAGACAATAAATCCGTAGAGATATATAATAACTTGATAGGAGTAATTATTTACCTACAAGTCCCAAGTCAATTAACTTGAGATATCCTCCTGGTTGTAAAAGCTCGCCAACAATACGATCAGGCTCTGCTAAGTCTCTCTCTATAACGTGAACTCGCCTACCATCCTACAAAAAAATTTCAAGTTTCTAATTCAGCAATTATTCTAACAAGCCATACTCAACAAATCACAACAAATAAAGTAAAAACACTGCAAACAAATTTTTGAATACTCCCTCAATCTCTAAAAATTGTACCTATTTTGACTTTTTGACAAATCAACCAGCAAATAGAATAAAAACACTTGCAAACAAATCATTGAAATCCTGATAATCAATTGTATACTCCCTCGTCTCTAAAAATTCTTCGTATTTATTTTTCTTAAATTAACCAAGTAAGCTTGCAAACAAATAAATGAAATCCTGTTAATCAATTATATATCCCTCCGTCTCTAAAAATTCATGTTTCTAACTTTTTTTGGTGAAACAATCTGAAAAGGAAGAACTTTTAGAAATGGAAAGAATACAAAACAGTTGTTTACTAAATTCGAAATTAAATAGTTAAGTACTACGCATAATCCTTTGAATTAACGAATTAAATTTTAAATTAGCATATCAATTTAGAACTAAAATTATAAACACAGGTCAACGAGAAAAAAAAAAAAAAAAAAAAAAAAAAAAAAAAAAAAAAAACAAACGAAATTCAAAAATCATATGACCTTTCCAAGAGTATGAGCAAGAGCAGCACCAGCGACACCAGCACCAACAATAATGACGTCAGAACTAGTCACATCGGATCTACATTCACCAGCAAAAACAGCGGTGGTAGTTACGCCGGAAACACCATTTTCCGACGAACATTTATTCTCTCTCCTCTTACTCGATCGAATATTCCAGACAAACGTCACGGTCAACAATAAAGCGATCACCCCTCCAACTCCAATAATGTACTGATCGAACAACATTCTCGAAGATTAACGAAGTAAGAAAAAAAAAGGTTGCAATTGCTTCGTTTATTCTCCTCGAAAATCGTTCGCCACCGTCGACGGCGGCCGGAGTTCTGCCTCTCAAATGATCAGAATTTGGAGGCGTGTTTGGAATAAAATTAAATTTGATGAATGTATTTGTTTAAATGTTTATGAACAGATCAGAGATGGCATCGTTATATAAAGGTTACAGCTCAGCAGAGTGCCAGAGTATCTCGCGATTATTTTTTTATTATTTTATTTGATTTGAATACAAAATTCAGATAATGGGAATGCAACTGAAAATTTAAAAGGAGGAGGGAACAGGACGTAAATGTCTACGTTACTTGCGCCTATGGCCTACAGCCTACAGCCTACAGCCTACAGCCTACTTACTAACTTACCTAATTGTTTGATGCCTCACAAGTCACGGCCACGGCCACCGGGCTAACCTGTTTTAACAACTTGTACTGTATGTTTTTGTTAATGTTTGTACGGTAGTATTAAGGGTAATGTTATATACTTATATGTAGTCTTTACAGATACAAATAAATATTAAATATCTTTTATTAATTGGTTGTAGTTTAGAGATTTATGACAAAATTACGTATAAATCAATGTATTTATGAAAATAATTAATTATATTTCCTCTTTTAGCCTCTTATACATAGCGATTAGAGTTGTATATAACATTTTCCTTGTACTAATCCACATATGTGCTCAAATCCAATGGCAATGTTTAAGGAAAAAGAAAAAGAGTAGTAAGCTAAGAGCATCATTATTGTTGGGGACGTTTTCATCCTTTCCCATTTTCTCTCTCCTTTCCTACACTTGACACATCACCTTCTCTTTCCTCCACATCACTTCCCACTATCTCCATTCTTTTACTCATCCTTTCCCTCAAAATTTCCCAACATCAATTAGTACCCTTTCCCACTTTCTCTCTCCTACTTATATATACCCCACCATTTATTCCCTTTTCAATTTACATATATTTATTAATATACTTAATTATTATTAATGTTGTAAATGTTGTTAATAATAATTAATAACCGACACATTAATTAAACGAGATTGTGAAACATAGCCGTTGTACTGCTGCTTTGTTAATTCTTGCATGTTGCATGGCGCATGGGCCGAGGAAGTCATTCCTTTCCATAGAAAGGAAACTCCAATTTCCTTTCCCTAAAAGTAACCTTTTTCCAAGTACCAACATTCATGAGGAGACTAAAAGGAGACCAAAAAGCATGGGAAAGGAATGGGAAAATATCCGATGTTGGTGCTCTAAGTTTGTTGTTAAAGTAAAGTTGGTGGGATAATAATTTAATGATAATAAATGACACAAAGGTAAATTAGTGGTTTTTAGTGGATTATTTAAAATAGTTGCTGAAACTGGTTTAGAAACATTCAAATTTGATTTTGACACACTCATTGTGAGAGCGCAGTTACCAATGCTTTTTTCTCATATAGAGGTGTGTCTAAATCATTTTCCTTAAAACATTGTGCCATGAAGAGCATATCCCATGTGGAAAATTGTGGAACGGAGATATTAAGTTTACTAAAGGATAATAATATGGTTACCTTTATACTACTCAAGTTAGGTTAAAGATCAACAGATTCAGAACATTATTATGAGTTAGCTGTAATAATTTTTACATGGTGTAATTTTGTGATTAAAACAATTTTATCAATTAATAATTTTTAATTATTTTATTACAAGTTAACACTTGATGTGCAATACATATTTGGGAGTATCTTTTTAGTTTATTTACCAAGTCAAAACACTGTGTTTGGCAAGTTGGTAGTGGAGGGGAGTTATTAGCTTTTAAATAGTGTTTCATAAAAGTTAATATAACTGATGAATTATTAATGTTTGTCAATTCCATTATATTATCATTATATTAAGGGATTGTTATCTTCCCATTGTCTTATAAAAATAAGTTTCAGGTCTTTAAATTCTGATAAATTCAGATCAGTACAGTTAAGATAAATTACGATATAAGTTAATTAAATAAAGTCTAATAAGTTTCAATAAGTTAAATAAGGTCTTTTAATAAGTTCTAATCAAGTCTAATAATAAGGCCGGTCTAATAAGGTCCAATAAGTTTCAATAAGGTCAATAAGTTTAATTAAGTCTAATAAGTTTCAATAAGGCCTAATATGTTCGTTTAATGAAAAATGGAAACTAATAATCTCACATTTGTCTTTTCTGCTGAAAATAGTCTCACTTTTTCGAAATCTGGAAACAATCCAACCTTTAACCCCCATATTCTCAAAACAGGCTTTTTAGTATTGTGAAATTGGTATTTGTTTTTGAAGATAACTTGCCACATGTCAACTTTTGATTGGCCCAATTTTAATTTTTTTAATTAAAAAAAAACAAAAATAGTTTTTCCTTCACAGCTCCCCACCGCCGCATCAGACACCACTTGATCACCACCCCCTCCCCTTTCCCCATCTCCCTTTCCCGATTTCACTACCATTGCAACCCCCAATCTTAACCTCCCTACCCACCACAACCCTCTTCACCTCCTCCCTCGTTGTTGGCTCCTCCTCCATCGAGGTTTCATTGGCCTTTTTTGGGTTTGGGTTCCCCTTTTGATTGGGGTTTTGCCGATTTTCTTGGATTGGGTTACAAATTGGGATTTCTAGGTTTGAGTTTCATTTTCTAAATTTCATTCTAGGTTTGGGTATAATTTCGTGGGGGGTTTAGGGGTTTCGTGGGTGGTCGGGTTTAGGGGTGGCTGCGATGGTCGGCTTTTAAGTAAGGGGTGGTAGGATTTAGGGGTTGAGGGGTTTCGGGTAAAGGGTGGTCGGGTTAAGGGGTTTCAACTTTCAAAGTGGTTGGGGGGAGGCTAGTGTGGTGGTGGCCATGGAAGGTTGTGTGGTGGTGGCTATGGAAGGGAGTTGGTCAGATGGTGGCCATGGAGGGAGACTTGAGGTTGAAGAAGAGAGTTAAAAAAACAAATTTGAAAAAAAAACATTTTTAACAAGTTATTATAGGTCAAAAGGCCTATTTTAAGAATATAGAGATTAAAGGTGGGATTGTTCATGGATTTTGAAAAGGCGGGATTGTTTTGAGTAGAAAAGGTAAAAGTGGGATTTTTAGTTTTCGTTTTTCCTATGTTGAATAAGGTCTAATAAGTTCAGATTATTTCAATTAAGTTCAAATAAGTTCAGTTCGGGTAAGTTTAGATCTAATAAGGTAAAGAGAATATACCTTAAAAGTTATTTTGCGTCATTTAACAATTACCTTAAATAGCCACAAGGTGACATGTTGACAACTAACATATACTAACGAAAGAACCATTTAATAAAGGAAAAATTGCCCGAAATAATCCCACCTTTGTAGCGTCTGCTAAAAATAATCTCACCTATATGAGTTATTTTTGAATAATCTAACCTTTATACTCAATCTGCTCTAAATGGTACGACCAATAGCCGGTTGAAGAGATAATTGAATTTTTATTAAATTTAATTTACACGAGTCACAATTTGATTTGTTAAAAAAAAAAGTAAAATCAAATAACAAAAAAAACCACCACCACCACCTAAGTTTCATCCACCACCCAAACCTAGACCCCAGAACCACCACTGCCACCAAATTAGAGCCCAGCCAACCTAGGAACCACCGACACCACACCAAACCCGAAACCAGACCCTAGAACCACCGCCACCAAACCAGACCCCAGCCCCAAAACCCCTTCGAAAAATCCAAAACCCACCAAACTAGACCCCATGAAACTGGTTGGGGAGATCGGCGCAGCCAAAATCGACGTCAGGGGAGGACGACGTGGTCGGAATAGGGGACAGGGAAGGTCGGTGTGGCTTGTTAAGGGACGGGAGGGGGCTAGGATCGAGACGGGAAAGGTGAGATTATTGCCGCGTGAAGGAAGGAGGGAAGGGTTTGGTGATTCAGGGGAGGGGATCGATCGCGACGCCGACGTCAGCGTCGGTGTTGTGGTTGGGGGCTGGGTGGCCAAAGTCGCGGGAGAGGATGGGCTCAAGCAGCTGGTGGGTGGTGGGTGGTTTTTTAATTTTTTCTTATAAAAAATCTAACTTTTTTAAAATTTTACTTTATTTATTTTTATTTTTTGATCAATCACAGGCCGCCACGTGTTAGGTAACTTGTTATAAACAGGTTACATGACCGGTTGGAACCATTTAGAACAGATTGGGCATAAAAGGTCGGATTATTTAAAAATAACCCAAAGGTGAGATTATTTAGGGTGGACGTACGCCCCAAAGGTGGGGTAATCTGGGCATTTTTTCCTTTAATAAATATACAACATATCCAATTTTACTTAACATTATCAAGGGTTGCTTTAATTTGACTCTAACTAGATTTGAAACAAAACTAATTTAAGCTCAGGCAATAACCCAGATTTTGTTTAAATATAAATGAAAAATTACCTTAAGGTTTAATAACATCTTGATAACATTATGTCAAGTTCAAATAATAAAATATAGGAAAAATTGTCAAAAATAATACAAACTTTGAGCAGTTCGTCAAAAATAAGTCAATTTTTCTAATTATATCTAAATAATACAAACTTTAAGAGGTGTCCGCTTTAAACAGGATAATTTACATACAACTTATATGATCGGTTACTTTTTTTTTTTAATTTTTTTCATAAACTCCTTTAACAACATACTTTACTTACAATATAAATTTTAAGAATGATTAGTTTTTCATAGAAATCTTAATTAAATATTAAATTAATCCTAACTAAGAAAATCAATTAATTTTTTGTTAAAAAGAAAATAAATAATTAAGTCCGATTATAATTATTTTTTTAAAACATCATTTATCATTATTAAAAAAAAAAAAAAGATTACCACCACCATCGATCCTTCTGACTCCCTCCAACAGCCTAACCACCCCATCCCAAAACTCCCAACCCAAACCCGAAACCTAAACCCTAACAAATTTCAGGGTAGCTTGGGCTAACATATATTGGGTTTGGGTCGAGTGTTTCGAGTTTGGGTCGCGCTAGCTTACGGTGGAGGAAGGGGAAGGGGGTCGAAATTCTGATTAGGGAAGGGGGTTGAACATTTCGGTTAGGGGAGTGGAATCGGGGCAAGGGATGGGGTAGGGCTGGTCGGCTGGGCTAGTCTGTCGGCAGGCCGGCATGAGGGGGACAGAGGGAGTATGGGCGGCGACTGGTGGTGGGGGAGGAGGTGGTGGCTGGGCTAGGCTATGGTGGTGGGTGGTTTTTTTTCTTTCTTTTTTTTAAAAAAGGTTATTTTTCATTCTAATTAATTAATTATAATAATAATAATAATAATGTTTAAAAAAAAGGAATAATGGGTGGTTTTTATATAATAATAATTAATATTATTTAAATCTTTTCAATATTAAAAGAATTAAATAAATTTTAAAAATGAAAAAAAAATAACCAAACCAATAAAACGATGACATGTGTCCTATATAACCTATTAAGCAAGTCACCAACAGGTCATAAATTGTTTAAATCGGACACCCTCTAAAGCGGAAATAATCAAAAGATTGACTTGTTTTTGGCGGACCGCTAAAAATTTGTATTATTTTTGATAATTTTTCCTAAAATATAAAATAGAAAAAAAATATGGGGATAGAAAGAGAGATGCAGTAGTATATGTTTTACAATTAAGGTCCTGTTCACTTCACCTTAAAAAAATAATATTAAGTAAAAATAATTTCAGTTCAGCAAAAATAAGTTTAGTTTAGTAAAATTAATTTCAGTTTAGTAAAAATAATTTCAGTTCAGTAAAAACAGTTTAAGTTCAGCAACATATAATTTTGTTTCAGTAAAAATAATTTCAGTTCAGCAAAAATAAGATGAAGTGAATGGAGCCTAAGTAGTGAATTACATTATATGTTTAAAAACTTTTAAAATCCAAGTTAATAATGAGTTACAACTCATAAGTGTTAATTAAGTGATAGAATGATATTAATTGTGGAATAAAAAAAAATACCATAGAGTAAAAACGAATTTATTTACAAGGAATCAATGTGGTTGTTCACTTGATCCAACAACAATTGGTTATAAAAGTTAGAAATTCCAAGGGTTGTGAGGGATTAAATGTGGTTCAAATAAGGCCATGTTCAGGTCATCTTAAAAAAAAATAATATTCAGTAAAAATATTTCGTTTCAGTAAAAATAAGTTTAGTTTAGTAAAATTAATTTCATTTCAGTAAAAATACTTTCAGTTCAACAAAAATCAGTAACTCAAAACTAAAGAAGAAATATAATAGAGAATCAGTAAAAATAATTTCAGTTTAGCAAAACTAATTTCAGTTTAGTTAAAATAATTTAAGTTGAGTAAAAATAATTTAAGTTCAGCAAAAAATAATTTCACTTTAGTAAAATTAATTTCAGTTCAGCAAAATAAGGTGAAGTGAACGGAGCCTTATTGTTATATGTGACGTCATCACCATTCATGTAGTGTCATGTAATAAATCTCATTATGACTTGGAGTGACATATGTTATCAATGTATTGTCCCTAAAAGATTTAATAATATTATAGATTTAGCAAATTGAAACATTAAGAACTTGAGTTAGAGATTTAGATCCATACTCAGGTCCTCATTAAACATTTTGTACTGTTTTTGGATATTTTATCTCAAATCGGTGACTTGGTTTCTTGTAATAAAATTGAATTTTTGGTGAACCTTTATATTATAAGCTTATGAATTCATAAATTTTAAGATAAATCGCACCATTTAAACATATTTTTAAAGATTATTAATTCCCAT
This sequence comes from Chenopodium album, assembly GCF_948465745.1. NCBI lineage: Eukaryota > Viridiplantae > Streptophyta > Magnoliopsida > Caryophyllales > Amaranthaceae > Chenopodium > Chenopodium album. The sequence continues at coordinate 37,664,147 of NC_137851.1, read as the reverse complement.
ATGGATTTTTATTTCAATCCAATCAAACAATTATTGTGTTATACCCTTTCATTTGATTAAATATTGTAATTATTATTAGAAAACCAAATTGAGTTGCAATTGGAGTACTATTTAGATCTTTGTGATTACTTAGTTATATCCTTATACTTCATGAGATATAGTCTAAATACACCAAGGTTGCTAGTTCTCTTTAAGAGCAAGTTTAGCCCCAAGTCTTAAGACTTGGGGTGACATCATCAACTTGAATCTTAAAACTTATGTTTAAAACTTTTCTCATTTTTTTTTAAAATCTTAAGCAAGTCTCAAGTTGGGGCTAAACTTGCTCTTAGTTGTTTATGTAGTTTCGGTAGTAGCTTAAGACTACTCTTAAGCAGTATTTTGATTGACACCAAGTTTTGTATAACAAGCTTAAAGGTGTTATTACACATTTTAATGGGTAAGGCCTTTTAATATAATCTAAGTATTTGTGTTAAAAAAAATGATTTACCCATCTCTTTGTTAAAATATATCGTATGAGTAATTTACATAATCACATTCATTACAACATTACATGATCTATGAATTGAATGGACTTAATGTTTTTCTACACGTTTATACTACCTCCATTTCATATTATTTGCAATGATTTAACATAAAGTAGAGAGAAAAAAAATCTAATAGTTGCAAATAATATGAAACAAAGGTAGTATATTGCTTTGACAAATAAGTATATTATTAATCATTCTTTTTTATTAGAATAATTTCGATTAAGTAAATAATAAATCACACGTTCCCAAATTCTAGCTTCGTGAAGTCATGGGAAACGACTTTAGGTATGATCTTACGATATTATAATAATCATTTTAATAAGGTCATCAATTGTGTCAAAAAAAATAAGGTCATCAAAGATTTAAAGATATGCATTAAATGCGTGCATGATTGCATACAACATACTTCGTAATATACAGTTGGAAATTTATTATTGTCATATAAGATTTGAGAGTTGTAATGGTTGACATGTTAGATATGTTATGAAAGGTTTCCAATTCACAAAGGTACCACGCTTTCCTCGAGGGAGCTTTTTACGGGTTCATTTTTGTTAAGTCCCCAATATTATAATTATTTAAATTTTGGGGTTTATTTTATTACAACCAATCAAAAAGTCAGCCAAGCTTCCCTCGGTATTGTCTTGTAAGATATGGCTTCTGCCCTCGTGGAAAGCGTGAATACTCGACTACTTGAGTAGCCATTGGTACATTTTGTTAATCGTGATATAATGTTCGTGTGTTTATACTCTCACTGCTCCATAGAATTGTCTCTTGGCCCTTTTAAGATTTCTAGAGGATGGATTCGAAGTATTATATATTGTACTTATATTAAGTTATACATCTTAACTAGATTAGTCCCGTATCATACACGGTAATTTCACTCTATTTAATTAAAAAAAAAATATTTATTTTATAAATTAACATAGACAAAATATAACTATAACATAATTATTTTCTTCTTATTTTTTATACATATAATGGAATGAAAATTGAAATATAATGAAATAGTATGTGGATTAGATAAATGTGTATATTCAACTACATCTTAGTTGACATGAGTGTTTAAATAATTCAATAATAAATTTTCTTTTTAAAGTATTGTGAAATTATGTATTGTACCCAATGGGCATAAAAAATAGAGAGATTCTTATATATGGGTGTATGATGCACCAACTTAAGGATATTGTTTGCTTTTTTATGATTATTATTGATCATTTAATCATCAAATGAGCAAAAAAATAAATAAATTCCGCTTGGATCACCATACATTCGCGTGTATACAATTATTTTGAGAATAATAACCCCAATTTAATGATAATATGAAAGTGTTAGAGATACAAAATAAAAAAAAAAAAAAAAAAAAACTAAATAAATTGTCTTACATGATTAAATATATAAATTAAGTGCTTATAATGTTAAGATATGTTAATATTGTTACAAAATTAACTTGCTTATTTAAAATCTATTATATGTTAAATGTTCATACACAATATTTGAAGGAAGAAAAAATATAATGTATTGTTCTATTAAAATATATAAGATTATAATATACGAAGTAAGAGAGATGGAAAATATTCCTTCAAAAGAAAAAGATACGGAAGATATTTTATTACATATATGGAAAATATATGTATATCAAAAATATCACAATTTAATACTTATAATTTATAGTAAGTAGAAAGTAAAAAGTAAATGAAGGTATTGGAATATATATATATATATATATATATATATATATATATATATATATATATATATATATATATATATATATATATATAAAGAAGTTTTGGAGGGAAAAAACAATACCAGGAAGTGACACGTGTCATTCCTGGTATCTGTTTTAGTATTATATATTGATATTGATATTGATTGATGTATGATAAAATCTATCTATCTATATACTATACTAAAACAGGGCACACTAGCTCCATGGCTGGCACATGTCCCTATTTAGTTTAGTGTAGTGTAGTTTTTTTTTTTTTTTTTTTGGGTTAAAATTTGTCTCAATGTATATTTGTCAAATATCTTATTCATATATCGCATATTATAGAATAATCCATATAACTATAAATTCTTATATATTTTAGTTAAGTATTTGATTTTATGGAGGGCTATATAATATTTTATAGAATTTCCATAAGTAATAAAAGTTTATATTATTATGGTATTATTACTTCAGATAATTTTGTTCATATTATATTCTTACTCATATATAGTTTTAGTAAAGATATTCTTCTTTACTAAAACTATAATTTTTCCTTCCTTTTTAGACATAACATATAGCCGATGATATTGGGTATGAATCTTTTTACAATATTAAGTATCATAAACTTGCCTGATTAGTTGATATGCTCCTTAATTACATAGAAAATTATAATTCTTATATCAAAAAGTTACTTGGAACAAGATAGGTACACTACATTAGAAAATTAAGGACTGATTTTGCATGGAAAATTAAATGATTGTATGTGATTACTTTTATTGATTAGTGAATCAATAAAAATAGATTAAGCCATAATTCCTAGAAGAACCGATCGATTAAGTAGTAATGGTCATGTTTAGTAGTTCTTTTTTTTTTTTTTTTTGGAACATATTGAGTAGATTATTAGCTTTATTGCTCATGCTATATCCGAAATTGCTCATGCTATATTATATACCGTCAAAAAGATTATTGCTCGTGCTATATCCAAAATACTCTTAGTATAGTACCCATGCAATAATCTACTTAATTTATAGATATTTGATCTTATGAAGAATACCATGTAAAAGAAAATATGTTTTCTTAAAATAATATACTGTAAAGAAATTACATATCTATCTTTTAAGTATAGTATATATTTTCTTAAAAATATAATTAAAAAAAATTGTGTATGACTTTTAACATAATTAATGTTTACTACCATTATATGTACGCACATGTGCATTAAAAAAATTATATATACACACATAATTTACAATACATTATACATAGTATTTGTGTTTAACATTTATATTAGGAATGACATTATCTACGATATAAGATATCTATCTATCTATCTATCGATCTATCTATCTATATACTATACTAAAATAGGGTACACGTACACTAGCTGCATGGCTAACAAGTGTCCCTGGTTTAGTTTATTTATATTTTTTTTATATGATTAAAAATTCTTTTGGAGTATAAACATCTTATTCATATATATTATAACATATTATAGAATATTTCTCATAACTATAAAATCTTATATATATGTTAGTTACACATGAATATTATAAACATATATAAAATATTTGTCAAATAAATATAATTTTTTTTACAGAAATAAAATATAATTTTTTAAACAAAAAATCATAAAGTGAAATTGTCAAAAATTCATATTTTAGTAAAGTACTTAATTTTACGGAGTACTATATAATATTTGTCAAATAAAATATTTTTTTTAATACAATTATATGACTATATGAATCTTTTGACTAACATCACCATAATTGATTGCATTACTTTTTTTTTTTAAAAAAAGAATTTATATGATTTGATATATATAAATGTTTTAGTTTGTATATAATATTGGTTTCTTTTTATTTAAGGTATAATGTGAAAAAAATCTCAAAAATTTAACAAAATTATAATATCCTTATGCTTATTATTTGACTACTCATAACTGGTAGTTTGTAAAGTTGACTAAGATACTTTAAGCTTATTAGTGAGTTTTTTTTTTTTTTTTTTTTTTTTTATGTAATTCAATTGACAGTACAACATTATTATTTACATATGACACATTTCCTTTTTAAAAAAAAACAAAAAAAAAAAATTACACTTAATGAAATAATATTGTAAATTAATTTCTATTTTTTGTATTCGTGTAGTGGTAAGGCCACACATGTTTTTACATCGATTGTTTAAGTATGTCGTTGATGTAAATGTTAGTTGTCTAATACTATTCTGTTTCTGAAAGTTCGACTCATTTACTATTCATGTGATCAAAATAAAATAAGTCTGAACACAGTTTACTATTCATGTGATCAAAATATAATAAGTTTGAACATAGTTTATGATTTATACAATAGAAATAAATTAGCATGTGAGCTATAAGATCTTATTAGATTCACCTTATTTAAAATTTTCAAATATGAACTTTTTATAATTTTAACTCATACATAGCCAAAGATATTTACGATCAAATATGTTCATTAGAGACCGCGCAAATGCAAAGTGGGTCGAACTTTCAGAAACGCAGGGAGTATATGAAATTGCATTAAACAATTATTGATCACAAAATCAATAGATATACTACCTCCGTTCCTGAAAATTCGACTCACTTACTATTCATGTGGTCAAAATAAATTAACAAGTTTGATCTATTACATCCCCCTAATGATAATTTTTTCAAATATCAAATTTTTTAAAATTTTTTACTTATACATAGCCGAAATTATTAATGGTCAAAGATGTTCATTGGAGACCGTGCAAATGCAAAGTGAGTCGAACTTTCAAGAATGAAGGAAGTATTATTATTAAAATTAAAATTACATAGTTATATTTGTTATGAAATATAATAATGTATGTCCATTATGTATACCATTGTAACCCCCTAGGCATTATTACTTTCCTAAGTAACCTCTTGTAACTCCTTTTAGCGTATTGTTTCCCTTTGTAACTCTTGATTATTATGACTCTTCATTGCATTTAAAGAGTTACTATTTCCTCATGTATATATATAGGCATTGCTTAATGAAGAAAGGAACTAAGATTAAGGCCCTGTTCTCTTCACCTTAAAAAAATAATATTCAGTAAAATTAATTTCAGTTCAGTAAAATTAATTTCAGTTCGGTAAAAATAAGTTCAGTTCAGCAAAAATAATTTCAGGTCAGTAAAAATAATTTCAGTTCAGTAAAAATCAGTAAACTAAAAGAAGAAATATAATATAAAATCAATAAAAATAATTTCAGTTCAGCAAAAATAATTTCAGTTCAGTAAAATTAATTTCAGTTCAGTAAAAATAATTTAAGTTCAGCAAAAATAATTTCAATTCAGTAAAAATAATTTCAGTTCAACAAAACTAAGGTGAAGAGAATGGGGCCTAACACCTACATCTCCCTCTTGTATTCTACTATTCTTTCTTTCTCTCTATTTTATAACACGTTATCAACACCATTACTCTACAAATACGATTTAAAAGAAAAATTATGATAGCAACCGTATTAAATCAATCGATGATGACGATCTCAACAAATCAATCGAGGTATATATGTCTATTCTATTAGCAAGTTATATTGTGTTTGCACCATCGTCGATAGTTTCGACTTTCGAGACAGTGAATTTATAAGATAAGGAAAGTTTGCATTATATATTCCTAAGGTAGATTATGTTAATAAAAGCGTTAGAAAAAGATTGCCTTTGATTTACAATTGAATTTGCTTGACTTGTTATATGTACATATTCTTTGAACTTCAATTTGGCATATGTTTACTATGTTTTAAGTCTTAATTTATTGCAATTATTTATTCTTGAATCCTAAACATTGGTAAGTTATCTTACTCCTACAATTTTATGTTTATTGTTTATTAATTTAAGATGCCATATGTTTCGGTTTTTAAGTTTTTCCGTTCATATTTGCGGTAAGTTATATTTGAACTGCAAATTATAATGTATTTCTAGTTAATTATAAGCTTTCTTGTTTAATTTGGTTTTGGCACATATAAGAAAATTTCATGGTTTATTGAGGTAACCGGAAGATATATATGTTTTCTATATTATTCCTAGAAAGCGTGACTCTTGATTAAAAGTAGAGTACTTATTGTTTCGGGTAAAACAATGGGACCTTGACGAAAGTCCTGAGAAGTGGTGAAGACTGGGCTCGGTCCGAATGATGCTGGGCCGAGGGTTTCCTGCACAGCAAACACACGTAAACTGGCCTCGGGGGTTGTGCCGAGGAAGGCCCCTCCGATGCCGAAGTCAGTACAATGTGTAGAGAAAGAGCTATGCAAGAGGATTAATTGTTTGAGGCTATATGCGAATGTTTGATAAATGGTGCAATTGAAGGTTTTTATACCTTAGCATAATGAGGAGAAATGGGCTTGGAGTCATATGAGCTGACCATGTTGATTGGGCCGCTGACTTGACTTTGACTTGGCATGATTAGAGGCTTGTAATTGAATCATTTATAGATCAGGCCCAATTAGGCTTAATTGGACCCGAACAACTTGCCCCCCAGACCCGATTTGGAAGAATGACGGGTCGAGTTTGGATTTAATAAAAATGGAGGGAAGTAAATGATTTAATTAAATCAAAAAGATTTAAAATTTTGAACAATCATTAACGAAATAACTGTAATTTGGATAATTAGTGGGAAGTTGGACGGATAATGGGCAGTTAATTGGAGGAAAGTGTTTAATGGTTACTTAGTGAGGTATTTAAGAGAAATTAAGTGCACGGACCTTTAAACTTCCCATTTCTGGAAAATATAAGGCCGGTTACCCCTCTCTCCTCACTTCTTCACAAATTCACACTCGAACTCACGAAAAACCCCTGATTCCGCTTTAAAACTTCGCTAAATTCCCGAAATTAAGAACTTGAAACCGAAATTCGTTGCTCCGAACTTGTAGACCGGCAAATTTCGCTCCAGATCAAGGTAATTTTCTTTGATTTCTCTTCGATTTTCCTTGAATTTTTAAAGAACTCTCCTTCTTTCGACTTTTCCTTCGAAAATTCGACAATGGTTAGAGGTAGAGCGCGTCAACCCCGATGACCTGGTCAGGCTCGGGATCCGAGGGACCGAGTCTACACTTGGAATGGGGAAAGAGTCGGGGCTGACCCTGAAGGGGGTATCCGGGCAACCCCTTTGTCTTCGGCGCCTCCCCAAGGAACGAGAGAGGCTGGTGTCTCTGGGCAGGAGGAAGTTCTGGCCGCCGCACCGTGGAGCTTGCTCCCTGGGTACAATGAGTGGCATAATCCCGAAGCCTTTTCGGCTATGATGTGGAACATTCCTTACCCCTGGTGGGTCCGGAACGCTGAGGACTACCACTTCGCCGAACAACTCGAGTTGCACTACGGCATTCTGGAGGCGGATGGGTATTGGTGCCGAATGCCCACGGCCACAGACAAGATTCATCGTCCACCTCCTGGATATGTGGGGGTGTACACTAGGCAACTGCAATACGGGCTACAATTCCCCTTTAATCCCTTCGTCAGGGTTCTGCTGAGAAAGTATAGGATCTCCCTGTGCCAGTTAACGCCTGTCAGCATCCGAAGGGTGATGACGTATCTTTGGATGTGCCGGTTCTTTGGTCATGAGCCGAATCTGCACTGTTTTAAAAAGCTGCACAAGCTCGTGCCGAACACTCAGAGCAGGTATGGTCAGCACGGCTCTGGCTGGTGGAGGATTGAGAATCACCCACGGTACTTAACCATGTGGCCGAACGATTCCTCGGATAAAGACTGGAGAGGTCAATGGGTCAGGGTTAGGGCACCCGCAGACCTCGAACATCCTTACTTCTTCGGCGCTCCGCTCTACCTATCCGAGCCCGACCCAAACATGCTGGACCTGGGTCCCAAAGAGCCCGATGCTGCTACCCATCCCAGTTATCAGCAAGCTTTTATCTTCGGGAAGAAGGAAAATCCTGGAGGGATCGGCCGGCTGAAGCACATACCGGAGACTTGGCTCCCTGACTCCCATTACGCTTTCCAAGAGAATATGTTGGCGGCTGTCGGCATCAGCCGAAAGTTTAGAGATGGTAAGCACCTTCGACTGGGGCCGAGGACTAGCATTTCTTTGCTTTTATTTTGTTTTGCACTTATTTCAGTGCTTTTCGGCGTCCACTTCATTGCACTGATTTATTCTTTTTACTTTTCAGAGATAAACGAGAGCAACTCAGGGATTGACTACAATCGTCTGAGGGTAAACGCCGAAAGGGTTATACTAGACCGAGCCCCGGCGATAACTGATCCAAAGGACCGTCCTTTGCACCTGCATTCGACGGGCCTTCAGATTGAGGCTGCTGCAGACTATCTGAAGCAAAAGCCTTGGTGGGCTAAGCGGGACCCTCTAAGACGTTTGCTACTGAAGAAAAGGAGGCCGCTCGGACAGCTGAAGAAGTTACTGGGGCAATTAAAGCCTTAGAAGGAGGCGAAGGGACCTCCCGAGCTGCCGAAGAGGAAGTAGCAGCAGACGAGGCTCGGCTGAGCACCTCTATAAGTTCTTCAGCATTTAGCAAGTCTATTTTGTCTTCTTCTTTTTCTTCTTTCTTTTTTATTTTATTTTATTTTATTTTATTTTATTTAGTTTTTTAAAATCAAACCCTTCTTACCCCCCACTTCTGCAGCCTGAGGAAGAGAGCAGAAGGAGAGAGGGAAAGGCTCCTGTACGCCCCGAAGATCTTTTTGAGTCTTCGGATTCTGAAGACATGGATGAGCAACCTCTCATCCAAAGGAAGAGGAGAAGAACGGGTCCAGTTGTAGTGGGCCCGGATGATTTCGAGCTGAGGTCGATGCCTGACGTAGTTATAAGGGAACCCGTCGCAGACAGGGGCAGGGTCCCTAGAGGTTCAAGGGGTCCTCCACCCCCAGTTCAGCCACCACCACCAATCCCGTCTCCCCCGAAGACCTCTCCACCTCCCCAAATCCAAGAAATGGAGGTGGGATGGGGTCCAGGAGAAGGTGCCGAACCAGGAGAGTGTTGCTAAGCTCCCCGGTGATGAAGTTGAAGAGGTGGCTGCAACTGAAAAAGCGGTCGAAACCACTATTGATGAGGGCTTCATTGCTGAAATTCAGCAAGAAGTGGATGCTTTTTTGGACCAGCCTGAAGGAGAGGCTGAGATGATTAACTTGGAGGACGCTGCTGAAGAGACGAGGGAGCAGAACGCTGAAGTCCCTTCGTCCTCCATTCCTTCATTTCATACCTTCAGGTCTGAAGACATGGGATTCCACGCCCCCTTCATCAATGTTCCGGACAGTGTCCGGGAAACAATTTGGGGCCGCCGAGAAGAAGCTGCAGCGTTCTTCGGCGACTTTGCTGGCATGTCCAAAGTGGAACGGGCAAGGGAGTGGTCGCTCAAGGCTACTGCTGGAATGGGGGAGTCCAGTAGAAGGGTCCCTGACCCTGCAGTAGACAACCAACGACTGCTGATGCAGGTACTTGCCCTTTATTTATTTCTCGGAACTTTAGCTCTTTAGTAAAAAAAAAAAAAAACACTGACTTATGCCTTGGTTGCCAGGTCGTGCACAATCAGACTCTCACTGTAGAGCTGATAGACAATCTCCAGAACAAACTGGAGATTTCCCAAACTGAGGCAACGCTGGCCGAGATAAAAGTCAAGGCAGCCGAGGAGAAGCAAGCCGAGGCCCAGAGATACGAGAAGCAGGCTGCCGAGGCTCTCCAGGACTTCTGCAAGGCCATGCAGAATGAAATCTTCCCCACTCTGCTTGAAGGGGAGAAGCTCATTAGTGAATACGGGGCCGTTGACATCCCCGGCTTTAGGGTTGCTGTTGAGCGCCTAATTGCTGAGGAGGTTAACACAAGGGTGGCCCTTCAGACCCAAGAGCTGAAGTCAAGGGTAGAGGTCCCGGAGGCCAAGGAGAAGACTGCCGAAGAGGCAATTAAGGCCAAGGATGATCAGATCTCTCAGGCCAATGCTGCTGCTGAGGCCTAAAATCAGAAGCTTCAAGATCTGGAGAATCGGCTGAAGGCTAAAGAGGATGATCTGACCCAAGCTAACATTATAACTGGCTTAGTCCGGGACCAGCTGAACAACACCAATGATGCTGCCAACAGAGTTCAGCTAGAACTGGACGAGGCCAAGCAGAAACTGGCGGATCACCAGGAGGCTTCTCAGAAAAGCCTGGAGGAAGTCCAAAAGAAGCTGGCCGATGCTGAGGCTCAGCTCGCTGAGAGGGTGTACACCGCAGCTCAGTACTCGAAGGCTTTCAACAACGGGTACAAGGTAGCCTGAAGACTGGCCCTTCATGCAGCTCCTGAGCTGGACTGGTACCAATGTGAAATTTGGGTTGAAGACCCTAAAGATCCTCATATGGAGTTCGCCAGCCAGGCTGAGATAGATCTGGAGATCCGTCTCTAAGCTGAGGAAATGGAGGATGCTGAAGCTGAGAACAAAGAGAACGAAGCTCAAGCTCAAGTTCAACCCGCTTCTTCAGCAGTCGGAACTGATGCCACCTTGGAGCCTGGCGTTGCTGGGAGGCCTGATCCTTCAGATGAAGCCTAGGGACTCGGGCAGTCGTCTTCAAAATCTTGCGGATCAACTTGTGCTTAACCTCTGAATTTCTGCTTCTGAATTTTTTGCCTCTGTTTTGCTTCAGCTTGCCTTGATGTACAAACATTTTAGTTTTTTGCCTTTTACGTACTTCGGCAGCTGTAATTTTCCACTTGTGGGCGGCTGACGATATTTATTTTTATGTTATGAAACACTTAGCTTTGTCCGAGCTTTTTACTCGTGTTATGGATTTGCTGTTTTCTTTTTACTGCTTTGCCTTGAACTTATCTGATGAATTTCTGAAAAATTTGCTAAGTAAAAAGGCCTTCAGCTTTAGAAGTTTTCAACTGTTGATAATTGCACTTGTAGTGCCTGTTGCCCCCCGGAATTCTGAAGATTAATCTTTGGATTTATGAGACGACTGCCTGTCTTTCTTGATTTTAGACGAAGCTTTTTTGTATTTAATAAATTTTTGATTGTTATGCGATTATTCTTGGCTTTCTGTCTATCTGAAAGAATGGATATCTGAGACACAAGGCCAACTTAAGGCAATGTCCCAAACAATGACCCTCTGTGATACATGGCTTAGTGAAAGCAACATCCCAGATTCGTCCACGGACTTATTGCCTTGTAGAACAAGTCTTACTGAAGTTTTCACTTCAGCTGAAAGACAAGTGTTCTATAAAAGGCGAGTTTTTCAGCCATCTGAAACCCGGTGCCTTAAAGGCGAAGGCTTCAGACAGGGGTGAAGAAAACCCTTAAAAGAGTAGATAAAATAAAAAAAATGGAAGAATAAAAATTGCAAATATTTGTAGAAACGATGGCTCTAAGGCCTTTCATTAATAACTTTAAAATGTACTTACAAAGATTGTTCTGCCCCGAAGGGTCTACACATGATATTTCTTAAGTACATCAGCATTCCAGTGATTTTTCAGCTCAGTTCCATCCAATTGCCGAAGACGGTATGTCCCAGGCTGAAGCTCATCACAAATCCCGTAAGGTCCCTCTTAAGTGGCTGAGAGTTTCCCATGGATTCGGCTTTTCTGAACTGCTGCAGCATTTTGAAGGACAAGGTCTCCAACTCTGAGAGGCCTTGCATGGACCCTTCGGTTATAAAATTTGCTGATTCTCTGCTCGTATGCAGCCATTCTATCCTTGGCTGAGTCTCTCACTTCGTCAAGGAAATCAAGAGATTCCTTCATAAGCTTCTCATTCTCAGCCGAGAAGTAGTGCACTCGTAGACTTTCGGAACCGATTTCCACTGGAAGAACGACTTTGGCACCATACACCAACTCAAAAGGTGAGCAACCCGTTGCCTCCTTTTCAGTTGTCCGAAGTGACTAGAGAGTTCCAGGAAGTTCTTCCAGCCATTTGGACTTTTGATCCTCAACCCTCTTCTTGAGACCATTAAGAATCTGCTTATTTGCAGCTTTGGCTTGTCCATTACTTTGCGGATGGCACACCGCTGAATATGCTAATTTGATGCTGAACTGATCTATATACCGTTTTAACGGCACATTGTCGAATTGTCTTCCATGATCAAAGACAAATACTCTAGGGATATTGAAACGAGTAATAATGTTCTGCCTGATGAATTTTCTGACAGTTTGCTCTGTAATGTTCGAGGCTGCCTCGGCCTCGATCCATTTGTTGAAATAGTCTATGCTGACTATCAGCCATTTTTTCTGATATGGAGCATCCGGAAAGGGACCCAGGATATCAAGCCCCCACTAGGCAAATGGGAGTGGATTCAAGACTGATTGAAGCTCCTGGGCCGGCTGATGGATGACTGGTGCAAATTTTTGACATTTTTTGCATTTTCTGACCAGCTCCTTAGCATCTGAGATCATGGTGGGCCAATAGTACCCTGCTCTTAAAGCTTTATGGGCTAATGTCCTCCCCCCAATATGATTTCCACAGATGCTGAGATGGATTTCCCGAAGGATATAATCAGCGTCTGTTGGACCCACACATTTCAGCAATGGGGCTGAGAAGGATTTTTTCAGCAGCTCTCCATTGAAAACAATGAACCTGGAATTGGTTCGCTTCAGCTTGGAGGCTAAGGTTTTGTCTTCGGGGATTTCTCCCTGAAGCTTGAAAGATAGGATGGGATCCATCCAGCTGGGTTCCTGGTCGACGCAACACACTTCAGGTGCTTCGTCAACACTTCTTTCGCGGCGCACCTCCACATAAACAGATCGGTTCAACTCAGTAAGAGTTGAACTAGCAAGCTTGGAGAGTGCGTCGGCTTGGGCATTCTGACCCCTTGGGATCAGCTGAACTTCAAAGGTTCTCAGCTTTGCAATAACTGATTTGATCTTGGCGAGGTAAGCTATCATAGAGGGCTCTTTGGCCTCATAATTGCCCCCGATCTGATATGCAACTAGCTGAGAATCTGTCTTCAGACAGACATGTTTGGCTTCCAGAGAGATGCACAGTTCTAGGCAAGCAATTGCTGCCTCGTACTCGGCTTCGTTGTTCGAAGCTTTGAAAGAAAATTTGAGTGCATACTCAAAGGATTTGCCTTCGGGTTAGGTTATCACTACCCCTGCCCCGAACCATTTATGGTGGAGGATCCATCCGTAAAAACGGTCCAGATTTTCTTTTCTTCATCTAGCGTTTCCTGGTACGAGCATTTGGCCAGGAAGTCCGCTAGAGCCTGAGCCTTGATGGCTGCTCTCGGATGGTAGCTAATGCTGAACTCGGTGAGCTCGAAAGCCCACTTGGCCAACCTACCAGATTTTTCAACTTTGCCGAGAAATTTTTCCAGTGGTTGATCAGTTAAGACCACTATTTGACGGCAATCAAAATAGGGCCTCAGCTTCCGAGCCGCTACTACTACTGCAAATACAACTTTCTCAAGTAGGGGGTAGCGGGTCTCGGCATCCGTCAGCGTGTGACTAACGAAGTAGATTGGCTGCTGAATTTTATTTTCTTCCCTCAGCAGCACTGCACTGATGGTGGCTGGGCTAACAACCACATACAAGTACAGGGATTCTCCTTCTACCGGGCTAGCCAGCGTTGGGAGTTGAGCCAAATGCTCTCGAAGCTGCTTGAAGGCTTCTTTTTGCTCGTCTTCCCATATGAGCCTTTTGATTTGGGGAGTTTCAGGGCTTTGAAGAAAGGTAACCCCTTATTCGAGGCTCTAGAGATGAACCTTGAGAGGGCTGCCATTCTTCCAGTGAGCCGCTGAACATCCCTCTTTATTTTCGGCTCAGGGAGATCGAGTGCTGCTTGCACCTTCGCGGGATTAGCATCAATCCCTCTTTTGCTGACCATGAAGCCAAGAAATTTTCCAGACTTCACACCGAAGACACACTTCTTCGGATTCAGCTTCATTTGGTGCTTTCTTAAGGTGGCGTAGGTTTAAGCCAGGTCCTTAACATGGTCTTCATCCTTTATGCTTTTGACGATAGAATCATCAACATAGACTTCCATGTTGCGGCCTTTTTGATCGGCAAACACCTGATCCACCAGCCTTTGGTAAGTTGCCCCCGCATTTGTCAATTCGAAGGGCATCATTTTGTAATTACACCCCACCGTTCGTGATGAATGTCGTCTTTGCTCGGTCGTCGGGGTGCATGAAGATCTGATGGTACCCCGAGAATGCGTCCATGAAACTAAGCAAGGCATGGCCACTTGTCGAGTCGACTAGCTGATCGATCCTCGGCAAGGGGTAAAAGTCCTTCGGACAAGCCTTATTCAGGTCCGTGAAGTCAACGCACACTCTCCAGGTGCCATTTGCCTTATGAACCATCACCACATTGGCCAGCCATTCTGGGTACTGACAGGGTTCGATGAAGCCTGCATCCAGCAACTTTTTGACTTCGGCTGTGATGTCTCGGTTCTTGCTTGCGGAGTAATTCCGCTTCTTTTGCTTAACTGGCCGATACGTGGGGTCGACATTAAGCTTGTGAGAGATGAGGTCTGGGCTTATCCCGGGCATGTCAGCTGCCGAGAAAGCAAACACATCTCGGTTATCCCGAAGGAGTTGGATGAGTTCAACGCGGACATTTGGATCAAGGTCCATTCCGATTGTAACACATTTTTCAGCGTCTCCTTCGGTCAACTCGACCGTTTCAGTCTGCTGATCCAAATCCATGGATTTGGGGCCAGATTCTTCATCATCTGACCTGTTGTCAATGTCAGCAGGCGTCTTAGACTTTTTCTTCGACTGGCTCTCTAAGTCGTTCGGCTCAGATGAAGAACTAGCTTTTTCTTTCTCTGACCGTTTTTCTTTGGCCAGAGAACCTTGGGCCGAAGCACTTAGGCCTTTCGGCTTCTTCGCACTCGGCTCTTTTTCTTTTTCTTTCTCTTCCTCATCCTCGTCGTCGTCGTCTTTCGAACGACTAGTGGATGGCTTGAGGTAGTTGCACCTTCGGGCCTCCTTTTGGCTGCCCTCAATTTTTTCGGGGTAGCCAGCATCCGAAACATATATCATCACCTGATGGTATGTTGAAACTACCCCTTGAATTTCGTGAATCATAGGTCTCCCCATGATCACGTTGTACACTGAAGGAGCGTCAATGACCAAGAATTCAGTCATGACGTTCCTGGCTGCTTCAGCGCGGCCGATGGTGACAGGAAGGAGGACCTTCCCATCAGGATAAGTTGAAGCTCCGTTGAATCTAGAAACCGGGTAGGGTACTGGCGTTAGGTGTTTGGGCTTCAGCTTGATTTGGTTGTAGGCCTTTCGGAACAAAATGTTTGCTCCGCTGCCTCCATCCACGAGAGTCCTGGACACATCGTGGTTGGCAATTGTAGCAACAATCACCAAGGGATCCTCATGAGGGAATGTCACCCCCCAGCAGTCGGCGGCTGAGAACGTCATGTTCGGCGCCGGCGATTGAGGAGGTTGGACGTCAGCATTGTTCACCTGGTGGGTTAGAGCCCTAAGGTGACCCTTATGGTCCATTCGAGAACACGTTCCCCCGGATATAACATGTATCGGGGCGAATTTTTCCTCTGAAGTCTTGTTGTTCTTCCGGGGGAAGTCCAGCTTTTGCCGAGAGTCTTTCTCAGACTTCTCAGCCTCTTTTTTCTCGCGGTGATCCGCGATATATTTTTTCAATTATCCCTTTCGGACCATATCCTCGTTTTTGTCCTTCAGCTGGATACATTCTTCAGTGTTGTGTCCCGGTGAATCGTGGAAATCACACCAAAGATTTTTATTTTTCTACTGATACCACTGGGGAAGTGGTCTCGGCTTTCGATAACTCTGCTCTCCCTTCGTCACGCTGTAGATCTTGGCGCGTGGGAGGGCAAGCGGAGTGTAGGATTCGTATCTGCCCAGATAAGGTGCAGATTTCTCCTTCTTCGGCTCGTTGGCCGAAGCTTGTTCTGAGGCTTTCGCCTTTCCTTTCGACTTCTGGCCTTGGCCTTCAGTCGATTGTTGTTTTTGTTTCCCGCCCCCAGTTTGAGGTTGGGTTTTTATTTTGTTCCATTCCTCGGCTCGGATGAATTTGTCCGAGGCACTGAGAGCTTCCTCCAAGGTCTGGGGTGAATTCATGA
The DNA here is from genome assembly GCF_948465745.1 of Chenopodium album. Lineage (NCBI taxonomy): Eukaryota > Viridiplantae > Streptophyta > Magnoliopsida > Caryophyllales > Amaranthaceae > Chenopodium > Chenopodium album. Next base: position 37,647,918 of record NC_137851.1, on the reverse strand, counting down.
CCATGAAGTCAGAGAACAGACCAGTTCGAAGGCCGTGTTCAAGAGCGAAAACGGCCAACCCTTGATCCAGCCGAGAAATGCTGGATGACTCGTTGCTGAAATGAGTCAGATGGTCCCGGAGGCTTTCGACCTCACCTTGCTGCAGGCCCATGAGCTCTGCAGTTGTTTTCTCTCGGCGGTTTGCCGTGGAAAACTTGCTTTTGAACTTGGCGGACAAGTCGTCCCACCCTATTATGGAACCCTCCTTTACTCCCTTGGAGATCCACGCTTGCGCGATCCCCTTGAGAGTGGTAGGAAAGTATTTGCACCAGGCTGCTTCGGACCTGGGGCACAGATGCATATGCCCCTCATAGGAGGCAATATGGTCCTTCGGATCCGAAGTCCCATCATAAGTAATGTGCGACAGGATTTTAACCGTCGGCACATGCTCTTTCAGGATCCATTGCTTGAATGGAGAACTGGTTGGAAGCATCACAACTTTTCCCTTACTTCTGGCCAAAGGAACCGCTCTCCGCCCTCTCAGAGAGGTAGAAGTGGTTTTCGTTCCTTGGTCAGAAGGTTGGGGCTCGATCCCTGGGAATGAGAGGCGGTTGTGCACACTCTGTTCCCTGCGGCCAAGGCGCTCGTGAACGCTTCGGCAAATAGTATCCGGCCGAGAGGTCGAACTACTACTTTTATGAGTTTTGCTCAAGGTGAGCTGAGTAGAAGGCTCCTTGAAGAAATGCAAGTTCCTTTGTCTTTCTCGCTCGGTTCTCCAAGTATCCTTTTCCCAATTCTCCTCCAACTCCTTGAAGGATTAGGGTATCTCCCCCTCTTGCCCGGTCTTCCTCCGCTGATGCCTAGTTTGCGGAGGTGACCGGTCACGAGTTGGTAGCATCATGCCGGCCTTCATGGCCTCCATGAAAACCGCCACTGCTCGCGCAATTTCCTCGGTGGAGGGTCCCGTTTAAGGGGTCCCTCTATGAGTTTGGGGGCGAGAACGGATGCTCAAAGGCGGGCTTCAAGTGTTGGAATGAGCCCTTGGGTTGGACTAAGCTGCAGCGCTGGACTGAAGAGGACTCGTCCTACACTGCGAACGGATGGAGGGAGATTGCGACCTCTCCCTTGATGGCCCTCCCGAGCTGGCTTCCCCGGAGGAATGCCTGTTCGGAGAAGGTGGAGATGGCGGAGATGGAGGGTCCAAGGGCCTCTTTCCCTCCGTCATCATTATGCGGCTCCTCTTTGATGAAGAAGGACCGCCCTCGGATTTTTTGTTCTTGCGGTTCTTAGCCATGGACACTAAGGTGAGAGCAAGATTGGAATTGGCTTAAAGATTTTTTGAAAGTCCTCCCCACAGACGGCGCCAAATTGTTTCGGGTAAAACAATGGGACCTTGTCGAAGGTCCTGAGAAGTGGTGAAGACTGGGCTCGGTCCGAATGATGCTGGGCCGAGGGTTTCCTGCACAGCAAACACACGTAAACTGGCCTCGGGGGTTGTGTCGAGAAAGGCCCCTCCGATGCCGAAGTCAGTACAATGTGTAGAGAAAGAGCTATGCAAGAGAATTAATTGCATGAGGCTATATGCGAATGTTTGATAAATGGTGCAATTGAAGGTTTTTATACTTTAGCATAATGAGGAGAAATGGGCTTGGAATCATATGGGCTGACCATGTTGACTGGGCCGCTGACTTGACTTTGACTTGGCATGATTGGAGGCTTGTAATTGAATCATTTATAGATCAGGCCCAATTAGGCTTAATTGGACTCGAACACTTATTATGTTAGATTGCTATATAATCATGTACTTCAATTCGTATAGCAGTAAGATTATATAAAATGAGTTGCATAATTATTTTTATAAGTTACTCCTATTTGTTTGAAGAATATATATTTTGTATTAGTTTGGTTTTTATGTCATATATATATTGTGCTACAAATTGAACTTTAAGAGCCTACCTCTAATTATATCAAGATGATTTCATGATTATACCATATACATACCTCTAATTTTCCTTGGGTAGAAGATTGTTTCATTGAGTCATAGTGTATAGTGAAGTATGGAAAAGTGCTATTGCATTATGCAATTATTACAGAGGAAATATTATGCGATTTCCTATGGAGTAGTACAAGAAAGTAATGACTATGAATGTTAACATAGTTTCTAAAATTTATTGACAATAATATACTCTGCTTTCATGGAATGAATTGTTATGATCTTGTAGACATAATATTAATGAAATAATTTTAAGAAAGTTTATTTTAGATAACCGATATGTTATCTATTGTTAAATGAACAAAATAGTAAAATATGAATGTTTGTTCATAATTACAACCAATTATATATATACTCAGAAGTGAATGTGAGATTATTAATTAGAAAGGATAACAATCAAGCATGGTTGCATGATATTTCTTAATTACAATTCATTTGAAAGTCATGAGCAATTCAAATGTGATAAAAGGTTATCTAATTGATAATGATAGATTATTTTATGATTTTAAGAAATTGACTATGAGAGTTCGTATATGACTCATATAGCAAATTAACTTGATTAATCTATTTGTTATACATGCTTATAAGCAATTGTAATGATTCAATGATTGATACAATTAAACACAAGGAACATGTAAGAGTTTCAGTTATTTGAATTATTAAATCTAACCACGCATATATATATGTATAAACCTTATTATAATAAGTTTTATAATTTGTGTATATGAATACTTTGCTTGATACATGATATTGTCAAGATACTAAAAGACCTAAATGGTGCAAGACATTTTAAAAGGTTGTTGAATTTTCGCTCCTGATATGTAAGGTTTAGGGGGAGATTACCTTATTTGAAGTAATCCTTGCACACGACCAATATTGTGTTATATTAATGGTCTATTTACCATGACACCATCCTGAAGATGGATATGAACAAATATCATTGTTTATATTAATGAGGCATAGTTAAGAATAGTTATATCAAGTAACGACTGGTATATGCCAAGATTATATATAGGATGCTCGTGAAGAGTAAAATATGTTTGATCAATAAATTTGATATGTATCATGGTTGTTCATTGATATTCTAGAACCATCGAATAAAGTATAATTAGTTGATTGTATATGTCTTGCTGAAAAACGCATGTTGACATTCTTGTATCACATCATATACAAGGTTATGCATGAACAATTTGTATAAAGTGATCACGTTGTTAGAATAATGAGAGATTAGATTTGGGAAAATTATTGGATAATTAGGTCATCGGGGTTTAAAATACCTAATATGTAAACTTGAAATTTTATTTGAAGTGAAGAAATAATGTGCTGACTTTATATATCTCATGTCACATGTATAATATAAATTGAAAGACAAGATGTAACATTTTGATTGGACAATATCTGAATCATGTGATTTTTCATAGTTGGATTTGAAAAATAAAATCAAGAGATAAATATTGTATTTGAACAATGTATATGCAAACAAGTATTAACTAGGTGACCAGAAGTTCATCACAATATCTTATATGTAGTCAAGCATTAAGTGTTTTGAAACTTAACAAAATAACTTAGCTCGTATGTGTGAAAATTAAAAGTAACTAAAGATCACCATATGGTGGTATTATATACAAGTGTTTTATTGTTTAATCTCTTGATCGGGGCTATCGCATGTCAGCACATAAGAAATAAAATAACAAAAAGAAATAACTGCACAATTCATGGCTTCCCCATTGATTATATTGAAATGATCTTCTGAAGAGAACAAATAAAATTATATAATATTTATCAAAAATGTACTTGAAAGTTACATTATTCTCCTGAAGAGATAAAATTTGTTGTCTATGGTTCTCCTAAAGGATGAAATTTGTTGCACATGAAATTATATTATATGCTGGCCAAAAAATTTAATGCCCCTATATTTGAGATATTTTATTAACTTAGGGGGGAGAAAAACTAGAATAAGTTGGCAAAATTTGGAATTATTACTTGTACCCCATCAATGGTAATTTGAAAAGTTTATTACATGTCAACTTTTATTTATATGTTATCAAGATATGTTGTACATAACTCTATGATTTGATTTGTATTCAGTTACGACCCATTCAGAGGCATAGAAGATACATATTGGTTATAGTGATATTATGTACATACTTTGAGATAAATCTTGCCAACGTTTACTTGAATATTTACACCTGAAGTGTAGATTATACGATCGGTTCCAATATTAATTAAGATATGATACATGGTAAGATAGTGCAGTTGATAATTGTGAAGAACATAAAACATTGATGAAATAATATTGTATGGGATACTCTACAAGTGAAATAGATACCTAAATTATATAAGATGCATGGCCTAAAATATGAGAAAAGTATATGGAAGAAGAATTGGGATATAATCACTTATAAACTTGCGAATTACATGAAAGAATTTTTATGATACTGGTATATGATGGAACCGATATAGTTTTGCATATGCACTTACTAATGGACTTGTGAAGAGGGGATCTGAATTATACGTCCATTTTTATGTCGACATAATTATGATTATGAGAATGAGCTCATGGACCTGAAGTCCAACAATATATGGATTCTAAAATCCACATTGTACAATGTTTTGCATTTTTTTTAGTCTTACATTCATATTCATGTTTACGAAGTAGATAAATAATCATTTGTCATATATGCATATTTATCATTATATAATTTTGCTTTATTTATATAGCTCTACATTTCATATTGCATTAACACATTATTTATTATTGTTTCCTAATTATGAATTTTGATATAAATGAATATACACGCAAGTTATAGTATGAATAATTTGCAAGCTTTATAAAAGTTTATAAAAAGGAGAATCAAAATCCATTGGGATGATGATGTTTTGATAGCATGTTATGAACCATGCATATGCGATTAAGAAGAGTTCTTATAGAACTTATATATATATATTTATATGTCTATCTTTCAAATTTTACTTTTGAATATTGATGAGATTTTGTAAAGAATAAAACTCTTAAAGATTATTTTTGACTAAGTAGATGACGTCTCAGCCTGAAGTTTGAGTATAGCTAAGTTGGCGTGAAAAGTCTTATTTCTGAATTTGCAAGACCAATTTCATATTCAATATAAAATGTGTACATAAGTGCAATGACATACTTATTTGTATAATTACATCTTGGTCCCGAAGAACCAACGGCGATGCAATGAGACCGATGCTTTACATTATCGATTCCAATTTGACAATGATATGAATGATATAGATATGATTTAAGAGGATATTGTATCATCAAATATTCATAAATATCAAATATTGATGAACTTTTAACTATTAACTATTAACTATTAACTTTAAACTATATATATATATATATATATATATATATATATATATATATATATATATATATATATATATATATATATATATATATATATATATATATATATATATATATATATATATATATATATATAGATATAGATATAGATAAGAACCGTAACCTATGTTTATATGAGAAAATGTGTTTTTATCTAAAATGAGGTTATTATCAAGAAATACGTATTCGACATTTCAAGAAAAACATTAGCTCTTATAAAAGAGATATATACATCATTACATTATTCTCATAAGTTAGATGGAATGAAGACAATTGAACAATTCAAGTGAAGATTTGAAAATTCAAGTAAATTTTGGAATATCAACTGTCCGTGAAGATTTTGCTGCTACACAGAAGAAGCTCTTTGTGTTAATATTTGACTTATTGCATTGAAGATATGAAGTGATTAAAATTCAAGGGGAAAAAATACGCGCTACACTCTATTTATCTTAACTATGGTTTTGTCCCACTGGGTTTTCCTAGTAAGGTTTTTAACGAGGTAGCATCTTAAGCGTATTATGAAGAATGATGTACTCTTTTTCCTTCACTAGGTTTTTATCCCACAGGGTTTTTCCTAGTAAGGTTTTAACGAGACACAATATTCAATAATGGACATCCAAGGAGGAGTGTTTTGAAATATAATAATGTATGTCCATTATGTATACCATTGTAACCCTCTAGGCATTATTACTTTTCTATGTAACCTCTTGTAACTTCTTTTAGCTTATTGTTTCCCTTTGTAACTCTTGATTATTATGACTCTTCATTGCATTTGGAGAGTTACTATTTCCTCATGTATATATATAGGCATTGCCTAATGAAGAAAGGAACTAAGATTAACACCTACATCTCCCTCTTATATTCTACTATTCTTTCTTTCTCTCTATTTTATAACAATATTGTAGTTTTTTTTATTACATTTTTATTATTAAATAACTTTTTTGTTGTTTAGATAGGCACAAGGACATGTGATGAGAATTAATTTTAGGATCCCTTGAAAATAGGAAGGAAACTTTAACTAACTGAGCTGTTTTTTTAATGGGTACCTAATAACTATAATTTTATGTAAATGTTATTTTTTTTCTTTTTTGGTACAAAAATTTGAAAGGTTATCGAATAAGGACTAAGGAGGTGATGAGGCATGTATTATAAGTGGATGTAAATACCTTGGAAATAAAGTGAAGGGGAAAAGATTGTACAAGTATATCAGAGGTGACGAGCGGGTGATCGAATGTGTAACTAGGTATGGATACTTTAGTGAATGAGTACAAAAACTATTGTACTAAATGTTAAGTTTAACACAAATTTTCATATGTGACTGGTCACATGGGTGTGGCCGAGATTATTCGGTTGGCCAGGGGTTACTCGTTCAGTCAGGCATAACTTGGTTAAGGCTTATGGGTTACTCGATGAGTTAGGCGTACCTTGGTCGGGGGTTACTTGGTCAGTTAAGTGTAACTTGGTTAGAGGCTACTCGCTCGGTCGGTCAAGACTTACTCGGTAGATCAAGAGTTATTCGATCATGGGTTACTCAGCTCGATCACTCAGGGGTTATCCGGCCAATGTTTTGGTGAGTGTCAAGTTGCCGCATGGTATAGCTGGCCACAACAAAAAAATACATTGTTTAAAAAAGTACTGTAAGTTTAAGTTATTATATTTAATTTGGCCTTTATAAATAAGAGTAAACGATTGTTTTAATAAGTACTTTGGCCATACATTCTTTAAGGTAAATTTTTATTTGTGACTGACTACACCGTGTGATCAGGGTTACACGTGAGTTACTCGGCCACGGGTTACTCGAGTTACTCGGTAAAGGGTTACTTGAGGGGTTTGGTCATAGGTTACTCGATTAGGGGTTAATCGGTCATGGGTTACTTGAGGGGTTAATCGGTCAGAGGTTACTTGAAGAGTTACTCGGTTGGGCTAGGGGTTACTTAAGGGGTTACTGGAGGGGTTACTCAGTTACGCCAGAGGTTACTTGAGGGGTTACTTGATAGGTTACTCAGTCAGGGGTTACTCGATCAGGGGTTTGATCAGGGGGTTACTCGGTTAGGGTTTCTCGAAGGGTTACTCGATCAGGAGTAACTCAAGTAACCCCTCATCGAGTAACCCCGGTCTCATGGTGTGGCCAACCATACAGAAAAATCCCCCATCATTTAATTTTATCCTTTTGAGAGGTTCGTATCTTAAATTTTTTTTATAATTAACATTGAAAAGAATTTATGATTTTTTTTACTACTTTGCAGAAATTAATTGTTATTCTTATATTAAATTAATTTAAGGTTTTACGCGAGATAAAAATGAATATTATTAGTAAATCGTGCATCGCACAGGTGCTATACTAGTTATAGATGAAAGTATTGATACTTTTGAGATATACTCACGCACTCTGATCTACCCAATGTGGATGTTTTTTTAAAGAATGATATACCTTTCAGAGGTTAATCCCCGCTTACTTAATAGGTTAGACACTTTAAAAGTGGGTGGGTGGAGAGAGGAGGGGGTGTGGAGAGGATTCTCACTCTCAAATAGGGATGACAATATTTAATGGATATCCACTAACCCGCTCCACTCGTTTTAAATAAATGGACAAAAATTCGAATTAACTAGATGAGAAGCGGGTGACAGATGAAGAGGATGATGGATCGGATCAGATGTGGATGATACTTTCATCCGCTAACCATCCACCCATTCGTTTAACATATATTAGTTTTTTATCCTAAAAAATATAAAAAAAAATATGAAAAGTGTATAAGAAATTCACTTTTTTTTTGTTGCAAATTAATTTTTTCAAACAATATGTTGTTATTGTTTCCTTTTTAATTAATAAAATAAAAAAAAATTGTATAAATAACTGAATATTAGAGTTTATGTGGATTTTCTTTTCACTTTAAATGTCCATCCATTAGTCCTCCGCTGTACCTGTTTCATCCGCGGATGATAGACAGACGGATATGAATGATGGTTGAAGCGGATGATGAATGGATGGAGCAATTGGAATAATGGATGGATGCGGGTGAAACTTTACAAAATCCGAATCCAACCTATTGCCATCCCTACTCTCAAAGGGAAGGGTAAGCTTATCCCCACCATCTCACCCTCAAAGGGCCTACTCCCCTAGTGTAGAATAAAACATCGAACCTTCAAACTTGCTCTTTTTTTCTCTTTTTTTTCCAATTAGACCAATACTTTATTGTTTAAGTATATGATATATTCCGTTTGTGATTATGTAGTTTCACAACTTTACTCTTATGATATATATATTTACACATAGAATACAATTATACAACGATTAATACAACTATAGTAATTTTACTTTCGTCTTCTTAGCAAATTCATTATACTACCTCCTTTTTTTAAAGTTCAACTCACTTACTGTTTATGTGGTTAAACTAAAATAACTTTGACCACATTTTTTTATTTATAAAATGTCAACTTGTTTTCACCTTTAGCTTTAAACCATTGGATATACTAAGTTAAATATCATGTTGTATTCCCATTTTGAATCTTAATTTTACTTGAATCTTTGTTAAGAGCCATTTTGATTATTGGGTGGTTTTTTTTCATGGGCTTTATATAAATGGTTCCCTGTCGAAAGGATGTTTTAATAAAGATTGAAATATCTTCTTTAGTTAATTTTCAAATACGATATCTATACTATATATTAAAAGGCGTTCCTAATCAAGGATATATACCATGTGGCACCCTTCTCTTCGAATTTTTGGAGATATTAAATGGCAGAAAAATGGGAGCTCGTCATCTTAATGGCTAAATTTTTTGGAGATAAGAAGAAGAAACAGGGGAAATGTGTTATACAAGCCTCCTTTATAACCCAAGTAAAAATCTAAAAATTATCGTAGCAAATCTTTCCTCCTAAGAGAGGTAGTTAACAGCTCCACAACTACTAACGGAGTTTTAACGTAATAGGTTATTGTTTATCAAGAAAAGTAAGGTGGAGAGCACAATTTAGACGTTTGAAAAAGCATGGACACAGCTTATAAACTGAAGAAGTTTAGGGGCATAACTTAGAAAAACCCAATAATAAATAATAAGTCATACCATCTTTGCTATCTAATACTTTTGCTTATTTATTCATCTTAAATATTGTTAATGTATGTCATAAGATTTTTTATTTTTTTAATTTTTTTTGTACAAATTATTTTCTTCAACTAAATCTATAATAAAAGTATTTAATATTATTATAATACAAGAAAACTATAATTTGAAGTAAAGAATATTTAACATATGGATACGGGACATCGTCCGAGCTAAACACTAGTTATATATTATAGTATGCCAATATCAAACTTTTACATGTATGGCGGTAACATATTAGAATTTTTTTTTGAAATTATTATATAAGAAATGATTTCAATAAAAACGAAATTGTTAGGGTATTGTAAAGTATAATCACTGACCAATATAATATTACCTCCATTTCTTTTTTAGTTGCAACAAAGGATATTATTTGTGAAACACAAAAAAATTCCTTTGTTACAATTAAAAGTAGAGCAGAGGTAGTAGAACACTAACATTCTTGAAATTACATCTCCTCAGTGAGTTAGTGTACTTATATTCTAAGAATGCACAAGAAAAATAAGCATTAATGTGACACAACGACACGCATAGTTGACGACGGGATGGACTAGGTTGTTGGTATAACTAATCCTCCTATAGCCAAACAAAATATTTAAACACTTAACAAGCCCAAATACAAGTATAGAGGTAAGTCAAGGGTCGAACCCAAAGGAAAGGAGGAAGTGTTATAGCCTTAGGTCAAGCTATTCCGAAGATTAAGTAATTGGTTTGGTCAAACAAGAACTAATTCAAATATGGAAATTAATATAAAAGACACTAGGCAATTAGGATCCACATGCATTCACGATAATCATGCTAATTGGATAGGAAATTAATCGATCAAATAATGCGAGGGAAAATAGTAATTGTAATCAAAAGTACTCGAAAAGCTATATCCTAGGCGTCAAACTAGTGGTCTCTATGAATGACTATCATAGGAACATCACAAGTCAATTTCAATCGATAAATGTAGCTTCCAAATCAATGTGTCGTATCAATGAAAACTACAATGCAATCTAGCTTGAGAATCAAGGTTGATCACTCCTCAACAAATCAAACACATGCACAATTTCTATCAACCAATTTAATCATAATATCAAATCAATCAAAATCCCCCAATTAGCTATGATCTATCATTCATACATGCTTCACCATATCCCCAGCAAAGAGTCTACTCACTACACATTCTAGAATTGAAGAGCAAAACTAAACAAGTCATCAAAATAATCATCAACATTGCAATCAAATTATCAATAATCAAATCAAACAATCAATTAGAAATTTAACAAAATATCAAGAATCAAACACTAAAATTGGATTAAAGAGAAGGAAATTCTTACAAAACTTTGATCAACATCAAAGGGAATGAAGATCAAATGTAGAAATCATCAATCATCAAGTTTCTCTCTCTAGAATCTAAGAACAAGAATTCCAAGCATAAACTTTCTCTCTCTAAAAATCTATTCAATTTTCAACAAATCTAAGTCTTCTCTAATCATTCTCTAATTATTCTCCCTCTAAAAATAGGAAGAAAAACTGTATATAGTAAAATTAACAAAGGAGAAGTTAGTTAGACGTCCAAAAAGAACCCGTACAGGCGCGCCCTCTCCTCAAATTGCGAGGCTGCAAAGAAGTGGGTACGGTACAGGGGAGCAGGGGTTGTGCGCCCGCGCACAAGTGGTGCGCGCCCGCGCCTGGGAGCAGGGGACTTTCCTTGTGCAACCATTGATGCTTCCCGTGCGCTCCACTTGATGAACATTAGGGTTGGCAGTCTCTAAACATCTCCACGGTGGGTTCAACACCACTTTTGATGCCAGCGCAACATGAGAGCGCTATCTTGAATACTTGGAGCTTGCACACCTTGACTCTTGAGCTACAAAGGGAGAGATCGGCTTGCATCTCGAGCTTCATAAAACCCGAGGAAGAGCCATGGAGAGCCTTGGACATCACCGTTCTCCTGTAAACAAAGAAAAGCAAATAAATAAAAGAGAAAAGGCGAAATAAACTAAGAAATGCAAGAAAACAGGAAAACAACTAAGAAATGCACAAACTAGAGAAATAAAAGATAAAACTAAAAAAAAAGAGATAAAAGAGCTATAAAAACAACTAAAATCATTCCAAAAGAAGCTAAATGAGCGCCATAAATGAACACTTATCAATAGTGCTAAGTCAACGAAATTCAGAAAGATTTGAATTATTTTAGAGTTTTATTTTCGATAAACTTCAAATTTTTCATATCAACCAAAAATATGAAAATAGGTGCAACTCCAAACTAATTTCTTCTAATTTCTATGACCATGTTACTTGCGTCACTTGACCACATAGCCCAAGCTCTTCCCAAGAACAACCACAGCCTTATATGGTAGTACTATATTTTTTTTAGTTTACAAGTGTGATTGTCAAGTGATTATTAATCTATAAGTAGAAAGTTCAAATAACATATACACTTTTTTTTCATAAATATTTTATATATTTTTATATAATATATTGCACTTTTACAAAAATCAATGGTATCCTACGTCAAAATATTCTAAATCAAACATCCTTTTTTTTTTAATTGTTTTTTTTTGGTAAAAAAAGAGATATACCCCTCTTACATGTTTATATCAATGAGATGATTTAAAATTTAGTATACATATAGATAAAAGGTTTATCTTAAAATTTTTGTAAATACTTCGGACATCGTCCAGGGAAAAAACATATCATTGATACAAAACATATCTTTTGAACCCTGAGCCCAATGTTTAAAAACATATCATTGACTTTTAATAGGAAATATTGAAAAACATAATCCCACATTTGCTTGACCTACTCAAAGCGAGCCAACCACCTTTGCGTATTCTGTGAACAAGCCAACCACCTTGCCCCTATTTTCTCAAAATAAGCCTTTAATCGGTTTTATAATTTGGTAACCAGTTTTAGAAGGTGACTTGCCCCGTGTCCCCTTTTATTTGTCCTTTTTTATAATAATTAAAAAAAACCAAAACCAAAAACAAAATACAAAAATAAAATAAAAAAAAATAAAAAACTAAAAAAAAAAATAAAAGAACTAACTCCTTCTTCCCTTCATGATCCCTCACTTGAATCAGCCCCCCACCACCCCCTGTACCACCCTTCATAGCTACCGTCTACCGCTAACCCCGGCGACCGACCATCACCATACACCCTCCTTTCATCGTATAGCCATCGAGCCTTGTCCACAACTAGCAGCCCCTAGGCCACATCGACCATCGCACCTAGCAGCCGCCCATCACCGGGCACTCTCCTTCCTCGCACAACAGCATGCCACCAGCCCACCACCAACAATCAACAAAAAAACCACATAATAAAGGCTATAATCTATAAGCCTCAACAACAGTTAGCAGCCTAACACTGACCTCCAACCTATTGGAATGTCAAGTGTCGCTGTCTCATAGATTGGCTATGAGATCTGGCTTTATTATGATATGATATGATATGCTATTAGATTATGACATGACAACATCTCCAAGCGAACTAAAATTTATCAAATAAAAATAATTTCCTACAATTTGTTTCTATATTTTTTTTTAAAAAAAATAGATGTATTAAGTTAAAATCCGGGACATCGCACGTGCACTATCTAGTGCACAAATACTATAATACTCTGTAAATAAAAAAATACTTCACCTATCATTTACTCTACATGAGTTAACATGAACTGACCTATACAAGGCCCAACCCAAAGGAGTAAGTATAGCCCACTACCAGGTATGGACAGCGAAGGTCCATACCTACGTTAAATTTTTTTTTTTTCGCTAAGTGTTGGAAAAACATCATTTTCTATTTTAATATTGTTATTTTAAGTTTAAACTTGTTATAATAAATTAATACTGCCATATGTTTGTTAATATTATTTTCGAGGTGTCATTTTGCTTGTTTCAATAGTACTTATATATTAAAAGACTAAATATTTGTATTAGAAATAAAGTGTTACATTTGTATATTGTTATTCGTAAGTAAAATATGTTATTAACAAAGATAATATTGTTATTATAAGTCAGGAACTGTTAAGCTGCGTAG